>NW_028277368.1:0-1200000 GCF_059751315.1 Micrasema longulum
GATTGCCAGCTCCATACAGCTGTGCCAGCTTCTCACGACCTCCAGCTTCACAAGGGTTCCAGCACACGTCACGCTTCATCATCAGCAGGTAAGTGGAGTAGCGCAACCTTCCTTCCTAACAATACAGTCCACTCTAAATTTTCCTCGTCCTAGGACGAGGTATTTTTTTCACCTCGTCCACTCATCTACATATATACATATTATACAAAATATTGTACAATAGGGGAAACGTGTCCAAAATGATCACTCGAGGTAAAACAATCCCTTGAGATTTTAGCAAAACTACTAATTTCATCTATTGTTTTATTCCAAAACATATACAAAACAAAGTTTTAAACATTTGACAGTAATAGCGGAGAGACGCATGCAATGATAACGAAATTTGAAAAAAAATGAAAAAAAGGAAATAAATGAAAAAAAATGAAATTTTCACCTGTCTGATCTAAGGTAAGTCATTTTTAAACATCATTTAAAATTGTAATACAGCACATTATTTGTGCTACACAAAGAGTATTATAAAAAAATACATATATTCTTCATTATTCAAATGTCAGTTTATTAATATATTATAGTGGTTTTATTGACAACAATAACTCCTAAATGATCCTTTGGTAGGGTTTTGCGAAAATAGGTAAATAAATAAAATATTGAATAATAACTCAGTTTAATGAATTGTGATGGATAGAAAAATAGTAACACTCTTAGAAACTACTCTAATTATTTAAAAAAAACCTTTTTTATATATTATATTAATTCTCCCTTAGAGGGGTTATTTTGGATACGTTTCCCCTACATTTCAATTTTAAGGGTTATTTTGAACGAGTTATTACTTATATTATTATATATTTTTTTATTTTAAACTATATTAATGGCAGGCACCGTGGCTTACTTGGTTAGACGACTGACTGTGAAACTGGCGTCGCGGGTTCGATTCCCGCCAGTTGCAAGAAAAAAATCCAAGAAAGATTTTTTCCTCAATTGGTCTGGGTGTTGTGGTGTATTTTTCATTACTTCCTTCCAAATCCTCTATCCTACCTGCTGACAAGCCGCAAAATAGAGGCTTAGTGGGTTATTCCTTTAAAAAAGAATTTTTTTTTTCTTTAAAATGAACGTATTGTATTAAAATAAAGGTACCAAAAAGACACAGTAAATACTATATATTGTTAGTTAGGACTCATATTATATGGCTTGGCGATTAAGGTCCTTTACAAAAAAAACTAATAATGACATTTTTTTATTAAATACGATCTGCTAACTAAACAACAAGAAGAAAGATTATTTTTTTTATGAACTCAATATCAGAGTATGGAAATCAAATTGGTGTAGATTAAGGTTCGAACCTGTAGTCCGCGAGTTGGTGACTCTAGATAGCCACGTATCAACAACCCGGTCCAAAATAATTAAGATACGCTGCACTTGGTTTACCAAATCAGTGCTCTATGCACCATTATGTACTGTAAGGAAACTATAGTGATGATGTTTTGTAAGTGCTAAATGAAATATTCCAACAAACAGAATAGTGCTTAAAAAATAAGCGCCTGTAAAACGTAAAAAAATTAAGCTTTGAGATTTGTGAGTTTTGATTCTGGGAGCTATAAAATATTATAGTGTCCGTAACTAGAAACACACTAAAGTAAGGTCTAATCCAACACATATAAACGACAAGGAGCTTTACTAAAAAGGGCGTAGGGTAGCTTTTAAATCAAAAAATCATGTCGATTTAAAAATATATTAATTGGTTGCAACAAAGAGAAATGGAGGGCAAAAAAATATATTTGTAATTATTTTTTTTATTTGTTATGTTTTTATATATTTAACTACTGGGCACGCGCGTCTTTAATTATGAGACTAATTATCAATGGGGCAGGAAAAATAAAATGTTTTTCTTTTGTTTTTCATTGGTATTATTATTAAAAAAATTATTTATTTTTTTAAAATTTAAATCTTAAAATAGGGCACACATATCATACATATTGTTATGTGTGTTCTAATAATAACATTGCAAATATATTTAATTTATAAATTGTTTATCACATATGTCTTGACCATTATTTTAAATTTTGATATGTTTTTTTCTTCATAAATATTTTTTTCCATTTCGTAATACTTTTTAATTGCTTTAAATAAAATTGAATTTTGTGACTTTGCCTTTTTCCTAAATGGAAGTCTAATTTTGTTCTTTTCTCTAGTATTGTGATTGTGTTCATGCTGGTTCCGATCAATTTTTTTCCAAAATTCTGTTTTTTTATTAGAGTTTAAAATTTTATGAACAAATATCATTGTATTGTAAAATATTCTTTGTTTATATGTTAATAATTTCATTTCATTTACCATCGACTTTACCCTCGTATATCTGTTTTTTTTCAAAATGATTCTAAAGGCTTTATTTTGTAATACAGTTAGTTTATCTATGTTTTCTTTGTTTGATAAAAATAAAATGCTACTACAGTAGTTAACGTGTGGTTCAATAATTGCTTTGTAAATAGTTTTGCAGGAGTCCTTATCAATAAATCTTCTAATCCTTCCCAAAATTGATATTTTTTTGCAATCTTATTTATTACCATCTTAGCGTTTTGGTGAAATGTAAGTTTTGAATCCAACATTACACCTAAATATTTAATTTCAGTGACTTCATTAAGTTTTTCATTTTCTATTATAATTGATGGTGTAATTTCTATTCTTTTGTTTCCTATATTCATATATTTAGTTTTGTTAACATTTAATTTTAATTTATTAATTTTTAGCCACAGTGATACACTATTAAGATCATGATTTAGTCTGTCCATAATTGTTTTATAATTTTCTCCCGATATATATGTATATTAAGGCATCGTCTGCAAAGACTCTTATTTTTGAATATTTTAATGTTTCGACAATATCATTTATGTATGTAATAAACAAAACCGGTCCGAGAACCGATCCTTGTGGTACTCCCAATGAAATTTTGAGGGGCTCGGAAATTTCATCATTCACCTTCGTTATTTGGTATCTATCGCCAAGGTACTCTTCAAACCATTTTATAGTTTTTCCTTTTATTCCTATTTTTTTCAATTTTTTAATAATTATTTCTCGGTCTATTGTTTCAAAGGTTCTTTTAAAATCCAAGAAAACTGCAATTACGAACATGTTCTTATCGGTTTCCTCTTTCCAATCTTCTAAAACCAAGTTAATAGCCATTTCACAAGATTGATTGGTTCGAAATCCACATTGTTCTTTGCATAATACTTCCCATTGTTCCAAAAAATTAACTAACTCATTCTTTACAATATATTCCAATAATTGTTCATATTTTGGAAGGGTGTTTATGGGCCTGTATTCTTCACACTTCACTGAATTTTTTATTTTTGCTATTGGAATGACACATGATGTTTTCCATGATTTCGGGAAGACTTCATACAATAACGATTCATTTATAATATCCAATAAGTAATTTCCTATGATGGGTAGAGTCTTTTCCAATAATTTAATTGTAATTCCATCTGGACTAGGTTTTGATTTAATTGTTTTAATTATTGCGTAAAGATCTTTTTGTGTTAATTTTTTTAATGTTAATTTGGTTTCCTGTTCTTCATCTAAGTTAAAATTATAATTTATATGTTCTATATTCTCATTTATCTCTTCCACGCTTCTTATAAAATATTTGTTAAATTTATTAGATATATTAGATCCCTCTATTCCATTAGAAAATGTATGTTTTTATTTATTTGTTTTTCTTTACTTTTTAACAATGATTTAATTGTATTCCACATTTTTTTTGGATTCTCCTTTTCAGCTTCAATTTTTGTTTTAAAGTATTCATTTTTTCTCTTTTTTAATTCAATTAGGTATTTGTTTCTTTGCGATTTAAATTTATTCCAGTCTTCATTATTTTGAGTTATTTTTGCTATTTTATATAGTCTGTCCCTAATTTTACTCGCCCACTAACCTTACTTTTTGTGTAGACAGGTATTTGATATATCTTAATATTTTGTGGGGTTCAAGTAGTATTATTTTGAGGGACAAATTCTTTTTTATTACATTTCGGTCACTGTGATTAACAAAATATATTTTGTGAGACCCGAAGGGTTGAATGTCTTAACAAGTAGCAGTCGGCAACAGCAATAATAATTTTAAAAAAAATATATAATCGATAACATGTATTAAAATAATAAGAGATTCCATGCACTTGGACCAATATATATATAAATGTATTATCTTACATATTAGTGATAGTTTCTTCATTCCGTTATAATTCTATAGATTAGTATGCTGTAAATACCTCCATTAGGAGGTTAAGAGCCACAGAGGATCATATATATTAAAGATCCTTCTCCATAGACTTTCGGAAAAAGGGATTTTGAGTATTATTTTATTAAAATCTATAACCTACTTCCACTATCTATTAAAACAATAAGTAAAGAGAAAATGTTTAAAAAGGCTATAAAAAAATTAATAGTGGAGCTAGGAAGAAGTAAAATGGATCGTCTCATTCGCCCATACTAATATTGAATCAACTGCTCCACAAGTGTATAGCTAATGTTAGGTTTTTGTTATTTTCATTGTGTGTTTTGTAATATAAATAATACAGATGTACATAAATACCTTGTTTTTAAAACTGTCTGAATATTTGTTAATTATCTTGGTTTTTTTAAGTTAGTCTTCTTTGTTTATTCTCAAATGTAATTTTAAAAAAGTAGTATGTTAAGTGTCATCGGCACGGGAAACCCCAGTGAGGTCACATTATTTTTATTATTAACTATAGATTGTAAACAAAAAAATTGAATAAATAAAAGTAAAATAAATTAGTTAAATCATGACCATAATGCAAAGTCAGTAATATCGACTGATAATTTATAGCTGATACTGTTGATCATCCACAGCAACTTGTCGATTAGGTAAATAATGAAGGTAAGGAATTCGGACTCAAAATGAACGCTCTAAAAACCAAAGCCATGGTGGCCAGCAAACGGAGAGGCATGAACATCCATCTCACTATGGATGGTAGTGGAATAGAACAGGTTACCCGTTTTAAATATTCAGGATGATGGCTAAATGATGAGTGGATACGGATTCTGAAATAAAACCAGAATTAAAATTGCGAGATCAACCTTCTATAAAATGCATAAACTCTTGTGCAACCGAGATCTGAGGCTAAGCATAAGATGGAGAGTAATAAAAGCTTACGTATTGCCAGTTTTCCTGTATAAAGTGGTGGGTTGAACTCTCAATGTTTCAACGACGAGCAAAATTGAGGTATTTGAACTTTGGTCTTGCAGAAGAATGCTGCGAATCTCATGGACTGATCGTGTCTCCAATGAAGCGGTTTGAAGCATTATGAACAAAGAGAGGGAGTTACTGACCACTGTCAAAAGAAAAAAAGCCTCATACTTTGGTCACATATTCTCCAATGAGAAGTATGCCCCTTTTCAACTTTTAATGGAAGAAAAGATAGAAAGCAGGTGAGGAATGGGACGGAAAAGAGGAATATAAGACAGTTCGGTGTGCCGGTTGCGTGTGATGAATTCAGAATGATGGTCGCCGACCTCCGGTAGTAGCGGCAAAGGAGAAGAAGGCATTTTGCGACCTGTTATCATTTATTGTCTTTATTACCTGTACTCTTCTAACCATAAAAGATACTACCTCTGTAGCTCAATCACAAATAACTATCGACGTGCTTAAAAACATGCTTAGCATTTGAGCGATCACAATGAACAATAATGAACATGCTTAAGTTATCGCAGCCATAAGTCAACGCGTGTATAATCTCTAAGTCAACGCTTGCGTTGGTTAATTTTTTGTTTTCCTCCTTAATAAATACAGTTGATTGGCGGAAAATCAGCGTTTACTATAAACAATAATAAAATGTGTTGCATTTACAAAATAGTGAGGAGTATCAAATACAAAAAAATAAAATAAATTACAATTACCATGGCGACTGCTTTTTTTGACATTTGGCTTGCCAACCGCTGGCTAAATGCAATAAATAGCACGATAATTAATAAATAAAAATAGCAGTTTTGGAATATTTTCCATATTTACACCGGTGAAATTCAAATATGTGATTGCGTAGCAGGATTATACGTCGCGAAACGTAAATATTTTGACATTTTATATTAGGTGTTCACGGATGTTGCATTGTGACCGCGAATACGTTAAGCAACTTTGGTGAGAAATTGTTATCACGTCGCTTATTAGAACGTCGATAGTTATTTGTGATTGAGCTATTGGTGATAAATCATTGTGAAGTACGAAATGAATGTGCCAATGAATGTGTTTTTTGCCGTAACATGTACGTACTGAATTAAAATGCTTTTAATTTAAATCATATTTCAACAATGCTTTTAATATGTACAAATGTTTACAGATATGCTGGATTTCCTTCCTAGGGAGTTGTTTAGATCTCTGCCTAGACTTCCATATTCCCTTCTCAAAAAATTTTTCTCTCTCTGTTGCAACAAATTTAGATCTGAACTATATTTGATCACGCAGTTTCATATTTCACACTTTGTTAAGAGGATCCCGAGAACGGACATTCATTTTGGGACCCGACTGTTATTGCAATGTAAAAAAATGTTTTCAATAAAACAATGTAAGTTAAATTAATAAATACTCCCTTCGAAAATCAAGACAGAAATATAAAGTTTCTGTTATGTTACTTAGGATTATTTAATGTTATTTGGAGTAGTGAGTAATCACCATTAATATGGTGACCCACGCCTCTGGGGAGTATTTTCCCCTGTATTTCTCTTAACGGTACCAGCAACAACAAACTTGTAAGGATGGATTACACAGAACACTCTGCTGGTGATTCAAAATGTGTCTACTTTGTATCAGAGTCACCGGATTTTGACGGTTTTAAGCTTTTGTAACTTATAAGCTCTACTTCCTTAAATAGAACTATAATACAAAACTCGGAGCAAATGTTAACGGTTAAAATTATGTAGAATTATTTGAAAAATATGAAACGAATCTCTTTTTTGTATTTTATTGAATCTTTTGACGTATAAACATGCGTTTTGAGAAATCTAGTTATAATTTATTATTTGCACCACAAGAGCCTAAGCAATATTTACAATTGGGGTTTAATCCATATAAAAGGCACAAAATTATTGTTTTCAGTTAGAAAATGAAACCCTTAATTCCCAACGTGAAACGATTTAACTATTGCTCATATGCACTGCACTGTCTAAGACCACCGCTAAAATAATAAATAATATAACAGAAAATACCATCAAACTTCAAGATACAACAATTTTATCTAACGTTTTTAGTACCGAGTGAATGGTGGAAATCAGTATATAATTTAATCGTAAACCGGTTCATCAATCAAATAAACAATTGGTTTAAAAAATAATAATTTTTACTCTAGCAATAAATGTGAATTTTTCATATTTTCACTTCGAAAAAATGTATATTTCAGCAGTAAAACAATTATGTTAAGAAGTTAAGAATGTAAATAAAATGAGCAATTATTTATCTAAGCACCTTAAGAATAATGAAGCACGTTGATAAATTCGATCAATAATTATTCTGTCAACCATTCTAAATTTAGTAAACTGTACACGGGATCTTTTTATGGTGAAAAGGCTAATTTGATTTCCTGGGTGAAATTTTATGGTTTAATTAAATGCTCTTACAAAATCTAATGGCCGCCGATATAAAATAAAGTTTGTCGTGAACGTTTTAATCACTGCCGTAAAATAATGCTGGCATTTTCACCCAAAATATCATCCTTTAATAAACAACCCAAGCTTATGGATAATTAAGATAAAATAAAGGTGGTGCAATATCTTAACCAATAAATACAGAGATAAACATCACCCCAATGAAATTTAATACCAAAATGAAAGGTTAATATTATTGATGCCAAAGGAACTTTCTAGATTAAAAAATAAGTAATCAATCTGAATTGATATCATAATAAAGACGGAGAAACTTAGAATACGGAATACAGTATTTTTGAAATACAAATTACAGTATTATAAAACTTGATTTTATATTATTGACTGAATAAATTTATCGCTTAACAAACTGTGTGACATTCGCTTTAAATAGACAATTGTGAGTTTAAATATTAAAATTTCATCCGTTTGATGATTTTTGCAATGAAAAACATTTAAGCTACTTAATTAAAAATATTAAACAGCATTATTAAATTTATTATATCCAGACCAATGTTAACAAGCTAATCGATTTATCAAGGTAACATAATGTTTAATTTAATATTATGAGATGAGAATATAATGTACATTTATGTATATATTCGTGATATTTATTTATTCAACAATGTTTTCATTTAAAATGTTTTCAGACAGGCTGGATTTCCTCCCAAGGGAGTAATTATAATCAAAATTTGTCGCAAAACGGGGGAAAACATTTATGAAAAGGGAATATAGAAGTCTAGGCATTAACAAGGCTTATTAACTGTCATTGGCTGGTTCACAGCTCGATTGCATGTATAGTTCCTATTGGTATTAAAATATTAATAAATACATATTTTTATTATGAATTTACTTTCTTGATTTGTGTAAATTGATAAAGTATTACTATTATTTCCGAATTTCATTTCGAAGTAATTGAATATTTTACGTTAATTTTGAATATCGAAAGGTCTTCTACCACGTCCACAATTAGTTAAAGTACACGTTCCTTCCCACGATGTAGGTTTTCCTTTGGAAGCCTCCCTTGTACCTCCAAGGGTTGGATTTGATCAGAAATTAGCCCCAATTGGAAAGCACGTATCATTTTCCGATCGCGCGTAATAGCCTACGGTATTTGTTTCCCTTATGTTTGGACCAGGGACCTTTAAGCTTAAAGAGAGTAAATACGAAATTCCCATGGAAATGCAAAGTAAGCAGAATTTAGAGTAGAATCTGAAAAATAAGTCTTATTGTAGCAATTTTGAAATACATTTTTCACTTTTATATTTTGTAAAATATCAACATTGAGATATAGTGTATTTAACATTTTATACAAGTGGTTAAATAGAATGGTACGTCATTTACGCCACTGAATCATCAGCTTTAAAAAAAACAATGATATCGGTGAATAAAACTTAATATACTTTTTTTTTGTAGTTTTTTTAAACGCTATAAGGTAATATTAGAAGAATACGAAAGACATGCAATAATGAAATCAGTGCTCATATAAAAACATATAGGTTTTATTTATGTTTAAAGCATTACCTTTGTGGTTAAACATTTGAATTAATGTTAGTAAATATTTGTATTTAATCAGTTACCGACTTTTTATGTCTACCGGTTTTGAGTCTTATGGTGTTTGCATCTCCTTTGACTCTGCATGTAACTTATGTAATTTTTATTTTGCTGTAGTGAGTGTCCTGAAAAAAAGATGGGAATGTGGTTTAATACAAATATTTACTAAGATTAACATGAAGATTTTTTTATCAAAAAATATGGCGCTTAAAAATATATTGAAGACATTGTGAGATACACTTTTTTGTAGCTCCAAATTTTCAGCTTCCTGAAATAATGAGTTTATCGGAAAAATTAATATTTCATGAATTATAATTTTTATAATTAGTTTTAGAATGAAGACAATAAGTATATATCTTAAAGACAGACATATATAAAAATGAGAGATAATTTTGATAAGAGGAATATGGATGTCTAGGTATTTCAGGGCTCGTTACGATACGTCACTCGCTGATTAAGGGCTCCGCGCCGTGGCGCATTTGGGTTGATGGCCAACGTAAAACTGGCTTCGCAACCGAGAGTTAGAATTCCGTTAGTTGCGAGATAAAATTCTAGAACGATTTTTCTCTAATGTATTTTTCTGAAGTTATTTACATATCTTACTTTTTTCCATCTGCTGACAAGCTGTTTAAACCATACAATACAGTCATTTTTAAAACGCCGTTCTTTTAAAATTGTAATAGTAATTATATTAATTGTAAATATTTCATAAACACATAGTATATAAACTAACTAAAGAAAATATTTTTAAATCTAGCAATCAAAGAAATTGAATAAATAAACAGTGGATAAAAAAAATCACCTTTGAAGGTTTTTCGGATTAAAAAGTCATTAAGGGAGGAAGGATTCCATAAAAAAGCGAGTGAATTAAAACCATAAACATATAATTTTTTTTCAATCAAGCATTTTAAATCATACAAATTTTTCGTTTTTTAAAAAATTTTTAGGTTATATTGCTTTTCATAGCGGTTTAAAAAAAAGTTAAAGGGCCTAACTTATAAAACTGGTATACAGTTACGTCTAGGCAAAGTGGGAAAATTAGGATAGGAATACCATCGTATCCCAATTTTATTACTAAATTCAAATTCAAATTCAAATTTATTTATTCACAAAGTAACGTAACAAATAACAAAGGATTTAAGACGTTAAATTGGAACTTTATTTCAAACCAAGAACCTTTGAGCAATGGTTCGACATTATTAAGGTATAATACTTTCTAACAGCAAGAGTATTTGCCCCTTAAACATAGTTTCACTAATGTGAAAGATGTCGATCTCCAAAGTGATAATGTTCAGCTGCTTGATCGCTCTTCCAATTGGCTTGGCCAGAGGCAGGTTGGTTCAAGAAATCGGGAGGTAAAACAGTCTGTGCTGACGCTGTCGGAGATAGCCATGAGGAACATAAAAATTGATACTCTCTAAAATGGTCGAGTTATCGATGAAACCCCTTAACAGTCTAAAAAAAATGGGTCAGTGTAGACCCATCCCTTATAAGTTGCAAACTATTGGTCCCAAGCATACCCAAGAGGAACCCAGTGGAATAGAGCCACGGATAACTATAATAAGGATGGTATTTCGATCCTTATTCTGCCACAATGCCTAGGTGTAACGTTATACCAAGTTAACAAGGCCCAAAATATTTTAATTCAGATGCTTTTTATGCAAATAAAAATAAACAAAAAATGTAAAAAATCATTTCGGCGAAATTTTATTGTTCATATTGGCTGTTCGACGGCACTTAAATTTTCTCAAAACTTACCGTAAAAATTATCACCCGGTTAAATTTATATTTTTATGCAATTACTATGGTGTAGGTCTATAGTGAGATGTGCATGTTTTTACGCACGCTATTTAGAGGCTTGTCAGCAGGTAGGATATAAGGGATCTGGGAGGAGGTAATGAAAAATACACTACAACACCCAGACCGATTGAGAAAAAAATCTTCCATGGATTTTTTTCTTGCAACTGGTGGTTATCGAACCCGCGACGCCAGTTTTACAGTTAGGCGTCTAACGCCTAGGCGCCTGTTAGTGTAATTAGTGTTCTGACGAAAAGATGGGCGCGTCTCGAAATTTTTAGACATGGAAAAGTCGTTAAGTGTTTAAATACTTTTATTTATCAACATTTATTGAGACTTTTGACTTGGAAATTAAGGCTTTAAACATTAATGATGTAAAATATTAGTTTCTAAATCATTTTTAAGCAATATTTTATAGTTTATTAACTGGGATTTGAATTTAGAAGACCCTCCTTATCCTACCGGTCAAATCTTTTTATCTCTCGAGTGTCATATTTATATTATTGTAATTTTTAAACCTTATAAATTGTATACATGGACAATGTCCGTTAATAAATAAATAAATCAATATTGTCAGTCATTGATCAGTCGTGTTTCTTGTCGGGTTGATTTAAATCATATTTCCATTAAATGGTTACCTCTGATAATACAAACCCCATAAATATAGAGTCACACCCTGGAGATTAAAACCACCCCTGTTCCACGCGTGGACCTAAATATATGTATACCCACACACCCACAACAATAAATACCATCCCATACAACACGTATGTAATACTACCACCCTCCCCGTAATGAAATGCAGCCCTCCTCTCTTCACCCCTCGCCGTTTGTCTGACAGGTATCCTGGTCACGTGACCATCCAAGCAAATTAACCAATACCGAAAATTGCCATTGGGGAATGATCGAAAACTGACCGCGTGATCGGTGATAATAAATTGGTATACAAAATTGTATTCTGCAGCATTTGTCGTTTATTTAATTAGTTAAAATGTAAATATTCTGTCCAGGTGAATGAAGGATACATTTTTGTGTGTGCGATAGAGCCAAAAGCAAAGTTTTCGACTTGGTAGCTGCTCTCATGTACAAATACTGAATAAGGGAATCAATTGAATATAATTCCACTTGGGTTCGATTCCTCGTAGGATGGATGTGAAATATTGAGTTAAATGTTGTTTAACTTTAACGAACTTTAGATTTGATTTGAATCGGGTTGTGGTTCCGTGGCTTGTGTTGCGGACTCACGGGCCAGAGGCCCGAGGTTCAAACCCCACTCTACCCCAACTTGATTTCCATATTCTAATGGTGAGTTATTTACAACTCGTTGAAAATGACCCCCAAAGTTGAAACATTTTACATTTTGAAGTAGAAAAATTCTGATACTTTGCTGACATATTTAGTCATCTAGAACAAACACGACAAGACTAAATATGTTTGACATACCATATTTAGCTATTTTTCAACAAACACGAAAAACGATCTTTAGGAATATAAAAATGGTTGACAAAACTAGGTTTGACATATCATGGAACTGCCGACAAACATTTAGTGGACGTCCAGGACGTCGAGAATCTGATAACTTGTAAAGTTGGCAAGAAGTTAAAAACATTAGAAGACATTGATTGCAACAGATATGGGACATTACTTATAGTATCCGTATTTCAAAAATGCATATATGATTCATCTCCGTTAACGAACTTTATTTACCACTCAAGCACTTACTCACAAAACTCAGACATTTGATGTTGTGTAAAAATTTTGTACAGATAAATCAAAGAAAAATATAAATATAGAAATACGATGAATACCCTAAGATTTTTCATTTATAAATTACTAAACGACTAAAAAATCATTTTGCGCAGCTTGTTCCGAGAGACATTCTTATAAAAATAATGCGATTTAAAGAGAAAATAAAATTTAAAAGCTTGCCATGTTAAAAATTAGCTTTTTATATGCAAAGAATGTCGGCTCCTCTAGCAAAGAACTTGGAGAAATCTCATCTCGATCTAATGGCATAATAATTTTCTCGTTTTTTCTCCCCATGGCTAATTATTTCATTAACAATGAAAAATGTTCCGCTAGAATCCTTCAATTTCCATTACTCTTTAGAGTGTCTTTTCTGCCCCCATTGCATAAGAAGAATATTTAGTTATCCTTCGTCCTTTTTGCTTAAGTCCCAAGAAATTGCCCATCTTTACATATTATGTAGTGAAAAAACACTATTCTGGTGTATCCTTCCACCAAAATTTCGCAAAACTTCTGCTCTAAGAATTGCGTTTTTTTTATTTTGAACATTTTTATTTGATGACGATAATTTAAACATAACTAATATTGAAACAGGGATGAAGATTGAAACAAACCTACTTAAATTAAAAACATTACAACAGAGATGGAGAACATTTTTGAATAATCAACAAGGCTTTTGACTAGTCATTAGCTGGTTAAAGCAAGCACTTTACATACTGTGTAACATTCTCCATTCTGCCCATGTTTGAAAATCCATATTTCTTAAATTTTTCTTTATTAAACCATTATAATCTCACCCATATCAATAAAGGTTTCAGCACCTCTGGGAGTTTTTCTGCTTAGATTTCAACAAAGATAGAGTACATTTTATAAAATGGAATTTGGAGGATAAGGCATTTATAAGGTTAATTTTCAGGGACCATGTAACACACGGTGTAACATTCACCGTTGTGCCTATTTTTCGATATGCATGTTTACTATTTTCACTTTTTATAATTTATGTGCATATCCATATATATGCTGTGCTTTTGTGTATTTTAAAAAAACATTGTTATATATGCATGTAAGTTTCGGAGCAATAGTCCATATATCGATGACATATAAACGTGGAATGATTTCACCTGAAATATAGAGCAACAACCGATGAAGCAAGTCATCATTTTATATTGAATTCTAATACTGCAAGACTAACACAGTATTGCTCATAAAACGCTCGTCTACATATGCGCAACGTCCTGCAGTACATTCACGCAATGAAAATGCGAAGAACAAATGAACGTGGCTTATAAGAGACCTCAGAGTGTGATAACACCTAGTCAGCCCAAACAAGTCAGCTCAAAGAATCAGCCCAACCAAGTCAGCTCAACGCAGTCACACAGTTCCAGAGTGTAGTTTGAGTGCATAAAATATTTCCGTTACTCTCGTACTTCACAACAAAGTTAAGTAAAGGTAGGAGCCTCAACCCTTAAACAGCAAAATCCTAAATAAGTATTTGTACAGATGTTGGAGGACTAAGAACTGACCGGTGTAGAGGTGCCAAATAGCCCGTAATAATACCAAATAGCATGCTTCCCGGCTCAATATATAAGTGCTTATATAACTACTTTTGTCATTATTATTTTATTATAATCTTTTTACTTAATATTTATTTGTGTATATGTGTATGTATGTGTATGCACATATTATTGTTAATATAAACTTTTGTGATTGGAGCTTGATAATAAAAATAATGTTAATAAATGCATCGATACAGGTTGTGCCCAATGAGGTGTTCACAAATGAAATAAAAAGTTTTATGTGGAATAAATAAGTAAAATAAATTCGTTATTTTTTTTATATGAAATATTTGTGTAAACCTACTTGCCGACTTTTCTATGTCAGGACACCAATCAAACCAACATGCAAAACCCACTATACACCTTCACCATAGTTGTTGCACAAACATATAAAACTAACACGACATTCATAATAAGCATAATAAGCACATGCACTGATTAAGACAGACATGCACTAATTAAATTATTAAAATATTTTATGTTTTTTTTTGTTAAAAAAAGAAATATTTTTCAACAATATTTTGAGTTTGTCCAAATTTTTGTAGACAAGGACTGGATTCAACTCCCCGGGGAGCTGTTTATATTAATATATTACAACAGGGATAAAGAACATTTAAGATAAGGTAATATGGAAGGACAGGTCATAAGCAAGCGGCCTCCGTGGTGTAGTGGTCAAGACGCTTGACTCACACACGGAAGGTTCCGGGTTCGATTCCCGGTGAGAACACAAAAAATAAAATGTGATTTTTCTCAAGCCTGGGTGCTCTGTGATGTAATTCACCACTGTAATTAGGCCTCCTGGCCTGTTGTGGTGCAAAAAAAAAAAAATGTAAAAAAAAAAAAAGCCCTGTAGATGCCTAGACTTCCATATTACCTTCTTTTAAATGTTCTTCATCTCTGTTGTAATATATTAATAGAAATATTTTTGTTCTTATGATTAACCTAAATACTTTATTTTGATGGCCATTTCAACGAGTTGTAAATAACGCACTATTAGAAAATGGGAATCAAGTTGGGGTAGAGCAGGATTCGAACCACGGAACTTTGGTCCGTGAGTCCGAGACACTAGCCAAAGGACCATAACCCGATTGATGTTTGAGAAATAACCCGAACATGATGTTTTAGAAATAGTTGTAAAAAAAGTTTTATATTAGAAAAATCTGTGCTATCCGAAACTAGAATAAAACAGTGCTCAAAAAAATTAATTCAGGTTCTTTATACCAAAGTGCTTTATTAGTTTAAATTAGAAAATGATTTTCAAAGTACGTTTATTTATGTAAGGTTGGAAAACGCAGCAGAAAATTAAACAGAAAAGGTCACAAATTATATTGTCAAAATAATTACAATCAGGATTCAATTTTCATTCAATTAGTAAGTAAAATAATTTCATGCGATGCGCTGGTTTTATGGAAAAACGATTATATGCATTTCAGTACGAAAACTCATGAATAAAATTGATCAAACAAATTGGAAAATTCAAACAACAATAATTGCAGGATGCAGCGTACGCCCTGCTCAAGGCTATACATAATATTAACTGCCTGAAAAAATATGTATTTGAATATTCAGTATGATAGTTAATAAAATATACATATGTAACTAACTCATTATTAACATTTGAAGCATTAACTTTGTAGTCGAAAATTTCAATATATAATGTTCGTTAATATTTTTGTATTTTGTATGTTAATACTCAAAGAGCGACCAAAATTTATTTTATATGTTACCGGTTTCGAGATATACCCGTCTCTTTGTCAGGGCACTATCTACACTGACATGTTAATCCCACCGTATACCTTCACCATAGTAGTTGCACAATTTTTTTAATTACTATTGTCAAGGATATCTACCGACAAACAAAGATACTTCCTTTCAAGGTAATGCCACTGCACGACATAACCAATACTATTTTTAATATCATAAACTTTTCTGCTCACTCAAATTTAAAATACACCTTTGGTCATGATATTCACAATTATAATACGCGTTACTCAGGGAATCTTTATGTGTCTAAGTTTCGCTCAGCAAAGTTCGGCAGTAGGTCTTTGGAAAATATTGGCAATTCCGAATATAATTAACTGTCCACTGAGCTAAAACACAAAAAAAAAAAAAAAAAATCTAGAAGTGTCGCAATTAAATAATATTTCTTAAATCTTGTTGATAGTGATATTTATTAATGAAATTTATTTACATAGTGTTCTATGTTTCTTATACAATAATGTTTTCTTTCTATTTCAGATGTATTAGTATTTAAGATATTATGTATTGTCGAAAAAAGGTTTTTTCTTATGTACGGTCCTAAATGAGTTTCTTTAATAACGCCTGGGAGTATAATATGTACTTTTGTACTATATGTTTATTAATAATAAAATATAAAAAAAAACCGACGTAAATCGGGTTGTGGTCCCGTGACTAGTGTTGGGGACTCACGGATCAGGGGTCTGAGGTTTGAACCTCGCTCTACCTAAAATTGATTATCATTTTATAACACTGAGTTATTTACAACTCGTTAAAAAGGGCCACCAAAATTGAAATATTATCATAAATTTAAAAAAAGCAAATACTTATTTTTTATTAAAAAAATAAAAAACGTGCTGATAGGACGTGTGATATTAGAAGGTTACACCAACGTGCACTGATTTTATATTTGTAAAAAAAAACAGGGTTAACCTGATTAGAATAATATTTTTAAAAAAGGGGTTAGAAAGAGAATGGATTGAATTTCCTAGGTATTGGGTGACAGTAATAATGAAATATCGTATAATGGGGTACATGGATTAAAGGGACATTATGCTCAAAGCCTTTCTTTATGTCATATGTTTTCATATCTGGAGATCTGATATGAACTGGCGATGGACAATCAGCAGCGGGTGTCCAGGACATCGAGAATCTATTGCTTTGTAATTTAGGCAAGCGTGATTGAGGATCTCAGGAGACCTCCGAAATACCTGCCTTAGCCAACCGTATCACCTTAGCTTCATAAAAGGTATCAACAAAGTTTGATTTGCCTGTTATTTTATTAGTCTATTATTCACAAAGTCAAACAATCGCTCACCCAAGATTCTTTTAAGACGCCTATTCTCAACAACAATAACAACAAAAAACCATCACGCCGTTTCCCCGTAAGGATGGGCAGAGATGATAGAATGCCACATCACTCTATCTTTGCATACAGATCTCGCTTCCTCTACATTCATACATATTCTCAAGCACGCGGGCCGATTATTCCGACTTTTGACATGTCCATCCTCAAGTATTTGTTGGATTTGGTCGTGCTATGTCTTTCTCGGTCTTCCTCTTTTTTTTGCATCCATCAACATTCACGTTGTAAATATTCTTAGCCGTGCTTTCGCTGTCCATTCGTTCTACATGTCCAAACCAGCGCAGAGCTCCTTTCTTAATTTTGTCGATAATGCTCGTCTCAGCCTTAAATAATGTACGGATTTCAACATTTGCGCATCTATCCTACATAGTTTTACCTTACATTCGCCTGAGAGATCGCATTTCAACAGCATTCAGCCTACTTTCATCCCTGTTTTTCCAAGTTCATACTTCTCCCATTCATCAGGGTCGGGACCGGTTGGACTCCGTTGTGAGCTGCTAATTTTGCCTCTTGCGATAAACATTTATTTGCCAAGATTGATTTGAGTGCACTGTCCACTCTGTTCCCGGCACTCACCCTCCTATCAATATATTTTTCAGTCATTTTATCCCTAGTAAACATACTTTCTAGATACACAAATTCGTCTACTTGTTTTAGTATTAATCCATTTAAAGTGATTTCACATTTAGTCATACTTTTATTTCTTTCAAAACCCATCACATTCGATTTATCGACATTCATCAGCAAATCGCTTCCCTTACATGGTAGACCTTTGTGACCAATAATTGCAGTTCCACTTTGTTGTTAGCAAGAAGCACGGCATCGTCAGCGTACAAAAGACAATTGACATTCAAATCACCCATTTTTGCTCCCATTCTTAAGCCTTTTAGTTCTTTCATGGAGTTATCGATATAGACGTTGAACAGCCATGGTGACATCACACATCCCTGCTTCACTCCTTTATGAATGTCAAACTACGATGTGTATGTTCCGTTTACCCTAACACATGCTGTGCTGTTTTTATCCAGAAAAGCAATAGCTCGCATCAGATTATCGCTCACTACATACTCCGATAACACCTTCCATATTTTTTCTCATATTTATTTATTCATATTTATTCTCAAAACTGAATATTTTGCTATTTTTGACCCAAGTGAGGTACATACCACGATTTACGTCTGTAGTGGAGAATATACATTATTTATTATTACAATTAACGGCCGTAGCCAATTTGTACAAAATTAAAATTAAATACAAAGTTATATAATAGAATGAAAACATAGTTAATTGTATAGCAAAAATATAAAGAAGAAAATATAGTATAGAAGAAAAATAGTAAAAAAACAGATGCATTTTATGTTTGTAAATCTTCACACAAATTCAGCACAAAAAATAAATAGACCTTTCTATGAGTATATTATACAAACAGACTGAATCTCTGGTTCATCGATTATTGTTGCAAAGTCAGTAGTACCCACTTCCTATGTACAACCAAATGAGCATGAACCGATCTAGGTAGTAAGAATGACTGCTTGTATATATAATGCTTCAGTGGTCTCAAACTAATTATTTTATTCATTCGATCTTCAATTTAAAGAAAACACATAAAAAATAAATAAAAAATTATTGCATACATAAAAACTAAAAACAAGTCGAAATATTATTAATATGTATATACATATAAGTATATAATAAATAATAATACACATGATATAATTATGTATATGTAAGTGGTATTTGATTTTCATTGAATAAAAATCATATCTCCTGCCAGCCTTTAAATGCGGTGCCTAATTACGCATAAACCTGAGTAATATTTATTTTTACATAATTTAAAAAAATATTATCATCGTCATTCCCGTTCCGCACCTAATGGTATATAAAACACTGCATTGGTACACCAATAGCAGCGAATCTTGATATTTTTTGTTACATGAAGGTAAGATGATCAGTCTTACGCTTCAGGTACCAGTCCAGGGACTATGAAATATTCTATTGTGAAAGCACCCTTTTAAATAAATATTTAATATCAACCATGTCGGGAATCAAACCCAAGACCTCTTGCATCGCAGGCTAACGCGCTGACCATTACGCCACGAGGCCGACAAAAAATATATACAAAAACCAATATTTCGTTCTAACGATTTACCCAAATATTTGATTTTGAAAGCCATTTTTAACGAATTGAAATAAACTCACGATTAAAGAATGAGAATCAAGTAGGGGTTGTGTGGGGTTCGAACCACGGACCTTTATCCGTGAGTCCGAGACACTAGCAACGGGACCACTACCCGATTACAATAATAATACCGTTCTATTTTTCGTTAAATGACTACAATACGAAAACCGGATCTATAAATAAACACTTTAAATGTTAATTAAAAAATCAAATGGTCCAGACAAAATATTAGCTTTATATTTTTATGAACAAAGCTAGATAGAGGTTGGCACAATTGGATAAAAAAATGCTATTTTGTGCTGTTGTCTGTTCGCATTTGATTGCCAATCCTAAAAATCACAATTTCCATGCAAATCCTCATAACTGCAACAAACGCAGTATGAATTTCAGTGAACTTTTTCATTAAATGGCAAATAAATCACCTGAAAGAATGGAACAGGAACACGTGGTGTGTGGAACTTATGTTCCGCGTTCTATAACTTGTGTTAATGAACAGTGTTATTTATTACTACTAGGTGACGGTACAAATTCCGACATGTTTTGCCAACTTTATACCGAAGAGAACTGTTTTGAATCGTAACAAGTATTTTATAGTTTACGAGTATACCTTCAAAGCATAATTAAGGATACTTTAAAGTTCTACGTCACTTGTGCATTAATAAAATTTAAAACATGAAATAAAGAAGAAAAAAAAACATATAATCGTACTGCAATAGTCACAATATTGATATAATTTTTTTTTAATAAAATTTAACTGAAATACCATACTACGTATTGTCCCTCTAATATCAATCTCCTTTGGTAAAAAACAACTTTAATTTAATTGCTCCAAAAATATATTTTTTTTGCACTACTACAGGCCAGGAGACCCAATTACAGTGGTGAATTACATCACAGAACAGCTTGGCTTGAGAAAAAGCACATTTAATTTTTGTGTTCTCACCGGAATCGAACCCGGAATCTTCCGTGTGTGAGTCAAGCAGTCACGCAGACCGCCATTTATTGATTTAACTCCAAATATAAAATGATAAAAAAAATAATAAAATACAATTTTTTTATTTATTTATTAAATCATACAAATTTGTTTTTCGTACTCCCAGGAGTTACAACAAACTCATTTCGGGACAGAAAAATATTTACATATAGATATGTTAACAATAATAATATAGCAACAAATAGTAATAAAGTAACAAGTAGTAATATTTACATAAAAAACTGAAATAATAAAAATAAATAATAACTAATAATAACTTCATATTTAAATAGTGTAGCGAGAGATTTTAAGATAAATGAACGTATTACTTCATATAGTTGGAACATACATTGTTTATATTATTATGTATTACATTACTTCATATTTACTTTTTCATGATTAATTTTACCTTATTATTGATGTTTAGGTAGCACCATGTATTCGTAGCACATATATATAAAACTTATATTTATATAATGATGCTTATTAAATTCTTTCATTTGATTAGCTTTGCATTTATAATTAAGAATGATTAGTTTTTTTGTTATTGTTATTGATATATAAGTAAAAAAAAAACTGCTTATACTTCGAAACTTAAAAAAATCTCTATTTTAAAACAGGTTGAGCCATGTAAGATGGAGACTATCCTAACCATAGGACGCTCTGTATTCATTTTTTAATTCACTAGTTTTATAAAGATAACTTGATTTGATTAAAATTATTTATTGACCCCTATTATTTATCGATTACTTGATAATTAATATGTGTACACATGTTTCCAATACATTTATTAAATAAAATAATAAATACATGTGTAATATTAAATTTACAAATTAAAACAGTTTCCGGTAAAAAAATGAGGTTTACAGTTGGTATTATTTAAGTGCGGGTAAGCAAAATAAAAAAGTCATATTGATTTCTACAGCATTTGATTGCAGTAAGTTCTTTTTAATTTATTGCCGTAAAAAAATTAAATCTTTAAACTTACATGAAAAACAAACATATAATATTTTTCACGCTAATTTTCAATCTGGTGTGGTCCACTGGTAGGAGAATTTACAAAATTATTATGTCTTCCAGACGCCATAACAGAGGCAAACTGCAATTTTGTACACTTTTTTGGAACATCATTTTTAAAAATTTATTTATTAATGTTTATTGTTGTGTATTCAGTGCTTTATTGTTAAATTACAGTTATATTATTTTAAAAAAAACATTAACCTAATACAGCACCAATTATATGTACAACACAATATATAATACAATTTCTGAACAAGTCAACAAAATGTGACGAGAATATGTATAACATGTGACTCAATTTGTGTTGGTATCTCCATATATTATACCTATCAGTCTCGTTAAATCAGGGATGTCCAGCGTGCCATTTGCTTTTTTATTTAAAAAAATTTCACCACTTTTGCATTCTTTGCTTAGAAAGAAAAAGAAAGAGTCAATAAAACTAAAGATGAAACAAAAAAGATAACCAATAAATTAAGCGAAAAAAAGAGCCTCAAAACTCACTATGGGTCGTCATCATTAACATTAAACCCTCATTAGCACGTGGTAGTGCAAACGCCACTGCATCTTTAAATAAAATACAGCATATTTCATCATCTATTAAAGGAAGGTAAATTGATCAGTCTTACGCTGCAGGTGCCAGTCCAAGTACAATAAAATAATTCAGTGTAAAACTTACCTTTAAAAACTAAAACATATTTAATGCTGACTTACTCTAGGTACAAGTGTTTTGAATTTTATATTTATTCCGAAGAAGTTAATGAAATTAGAAGCGACAAATGATTTTTAATTAATTTTAAAAACTGATATTTCATACTTTGGTACTAAATGTGATCTTTCTTCTTCTTCTTCTTCTTCAGCCTTCTGTCCTCCACTGCTGAATATGCTTCTTCCATATCCTTCCACTTTTTTGCTTGCTGCTTGCAGCCAATTTTTACTCCCCTCAGCAGCTAATAGCTATAGCTAATAGACATAGTATGTCGTCGGACCATCCTTTTTAAGGTCTTTTGACGCCTTGCTTATTCTCCCATGGTCTCCCTTTTAAAATTTTGATGGTCCATCTTGTGACGTTTTGTCTTGCAACATATCCTGCCCATGTGATATTCTTTTCTGTTCAATGTATTTCATAGTCCTAACGCTCCTAGTTACCTGCGTGAAAAATTTCAAAGCTTATCAGTTCATGGTTTACCTCTTCGTTGTAATTCTCAAGGCACTGTCTTAATACCCATCCACAATTCCTCTTTTTTCTCTAACTCATATAGTGTTGACTTGACTGTGGAATCATCTCCCATCCACCATCAAAGATGTTACTACATTATCTCTGTTTATATCACGTCTGAAGAAACATCTCCTTTCTCTTCCTTAACCTCTCCTCCTTTCCTTTTTCCTCTTTCCTTTTTTTTCCTTTATCCCATTAAGTAATAGTTTTGATTTGAGGTAATTTATAATCAAATACGTTTATTTTTATTTTAAAATATCTTTAGCTTTTTAATATTTTTTCGATTGAATATGTTATGTAACTTGAATTATAAAAATAAACCTTTTATTTTATTGGTTGGTTGGAAGAAATTGCCATTTGGCAATAAGCCCGCCAATGTACAAATAAAATTATTTACAAAAAGTTAAATAAATAAATTTAAAAAAAAAACTTGTATTGTTTAATTAACTTTCCTCATAAAGCATAAAAAAGTTAATATAAAAATAAAATTTATCGCAAAAATGCTTAAAAAATCAGATTTTTTATTTTAGTCTCACTTGGAATCAAATAAGAAACTCCGGTGCTTAATTAATTTCCTACATAAAAAAGCTAAAAAAAATAATTCTATTGAATATTTGTTGCATTTTTGTCAAATTAGAAAAAATGCCTCAAATGAGAAAAAGAACTATAAAACAGTCAATTTTAACAAAATTGACACAATTTCTTAACTTTCTTTTTTAAAATTCCATTTGGCTATTAACTACATCATCATGGGGTAACTTTTTTCATATAAAAATACTTCAATAGAGACGAAAAATCTTTTTGAAAAGAGAATATTGTTCTGTCGAAAGTTCCTGGGTTTATCACCTATCATTGGTTAATCTTAGTAATTAGTCATTTTATGCACCTTCTAATATTAACTATTTTGCGTATGACAAAACGTTCCTACTTCTTCAATACATCCATTTGTTTTTTTTAAAAGCTGCAATCAGGTGCTAAGGTTGCGAATTTCGTTTTTTTTTTTATAAATGAACATTTAAGAAAAATATTACGTTCAAATTTGATAGTTTTAGTTACTAAACAATTTTTACCACTTTTGACCGCGTTCTCTTTTTAATCAAACCACGATTTTTGCCAAAAATAGAGCCTTTCATATGCACCATAAAGTCTTTGAATGTAGTTATTTTGGTTCACTTTATGGACCGCCGCGTTAAAAGGAGATAAAATTACAAAATAAAGCAACCCCAAAGCACGAAGCTTCCGGAAATCAAAATTAATAGCTCATTGCTCTAGGACTAAATATGCTGGCTAAAGTTGCTTTACGAAATAAATGTGAGGTTTTTAAAGGGTGAACGTAATAAAAACGTTTTTTCTGTAAAATTTGTTGATTTATCTTATTAATTTGCATAATTTATATTTCAAATAAAACTACTAATTTGTTTCAAAACTTATTTAAATCTTAAATTGTTTGGTTTGAAAATGAATCGCAATATCCAAATTTCTAGGACTAAAATACATTGTTTGATTTCAAAATTTATAGTTGTTTAAACTAATTAGTAAAAGAAGAAGTTAACAAAATGGAAAAATATTTTCAGGCGTTGCCTAGTATGTACATAAGTGAAATGATTTTATCTATTTTTATTATTGATTGGAGATTATAATTTTTTGCACGCATTTTACATTTTGCTGGATATTTGGCAACACTGATAATTAAACGTCAAATAAACATAACGGTTTTATAAATTTTTTATAAAATAATAATTTGAATCAATAACTTTTATTTGTTAAATACCTAAAAAAATTGAGTTTCTGAATAAAAATTGAATATGATCAGTAACTTTGAATTTTAAAACAAATGTCCACATTTTTGTACATAAATTTCGATGTTACTTAGCTAATCGCTGCCCTGAATCTCGATTATAAACGTTTAAATAAAAATCAATATTTATGTACAAAAATTAGAATATTTGTATAAAGATTTGAAATATCTTCGTCGATAACTTTAATCATATTTAAAAGGTTTAAACATAAAAATGTTTAAACATTTTTAGGAAAAAAAAAAAATTTTATACAGAAAACTTCATTTTACTTTGTAGACAAAATTGATGATAAATTTTAACGTCATGTTGGAATACAGGCCTTAGTTTATTTGTATAGACAGTATACAATTTTTAAAGAAGCTAATTCTCATTTCACCTCTCAAATGTAAGCCTAGTCATTTTCTTTCTTACCTCTAATCACTCCTTCACCCACAAAAAGAAAACATTCTAAAAATAAAACGAGTTTTATTCTTTTCATTTACCAGAACGAAAGAAAGGTAGGAAAATAAATAAAATGCTTTTTTTGTTACTTACAGTTAGTTCATAATTTTTTTTTTTTTTCATTTAAGAAGAATGGTACGTAGTTCGTTACAATACAGGCAAAAACAAACTAGAAAAACAGGTTTATTAATAAACAAACGTGTTATATTTTATTAATCGGTATTGGAAATTTTCTTTGTAAAATTGTTTGAATGGTAATGAAGAACTTCAGACCTATGAGCAATTGGATACAACAATGTTTTATGTTTTATTTTTAAAATAAGAGCATTCAATTATACAGCAAAGTTTCTTGAAAATGTAAAAAAAATCCGTAAAAAAGAACTATTTTGAAAGATGTCGTTCATATGGATCAACCAATACTAAGAGAATTGTGGAAGATTTCCGGTTAACTTACCGTCAGCGGACTAATCGGCAGAACTGACCTGGAAGAAGCGGAAGAGAACTTGAGACGGAGTAATATCTGAAATACAAAACTTAAAAAAAATATAAAACTGATAATACGATACATAAAAATTAAAACGAATAAAATTTTGCCTTATTTTAATAGTCTATTATTAACAAAAAAAAAACGAATTTACTCATTTCCTTTTTCTATAATATTATATCATTCTAGTAGTGATTTGCTTCTTGAATCTAAATTTGTCGCAACAGAGAGGAAAAACATTTTTGAGAAAGTAATATGGAAGTCTAGGCATTTACAGGGCTTATGACAATTCATGAGCTGGTTTGAATATCACTTTTTGTACTGTGGAACATTCATAATTCTGTCTTTATTTAAACACCCACAGGATTTATAAAATTTAGTAAATAATTATATGTAATTGTATAAATACTATTCGGTCAATATTCAAAGTTTCATTATTGTTACAATTTATCCTAACTGGATGACCATAATATCTTGCTAATTTAAAATATTTTTATTACAGTAATAAGTTGAATTCCGTTATCGTTATTCATTTAAACTACATATGTATATATATGTAATGCTATATGAATAATAATTATCTTTTTGTTTACAAGGATCTAATTGGTACTGATCTGCACCCTGCAGATTAGATCAAGTAGAAGTAAATGTCCGCGAATAAATGTGGTGAAATATTTTAACTTGTCCATAAATAAAATTAAGTTCTACAATCAATTTGGAAAATCTTATGTATTAATTATTATTATAATATTTTACAATTATCATTATCATGTTTAGATGAACGTATGTACGCTCGTGTTAGGGCATGCATGTATATTAGGGTAGGCCGATATTTTTTTTTCTGATTTTTTAAATGAAAGGGGTCTAAAAAGCTGCCTTTTGGATTACTCAGAATGCAAAAAATATTTGAAAAAATATTCGACACAACTTTTGGCCCTCGACCAGAGCTTGAAATTTTCGAAAAAGTCGATTTTTTGCGCTAACCAGCGGTCATTTCGTATTTAAGTAAGAAATTCAACTTAATTAAATTCTGTAATGTATATTAAATTTTATTAAATAAGGCGTCGAAGAGCGCGAGTTGCTTTTTGTTTTGTAATAAATGGGTAGCATCGTTTTAAATGAGCAATGGCTTTCGTCAATATTAGCCAGGCGCTCAACGGAATCAGTTCCGCGGAGTGTAAAATTTTTGCATTTCGGTAGTTTTAAAACGTGTTCGAATTTGTAATGCGATTAAGTTATATCTTTACTAACAAAAACTTTTTTTAACAGTATAGACAATTAACAAAATGTTCTGACAGTGATAAACTTCAAACCTCGGTTGAGGACCAAAAGTAGTATGGAATATTTAAAAAATATTTTTTACATTTAATGTGATCCACAGTGCAATTTTTAAGACCCCTTTCACTTAGCCGTTTAAAAAAATAAAAAAACTTCATACATCATCGGCCCACTTTAATGTTTATATACATAAATATGTGTAAACGTTGACAAAAAAATGTTTTATAAGTATTTTTTTTTAAATTTAAATAATATGTATTATTTTTTAATTAATAATACCACACCTAGCACAAGCAGTTTTCTCTTATTTGATGCACTATTCGTTTCGTTTTTGTCATGTGAACTTTCGCGTTATGAATTTCTCTTGTAAAAAAATAAAATATAAACTCTTGTGTGGCTGTGATACGACTATCACACTAGTTGACATAGGACACAAGACTTAATACATCTCTTTTTTTTTTTTTTTTAAATGATGAACTCGTATTTTTTGTATTCTACAAATGGAAATTTTCACACCGGATTTGGAAAGTTAATAGTATTTTTGGAAAGTTAATTTGTAGCAGGCGTTGTGTAAAACATATTCAGTTTGTTTATGACAGCGATGGGGGATGCACGCGCGTAATATAAGCGGCGTATTTTTAATTTATTTTGCTTTAAAAGAGGTAAATTTTATGTAAATTGGCATTAACCATGGAAATGGAATTATTAAACACTATGTCTTTATAATGCAGTAACAACTTATATTTAAATATAAGTTATTAATTTAAAAAATACTTGTTACACTTCCACTAATTTATTTTGACCAATAAGTTTTTGACCTTTCACCCTCTAATGGGCAACTTCAGATTGGTGAAAAAGCGCTTATTGGTCAAAATAAATAAGTGAAAGTGTACAAAAGTATTTTTTAAATTAATAACTTATATGTAAATATAAGTTATTACATCATTCCATCAAGAATTGTCTATAAATAATTTTAATGAAAAAACTATGTCTTTCTGTTTTTTTTTAAATGTCTGAACTTTAGGATATTCTGTGATTTACAGGTAGTAACACGGTGTTTCATCAACGCGCAAAAAAAGATTGTTTACCTCAGTCTTTTAAGAGTTAAATATGTTAAATAAATAAAAAAACTAAAAAATAAATACAGAAAACAATGCCCAAAAAAACAAATAAAAATTAACTGTTATCTTTGAGTATTTCAAAAGCTTTCAAATAAATACGTATTTGAATTAGGCAGTAACCGTCAGCGTATTTGATTTATCCCAGAAAAGATTCTCAATCAATCGGAAAGCTATTGATAAATGATCAGACAGGATGGCGACGCAAAAAGGGCTGTAAATTATACAGAAGCATTCTACAGAACTAGCCGCCGAGAAAATAAGCGAAAGAACACACTTTTATTGAAATCTACGAAAGCGTAGACCCGTAGACAGAACGAAGAGAGACGTAGAGATAGGTAGGGTAGTGAAATCTCCGCCCCGCCCCTCTGTATTTTATAGGGATGAATCTCATTCTGCTGCGCGCAGTCGAACAGTTCGGTCGTGCCGCGTATCTCCTCGTCTAAAATAATACTAAAATATTGTTTCGGACCCTCTGCCAGTGGTTACGGTTACTCTCGTGCGTGTGAAATTAGCGCGCGATTGTCGCGTCGCGAATTTTAACTTTTTGAAAAATTTAAAGACAATTGAGTTGTTAAGGTTGTTTTATTCATGACGTGTTATGAAGGACGTATTGCTACAAACGAAGGCATCTGGAAATCTCTCGGGTGTTTGAATAAAAGGTAAAAAACACAAATTGAATTTTCTTACACACGTGTAGAGCTGGTTTTTACTTTTCTATTCATAAAACATCCAACGATGTACATTTCAAATATAAGTTAGTTCTTTGAACAGTTATTTTATTACAATTTATTTCAAATAAATGTTACCAGTTGGGATTCATTTAGATTTTTGAATTGTACTTAAATTTATGTAAATAATATAACAATTTTTTTAGTCGTACACAATTTCATTTTAAAATTATTTTTTCATAAATTTTGTACCACAAAGTATAAAATGTTTTTCATATTAAAACTGTTCATAATTTTAATTGACAATGTTAATTAAAGAAACGTGATATTTACTTTATACTTCAATTTTACAGGAAAAAATAATTTATGTTTTTTAAAATGACTAAAAAAAAATTCAATAAAAATTTTCATATTAATGATTTACACACAAATGAATAAAATAATTGTTTTTTATAAAATCGAATTAAATGAAAATCTTATTTGTAAGTGTAATAAAAATTCAACGGTGTTTTAAATTACTTACAGATTTTATGAGTTTTTTTTCTGTATAATCTGTTGCATTTTTTTTTTTGCTATTGATTGATTTTGACAATGAAATATTTATGTTTAAAAAAAATTGAGATTGAAAGTATAACGTCGAGTTACAATATATAAAATTATTTATATGCCTATAAGCCTATATTCTTTTTGCAAAAAAACAATAGATAACAAACGATTAATCTCTTTTTGCTAAAGGTCAAAAAAATAACGCGTGGTTTTATAGTCATCAAAGATGCACATAAAGTCAAATATATAAAAAAGCAAAAGGATTCTTCATCAATGGAAGTGCGTAAAGCAGTAAACATAAACTTTATGGTTTTGGGAACAAAGACAGTAAACTCAAATTATTCTGAGTCCTTACGGATATCCTTCAACGACAAAAGGAACAACAATTTCTTGAGTTTGTAAAAGGTAAATAAGAAAACAAAACCTTCCGAGGTAAAAGTTTTCTAAATAAAATTTATTTCACTCTGTTGGACCAAACAACATTACTTGATTAAAGATAACAAAACTTGTAAAGTTATTTATTCCTTGAAATACTGAAACCCACTTAAAATAAAGCAATTGCTTGAATTTTATTTGGAATAATATTGCTTTTTCGATGTTGTTTTTTCGCTTTTTGTCCGAACGCAATGTATATTTTTTGTAAATTAGAAATAATAACATTGATCAGAGGTTTTGTAAGAAAGTTACTTTTGGGTTTAAATCCCAAAAAATAAAATTTATTACAAATTAGTCTGCTTGATGGTGTAGGGATCAATGTTTTTGCCTACCATACCTGGGGTCCCGGATTCCATTCTAAGCAGAGTGGGCGTGAAGTATTGTTTATATGTTTATAAAGGTGATTCCTGGACTGACACATCAAGCTATAACTGATATTTTTAATTTCTATGAAACATAAATGATCCAGATACGCTGAGAGTTGAGTACTTAAATGATTAATTAGTTGTTAGAAAATTAAAAAAAAATACGATTAAAATGCTTTGTTTAGGTTAAAGATGAACATCGTATTATTATATTATTGATAAAGTGTAATATCAGTGAGTAAATTGATAAAATTCTGTAAATTTACAAGCTGAATTAAAAATCAATTGTTTTCTAGTACGTTCTATGTAGAAGTAGTATAATTTTTTTAATCTTATTTATTATGTGTTGAGCGCTAACATTTTTACATACATATTTTTAACGTTACCTAAAATGTGTTTTAAGGACGATTAAAGCAAGAATTTATTATTGTGCGAAGAATTTAATGTTCAGTGTAACCCAGATCTGAGACCAAATAATACTTTTCAACCGAGAAGGTTTCAGTATAAGCATTAATAAAACTCGTTTTATATAACAGATCGTAAATTTTAAGCTGCATGGAAATATCCTATATACCGTTTTTACAAAAAAAAATTAAGGAACATAGTATTTGGTATTTTAGTTTGCTGTAAATAATGGGTGTTAACATATTTTATTTCTGTTTTTTTCTCAAATAAAGAGGACAAGGAACTCAACAAAAAAATATAACTAATAAGTCAATAATTCAAAGCACCTTTACCGTACACTGCGCAATTATCGCAAGCACCTTTGGCAGCTTAAACTACTTGATTGAACCCAAAAACGTGTCGAAAATACTCTCTTTCGTATACTTGAGATTCAATTTTGAAGGTTTGTTTTCAAATAAATGTGTAACGTAAAAGCAAATAGAATATTTCGTAGAGTGGAAATTTTTATTTTGAATGACGTTTAACATTGACCATTTGTTTTACCTTTGATAATCATTTTTCAATTTAGAAAAAACCGGACAAAACTTATCTTTAATAACAAGTCTGTGACATGATTAAAACATATATTTTTATTCAAATCATACAGTTTTTGTTTGTGTTAATTGAAAAAAAGCTTTGTTTTTTTGTTGAAAAAATTTGAACGTAGTTATGCAGAAAGCAGCCAGCCATAGAAAAGTGAGTTTGAGATAATATCACCTTTGTGAAAAGAGTGAATTATCAAATCTACACAACAGTTGGAATGTTTTTGACTTTAACAAATGATAAACGATGAAAACATTAGTTTTTGTTTACATTACAAACAAGAATTTGGTTATGTATTTGACCAGTTTGAATGATTTTTAAAGTACCGCAAAAACTTTCTAGTGCTGTGTGTGTTTTATGAAAATTGAGGAATGCCATTTTTGTGATTGAAATCGTTTTCAGAAGGTGATTAATATAGTTTTTTGTATGAAAGCTGTCTGGTTGATTTTAGCAAAACAAAGAATTAACTTTACTGCACCCGATAACATCAATATCTAATTTTTTTAAATTGTGGACTGGCTGCTTTCTGCATAACTATGTTCATTTGATCTATAAATTTCAACAACATTAAATAAATTATTTAGAGAAAAAATGGATAAGCACACATTAACACAGGTCAAGACTGTTATTAATATTAATACTATTTTATTGTATTAATACAAACTATTTATTTTGAGAAGAAAATCAGAACCCTTGTCGAGTGTTTCCAAAGCATCATTCTTCATTTTTTTATTCGTATTTGATGGCGCTTAGGGCACTGGATTGGTACACGATTGGTAGCAAAAAGGTAAGCTTATCAATCTTATTCTTCAGATGTACAGGGACTATGAAATATTGAAGAAAAAAAAAACATTATTAAATTAATATTTCTAGGCAACTATTTCATTTTTGTGACAGAAATAACAATGTAAAAAAAACATATCATTATGGATGAACCAATTTTGAAGCAAAAAAAAAACATATTTAAAAATGATAAAAAATGGATATTTATTAAAAAAAACAACCAAGTATTTTTGATTCTTGAAGCAAATTACTTAATGGTAACTGATGACCGGTAAATACTAGTAGAGAAAGTTCTTCGTTTAGGGTCTTGATATGATAACGATGTGTTTTAAATTAATAATATTTGCTTACGAGGAGTTTTGTTGTATGGGTTGCGTATTATTTTAAATAAAACGGTTTGATGACATATTAAATTGAGTTTACAATAAATTGAAATCTTACTTAGTTACGACAATTACTTAAAAATTATTTATGCTTGAAATGTGGACAATACTTGGAATAAATTTATCTGCGCGATAAAATGGATGATTTTACGAAATATTTGATGGCTGTTACGACGTTGTGAAAACATGTTAGCTACCAGCGCTGATCGGAAAAGGTGTGCCGGCTTCCGTTTGGCAGCAGCAGGTTGCGTGTTGAGTTTGTCACTGTGGACAGCCTGGCGTTGATAAACTTCGTTTGGTGAGGCCAGGTTGTCCATATAATAAACATTTCCCTAAAACTTTTAAAGATTTATGGCTGTACACAAATGTAAAGATTTAGCTAGCTGTACACATTGTTTCTTTTATTTACGTAACTATTAAAGTTTTTTGTATGTAAGTACTATTGACACAAACAAAATGGTTGGTCGGGAGAAATATCCGTTTATCAATTAGCCCGCCAATCTGCATATATTATTCTACAAAATGGCAAATAAGTTAGTAAAATAAACCAGTAATTTAATACTCCCGTTAAAAAAGTTTATGTTTTGCATGATAATTATTTTTATATGATTTATAATAATATGTGAAAAGATAATTAAATGTAAATTTCTCTTTTCTTCAACTTTGGTTTTCTAAGAAGAATTTTTATTTAAAATTCAGTCTTCGAGAGAAACCCTTGGATCAAAGCCACAAGGAAAAAAACAAACCCCTTGAAAAAAAACAGAATAAGCTCTACGGTATAAAATGGCTCAGGCGCGGCTCCAAAGCTGAACTTCTATAGAACGAATATAGGTGTATACAGAGCAGTAGAAAGCTGTCTTCTATCAAACATTTTCAAGCTTTTCATGTCTTTTAGAAATTAACAGAACATTTACAAAAATGTTATTTTTTTGTTAAAAATTGGCATTTTTATTTCCGAAATTTAACATATTAATTATTAATAATTCTGTGGCTTGAATCTATAAGGGCCAATGTTAGATAATTTTTTTTTGTCATTTTCTAGAGGGTTGCTGTCAATTAAAAACTAAACGTATTTGTTTAATTGATATATCGCACCTTTGGGACGAAAACAATATAAGTTTACCTTTTTTTGAAAAGTTAAAACTATCAATTTATTTTTGTTATTGGTTGGTTCGAACTTACCGATAATATTAGTTTCTGATTGAAGTTTATGTTATTTTATTATTTAAACAATCGATAATTTAAGTGACTAATTTACGTTTATATCATTTAAAAAATAAATAAAACCACGTGTCTGGTGACCTGATCTGGCGTAATAAAAATTATGTCATTATCTTATTTATCAAAGTGCATTTGTTTGTGACTCTGTTGAGCCAGTCTTTTATCTGTTGGGAGGTACAAGAGCGGCATATTAGTTAATCTGTGATATTATTATTATTTCTTTTCTACTAACATTTTTAAAAAAAAGGTCACCCTAAGATTATAGAAATTAAAAGGAGGACGGATATAATAATGGCCAACGATTCAAAAAAAAATGAACGAATCTAAAAAAAAACCTTAAGATAATGAATTGGAGAAAAATATTCCTAAAATATTCTTTATAAATATTCCTGTTTAAAAACATTGTCATTAATACACATTTTTTCTAAAATTAAATTTATTTTCATTTTTTGCTTTATAAATGTATTATTTTTAAAAAACAGAAACTCACTTATGAAAAGGTCAAAAACTTGCACATAATAAATATGATTAAAAAAGGCATAAAACTTAAATTGTCAAACTTCATTTCATTTCATGACATTTTTTTCGGTTAAAAAAAAACACTATTACCAACAGTAATATTAAAAAAAATAATTAGTCTAATAATGACTAGAAAAATATTTTGTTTATTCTTAAAAAAACATATTGTTTATTCTTATAATGATTTTTATTTATTATGTTTTTTTAATAGATTCATAACTGAATGTTTTCTTTATAATTTTAAGCTTTCTCAAGGTGCTCTCATCAAAAATATGAAACAATTGACTAAAGATTACGGAGGTGTCACAATTTACATTCTTATTTTGCGATTTCCCAAAAAGTTGACTTTTGAGTTGAGTCGTTTTCATCCTTAAGGTGCGATATGTACACACGCGTATGTTGTAATTCTTTGTTATTCATATTTGTTTGAAACGCGTTAAACGGCTCATTACGTCGAAAAATGCTGAAAAAGTACTTTTCTGCAATATTGCAATTTACGACATTGGCTCTTTTAGATCCAAGCCACAGAATTATCCAGCATAAAAACCCATTCAATAATTTTAATTAGATATGAAGTTAAATGGAGTTTTATACATTTTATTGATGAGAAAATTAGGCAGTGTTGTTTTTTATTCTTTTCTTAAAGAGTACCTTGACATATTCGTCAGTATTTATAATAGTATTTTATAACAAAAAATGTTCGAACAATGTTGGATAAGGCAGAAATTTACGTGGCTTGGTAAAAATTCAATAAAATGTATTCGTTGAATAAGTGGTGGTAAAATAAAGCTGACAATAAAACATAAATTGCTATGAAAGGGATGTTTTTAGCTACGTAACCCTTAACCATAATTCTGTTACGGCCTTTGTAAGGTACAGAGCAGAACCTTCGTATATCTCCTTGGATCCTTTGGGTAGGGTGGGTGGACCGCGCAAGGGTGAAACGATTTGAATCCTCAAAAGGTATCATATTATTTTATACAAGCAAGGGGTGTTATTTGTGGTAGATTTTGTCGCGCCAATAAAATGTTGGAGACATATTCGCAAACATATCTCAAATTAGACAGTTGTTTTTTTTTTATTATCATCCCTTGGACATTTTTATTGAAAAACTTCACATTACAATCAACTAATTAAATTCCCGCCAAAGTGCAAGGGCAGTTTTTATGCAGGGATTTCTGTTTTCAATTTTTATTCAACACAAACATGAAAAAACAGTATTGTCAGTAAAATAAAGGTTTACGAAAAAATGCAATCCTTTTTAGCAAAACAAAATACAAAAATTATATGGAAACAACATCGCTTGAAATAACATAAATTAACTTTTACTGAAAAAAAAAATTAACATCAAAATTGTAAATATGATTTTTGAAATAACTTTTGCTTTATATATTTATTTACACCTTTTATGAAAAATATAATTTTACGTTCACTTTGCCTAGCTAACAAGGGTACATACCCCGTTACAAGCTAGGCAATTACATTCTAATATATGATAATACTTAACAAAATAATAGAGAGCACAAACTAAAAAATATAAACTTACTTGCCTCCACATTTTGATACATATACACAAATATACACACATTTATATAAACATACATATAGATACACATGTACATACACACACACGTACATACACCCATGTGCATACACATACATACATTCATAAAACATAGACAATTTATTTATAATGCGAAACTTCATGGTTACCATCTTAGATATATTTTTTTAAATAGTTCTTTTTTTTCATATTTTACTTTCGACATCCAGTAAGAATCTCCATTCCGTGGCATGCATCAACTTTTCTGACTCCCTACGACCAATGTCATGAAAGAGCGAGGTCAACACCTTCCGCAACTCGACAACACTCCTTAATTTTTATTGACTTTACATTTTTTTGAGCAATCTTTTATTCCATTAACAGAATATCCTTAGATTTTACTAATGTCCGCAATTTTAAAACTCTTTATTGCTCAACTAAATATAACTAAAATATACCTCCGTGGTCTAGTCTCCATTCTATGGGAATCGAATAAATCAAATTCAATCATTTCAACATCGCAATTCTTGGATTGGAGAGAGGTAACTATTCATTTACTGATTTAGAGTCAATGATAAATATTTCTAGTCTACAAAAACGTAGAACTAATATTGACTCTAATTATATATTCGGCATACTAAATGGTATAATCGATGTACCATCATTATTAGGACAAGTAAAATTCTATATTCCGACTCGTGGGTTGAGAAACAGTAAAGTTCTGTTCGTCAATCAGCATAGAACAACTAATAGCCTTAATTTTCCAATGACCCGACCCGTCTTGGTCGTATTGTTAGTTCGTGACAAGATCTGGACTTTTTTGGTTTAAGTTAACAACGATTTAAACGAGCACAAAATAAATAGTCCAGATCTTGTCTTGACGTCCCTTATGTTTGTCAATGCTTCTTCCATCTCTAAAAAATGTTTTGAACTTTTCTTACATGGTATTATTCATCCCTATGAGATGTATAATATGAAGGCAATGACCGTAAATAAATAAATAAATAACAGATGCATAGGAAGATACACGCTGTTTCCATACTTATTAAGTGCCTGCTTTTCTGCATACATATACATAATTATCCAGTTTTGATTTTCAAATAACATTTTTTTTTTATATACTTAGCGTTTTAAAATACCGAGTGCCATAAGTGGTGTCCCATCTTTGTTGCAATCAATTTTTTTATGTTCCCAACCGTGTCACCAGAAGTCAAAATTGTCTAGATTGTAGAACATAATGTGTAGATTACTATTGGAGTTTTGTAAATATGTAAAAATAATTATTAAGTATCATTACTAAACGAATAAAAAAAACATGATTTTTACTCAAAATTTGTTATAAAAAGCATAATTTGTATGTTAACATCAAATATAGGGAAAAGATCTTTAAAGTTATTTGGACGAAGAATAAAGTTTTTTTTTTATTCACTTTTTTTTAAATCTTCTTTCCTATTGATGTAGATTGTAGATACCTGCACTATATTTAAAATGTAAGCGTACAACACCTCACTCCATAATTTAATATAAAACTGTCCGTTTATACGCCACTCATTCGTATTATCAACTCGACCAGCGAATGTTTTTCAACATTTAATATTCGTCATATTAATTTAATATTCATATTATTATATTTTATAACGATATAGCTTATCCATAAATAACGAGTTCCATAGAAATTTAGGACGCAAAAAAAGGAACGTTATTTTCGATTACATCCCACCTGCCCAGTATGACGTTTGATTGCCACTTACGTCAGCCTGAGAAAGCTTTTTGTAAATTTCAGAGAAATGAAAAAAATACCTTAAGATTTCTTTTAATATCTCGATCCATATTAATCCTTCACGAACAATATGATTGGAACGGAGAAAACTTTTTCTCGGTAATTTATTTTCCAGAATATCTCTAAATATAAATCATGAAAACGGGTTTCCTTTTTGGCAAGGTTTTTGGTTATTTTTATCCATTAATTTTTAACATCCATATTTATTTTTGAAACATGCAAGAGTAATTAAAATGTCATCGTAACTCTATGGTCACTCTCTAGTTAGAGTATATGGTCTCCAAAAACACCATTTAAGCTTCTAAGTAGATCTTTTGTACAACTTCTCAAGGGTAGCGTCCCGTATTACTGACATAACTACCAACGAGTATTTGGCGAGATTATCTAAGGCTGGTATTATGAATGCTTTTGTAACGCGGCATTGCGCATATTTACGTACTAAATACGTGCTTAAAATGCGTTCAGAATTGCAGCCTGTTGCGAAATGTTTTAATTTAAGTATTTTAATTTTTGATTTTTTGATGTGACATTTTATTGTTCAAAATATAGATGATTTGTAACAATATTTTGAGTTTGTCCAAACGTTCGAAGACAAAAGACTAGATTTCACCCCCTCGAGGGTCATTAAGAACAACAAATTACAACAGGGATAGAGTAAATTTTAGAGAAGGGGATATGGAAGCCTAGGCATTAACAGGGCTTATGGCCTGTCATTGGCTGGTTTAAGTGGCCACTTTACACACTGTGTAACATTCGCCATATTGCCTATGTTTGAACATCCATATTTCTTCAATTCTTCCATCTGTTGATTTTACTGAAGTAAAAGAACTGAAATCTTTATTCTTGTGAAGATATTCATCTGATCGTATTATTTGACATACTAAGCAACGCCTGAAAACAATAATTACTAAACGTCTTCTTGGACCAGTTGGTTTTATTACCATATTTTCAAATGATCCAAGTGTTCGAAGGTAAAATACTGGATTTCACCCCCCAGAGAGTCATTTAGATTAACAAATTACAACAGAGATGGAGAACATTTTAGAAAAGTGTCTTATTTGTTATGAGTCTTGTTGTCGTTATTGTTTTCAGGCGTTACCATGTGAAATAATTCGATCAGATAAATTTCTTAGCAACAATAAAGGTTTCAGCTCTTTAGCGTCAGTAAATTCAACAGATGGAAGAATGGAAGAAATCTGGATCTTCAAATATAGGAAAAAAGTAAATGTTACACAGTGTGTAAAGTGGCCACTTAAACCTGCCAATGAGAGGTCATAAGCCCCGTGTATACCCATACTACCATATTCCTTTATCTAAGATGTTCTACATCCCTCTTGTAATTTGTTAATACACGATTTCGTTATAATGTATTCCTCCCTGGAAAATCCTGTGCCGAGAAATATATTTTAAGATTAAAAAAAATATATACATATGAAATAATATTTATACATATTACGTCATAACTTTATTTATTTTTAGCTGATTTATGTGCATATCGGGAGTAAAAAATATGTGATTGATGCGCTATTAATAGAATTTTGCAGGAGGGTTGCATTAGGAGAGTGCAATTACATTTTTTTAATGAAAAAACAATACATTTAAAAAAAAAACAATTCTAAAACAACAAAAGAAGATATGTAGGATAAATACAAAAAGCAAATTTTAATGTTAACCTTAATTACAATTTTTAAATATAAGTTTAATTTTGTTTCATATAAATTCGTTGATTCTGAACAAACTATTCTTGACATATGCCTCCGAAACCTGGGTTATGACGAATAATATTAAGGGAACCATTGCAGCTCTTAAAATGAGAATATTTGGAGTTGTCTATAACCCTGCGAGAGAAAACTAACATTGGCGTTGTCGCTACAATAGGAAGATTTATAAAATCTACAAAGCGCACGATGTAAATTACTGCATCAAAATGGGACGCTCGAGGTAGGCTGGCCATATATTTAAAATGGACGGCGAAAACCTCATAAAACGCTTAACTGTCTCTGTGCCATAAGGGCGAGAAAGACCAGGGAGGCCCATAGATGGACTGCATCAGTGCACATACGACAACGTTGGAAATGAACTGAAAAAAAAGGGCTGCTGACTGAAAAGAGTAGAGGAAACTCTTGGATTCAGCCAACGCCTATTCAAGGCTGTCGGGTTTACGATGATAACGCCATGTAGGGTATATACCAAAATGTTGTATAATGTAAACCTTAACTACGATTTGTAAAAATAAGTTTTATGTTGTGTGATATAAATCCGTTGATTTTATGAACGTCGTAAAAAATGGTTTTTAATGTAAACGCCAAAATTCACATTTGTTATCAAAAGGTATCGGCTTATATGACGCAGCTTAAAATTTTGAGGAAAGCGGTAAGTATTGCTCGATTTCGGCTAAATTAGCATCAATTACGTACCCTGTTTACCGTTTATATTTATTTATTTATTAAAGATTCAAATAATCTTTTACTTTTATTACATCTGTATAGAAGTGTTTAGTCAGTTTAATATTTTTTAATTGCTTAAAACATAGTGGTGTGGCATTCTATTATATATGCCATTCCCTTTGCGAAAACAGTATAATACTTACATTTTAGTTTAGTGTCGTCATTGCTTTTACATTTAGGTTTTTTAACACTAGATAATATTTTTTTGCACCACAACAGACCAGGAGGCCTAATTACAGTGGTGAATTAGAAAAATCACGCTTAAATTTTTGTGTTCTCACTTGGAATCGAACCCAGAACCTTCTGTGTGTCACTTAAGCATCTTTATCACTACACCACGGATGCCACCGAAAAATATGTAAAGTCATTTAATACTACCAACAATATTTTGAGTTTGTTCAAATTTTTGTAGACAAGGACTGAATTCAACTCCCTGGGGGGCTGTTTATATTAGCATATTACAACAGAGATGAAGAAATTTTAAGAGAAGGTAATATAGAAGTCCAGGCATATACAGGGCTTATGACCTGTCAATGGCTTGTTTAAGTGGCCACTTTACACACTGTGTAACATTCACCATTCTGCCTATATTTGAACATCTATATTCCTACAATTCTTTCATCTGTTGATGTTTGTGAAGTTAAAGAGCTGAAACCTTTATTTATGCGGGTGAGATTCATCTAATTGAATTATTTCACCTACATACTAGGCAACGCCTGAAAATATTATTTTTTCAAATTCTATACTTCTTCATGGACCAGGTATTGACAGGTCATATTGACAGCCATTGACAGGTCATAAGCCCTGTAGATGCCTGAACTTCTATATTACCGTCTCTTAAATGTTCTTCATCTCTGTTGTAATATGTTAATACTACCACTTTGCTAGCAAATTTTTGAGTCAATAAAGTTGATTTGAAATTTGTACGCTTTTTCAGATTGACATTTTTGGGTTCTAACCACCCACTAAAGTAAAAACCACTCAAAAGACAACGGAAAACCTTAACAGTTATAGAGTTAGACAAAATGTGTATTTTCCATGACATGATCACAAAACAGCAAGACATTATATAATATGGCCGTTTTCACACAGCAGTAACAATATTCCCGGCAAGGTAAATTAACGTAGGGTGGATAGATTTTTACCTTTCCATAATTAATTATTCATATTATCTTACTTATTTAATGGCGAGTAAACGCAATAACCAGTAATCTAATGATTAAAAATATTTTTGAATTTAAATTTCAAATTCCCGCGAAAGTGCTTTATTGCATTGTAATTGCGAATACGTCACGATTCGGTTAAATTTAGGCCATCGTCTGTGACGGTTTAAATAGAAAGTCATTATCTTGACGTCACGATTGTCAAGGCCAATCTCGTCGGGTTTCAATGAAACGTATTTTTGAAATTTTATTTAAAAAAATAAAAGTATTTTTTTTTCAAGAATATTGATTTTGAAAATTCAATCAATTCAAAAAAATACATTTCACGTGTTTTTATCGGTGATCGTAGTAGGTATGTGATATTTCCGTATTTCGAAGATAGTTTGGATAAATAATCAATCAGAAACAAAAAGTATAGTGACGCATTTGTGTTGCTAAACACAATGAATTAACTGACCTTTATAAAACCTTTATATTGTATTGTATTCTTATCAAAATAATATTATAAATATAAGTATTGTTCTCACCCGGCAAATCTAAATTAGTCAACAAAAGGAGCATTCAACAATAAACGTAATTCATATTAAATGTAGAACCAACTCGTTTGAAAAGGACTTCCAAACATCTATTAATAATATAATTGTTTCTCATATAAACTTTGAATACACCATATGTACACGTGGCAATGTTTTCATTAATAATTTAAATCCACAATGACGAACAGTGTTCCAAAAAAAAATGTTATAAATTGCCATTGAAATATTGTTCATGAAAATGAAAACGGTTTTTAAATTAATATTATTAAGTGATTTTTAATTGCCAGGCTACCTTGTCCCATATTAAATATTTTTCGATAGTCAATTATGCATAATACGCACATATTATGTACATACTTTGTTTAAAATTAATTTTGTGTTCATGTCTTGACATGATTTTTTCGAAACTCTTTAAGCAAAAGTAGCTTAATATTACAACATACATATTTTCTTGTTTTATCCCTATTTTGTGTCCGCCCAGATTAAGAATACAGTTCTCAGTGTGAATAAGAGCCAGAACCCTGGACGAGCGTTTTTGACTTGATGGCTACTCTCAGGTAAAAATACTTAAAAGTTGAATCGAGCGGAAATAAATTTACCTCGTTAGACAGTGGTGGGTGCGTTAGTCTACCATTATCGAGGTTCTACGTTTGATTCCGAAAGGATGGACGTGAAATAATTATTTTAAAAATAGTGGTTTTACATGGCAATTTTTCAATCATCCTTGACTGGCCACTTAAGTTGCCACTGAGGCGTGAGACTAATCACATTACCTTCTATGTAATGATGACTAAGATACGTTATGATTGGAGTGCCAATGCAGTGCCTTATGCACCACTAGGTGCAAATAGGGAAATGATGATGCAATGCTTATTGACTTCTTTTTTCTGGCTGTAGCTGAAAAGAAAACTATTTGATTAGTGCAGAAACTAACTCACTGTGTTGGTAATAAAGTTCTTCTATTGAACAGATTATTTTAATTTTGAAAACCTCAAGGGATCTGTGCATATTCGATGAGGAAAGCAGAAATTTATATCATGCGGAATTTCAAATGAGATTTTAAGTGAACCGGCGATGCAGTTAAAAGTTGCATGCTGCATATTTAATGTACATACAAAATTATAAAGCAAATTTAAACGTGGCTCATTGACGAAAAACTGGAGGGCATGAAGTGAGCGTGGACTAAAGTTTACATGAAGTTAATATGGCATTAGCATTTAAACGAAGTTTGTTTTAGATGAGGACCCAATGGCGATCCTTGCGGGACGCTAGGCGGGCTATGTAAATTCGGAACATATTTTAAGTCAACAGAACTGGGCGATGCTAAGTAAGAGTATCGTGTAACTAAATTGCGAATAAACACTCAAACTTATACCTAGGTTCTATGACCGTTGAGTGGTTCAAGTTTGGAATTAAGGAATAATTGCGCCCGAAGTTTTCCTTAATTTAAAAAGATACGCAAAAAAAAAAATGGATTACGGTTTAAAGTCCAAAAATATTTGATGATTTACGTTTAATTCTTGTTAATGATGGAAAATAAAATATTTGATAAATTCGCTAAAACAAAGGTGTTTTGAAGAAGAAATTTGATCCATTTTGAAATGCTCGATTTCCCTTTAGATTGATGCAATATTGAATGTTTGATTTGAATACATTATTTTACTTTTTAAAGGCTGTGCTAATAGAATTAAAAATAGTCCAGAAATCGCACACGCACATCAAACAGAAGGCGACTAAACTACTCATAAATGAGTAGGTTTACGTTTTGACCCATAAGTTTATTTGCAGAAGTCGCTCATTACGCAACTCCTGATTTGAATGTGTAGAAATACTACTAGGATCTCAAAGAAACAGGACGGTATCACATTTCATGTGTAATTAGCAAACGAATGTTTAAGTAGCAAATGCACTACTTTAAAATAGAATTATTTTTCCATCCGTCAGATTGTCGAAGAAACAAAATGAACATTTCGTTAGTGTTGTCCAGGTAGTAATTTTTTTTACCCTACTTTGCTCATCTATTGCAAGAACTAACAAAAATTTGACTTCGGATTAAACAACGCCGTGGGTGACATTTAAACAATACTATCTTTTAAACATCAAATATTATTCAACATGATATAAAAATATCCGTTTTATGTAAAATAAAATTTGTTTTATATTTTAAGTTCAAAGTTCATAAATTCAATTACTCTTTTTAAATGACCCTTTACTTATCTGCTCTGTTGTGTCAATCAATGTTTCCGCGTGCACAATAAAATTTTAGAGAAATTAACAGATCGCTTTTTTTTACCATACATTTGTGTTATGATAATTTTTTCCCATCAAGCATTACGCGGCGACATCACGAATGCGCGCGAAGAAAGTAGGCCATAGTGAGAGGATTATTGGACACAGTCTGATGTACTCAAATATGATTCTACGCTCTTTCTGGACTATTCTTAATTCTATGGCTGTGCTACAAAATAATTTTACCCATCGTGTTATTTTAAGCAAAAGATAGAATATTCTGAAGTTAAAATATTTGAAAAAAAAGCACAATGACATACAAAGGGTCACATTCTAACTTGGCTTAAAAATTTGTCGTTACAGTGAAGAAAAACATTTTTGAGAAGGGAATTCGGAAGTCTTTACATTTACAGGGCTTTTGACCTGTCATTGGCTGGTTAATGTTTCATTTGTTGACCTTAGTGAGCTTAGTAGCTTTTTTCATTCGGCAACGAGCAACTTTCCGTGTATGTGGGCTATGCCAACGAGACTTATGTCCTCAAATGCAGTGTGCGGTATGTGGTGGCAAGTTGTTGACTTTAGTGAATGGAAGAGTGAAAAAGAAACATAAACAGAATAACAAATTACAACAGGGATGGAGAATACCTTAAATAAGGGAATGTGGAAGTCTTGGCATTTACGAGGCTTATGATCTGTCATTGGCTGGTTTAAGTAGCCACTTTACACACTAAGTTACATTCACCATTTCACCTATATTTAAATATCCATATTTCTTCAACTCTTCCATTTGTTGATTTTAGTGAAGTTAAAGAGCTGAAACCTTTATTGTTGTGAAGAGATTCATCTGACTGAGTTATTTCACATACTAGGCAACGCCTGGAAACAATTTTCCATTTTTTAACTTCTTCTTGGACTAGTTGGTTTCATTACAATATTTGAGTTTGTCCAAATGTTTGTTGACAAAATACTGGATTTCACCTCCTCGCAAGTCTCTTCGGATTTTTGATAGGCAAAATGGTGAATGTTACACAGTGTGTAAAGTGGCCACTTAAACCAGCCGATGACAGATCATAAGCCCTGTAAATGCCAAGACTTCCATATTTACTTATTTAAGGTATTCTCCATCCCTCTTGTAATTTGTTAATTTTAATGACTTCCGAGGGAGTAAAATCCAGTATTTTGTCTACAAACATTTAGAAAAACTCAAAAATTGTACAGTGTATAATTTAGTCACTTAACCAGCCAATGATAGGCCATGCGCCGTTTGACTTCCATTTTCCATTCTCCTTTCTCAAAAATGTTTAAATAATTCATTCTTTGCGATTTTGCTAGGAATCGAATTCGGGAACTCTTACATACTTACTGGTATTGCTCAACCATGAAGCAAACATCAGTGAAATTATATCAGTATTCATAATCTACAATGATGAAGTACCAAAACAAAACTTATACTTCTGTTAAATTATATGATAACAGAAGTCTTTTGGGCTTATCGTTCATAAAAACTGTCACAACTTAATGTTAGTTACAAATTACGAGAGCTTAGCGCTAGTTAACTTGTACAAAACAAACGACTCAATTAAGGACTAAGTTCTCAAACAGAGGGAGGCTCCTTTATTTATGAAGAATAAATATTTTATAATTTGACTTTAAATTGCGTAGGATAAATGATCGTGTTCCGAAGCTTTTTGATCTCGTTCCGGTTCGGTAGCCGGGGGTGGGGGATGATAAATAATGTAGCTAACATTAAATATTTATGGGGGTTCCGAATCTCGTACATGCTCAAAGGAAAGTAGCGGGGTCAAGGCTCTGCTGTGTGCAGATAAAACTAGATTAAATATTACGTATTTTGAAAAATATTTTTATAATACCATACGTTGGATGGTGTATTTATTATGGGTTTATTGTGTTCAATTCATCCATTATCAGATATTTAATAATTTATCAAATATCACTTACGTAAACTTATGTACATACGATGCCGGTTTAATAAATACCCGTGTTTGACAACATATGGCGTTACTAAAACAAGTTACTGTTACCATTGTGTGCTGCTATCTGTCAAACGATGCCAACAATAAATTTGAAACTGATTCGTAAGTCAGTTTGTATTTGACAGCCCTTGCAGTAAGCAGCGCAACGTGGTTTTTGCTAAAATACAGAAAGTGCACTATCGTTTAGTTGTTAGTTTTTGCTTTTGAAAGGTTAAAGGTGTGAGGCGATTAAAACGAAATGAAATATAGTTAATGGAGACATTTGGCTGATTTGATAACTCTGCATTTTCTCTCAAATTAAAAGGTAGTGACATTGAAAAGGTGGACAAATTTAAGTACCTTGGCAGTATTCTAACAGAGACTGTCAACTCAGATATGGAAATTTAATGCAGAATTGAGGCAGCAGGAACTGTTTTTAACAAAATTAAATCCCTCTTCTGAAATGATAATCTAAACTTGAGTAAAAGGCAAAGATTGGTAAAGTGTTATGCGTGGTCTATACTTTTGTCTAGCTGTGAGACTTAGACTCTGAAGGTTGAACACGACAAACAAGCTGGAAGCTTTTGAAATGTAATTGCATCGTAGAATGCTTAAGATATCCTGGACAGACCTGATAACCAACTCAAAAGTCTTAAGTCAAGCTAGTACAAACAGAGAACTCTTAACCACCATAAAAGCTTATAAAATTTCATATCTGGGGCATATAATGCGTGGAGAAAAGTACTACTTGCTTCATTTAATTTTGAAAGGCAAGATTGAGAGTCACCAAAGGGCTGGAAGAAGACAAATGTTCTGGCTGCGCAATATGCGAGACTGGATTGCTTTCAGGACTATGAAGCAGATTTTCCGGGTAGCACAGGACAAAGCATTTCTCGCCAGAGTAATTGCCCACGTTGGAGATACCTGAAAAGGCACTAAGAAAAGAAAAACAGAGACCATTCGGCATCAGAGACAATGGTTGGATTTTGGTTCAATGAATTTAAACGTGATCATAAGTCCGTTTTTGATGAGAATCGTCCAGGTCGCCAGGCAGATGTGAAAGCATAATTGTCGTTGATTGTCGAACGTAAGTGCGCAAAGTAGCATCTGCTGTTGAAACGGCATCTGCCATAGGTGTGTCAATGGTAATGACAATTTATATTTTACATGGTAATTTGGCAACACATACGTTATCGGCCCGATGGGTGGGGCGATTGCTTTTGGTGGACAATACAAACAGTCAAAACGATGGATTGCTTCCAGTGAATTTGCTCTAAAGAAGGCGAAGACAATACTTCGACTGGAAAAGTTATGGCGACAATGTTTTGGGACGCGAAGGACGTAATACTCATATATTTCTTAGAAAATGGAAAATCAATCACTGGGCAATACAATAGCGAGTTACTGAACCACTTTGATAATAAATTTAAGAAAACACGGCCTAGTTGGCAAAGAGTAAGTGATGTTTCACCACGACAACGCAACAGCACATTCATCCGTAAATGCCTTCACCAAACTGCATTAATTAGGTTAACAATTGTTGCCGCACTCCCCTATTTTCTCGACCTGCCTCCCCGTGATTTTTTTTCTCGAGCTTGGAGGGAAAAAAACTCATCATCTTAAAATTCATTCCCAATATAATTACAATTTCAAACACAAAAATCTCCATTTCAGAATAGGCCAAGTAACTTTTAATTGAGATAAACCTAACCAGAGAACTCTTGATATTAATGCTCAAATACTTTTGTGTTATTGAGATTCCCTGGTAATAAATAATATAATTGCAATATAAATGCAATATAAATGCAATATATTTTTGAACAAAATATTTTAATACTTATATAAAATCCATTGGCTGGAACTAAGCGCAAACGTATTGTAAAGGTAGCAGTGGATAATTTAAGGCTTTGGGGGTGGGTGGGTGTATCTATTGTAATAGACATGGGGGTGTGGTTTTGTGTTTTCTAGCAGACGTTCCCCATTTAGCAGACGGGGCTTGCTAGTGGTCAACATGAATCAGTGTTAATTCCGCGTTAATTGAGGTTTCGATTAAATCGGGGTGTATTAAACAGGAACGACTGATGAAAATTGACGGTCTCCTAGATTTATTATCTCCTCGTGTCGCAGGGTCACCTTTTATATACTTTTTTAACAAACGACATTTTGTGTATTTTTAGAAAAACACTGGGTTTCACCCCCTAGAGAGTAATCATAATAACATACCTATGTACATGCATTTTAGAAAAACATATTTAGAAAAGGAATTTAAGTATTCAGTTTACACTGTTAGTGCTTGGCCGTAGTGGCGGAGCGTTTAAGGCGCGGCGCGGGCGCGGTGAACTCACATATGGTAAACATGTGTAATTTGAATTTATTTCAACAGAGAGGAAAACATTTTTGAGAAGGGAATATGGAAGTCCAGGCATAAACAGGGCTTATGACCTGTCATTGGCTGGTTTAAGTGGCCACTTAACACACTGTGTATCATTCACCATCTCACCCACGTGATAAAAGTTTCAGCTCTTTTACTTTACAAAAAGTCAACAGATGGAAGAGTTGAGGAAATGTGTATGTTTAAACTTAGGCAGAATGGTGAATGTTACACAGTGTGTTAAGTGGCCACTTAAACCAGCCAATGACAAGTCAGAAGCCCTGTAAATGCCTAGACTTCCGTATTAATTTCTCAAAAATGTTTTCTCTGTTGAAATAAATTTAAATATGAATAACTTCCTAGGGAGGAAATCCAGCCAGTCTGCAAGCATTTGGACATACTCAAACATTATTGAACATAAGTAATGTTCGTAGTGAACATCTGCGTGCAATGGGTTTATAAGAGTACATATGGGCGAAGATGTGTATTTAAAATTATGTAATATCCCGCCGGTAAAATAACTTTGTGACTTCAAATTGATTGCAGATCACTTTGCGGATCCGGAATAAACAAAAATACTAGATTGAAAACGTGAAGTGTTTCATCATTGTTCCCCGAATTACAAATGAGATCGAAGAACGAAAATATGATTGCATTATTTCAAGATTGTTTTATCACGAAAGTTGTTATTTTTTTAATTTTTTTTTGCACCACAACAGGCCAGGAGGCCCAATTACAGTGGTGAATTACATCACAGAACACCCAGGCTTGAGAAAAATCACATTTTAATTTTTGTGTTCTCATCGGGAATCGAACCCGGAGCCTTCCGTCTGTGAGTCGAGCATCTTGACCACTACAACACGGAGGCCGCCATATTTTCAAAGATGTGAACTGGAAACTTTCTGAAGGTTAATGAAGGTATGCGTGTACAAGGCCTATGATTATTCATTTATAAATTTATTTATACTTTTATATTCTAGTTTTTTATACAGAATAACGTTCCCTCACTTGGGTGTCCCGTGCTGAGTTATTTAACAAATTTTACATGATAATAATAATAAAAATGCGTAATTCATCTAATCAATTAATAAAATAAACAATATTAACTAAAATAATCATAACAAACAAACAATTTATACAGACCGATAGAAAAAAATTCATAAACAGTACACAGATTTTACCTATTTGGCTTGATCCACTCATCGATCCGTGCGCAACCCACCTCCACTATCCATTTCTTAATTACAATTTTATATTGAGAGTTCTTACTAATCGTTTTTATGTGTAATGGAAGTAGATTGTACACTTATACATCTATATTATAGTTATAAAATCTCTGAAAGATGAAATCATTTTGGGAATTCAAACAAAATTAGGTAATAAAATCTTGATTTTCTGTGATATAAATTTAATTTCTTGTACGTTATAGAACCATAATCCAATACACGTATTTTGGACTGACTATTTTCAGGCAAAAAATACCAAATAAATATAATAGGGAGATAAGTCCGCCTCGTGGTGTACAGGTCGGTGCGTGTGTATAGCTTACAATCGATCATGAGTTCGATTTGAAAGAAAATAGAGAACATCTGAAGCGTTGGATTGATTATCTTGCGTTCTTGTTACAAATTTAAGATTTCGATATTTTAGATCACCGTGATTAATAAAGGTACTAATGCACTGCGTTTATATAAATCACAATGTTATGTTAAATAAAAATAAATTTTCAAGCTATACTTATTTAAGTATGTCCAAATGTTTATAGATATACTAAAAACAACGTCGATTTAACTAACTGATATAAGAATGAGTATTTAATTTAAAAAGAGTTCTCAGACGTTGCCTTTTTTATCGGTTTTAGCCCTTTTACTTCACAAAAGCCAACAGATGAAAGAATTGATAAAATAAGTATGTTTAATTAATATATTTGAGGTTTAAACAAAGGCAAAATGGTTAATATTACACAGTGTGTAAAGTGGCAACATAAACCAGCCAATAACAGGTCGTGAACCTTGTAAATATTTAGACTTCCACATTCCCTTCTTAAAAATGTTTTCTCTTTCTGTTGAAATAAATTAAGTTTAAAAATAATGTCGTTCAATAGTTTGTCTGTGTCCGGGCGAATGAAAAATATAGTTCTGTGTGTGAAACAGAATCAGGTTCCTTTACAAAATATTTCGAGTCAATGGCTACTTGAGTGTAGTGGTTGGAGTGTTTGCCTTCCATGCCTGAGGTCCTGGGTTCGATTTCTGGGAGGGTAACGTGAAATATATGTTTGTAAGGTAGTTTTATTATTATTATTATTATTTGTTCAACTTTTTTTGTTTTATTTACAGTATACATAAGAGGTATCACAGAGTATTAAAAAGTAAAGGATAATTACATAGAAATGAAATACATATTAACAGTAAAAATAGTAAACAAAAAAATCCCACAAAGGAATGGCCTGTTTGTGGGTATACAAGAAATGTTTATGAATATTTGCTCCTATAATAAATTGAAAGTGTTAATATTTTTGTGTAACATAAAGAGAAAAGAAAAGATTCTAAGGTATTTTTTAATTAAATTTTTCTTTTCCCTTGGATTGGCACCTGAAGTGTAAGATTTATCACCTAACCTTTCTGTTACACTTGGTATAGATACACGGCATTTATTTTAATAATGCAGAGCCCTATGCACCATCTTACGTGGAATAAGGATTGATAATCGATGATGAAATTTAAATTTTGTCCTTCATTGTGCAAAGTTAGTCCGTTGTTTGCGTAAAGATCACATCGTTATTTATAATCTAGTTAGTAATTTTACGTTTTTCTCTTGAATAATTAAAAACTAGGGGTTTAACTGACGATTCGTTTTAATTAAAAGCGAGGTAGGGTAATTACCTAGCTAATACAACTCTCGTTGAGGCTTGCAGCACCGAAACTCACTAATCTCTCCTCCACAGGTTTATCCCCCCCTCATATTAGAACGTTATCTGGTAAAAGCTACCCCCGGGTACTTCCGCAACTCACCCCAGCAGAGTTAGCTCTAACTTTATTCCATTGGGATCAGAATTTCATATTTGCGCTGGGGACCCTTTTCACCTAACGGCGTTCACCAAGGACCGCTGTTTGGCCCTCAATTTGTAAGAAGTAAGCCTTCATGTTTTGTTAAAAGGTACCACAGCACTTCTTAAGTGAAAAAACTGATGAAATCTACTCAAGGTTTGTAAGAAAGTGTATTTTAAAAATATTTCGTTGTAAATAACTTACATAATACATGTTAATAAATGTTGAGACATTTATTCATGATTTATATTGATATTTTATTTATTACAAAAAATATACATCTTGACATTAACATTAACTGTATTTTAAAAAAAGAGATGTATGTTTAATATGTGCCCGTGTTTACAAATTTTGTGTTTTTATTTAATATATTTTTTTTATATACATATTTTTATTTTTTTTAGTGTTATATTTTCTCAATTTTTAAAATTTTTAATTTTTTATTTATTTTATTATTTTGTTTTGCATTTTATGTTTTATTTTTATGTTATTTTGTAAACTTGCCAAACACAAGAGCTAGACTCTTTTTGGCAAGTTCAACCTTAAGTGTTTCATTTTTCTACTGAATGTATTGTTTATTTATGCTAAAATAAAGGTTTTTTAAAAAAAAAAAAAAAAAAATAAACGTATCTTAATCTCTATTAAACCTAAAACTCTGTGTTTAGTTATCATACAACGCAATATAAAACGGAAGCATACATATAATTTAAAAATATATTTTATAGCATAAACATCTACATATAAATAAATAATAATATCTTAACACGCAACGCCATGTAAGCAACACGCTGTGATTATTTTTTTTTTAATGTAAAAAAATTAGTACTAAAGTTCTTATTATTTATTCAAAAATTTTGATTTCCAGACCATTTTTTAAAATCTGTGAATAACTTGTGCTGGAAAAATGGAAATCGATAAGTGGTTGAGTGGGATTTGAACCTGGGACCTTTGGTCCGTGAGTTCACAATACTACCACGAGAATACAACCCGATTCGCGAATGAATTAATGAATTAACCAAATATGAATTTATTTAATGTCTTGCAGAAGTCTCTTGCAATGTTTTTTGTAGTGGTTTGAATCAAAGCTAGTTCATTAGTTGGGACAGTTATAATTATCAACTATCGTACATGAGAAGGTGGATGGATATAGAGAAAGCGAGGTCTGTATGGAAATACAGAGTTAGGTTGTGTTCTCTCATCTCTGCCTTGGGGAAACGGCGCGGTGCACACTGTTACGCTTCATACAAGTTTGCATGATATACCGCAATTAATGTTCAATTCAATTAATTATTGTTTTTTTCTCGCTAAACATCGCATCATGTTTTTTTTGTTTTGCAGACAATACGTTCACGATTTTCTAGCAAGAGATTTTTTTAACGTGAAAGAGTTTTTCGAAGCAAGATAAGTTTGTGACCGCGTGTAATAATGTTTTGAATAAATTTCTGGGAATTGGTTTGTATCAAAGTCCTGCATTTCATCTTTCATTGGTCTCTATTCCCTGCAGCCCTCTTCAACTCGGTATATAAGACGCAGTTCAAATCCTCGCACAATTGTTCCAAATATCCCCGTCGGGGGCACCCCCTGTAATTTGTCCCTTCAGCCATTCCCTCTATTATGTCATGCAGGAGACCCTCATGGCGTATAATGTGGCCGATTCATTGGGCTCGCTTCTCTGAGATGGTTTTGATTAGGTGCCTCCCTTCTTCGATTCTGCTGAGAACCTCGTCATTAGTGACGTGGTCTCTCCGTGAAATTCCAAATATTTTTCTGTAGCACCACATCTCAAAGGCCTCTGTCTTTTTTTATCTTAAGTTCTAGTATTTAACAACAACAAACCAACACGCCATTTTCTATAGGGGTAGGCAGAGAGAAAAGAACGCCATATCACTCTATATTTGCATACAGACCTTGCTTCCTCTACATTCATACATCTTCTCATGCACGCACGCCGATTAATTCGTAGTATTATTCAATCGTATTTATACTATTGAATAAAATTAGTTTTAGTAAATATTCAAATATATGTTAAATTTTTCAAACAAAAGGTTTTTTTTTAAATTACCAAATTTAGGCTAAAATTACCATATACGAGTAGTAAGCTGTAACTAATTCAGGAGATCGAGGTGTTGAGATAATTTACAAACATTAATATAAACTCGTTTTTAAAAATAAATATTAACAACCACTTACAAAACTTTTTACCTGCACACTTTTAACCTATGCATTACTAATGAATGAATGAAATACGTAAGCGTTATAAATGATTCATTTATTTAAAATGGCCACTCTTTAAAACCTTGATTTAAAGTACGAATTCCTGATAAATTGGATCTACCTGGTAATATTATGAAGAGGTAATATTAGGAAAATGCTGAATAATTAAACATTTTCGAGCTTAAAATTAGGTACTCCAACGAAGAATACACATATTTTTAAGCCAACCCTTTTTTAATCAAGATATTTTGAGGGCTGAAATAATTGATTACATAATTAAAAAGGTTATTTACCTTCCTAATCTGGTATCTGATTAGCTTTACTTATTTAAGCTGGTTCAATATAAAATATGCAGGAGTGAAAAGTCCAGTGCCGATTATTTATTCGTGTGGATAAAATAAGCGTTGTTTTGTGTATACTTGTTTTTGTTAGTATATTTTTTTATATGGATAATATACGTTAGTGCTGTTAAGCCACAATTATATATTTATATAAAAAATACACAAAATCAATGAATAATAGGCCAAATACAGCTTTTTATTAGTCGTGTTAAATTTCATTTATATTTTGTTAACAATTTTTGTTTACATTTTTTTTTAATATCACATTTTTACTAAAAAAACCCACACATACATGGCTTGTGTGTAAGTATACTAAATCTAGAGTAAATTATGTAATCTGTGGTGTAGGTGTTATAAAATAAAAACAAACAGTTACAATCAGACCTTTTAAATACGAGTAATTGGAATATAATTGTTTTACTTATTTTGTTTAAAAAAAAAAAGAAGCATTGACAAACATAAGGGACATCAAGACAAGATCTGGACTATTTATTTAGTGCTCGTTTAAATCGTTGTAAACTTAAACCAAAAAAGTCCAGATCTTGTCTTGAGTTAACAATATGACAAAGACGGGTCATTGGAGAAATAAGGCCATAGTTTGTTCAATGCTGATTGATGGTATTTCATTGTTTTGTAACCTACCAGTCGGAATATTGAATTTTACTTGTCCCAGTAATGATGGAACATCGATTATACCATTTAGTATGCCGAACATATATATGGTTAGATACAAATATAAAAAAAATTAAGTGTTCAACTCAGAGTAAATGCATTATAAAATAATAAAAAGAGAAAATTTAATCCAACGTAAGTTATTTACTGTTTATTTTTGGTTTTAATGCTGAAGGATTTTAAATATCATAAACTTCAAAAGAAGGTTGTTGGGAGGTGTTGGTTCCATCCCCCATTCAACCGCCAAATGACTTCAACCCCTCAATGGACGGTAGCGAGTGGTTTTACTGACTTTCGGGAATGTGTTTTGCTGCTCTTAACGCTACTATAAATTCTCTTAACTTCATTTTCCGTAAGCCATCATAACAAGGAATGGAAATGAGGGGTTGTTTTTCACTGAAACAAATGTATGACGGAATATACTATAATGTTTCCTGTAGGATTTATTTATGTGAATTGCTTTGGTTGCTAAAGTTAGTAAGAATTAATTTATTTTAAAAGTGAATGTGAAAGTATAGTCACTTATGGGACTTCCTTGATTTGAGCGGTCACCTTCCATTATTTGCAACATTCTCTAATCTGCCAATAAACATCCATTTTTCTTTAATTCTTCTTTCAGATTAATATTTATTTATTTGTTTATGTAATTGAATGTAAAATACAGCACAACTGTCAATCACACCGCACGTACATGATAAGTATAAAAAAAACCATGATTAAAAGAACAATTTGGCCATATAAAGTATGGCAAACATGGACAACGGTAGCATTAAAAGACATGTCGATAAACATATTTAAAACGATATTGCGAAGTAAGCGACTTCGTTTTTAACTGTTTATTTTTTATTTGTTCTACCAACCGGTTTCAAAACCATAAAAGCTTTTTTATAAAGGTATACTTAACTTATGAATTCCATCCTATTTTATTTTATCAGCGTTCACTAAATATTACACATGGAGCCAAGTCTTTCTGTCTGGTAAGTATAAATTTTATATTTATTTTTCAACTTATCATTTTGAAGTTTTTCGATATGTAGGAAAAAAAACTATTTTTAATTAACTTGGAGTCATATTTTTTGGGTTGTAAAATTCTTAAATTGGGTGCTAAATGAGCATAAGTTCATTAAATATGCAGGCTTTGTGCTGCGTCCTTGCTCTACTGACCTATATTTCAGTTGCATTCCAAATTCAATTAGGAACAACTTGACAATCGTAAACTGATTTGATGTATAAAGCAAATATTGGTCGAGAAAAGCATTTGCATTACTTTAGTTAGTTATATAATGCAATTGGTGGATAATATTTTTTAAAATTTTTATTTGGGAAATCAACAGTTCTACATACATATTTAGTAAACAAACAGATATAGTGTATAAACTCAGAACTAATAACAGATTTCCTCATAGTATACAAAGTTAGTAAAGAAAATACATTACATATCAAATAATACTTATACATATAAAAATGTTATTTTCATGCACTCAATAATCAAATAATTTTTTTAAATATTTATTTTAAGAACATTACGTTACTGTAAATTGGGCGGGATTAGGACAAGAATGCTTGAAGAGAGGAAGGGAGATGTACATATTTATTATTATAATGTCCACTAAGTATAATGCATTTTTAGTGTAAATTTTAAGTCTAACAGAGTGATGTTTGTGTAATATATATTTTTAAATTTTGTATTGTGCACTAAAAAAGTCCTACGAAAAAAAGCATTTTTAACATACGATGTTTTACTTATTGGTTCATGAAACATGTGGTACCGTCTACAAACCCTGGCTGGCACATGTATTGTTATCAAACCAAGCAGCTCTGTACAGTCAACCATTCCTGTCATAATTTTGTAAAGCAGTAGTTGGTCCGCACACACTCTGCGGTATTGTAGAGAAATGATTCCATGGAAGGTGGAGGCAGTGAGAGCTGATACATAAGCAATACCGAAATATGTTTGAATTTAACACATAATTAATTTGTAATAAACTTGATAGTCAATAAGGAAGGTTATTAGTGAAAAGATTCTAATTTATTATAAAGAATACATCTTATTTCAGGCAGGTCTGAATCTGAGTACCCGAATATTTTTCCTTTTGCCGATTGCTACGTTACAGTAGCTCCGCCATCCCCATGACATATGGCTAGCCTAGTAGCGACATCTAGCGTAAACGAGTGTCACTACATCACTACACTCCCTGGTTCAACTAAAACTACATAGGTATATTAAAATATTAGCCAAGAAAAGCATTTGCATTACTTTAGTTATCTTTAAAAATATAACTCTTCTGTACGTGTGATGTCATTGAACTCCTCTTAAACGGTTTAACCAATTTACGTACGGTTTTCAGTGAAATTTAGATCTATGCGCGTGTTCGTAGATATAAAGATTTTGAATCTTATCTGTAAAAAAAATGTTAGAAGCATCAATATTTTTTTCATCGACCTACCAGAGTTGCATTGACAAGAATGCATTTGCAAAAAAATGAAAGGATTTAGTTTTTTTGTGTTTAAAAAAGTTTGTTTTTGAATGTTCACAAACCACATTCGCTTTTTATGGATCCCAATCAGATTCATTCCTTACATTCCTTATAATTTCTTCCCGTTTATTCCTTTTTATTGGATTTTTGGTAATGCTAAAATAATGTAAACTGACGTTCAATACATTTTTAAAAATCGCATTCATAAACAAAGTGAACCTCTGTTGGTGAGAAGAGCTGAGTTTGAAATTTGCAAAAATAATTCTATATAATTGAAAATAAATTATTTTATGTTTTGGAACTCAACCACTAACGAGTATTTAGGTACCTACTTAAATTAAATATTAATATTTTTTAGTTTTGGAATTCAATCATAAATTCATACCTAGGTACCTACTTATCAATGAAAAGTCTTTTTCCAAGCTAATAGCAGGCAAGCCAACCTTCGGGCAGGACAACGTCTGTCGGGTCCACTAGTATAGTTTTATAATGCGGTCGGTGCATAATATTATAATTATAATTGAATAATTAATTGTTGAAAAATCGATTGAATTAATTACAAAAATTGGTAAATCATTATTATTTTTCATTTCCACACTATGTGATATATAGGACACAATTGCATTCTAATTGCAGCACGTCAGCGCAAGTTTGTAATTAATATAAATGTTAGATGATCATTATTATCCTTTAGGTGTATATATTATACAGGTACTTTCTCCAGCTGTCTCCGTGCTGTAATGGCTAAGTTGAGCTTGTTTTAAATTTTTGAATAAAATTATAAGATTCGGCATAATTACCTAGAACATGTCGAAGTACTTGTAATTTTCTCAAACTGAATGGTTTGGGTAGGTAGGAAGAAATTGCATTAAGGAAATATGGCCGCCCTAATATGTTTATAAATTGTATATGTATATAATGTGTTGAATAATAATAATTTGTATTAATAAAACTTTAAAAGAAACCCGGTCACAGGTAAAAAATTATGAATAAAAGTGGAATAAAACTATTAACGTATTTTTACTATTTTAACTAAAAATATTATTAGTACAAACATTATCAATTTGGATTTCATTTTTATTTTACAACATATTGCCGTGAAAATTTACCACTAAAAAGAATGAAACGCGGGGCTGTAAGCTTAGTACAAAAACCCGCAAATCACTTCACAGCCGAGCGGACTAATCTCCACCTGATTTGATTTTTCAGGATTTTTACTTGTCTATTGAGTCAAAAATACCTGTCCTAGATTTTGGGCCAACACTTTGGACTGTTCTTTTCATTCTGACCAAAAAAACTGAGAACTTATTTAGTATTAAACTTATTTTAAGATATTCTTCTATAATATTATTAAAAAATATTGTTCGTATTGCAGATAAAACTTTAAGGGGTTTTCTCAACGGACCAGAGATGTTTAATTTAAACTTGTTGCTTTTGAAGTGTCCTATGGTTTTTCGGAAAATGGTGATTTGCACTAAGTGACTCTTTAATTAAAAATTCAACAATCAACAAACAGAAGAATTTGAAATAAGAAGTTATGTCAGCAATACTGAGCGCTTAAATAAAACTCCTGGGAGAAAGGTTGTATTAAGGGGCTGATATTAGAATCATTACTTCACATTGTATCAACAAAAGCAATATTACTGATGATTGAACTGTTAATTCAATATGCATAGTTAGGTTAGGTTAGGTAAGGTTAGGTTAGGTCTCAATGACATAGTGATGAAATTAATACATAGATAAAAAATCAATTCCATGATAAATAAATGCATAAATTTAAACTTTCAAAACTACCCTTTTTGTCATGCTCCGTGCGCTTGTTAAAAACAATCCTTTTATAATCCTTAAGATACAACAAGCTTAATGATACTTTAAATATGTTGAAGCCACTTAGAATTTATTAATTTTTCTTTGTAATTTAACCAAACTTAAGGAATATTTTTGAACCCTAGAGTCGCATGTCTCCGCAGAAATATTTTTAATGACATATTAATTCTGTATTTTAGAGGTAAACAACGATAACTCCAAATATTATGAAATTGAGTTGTTACTATGCCGTAATCAAAATTTTCATACTTCATTACATGGTAAATAGCATTAACTCCCAATTTAGATAACAAAGATAAATAACTCCAAACCAAATTAGAGGTTAAGGACAGTAAGAAAACACAAATATTTTTAATCGTGTTTTTTGTAATGTGCATTAACGTATATTTGAGATAACAAATTTACTTTAAGGCCTCAATTCGTTGAAAAATATAAGATAATTAAAGTATGAAAAATTACTAACTTGTCTCTCCTGTAAAGTTGCGTTTTTGGACATACTGAATAATATAATATATAATATCATATCGATAATTTTTTTTCCTAATTTTGAAATGCAAGGGGTCCAGAAAGTTACCTTTTGGATTACTCGGGATGCAAAAAATATTTGAAACTACTTTTGGCCCTCAAACAGAGCTTGAAGTTTTCGAAAAAGTAAATTTATTGCCCTAAACCGGCTGTCATTTCGTATTTAAGTAAGAAAATCAGTCTAATTACATTGTATAATCTGCATTAAATCTTATTATATAATCATCCTAGGGCGTGACTTGCACTTTGTTTTATAATAAATGGGTAGCATTGTTCTAATGTGCCTTTGTTTTCGTCAATTTTAGTCAGGCACTCAACGGAATCAGTTCCGCGGAGTGTAAATTTTTTGCATTTCGGTAGTTTTAAAACGTGTTCGAATTTGTGATGCGATTAAGTTATATCTTTACGAACAAAAAAATAATTTTATCAATATGGATAATTAAAAAATGTTCAGACAGTTATAAACTTCAAACTTCTGTTGAGGGCCAAAAGTAGTATGGAAAATTTTTTAAATAATTTTTACGTTCAATGCGATCCAAAAGACAACTTTTTAGACTCCTTTCAATTTAATATCTAAAAAAAAATCTTTATACATCATCGTCCCACTCTAACGCCCATGGGCTTGAATTGTAACATTTTAGAAAAATCTAAGGTGTTTGACGTATGAATATATAAAATATTTAGCGTCAGCTGCTAGTAAGTTTGTGTTTTGGGCCCTTAATGAAAAAAAAATGTTCTTATTTCAAATGAAAATAAAACAAAACATCATCTAAGTATTCTAAACCCTCGCTTAAGGGGTAGATACTCTTAATAAGTAGGTTACAATCTAAAATCATTTAAAGTGAGGTATCAAATTTCGACTTTACCCTTGAACGCTAAATAATTCAAAGAATACGGGATTTATGAATGAAATCATGATTTAATGTTATCATTTATCACGAGTGTTTTATAATTTTTCATTCCTTAAAAGTTCGTGCATAAACTTGAAAGTTTTAAAATTGTAAAGTTGAACCGTGGACGGGTATCAACCTAAACATAAGTAATTGCTTTCGGAATAGCGGATTACCAAAATCCTGCTCATATTGTTCCTGACTATGGAAGCTTAAAGCTGCCGATCCCTGCAGCTTTTACTCTAGCTTTAATCCTTTACCAAATTGAAACTGACATCATCCCGTAATCCCATCCCTGTCAAGAAAATCAAACGGAATTAGTGGAAAAATATATCGGATTGATTGTTGCTGAGTTTCACTAATACGATAACATCTCATTTCTGACAAATTCTTACTATCAAATTAAAAGAAAAAATACACGGATGATTTTAATAATAATTAAAAACAAAGTTAATTTTGGTTAAAAATTACTTTTACAAAGCGCTTCTGGAGTAATATTGAGAAAATAGCGCAACTCCCCAAAAAATATTATCATCATTCCCTTTCCGCACCTAATAGTGCATTGGGTACCGCATTAGTACATAAATCGCAGCGTTTCTTGATTATTTTTGTTTTATGAAGGTAGAATGATTAGTCTTACGCTTCATGTACCAGCTCACGGACTATGAAATATACTGGTGTGAAACACCCTTTTAAATAAATATTTCATATCAGCTATGTCGGAAATCAAATACAAGACCTCTTGCAAGGTAGGCAAGCGCTCTGGCTTTTACAAAACGAGGCTGACAATCGATAAATTAATGTTAGCACAAAATAAAAATTATGTTAAATACAGTTTTATTAGGATTAAAGAATTTGGTAGGTTGATTGTTTAAATGTCTTTATTAAGTTTTACAACTTATGAATGTCAAAACAAAGAAAATTTATGAATAATTAGACGTGAAATATTAGTTAAAACGGTGTGTAGGAATATAATGTTGAGGGTTGGAGCTCCTACCCTAGTTGGAGATTGACAGAAGACACGAGGTTGCTGTTAAAATGCGTATGCATTACATGGCGAATAAGATACAAAACTTGGTTGTGTAACGTGTGCGTAGCGGCGATGATGGGTTGAAGTAACTGCACTCGGACTGCATGCTGGAACTGTGTGACTGCTTTTAGCTGAGTCTTCGGGCTGGCTAGACTGACTGAACTGAACTAGACATTGAGCGCGCCCTGTGATCTCTTAATAGACCACGTTATTTTATTAGTCATTCTCCATGGTAGGGATGGTGTCAATGTACTGCAAAACGATGCTCACGTCTTTCTGTGCAAAACTGTTGCATAGTTTGTTGTATTGGATTCTATGGAAAAGTAGATGACGTTGCTTCATCAGTCGTTGCACTATTTCAGGTGATGCGTGTTTCATCGTTTATGGACTATGAACCCCACAGGTGCAATTTTTAATTTTCCGGACTGACACCTGAAGCGTAATACTGATCACATTACCTTCTATGTTACAAAAACTATCCATATACGCTTAAATCGGAATACCAATGCAATGCTATACGCACTACTGAGTACGTGATTTTTTATTTGTAAAATTACGCAAAGATTGAAGCTTTTTCCTAGAAATAAGGCATAATAGATTCTTAAGTATATTAAAATAAAATAAAATAACTCGGTTTTTATGTTTTGGCAATACTATGCCTTCTTCAGGGTTAATTACAAGCTAACATAACATATATAATAAATTGAAATTTTACATACAAACAAAAAAGGATACGAACTTAAATATTTTAAAATATTGGAGATTAGAAAGGTTGTAAATAAAAATTTAATTATAATAATACTCCCATTTAAAATATGTTCCCTCTCCCTAAATCCACACACAAACCCCCTTTTTTCTCTACTCCGGTTGCCACGCCCACTTTACCTTCACTGAGAAAAAAATATATATGTTATGCTTGTTTGTAATTAACTATGAAGAAGGCATAGTATTGCCGAAACTAGTTGATTGTCGAATTATAAAAATATAAGTGGTACTTAAAAACAAAGTGATTTTATTTCATTTTAGTATATTAAATAATAATGTTCCACAAAGTTAGTGCTTCAAACATCAAAAATATAATGGATTTTATTTGTTTCATTAAATTCGAATGAATAAACAAATTCAGAAGTAAAAATAACCAGACTTCTAGTATCGAGGGGATTTATACTTGTACAAGCCATCCGTTGGGGGTGCATGTTTTTATATCTTAATCAAGTGGAAAAGGGCCTTGCAGGATAGCAACCCCCACGAAAAGGGATGAGAGAAATTAAATTTTGATTTGAATTCATGGAGATGACTGTTTCTGACACGAAGGGCATTCAATGTTAAGCAAAGTACACTTTTAGGGGTATTTAAATCATTTACGCTTGTTATGCTTCTACCGAGGTCTCCAATTAAGAAGCGTTTCCAATGTTGACATTTTTTTTTATTATTTCGGTAGTCGATTAGCGTTTTTGGCCACGCCTCTGTACATTTTAAAGCAAGGGTGAAATAATTAGGAATGAAATAGTGTTTATTTCAAATCTTGTAACAAAAGAAACAGCCCGCAAAGTTAAAATAGAACTCTCAAAATAGTTGATAAAATGTCTGGTTCATTGTAATTAATAAAACAAGATTTTATTCAAATAAGACAGGTGGGTATTTTAATTCTTTTCGTTTGTCAGACTAACAGCCAAGTTCACGAAATAAATAGATTATAAACAAAAAATAACGTTAATATATTAAACGATTAGTTTATGAAAGTCGAAATTGCATTTAAACATAAATAATAATTGTGTCATAAAGTAGTTGTTAATTTATTCATTTTTTTTCATTATAAACAAAGATTAATAAAATTAATAATGTGACCTTTCTGGGGTTATTTTGATATTTTTACACGAGAGAATAAACAAGGAAGACTTCATATACATAGATAATTAATAAAATATTTTTGGACAGTTTTAAACACTCCGTATACAACATTATATTTAATTTATATTCATCTTTATTATAAAACATACGATCCATGAGAAGACAGATGCTCAGTATATGTCTAAGAGACAGAATAAGAAATGAAGAAATAAGGCGCTGAACCGGAATCATGAATATGATGGAAAGTACAGGAAAATTAAAATGGCAGTGGGCAGAACACTGAACGAGGCAAAATGATGACAGATGGTCACCCAAAATATTAGAGTGGAGACCATGGGCAAACAGAATAAGTTTTAGAAGGCCACAGAAAAGATGGGTCGATGAAAGCTAGTAAAACATGGATAGTGAAATCGGGTGATAGAAATTAATGGAGACATTTGGAAGAGACCTCTATCCAGTAGTGGAGAGAATAAGACAGAAGAAGAAGGAGATGGGGATGGAACAAGAATGATATAGTAAAAATTCTTACTTAAAAACCTCACAAAAAGTTTTGTTGAAACTTATTCCAAGATTATAATTGCGACAAGTAGTAACATGCTGGCCTAATTAATGATATTATATTAAACAATCTCGTATTATTACTTACAATATTTCCACTATATTATTCCCTTTCTGCTTTTTTAACTCTACCCACCCCTGTCAGTACCTATATTTTTAATTTCTTATTTAATTTATGTCTAGTTTATAATAACACCTTATATGGAAAGGAACTGTTCCTTCTAAAACTAGTAGTGTATTGAAAAAAACTCAAGTGATCTAAAACAAAGTGTTTTGTTAATTATATATTTAATTTGCAGATAACACAAATTCTTTGAGGATTCTTGATTTGGAAAACAGTATTTCAAACATTATTTCTTAAAGGCTTTGATTCTTTGAGATGATACTTTTGACATATGACTCGCAACACTTGTGGCGTTTGACGCGGCCGTTTTGGGCATTATTCATTTCTAGAATAAATCGGCCAGTTGACATTTCATTGAGAATACCTTATATTGACTGAATTAATTGTGCTATTTTTTATGAACTTTCATAAAAGTTTTTTGTTAAATTAATGGATAGTATGACAATACAATATATTATATCACGAAGTTACGTCGTTTGAGTTGATTTCATAGATGAGAGTTGTTGTATCACACAGAACCACAGAAAAATAACAATTTATGGTATACTAGTGGACCCGTCAGACGTTGTCCTGCCCAAACGTTGGCTTACCTGCTATTAGCTTGGAAAAAGACTTTTCATCAATAAGTAGGTACGCGCAGCTTACCATTATATTTTACTAAGTATAATAATGTTTTATAGTAACTTTATTTACCGAAAAACCGTTCCACCGTTTATATTTTTATCTTAATATAAGTATAAATTTTAATAACGCGCGCCAGCGCCTGCGTTGAGTCAAGAAACTAGCCGATTATTCCAGTTTATTTTTTCATACAAATAAGTATACTATATTTTGAATGTATTTACTCCAGTGCGGGTTTTTTCTACGGGATTAAACTTGCAGATTACACAAATTCTTTGAAGATTCGGAAAACAGTATTTCAAACATTGTTTCTTAAGGACTATTTTATTTGAGATGGTACTTTTGACATAAGACCATAATTACTTTCACGCGTCATATTGCAGGACATATAGCGCTCCACGCGGCCGTTTTTAGCACTATTAATAACTAGAACAATTCGGCCAGTTGACGTTTCAATTGAATACCTAATATCAACTGAATTCATAGTGGTATTTTTAATTTATTTTTTAATTAATTATATATTAAACTAATGGACAATATATCTATATTACGAAGTTACATATCTTGAGTCGATTTTATGGATGAGAGTTGTTGTATCACACAGAACCACAGAAAAATATCAATTTATAGTATATATTACTTACATTATATTATGTACCTTCTATGTAGGTAAACATATATGATATTTTTTTATAGCTTACCAGTAAATAAAATCACCATTCGCCACTTCTAGGTAATATTTTGTGATTAAATTCCAAAACTAAAAATTGTTAATATTCAAATATTGAATTTAAGTAGGTACCTAGGTACTTGTTTATGGTTGAATTACAAAACATAATTTTTTTTTTTTTTCAAATATAGCATTCTTTTTTCAAACGTCAAACTTTTGTTTTCTCACCAACAGAGGGGTGTACGTATGTAGGAATACGATTTTTTTTTTAATGTATTGAATTAAATATTATTTTAGTATTACCAAAAATCCAGTAAAAAGAAATAAATCGGTAGAAAATAAAAGGAATTCAAGGAAAGAATCTGATTGAGATTCACAAAAATTGAATGCTGTTTGTAAACATTCAAAAACAAACCTTTTTTATGCACCAAAAAACAACATCTTTCTATTTTTTTGTAAATGCATTCTCCTCGAATGCAACCCTGGTAGATCGATGAATATAATATTTATGCTCCATGATTCTTTTTTACATATTAGATTGAAGATTTTAATACCTACGAACGCGCACAGTGCAAAGATCTATATTTCTCTGAAAACTGCACGTAAATCGGTTAAGCCGTTTAAAATGTGTTCAGTGACATCACACGTAGAGAGGAATTATAAATATAAAGACGTCACATACATTTTATTATGTACCTACTATGTGCGTACATATAAACGATATTTTTTTATAGTTTACCTGTAAATAAAATCACCGTTCACCACTGATGTATTGATATATTGGTCGCATGTTCTAGGTATTGTAGATTATTTCAAATAATTTGTTGACGCGCTATCTGTGTAAAACAAAAGATTTTGTCTTGTCGGTCTAGATGGCACGGTTATAAGATAAAGGAGTTTGATTTCATGTGAATCCAAAGAATGGTTTGATTCCATTTTGCGATTGGCGAATTCTGAGAAGGTATTGAATGTATGGTCTATACGATGTTCTTTCATTCTAATATTTGACTTTCTCGCAATTTGGCCAATGTAATAAACTGTTGATAAATACCAAACGCCAGTATGTTCACCCAATTTTAAAAAATATTTTTTCTACAAAGTGTAGTTAAAAAAATTCTAATTTCACTACTATTCAAATTCAAACATGTCCTCATTAAAAAAATGAAAACACGTTTAAAAAACTATGTTTCAATTTAGAAGCAAGTAGGTCCACATATACATTGTGGTGGAGTGTTGTGGACATACTGGCGTTTGATAATATTTATTGACTTAATTTATTTTTACTAATGGTATAAACGTAAACTTAAAGTATAACTTAAGCAATTGAATAAAAAATACTTAGCAAAATGTTATATTTTCCTTACATCTATAATCTACCGGATTCAATGATGATTATCCATGATTGTCTTTTTGTTTCACTGTTTCATTTCAAATTTTATACTTTTGAATATAGTTGTCCTTTTTTTTATTATTTACCTGCTCAATTTGCTTGAAATTGCAATCTAAAAGGTGATTATATAAATAATAAAAAAATATGTAAGTTGCCACTAAAAAAATAATTATACTCTCATTTCCTAGATTATGATGTGCAGAAAATTATGCAAATAAAGCCGAGAAAACGAGTATTTTTCAGTTCCATAATTATGTATATTCCTCCGTTATCGTTTATTGGTGGAGGTTTTTATCTTTTACGGTTCTTTCGAGAGATAGCGTTCTTGTAAAACGCGAAGTTTGTCTGATCCGAGAGAGTTCTATAAACTTTTCCAGAATAATTCAGAAGTACTTTAACAAAATAATAATTATAATAAAAATGAAGAGTTCTTAAAGATACGATCACAAAATTGTAAAGGTATAATAAAAAGGCAATTTACCGTTAATTTTAAAAGCGGAGCTAAAGCAAAACAACTTTATATATCATAACTTTTATTCACTTTATAATGTAAGAATATGAATTCAGTTATAATATTCGGTTCAAAAACAGAGAAAAACAGAGAAAGGATCGTGGACTAACGAATGAGAGGACTGAAATTCAAACTGCACTCTACCAGAACTTGATTATCATTTTCTTTCAGTGAGTTATCGAAAATCACCTAAGGAGTGGTACAAAATCGTACCTCGTTTGCTTATGTAAACAGCGCTCTTCAAGTTTGTCTAGTATTTTAGAAAAACGTACCATCAGTTGGAATTACCTAGAAAAAGTAAAAAGTTTAATATGATAAATGTTTCTCGTCATTTTACGGAAAATATGTTCGTACTGGTTACCTAAATAATTTTTTTATGTTACCCAATTTGAGCTTATATATCTCTCAAAGCACGAACCAAAAAGCAAAGTTTTAAAGTACACCTAATTTATAATAATTCCTGTAAAACACTCGAACTGAACATGTAAATATTTAAAATGATTCGTTAGTCTCGTGAAAAGTTTAAAAAACCCAACATAAATAATTAAAACATTTTTGAATTTGCCATTCAAAGCGAGAAATCAAAGTCATTCACGTAATGTAATAATATAGGAGATAACCGAATCGTTCAAATTTGAAAAGGATTCATGGTCCTTTGAAAGGATCGTACCTGTGAGGGCGCAAAGCACGAAAAACGCAATTATCCATTTTCCGACTCATTTGTTTTATGCGAATATTCAACGTAGAAGGAAACGGGAAACGGATAGCGAATTTAACGATCCGAATAGTCGACAATTCTTTATTTTCAGGAGATATCCCTTATTTTTATGAGTCCTCAAGACATTGGATCTTTGCCAAATGATCACCGACATTAAACCAGAGTTCGTGTAGGGAACTCGGAGTCTTGATTAATTGTTTTATGTATGCCGGAAGGAAGGCGCCTAACTTCTATCGGGAGTTGAAAAACTTTTTCAGTACTTAGTCGGAATATTTTATTTCAATTAAGCTAAGTTTTGTGTATCTCCGAAAAGAACATTTTCCGAACAAACTTACTTTTATAACTCTGTCTTATTTGCTTTACTCATGTAATTTTATCTTTTGGGTCTTCAAACATGGTAATAGGAAATAGTTGATAAATATAAATTACCTAAATAACGTGAGTGAAAACAAACGAAAACAGGCTTGGGAGGCTTCATGTAATCGAATTTCTATTCAATATTATCAAACGAGTTTCGTTAACTAAATACTTGTCTACCTGCTTTCCATAATAATTTAATTTCATCAGAAACCCTTCCTAATCTTCGCAATATTAGATTTTTCAAATAACCGTTTTAGATTTCAGCATAACCTAGCCTACCCGGATAAACTTGTTTTTCAGTTAGAAGGCAAGACAACATATCAGAAAATAATATGTTATCAATCTAATGTTGAAAATTAACAAATATGTTAAATAATACAATATACTTATCTCATGTATTAAACATTAATTCAATCTAAAACAAAGACTCACGGCTAAAAAAAATGATCCTACTGAACTCTATTTAATCTTTTGTTTTTCATGATCTCAAACTGTAAAAAAATGATAACTTAACTGAAATTTTGAAAAACAAGGTTGTTTTGAAAAGAAAAATCAAATGGTTGATTGACACGGGAAGTAAGTCAGTCAGAAAAGTCAGAAAACTCGCTGAAAATCACGACTTGACAGGAAATAAACAATCTCAAAGTATAATTTATGAGCCACTTGAAATTGGAAATTGAGTTACTGGTATTAAAATGAAATGTGATATGAAAAACAAAATTGATTCAAGATATTTTTGACATTCAATTGATAATGTACGTTACGTCAATACTGATATTATTACATAAAAGCAATGTGGTCCAAGTTACATCTGTAGGATTTTGGCTTGTTGATGCAGTTGGTGAAAAAACGACGCTATGCTTCTATATATCGACGCTAAAAAGACTAAGTCATTTAAGTTGTAAGTGAAAATTCTTGATGGAAGTTCATTGTAATTTATTATAGAAAATAAAAGACGAGTATACTTTAATCCACAAATTTAGAATATCTAGTGACCGGCTTCATTGCTTTCGCGACATCTTTGAGACTGGTTTCTTTATTAAAAAAATTAATATATTTATACAAAAACAGAGGTAAGGATAGAGAATTCAAAATTTTATGAGAGTAAATTAAATGTAATTATTTTTGTCTTTCAATTCAATGACTGGAAAAGTTGTCGAATCCAGATTGCTACGTTCAAAAAATCTGCACCATATAAAATAAACGTTAAGTATTAAGTGTATCTAGAACCAGATGGCAAATATATTTTTGTACAAGGCAAGAAAATAAAGGCACACGAATATTTATATAAATCCAGCCTGTTTATACTATAGGCAAAGTCTGAAGATTTGGTCAAATTATGTTCCAATCATGTTATACCTCAAAGATATAGGACTGAAATTAAAGATCTCAATGAAATATAAAATTACAATGAAAAAGACACTAACTTATGGAATCGAAGATGGTGGATATTTCTGAAAAATAAGAAACTTTTTATTATGTAAATATTTTATAGAAGAAGTTTAAAAATAGGAATTTGGAAAAACGTTACCTATTACGTAAAATAATTCAGTCAGATGCATCTTTTCACAACAATAAAGGTTTTAGCTCTAATTTCACTAAAATCGGCAAATGAAAGAATTGAAGAAACATAGATGTTCAAACATAGGCAAAATGGTAAATGTTACACTGTGTGTAGTGTGGTCACATAAACCAGCCATTGACAGGTTAAAAGCCCTGTAAATGCCTGGACTTTCATATTCCTTTTTTTTTAAATATTCTCCATCCCTGTTGTAATTTGTAATTATAAATTTAACATATGAACCACACACAGGAGGCTCATAGGTTTTCCCGGGGCCAACGTCATCTCTGAGAATGCAGTGTGGAGAATGTTATTTTTTTCTAGCAGGTTTTAAAAACCTATGCAAATGTCGTTTATTACTGATGCAATTCATTAACAAATATTGTTTTTTTTAAATGAACATTATAACAATTTTAATATTTACAAATCAAGTTTTTTTTACAGTTTTTAGAATATTTCTTGATTTCTTAAAATTTTATCTAACGTTTTTATTTTACCCCTATCAACGCCCTGATGGTGCACCGCAACGGACCGATGCGGTGTTAACATGATCAACAATTACATAAAGGCAAGTCTTGCGCTCCAGATTCTTAAATATAGTTGTGTAATTTATTTGATGGGATACAGATCGTCGCTTTAGTTTGTTTTTGTCCAACTGATCATTTTTAACGAAATTGAGTTAAGTGTTAAACCTTTATTTATAAAATTAATATACACATTTTATTAATTGTTAAATAAGTTTTTTAACGAACTTTATTTTAACTTGTGTCTATTATTTGTGCCAATTTCGTAAAAAAAAACTTTAAAGCTCTATTTTTGCAGATTTGTGTTTTAATCTGTTGGACAAAAACAAACTGAAGCGACGAGATGACGCAAAAGAAAGAGCTCAGGGTGAAAGAGATTAACGCTATATGGGAATGTAAATGGAGGAGTATAAGAGTAGAGAAAAAAGATAATAACACCAATGACTAAAGCAATCGGAGTTGTATACCCACACGAGTAGCCGCGTGCACAGAGTTTTTATCTAGAATAGCCAGGAGAAAAAAAGTTCGTTTTGTATAATATAAGTAATAAATATTATAGAACAGGATCCTTAACTACTCGTCACATAAGTTTTTTGTCCATAAAAATTAACCGTGAAAACGCGTTGTTTCTTAAAACGGTTAAAAAATATGTCTGTAGTGACGGATGGTGATAGTGATCACAAGTTTCACAGAAATCTATTTAATTTTGTTATTAAAAAAATACACGTCTACCATATTCTCGATTGGAAGAAAGAAATCGATTTGAGGCGTTTTAGGTTATTTATTTGACATTTGATCTTCGACTGTCTTTTATTAAATAATAATTGAAAAAAACGGTACATGTCAGTAACGTATTCGTTTTCTCTTTCTAAAAGAATGCACCAAAGCTCATGAAAAGCACTGCCTACAAAGTTGCTCATAAACGCGTAAATACAACTGAAAATAAAAACCCATACGAGTAGGTGTAGGTGGTTAATACTACCTACTCGTTAATATTAGTAAATAGTAGGTAGTCAGTACCACCCACTCGTTATTTCTAACAATACTCTAATTTGTATGAGTCTGTTTAGGTATTTTATATTGAGGTATCTTCCTTCTAAAAGTAATTGGTGAAAAATGATATTTAGTCGTATTTGACAATAAAACTTTTCAATTTACATAAATAATAATTATTGTTTTGATAATATGAATACGTCAAATAAAAATAATTTTGTTCCAAAACATCTATTTTTAATATATTTAGTCAATAATCCTCAAAAATATTAAATGCACCATTTGGTTTAAATCAAATATCATCAAATTGTTTCTAACATTGTATGAAAACTCAATTTTTGCTTCAAACATCGTAACAAAAACCATGGTGCTTAAGTAGTTTTCGTCACATTGAGATCGCATTGTTAGTAGCAAATCAGCAATTAATCCATACAATATTTTAAGGTCAATTTATTGAATTGCCAGTAGCTAAGAAACTTTAGTATTTACAAGTTATCTATGTATTTTAAAAAATAGAAAAAAGGTTTTTGATATTCTTACCTACATAGTTTAAGAACTTATTTAAATTGAACAAAGTTGTGCTCACTTTTTTGTCATTTAGCCTTTTTTTCGTTGATATGTGTATTATACGTTAAATGAAATAAAACAGGATTGGGAATAGAGCTATCCAATTTGATGAACTAAACTGAACTCTAATGGTAAGACAAATATATCTTGTTTTGCCGTCATTGTTCTAGATGGATAAATATGACATGACAGGCTAGAAATATGATCAAATTTTTTAACATTCTTTGTCAACAAGCCATGAAAAAAATCCCGGAATAAAAGATGTTCAATGCATCTACTGACAAAAGAATAAGGGTTGTGAGTAGCTCATAGTAGTAAGTAATTAAAATTAAGGAGCTCACCAAACTTTTACAAATTGCTCTCTTTCAAAATATATTGCACGTGACATATTGTCGGTGATACTGCAATACCGCGTAACTATCAATCGATTTTTTGGCAGGAGATCCTGAAAAGTATTTTGTTGATATATTACTTACTAGTTTATAAAAGAAAAGTACCGCTGGAGTATAAAAAAACTAGAGGATTTAAGAGTGAAAATTAACTGCATTCAGTCCCTAAAACGAATATATTTCAGTGAAACATTTTCATTAAAAAAAACAGGTTACGCCGTAAAGCAGTATCCCTGACGATATCATACGTTCCTAAGCCATCTTTCTACTGATTTTATATATTGAGAATTCAACCCTATTAGCTACTGTACCACAAACTTACCCTAGTTTCTATAAGTTACCCCTCGCTACACTGTAAATACTTGTTACCAAGTTGTGAGTCGCATCCCGTCGCTTGGTGAAACAACTAAACTGTCATTCGGGATAAAGTTGAAAACAAAGGGTAAAGTGGTTTAATATGCATGTGTACAAAATCATAACACCGTTACATATTGAGAGACACGTGTACGTGTACCTACACATATGTGTTTGTCCTGAGGGCTGCATATAAATAATATGTTATGGGGGAAAACTTTTACAAAATTAAAAACGAATCCGGTTCCCTGTTATCAAATTTTTACTCGCATTTATTTTTTCCCCTGTGGTGCTGGCTAAAATAATTGCTTTCGATATAGAAATGATGATTTTGAGGTTTGTTTCCCTAAGTAATTAATTAGGTAGTGCATATCAATTAATTTATTTATATATATATATATATATTCATACAAATACATACGAATACGTGCGTTGTAATAACAAAAAAATACAATAATAACGTATTCTCTAACTCTATGCCAAAGGCCCTGTGTTGAATTTGATCCAATTTTTAAACTTCTTCTTGAAATTTGTTTTGATGAAATTGGAAAATTATTTTTAGGCGTTGTCTAGTATGTAAAAAAATTCAGTAAGATGAATCTCTTCACAACAATAGTAAAAGCACTTTAACTTAACTGTGATCAACAAATGAAAGAATTGAAGAAATATGGATGTTCAAACATAGGCCGCTTAAACCAGCCAACAACGGGTCATAAGCCCTGCGAATGCCTAGACTTACGTATCCCTTCAGTAGAATGTTCTTCATCCCTGTTGAAATTTGTTAAATTTTTTGACTTCCTAGGGAGTGAAATCCAGTCTTGTGTCTACAAACTCAAATATTGTAAAAAAAATTTTTTTTCATTATTTTTTTATATTGGTATCTATTGAATTTCAATAAATGATAAACTCCAAAAAAAATATTTTTAAAATATAAAAGAAAACGAGAAGACGTATAAATGTAGAGGAAACGAGATATGTATGCAAAGATAGAGTGATGTGGCGTTCTATCTTCTCTGCCTGCCCTAACGGGAAAATGGCGTGATGGTTTGTGGTTGCTGTTGTTGAGATTGATAATTAAAAAACGATTATGATTCCTTTAAGCTCGCAACTCTTTCAGGAATTTTATTATTAGATTTTATGTTATTTATACATTGCCATGCACGTGTGATATTCCCAGATGCTTCAAGAAAATAATGTATCTCCATTTTTATCTTTTTACGCCTGAAGGGTATTCCGGCACCACACCCTTCTTACTATGACGTCAAGGGAAATTTAACACAAAGCGTCAACCGAGATATTTTATGTCCATCGAGTATTGTCAAAAGGAATATATGAAGACATTTTATGTTGACATTAAGTATCTTTATACAGAGATTAAAATGATATACAAACGTCAGTTGCCTTGAAAATAATTTCTTCCGTTTTACGTAATATTTTTAGGATGTGTGTTTTTATTTATTTTTATTTTTTATATTTCCCTCACCCTCATTGGAGTTTTAAGTAAGACGGTTTATGTACTAGCAATGTATTAAAATTCAGATGTAAAATGAATAAATGAAGATTAAACCAAAAAACAATCACATAATGCGAACACAAAATGGCTAAATCAATAATCCAATCAATTATTCGAATTGATAAATGCCACGTCGTCTTAAATTTTTATATTGAACAGACATACGATAAATGCAAAACTTATAATTTTTAATTAATCAATTTTTTTTTAATGAAAAAAATGTATATTCAACCAAAAAACAATTATAGGATGCGAACACAAAATGGTTTAATTAATAATCCAATTAATTATTCTAGTCGATAAAAGTCACGCCTTAAATTTTGATATTGAACAAACATACGATAAATGCTAAATTTAAAACTTTTAAATGACCACGTTTTTTTTATTTTACTTTTTCATTAATATAAATGTAGATTTAACCAAATATATAGGCCAAAAAACAATAATAGGATGTGAAAAAAAAATGGCTAAATTAATATTGAATACTTTTGCAACCACTTTTCACTCTAAAAAATCAATGTTTCTTTTCTCTGATTCGATTCTCTTTTTATCAACTGCACATTCCTTACTCCTCACCGGATGGTTGATGTGGGTCTTCCCAAGTCTGTTCTGCGTCCCTTAGTTCAGACGTACACATGTGTCGATGAACTGTCAGTCGTGGAGGTCCAGGACCGCGAGAAACTGATGCCTTGGAAAGTAGGAAAGCTTACTTAAGGCTCTCTGAGGCATACGTAATATTTTGCTTAGCCAGCCGTATTGCCTTTGTTCGATGACGGCGATCACCAGAGGTTCCAGTATCCATTGTTTTATTTTAAAATTTATTAAAATGTCAAACTACAGCACACCTAGTTTTATTTAATTTGTTATTACAGGTGCCGTGGCGCAGTTAATTAGACGGCCAACTGTAAAACTGGCGTCACGGGTTCGATTCCCGCCAGTCGCAAGAAAAAAAATCCAAGAAATATTTTTTTTCAATTGGTCTGGATGTTGTGGTGTATTTTTTATTACCTCCTTCCATATCCCTTCTATCTCACCTGCTGACAATCCTCAATATATGGCTTAGCGGGTTATTCCTTTAAAAAAATATATATATTTGAGTCGGGTTGTGGTCCCGCGGTTAGCGTTGTGGACTCACGGATCAAAGGTCCGAGTTTCGAGCCCCGCTCTTCCCCAATTTGATTTCTATTTTCTAATAGTGAGTTATTTACAACTCGTTGAAAATGGCCACCAAAATTGAAATATTTGAGCAAATTATGAAAACACTAATATTTATTTAAAAATACATATATATATATATATATATTTTGGGACATCTTTTTTGAAATACCCAATAGTTTACTGTTTGGAACCCTAGTGAGGAGTCGCTGAATTTGGTTTTAAGCAAGTAACAGGTTTTATTTTTATAGATTCAAAATTATTTATTCATGTCAATTATTTACTCAAATATGATACACTCTGTTAAGATTTCATAAATAAAAGTATCACGTACAAGAATATCTATTTCACAATATCCTTTTTCAGTGATGAAAATACACATATCCTTTTATGATTTATCGATATTTAATGTCCTCGTGTATCAATCTTTTAAGTACTGACATCGTTGTGAGATAACGAACTCGGATACGTCACAAGTATAAAGATATATGTGAAAACATAATAATTTATTACCCTGGGCTGGTATTTTGGACGGAATTACGCGTGAAGAGATCGCTCTTTTAGCGTATAGTAAGTACGTAAAAACGCGTTGAAAATGCATTTTCTATGCGCGCTTTTGAGTTCAGAATAACACCCCTGAAGTAGCCATACTATGGTTAGCATTAACATGAGCATTAGCGATGAATAAATCATGAACTTTTAATTAGCAATTGCAAATGTTAATAATAGATTAAAGAGTGATTTGCTAAATTATTCCAAAGCAATATTTTCAATTGCAGCTTCCCCACCACATACCGGACACCGCATCTGAAGATGTTATAGATGGATGCTGAAGATGAAAAGCCGTGAAAGAGCTCGGTAGAAGTATTTTGTTTCGAGTCATCTACTGTATCTTTTTCCGAGTATTATTAACTGTATGCACGTTTTTAACAGTAGGTACTGAAACATGTTTAATAAAATGGTTAAGTAGGTATCCAAAACTCCATGAGACAGTGGCGAGCCGTGATTTATTTTATAGGTAATCTACAAAAAAATGTTCATTAATTTGGACTTACATATAAAAAATGTAAGTACTATAATTATAAATGACTATTTATTCTGCGGTTCTTTAAAAGTAAACTCTAACAAAAAATATTAATATCTACACGATAAACATAGCTTTATTCTATACCATTTCGATACAATACTAGCACAAAAATTTATTGAAAAATACCACAAAAATATTCAGCAGATATTTATATTATGATTTTAATGTCAACCCTGAGCACTGGCCGATTCTTTTAAAAATGAATAATGCCAAAAACGTCCTTTGCAAACGCCACATGTCCTATGTGACACATAATATGTCAACTGTATCATATCAAAGAAAAATAATACTTCGAAAATAATGTTTGAAATGCTAGTTTCCAAACAGAAAATTTTCAAATAATATTTGTAATCTGCAAGATTGTTTAATAACTAAAAAAACACTTCTAGGTTAAATACATAAGATATAATGTACTTTTTTTTATGGAGAAATAAGCTGAGGTAAACGGCTAGTATCATCGTTTACTGAGAACGGGCCCAGCTGCGTGCACTTCATGGATATATTTTTTTGTAGGCAGATTTAAACGGTGGTGGAATATAATAAAAAAACAATTATTTCATTTATTTTCCCATAAAAATGTTTACTATAAAACATTGTTATCGAAAGGGAAATATAATCGTAAGTTGTGCATAATCGCTTATTTAGATGATTCGCCCCTGACATGAGCCCAAAAACTCTGTGCTGAGTTGGGTGTAACATAATGGAAAGTGGAAGCATACATATCATTTAAAAATACATAAAAATATTTATGTATACCAATTCCATGTCATCATCTGAACATGATACAGTGATAAATAAGATTAATTACGATTAAGAAATATATATCAAAATGGTTAAAAGTGAGTAAATTAAAATTATATATATCAAAATCAAAATAAATGAACATTTGGAAAAAAATATTATTAGGGTTACAATATTAATATTGATAATTTGAACATAAATTTTGTGGATTTTATAAAGTATCTCTGGGTCTAACTTGGATAGTTATTTGAATTTCAAAACACATTCTCAATATGTAACTTTTTTTTTTTTAAATTTTATTTATGGGAAGATTACGAAATGTAATATATATAAAAAGTGGTTTTCTTATCTTTAAAACAATAATATGTCCACACATAAATTACTGTTCTTCTATTCCTTTTTTATGTAATGAAGGAGAAATTAAAAATTTACAAATTCTTCAAAATAAGGCGATGAGGATTATACTCAAAAGAAATATCTATTCTAATGTAGAAATAATGCACAAAAAAATTGGCTTGCTCACAGTCACGCAGTAAATTAAATATATTGTAGCAATTTTTATACATAAAATAGTTAAGGGGATGAATAAAATAAAAACAGTTATAAAATTTAATTAACAATGTCATACATATGAAACAAGGGGTAAAAAAAGATAAGATTACCAATGAGGAGAAAAACAGAATATCAAAACTCATTGTTCAATGAATTGAAGCTGTACAATGAGTTGTCTGAAGAAATAAAGGAAATAGAAAAAACCGAAATATTTAAAATTAATTTGAAAAAATATGTTATTGCAAAATTTTGGTCAAAAAATTGTAATATTATTAAAAGTTAATGTAAGTTCTTAAGATGTTATGAACTAACCTTATAAATAATAAATAAACCAAAATAAAATAACAACACGCAGCACTATGTGTGCTCCATATTATTAAGATTATAAATTAATCAAGTAGTACATTTCGCCGCGATGTTACGAGTATTTAAATAATTTAATTATTTAATTGAAATATGTAATTTATTGAATTACTACAATTTTATTTTGGAAAACAAAAAAATGTGTACGTTTATGTTTACAAAAATAAAATGAGTCACGTTTTTAAAAAAAAATATTGTTTTTCTCATTCTGGGAGACTTCAATATTTTTCAATTTGATAAAAAAAATAATTTGTAATCATGTGACTAGAGTGACAAGTTTTATCATCTTGAATTTTAGAATTTCCGAAAAAAGTTTTTGTCATACGCCATAGAACACCCATACTTCATTTAATATTTCATTTGTTGATTTTTGTGAAAATCAAGAGCAGAAACCTTTATTGATGTGGATGAATTCGCATGCGTATCAAATCATGAAAAAATAGGTATAATTTTCATCGCTACCCTGAAGCGTAGTTTTCTTGCAAATATTTACGTAGCCGCATCGCTTTACGATCGGGTGGAGTTTTAACGATTCAAAAATTCGCGAATAAAATATCCCTCCCAACGGCTAATCGCGATATGTAACGGCTGAAAGATAACGATAATAAATAACGGAAAACGTAACGACAGAAGCAACGAAAGCGCGTAACTATCAAGAGGTTAAGTAACGTCTTCTTGAGACTTTCAAATACTAAAAAATATTATTTTATTTTAGGCAAGTAGCTTAACCTTACCCTGTGCCAAAAAATATCCGTGCATTACTGTGCTATGTAATCAATACACACGCAAAAGATGAAAAATCAAGAAAATTGAAAATTCATGGACAATTGCTTCAATCGTTTATTGTTGAAGTTAAAACAGAAAAAAATATTCAACTAATTGCTTTTTAGCATCGGCTTGACGTTTTGCAGCGCGAACGGAGAGACCGCTCCTAACAATGACAAAAAAAAAACTGCGCAAACTGGCGTACCGTAGCAGTGGTACCAGTTACTTTACTACTGGCCTGTTTGACGCGTGAATTTGTCTATTTTGCTTGCGAATATATCAGACGGAGTATTTAAAATAGTTGGAAATTATGAATAGCATGAAAAGTGAGACGTAAAGAGTGTTTGAGACAACCGTATATTCGGTACTCTTACATACGACATAAGGTCACATTGGTAAACTTTTGAATGTCTTATTGATTCATTTTCGATTTCAATTCTTATTCTGTGTCCAATAATTATTTATTATTTAAAAATATATTTTTAATCGATACGTAAATGTATAACGGAGGAATACCAGAAATCTTAACAAAGCAATCATTATATTGATAAATATATTCAAGTTATATGATGCAAACTGTACTGGCTACACATCACCGGGAAGGGAGAGTTAAAACTGATATGCGTAAATATATTTGTTGGCGTGTTCAACTTTTCCAAAACAAATCAAGCCTGTTTTTGAAATTATTGAGATTACGCTTTGAGGCCAGCTCTTGTAGCAACTTATTCTGAAAACACTGAAACACTGTTACACTGAAAACGCGTCAACAAACTATTATAAACAATCTACAATACCTGGAATATGCGACCAATATAACAATATATTTACTGAGGCTGATATTTTATGTGACAATGTATCTAAATTTAGATAAAAAATTATAAAAATTTTGAGAGAAGCAGACATTAAACTTTATTATTATTATAATATACATATTTTTTCATCTCTTATCGTCTACATTTATTATATTGAACATAATTTAAATTATTTTATTAAGTGTAAACAATTTTTTTGGTGTGTGCATGAGTTTCTTACACTAATATACAAGGAAATTAGCAATATTTGTGTACATACTGTTTGTTTACCCAATAAAATAAATAAATAAAAATAAATAAAATAGTTGTAAATTATGAATATTTCACCGTAGTGTAAAAGGTCGTAATCATGGTAAAAATTTTGACGTCATTAAAACGGATTACAAATGTATCTCTTTTTTCAATGTTATGTCTCAAATAACAGTATTAAATTATTAAATAATAATGATTTAATTATTATTAACCGGAAGAAGCTCCTTAATATTTCTCCTTAACTTCGATAATTGTCCACCCACGCACGTGTAACGTTCTTCCGACTCTTGTTGATGTTTGTTTACCCAATTTTTCTTACAAAGAACGTATATTTTATTTTATGACAGTTTCCAAAATAAAATATTATCTCTTTTTTTCATGAAATCTTTTTTAGTTATTGAGAAATTCGCCGGGGTATTGATTCAGAAAAAATAATGGAAAGCTTTTAGATAAACCCAGCTTTTTTTTCAATTGAATAAACAATCATCATATCAGGCACGATCGTTTTTTTCACAAACCAACATATTTTTTTTTTAAAGTACACATAAATTTATCATTAATATTTGAAACAATAACATTATTTTCATTATTTCCCTATCTGCACCTGAGGTTACATAGGACCTTACATTGGTACCCCAAATGCAGAGTATCTTGATCAATTACAGCATTAGGTTTAGTTGATAAGTTTTATGCTTAAATATCCATGAAAAATATGTTTTATTTAATTTATTTTTTTAATTAATCAAAAAGGTTTTAAGAAAAGTCTCCATATTGTCAACATTATATTTTCCTTTAGAGAAAAACTTTATAAAACTAATATCAAATATTGCAATCAAATCCCAAATGTTTCAAATGAACGTCCCAGAATCCTAAGAATCAAACCAAGGATCTCGGGTATGGTAAGCATTCGTAACAACCACGACTTACCTTTATTTTTTTATATTTTTTTAGAGTTTTTACCTGTTAAAGTTTAACTTCACAGTCAAAACAATATTTTTCATTCCGTCCGGATACGAGAAGCTTTGAATCTTAAATTCGCTTTGAGTCATAAATTGTGTCATTTGAATACTTTTAAGTGAGAAAAATCATTATCTTTTGGGCTCCATTAAAATTTTAACGCTCACAGTTTCAATGTTATTGTTATTTTACGACAAGGGATGCTCGTTTGACTTTAGATTTCCAGCTAACCCTTTGACATCGTCAAATCTTATTTATTTAAAAAATAATTATGGTTAAGGTATGAATGATACACATATCAACAATATTTTGAAATTGTCCAAATTTTTGTAGACAAGAACTGGATTCAACTCCCTGGGGAGCTGTTTATATAAACATATTACAACAGAGATGAGGAACATTTAAGAGAAGATAAAATAGAAGTCTAGGCATCTACAGGGCTTATGATCTGTCAATGGCTGGTTTTACTTCACAAACATCAACAAATGAAAGAATTGAAGGAATATAGATAATCAAATGTAAGCAGAATGGTGAATGTTACACAGTGTGTAAAGTGGCCACTTAAACCAGCCATTGCCAGTTCATAAGCCCTGTAGATGCCTAGACTTCTATATTACCTTCTCTTAAATGTTCATCATCTATGTTGTAATATGTTAATGATTTACAAATATTTTTTTTTTAAAAGAGAAATACTTGAGCTCTTATTATTTGATAAAATATTTAAATTTTTGGTCCATTTCCTAAAAGTCGTAAATAACTTGTGCTGGAAAAAATGGAAATCGAGTTGTGGTAGAGTGGGATTTGAACCTCGGACCTTTGGACCGTGAGTCTACAATACTACCACGGGAGCACAAACCGGCTAAAAGTGTGATAAATTATGTTAAAAAAAATAAATGTTACTATATCTTGTAAAGTAGTGGCTGCCGCGTTCACTTACTATGTTTGAGGCACCGATTTTGAATCCTGGAATTTTACCTTACTCTGCAATATTTCTTTGTTTTTGGCCTGGCATCTGAAAAGTAATACTGATCATCTTACCGTCGCGTAACAGATAATCTGAATACGCTGCGTTTGTAAGTGATGCAGTACCATTGAGGGGAGTCTACGATGGTGATAACACGACATTATTACATAAAAGCTTCCCGCAATATTATTACACAAAAGCTTCCCGATTATCTTTCCTATATCACATAATGCTTTGGACAATTCATACTATCATAAGAACAGAATATGGCAAGTCTTATGTTCTAAATGTTAGGGGCAATATAATATTTTATAGTAAAAAATTATCATAAAATTTTTTTTTATCTCAAATTTGTCGAGAAACCAATCCGAGACGCTATTTGCTACACCACGCATTTTTGCATTCATTATAAAATGGCCCACTTGCATCAAAATACGTCAAGTTAAATTTATGCTTATGTTAAACACTAGTGTATGGATTAATGAAATGATAGCTGTGTAGTAAATTAATGCAAGACCTTGTTGGGCCTGCCACACACTCGACGAGTGGTATGGAAAGTAGCAAGAAAAGGAGGCAGAGACGTAGTGTGGCAACATAACTCGTCATGCCGCACGTCATGCTCCTCGTCAAAGGACCGGCAATATGAGTGCGAGTGGCTGGCCACATAATCACACGGTCGCAGTACGCATTGAGCGCTCCAAGACAAATGCGTCATTTTGAATGATATGTATTTCTTTGTATGACATTGATATAATTAGCTATACTAAAAATGCATAGGGTGCACGCTGCCACAGTTTCATCGTCCATTGTATAGCAAAGACAAATGACAAAGTGAAAATATAGTTTTCATTAGTCATTTGCACTACATTAAAAATATGCAAAAGGTCTTATTACACGAGCGTATTTAATGCCTATTTTGCGGACTTATTGTCTTTATTCGTCACTTTCACTCATACTTACTTAACATAACTAAAACATGTCTAAATTAATGCAATATTTTTTTTATTTTTTTTTTTCACTGACGCATTGTTTATTTTGCTGCCGCATTGTCTCTTTTGCTTATTAAAAATACGTATTTGTTCGTACTTTCACTGATAATCACTAATTACTAACTAAAAAAAACATATTATAAATTACTACATTGTTTATTTTGCGTACGCATTATCTTTATTGTTTATTAAAATATATTCGTACTTTCACTGCTAACTAAATAACGAACACATCTTATAAATTAACGCAATGTTTTTAAACCAAATGACTATTTATATGTATTTTACTTCTACCAGGCGTTTAGGGAAGTGTACCTTGCGTCCTGACGGTGTTGTCGTGTGTGGTACAGGCGTTTTAAGTTCTGTTTCCGGGGGTTCTCTCATTTGCGTGCGTTTTCCCTCCGTCACTAGCATAGGCTTCTCTTGCTTAACCTTCGGCTTCGTGTCTCCGGCTTCTGTCATGTAGGCGGGTTTCAACCTGTCTACTGTCACGGCTACCTCCCGATCCTTGATTCGCAATACGTATACCCGCTCGTCACGTCGTATTACTTCAAATAATTTAACTTGCGAACAATCTAGGATTGATAGAAATAGAAACAGCTTTGTCTGTACGGAGATAAAGTTTTACAATTCACTTATAAAATACTTAAAAGATATAACTTAACATTAACATTCTTAAAAACGAAATTTAAAAAAAAAACTGTTCTAACTGCCCCGCCTGCGTGACGAGTAATTAGTGAAAATAAGTTTTGTATGTGAATGTTATTTTATCTACCAAATAAACTAATCGAAATAGAAAGTAATCCAGAAGTACGTAATATTTACTTCATTGGATTGAGAAGAGAGGGAAGTGAATTCTTCACTGACTGGGATTAAATTGATTGGACATGATCAATTCGCCGAAATGATTACAAAACTTTTTAAAAGCCTTGAAATCCTTTTTGGAAGCCATCAGATCTGTATATCCGACAGGACCTATAACAGAGCCACGGATAGTAGCGAGAAGCTCCATCCGGTAATCATAGAGAAGGGGTCAGGGACAAGACCACAGGATGTGTTCGGAAGATTGGTTAGGATATCGCAGCATCACGAAGGGGAGTCAACAATATTATTTATTTTATTTATTTTTATTTATTTTATTCAGAAAATATACAGTCATACAAAATAACTACTAAAAACAATATTTTTTTAACATAAAAAGACCAATTAAGTTTTCATAAATTAAAAAGATATAAACATTAAATGTGACAAAAAATAAAAAATAAATAAGAATTTTAAATGAGAAACGAATAATTGATGACATTTGCGTTTTCCATAGAGGTAATAAATTAAAATAAATAAAAATACCGAATGTACACTCCGAGCCATCCACGCACACACATGAACGCACATATAAAACATACACAAACACATACATTACATGCGGCACATATACATAGCATAAACCACTCAAGATGTACATTCAGCAACTATCCCAAATAATCGACCCCATGAAGAAATTTTCTGTACAAATGCAACGTGCAGTTAAAAAATATAAATATATTTAATTATATTTACATATATTATTAGATATTTATTTTAACCATTAAAATAACATTCAAAATTGTATTTTTGTTCCCGCAATGCCGAGGCTTGTCCGCGGGTTACATTTTTATCTATGCTAATATATGCTGACATTGTTTGTCAATAGGCAAAACGTTAACATAATCAAATAATATTTTACTTTTGTCTTTTGCCTCAGTATTTATTTTTACAGGTACGATAGTTTTTAAAATTTGTACTAAGTTCAAAACTGTCGGTATGGGATTTTAAATTTTGGCCCCATATTAGCCCATTAAGTTGGGCATTAAACGTTATTGTTAATGTTAGTTTTAAATTGTACATTTTTTTTTAATAATCGCAAATTATTGGATTTTCTCATTTTCTAGTGTATTATTAAACCATTATTGTAGTCATTGTAATTATGCTTTACAATTTAACCATGGATATTTTTTTCCGTTTTCAATAAAATAATGTCACAAGGGTAAAAGGTTAATGGAGCGGCCATTAAACGTTGCCAGTTAAAACAAATGAATATAGTTATTTCAAATAGGTTTTAAACTTTTATTAATCTCTGTTTATATTCGTTATAGAAAGTTTAATGGCATCATTTGTTTTATTGTACAACTGAAATACGAAGTATTTTTGTTGGTACTCACGAAACGATCATTCAAACTTTTTAATGTAAAAAATATATGGATATGAGAAGTGTCTAAGTAATGTCTTAATATTAAATCGATATAATTATCGATTTATCAATATTAAAAATACAAAATCATATTTTAAATATATTTCATATTTATTTAACTGTAATTAAGTATAGAATAAAATATTTCTACTTCCATATTTTATTTAAAGCTTAACCGACGCGCGACGTATAGTTAAAAAAAGTACAACGAATGAACACCGAACAATACTGTTTGTAACTAGCCGTAGAAATTGGAACAATTTTACGTTAAATATCATAAGTGAGAAAAAATGTCGGTTTGAAGGCAACCGGAATCAATTGTGGTAGGAGAGTGTCTGTCTGAGGTTTTCGATCGTTAGCACCGTGTTGCGTCTCTGTGTTGGCAGGCTTGTCACCTGGAGTTTGATGTGTCCAGTGTTGCAAATCCCCATATTCCTGATTTTATTTTTTGCACCACAACAGCCCAGGAGGCCCAATTATAGTACAGAACACCCAGGTTTGAGGAAAATCACATTCCATTTTTGTGTTCTCACCGGGAATCAAACCCAGAACCATCCGTGCGTGAGTCAAACGTCTTCATCGCAACACCACGGATGCCGACTACCTTAGTCATAGGTGGATTGAGCAGTTTTATCTTCCTGCTTGCAGAACCAGTCTGCCAATATCAATGTCAATAGGAAGAGCAATGCTTTTACTCATCGTATCTCTTCGGGCATCGACATCTTTCAATTACTGGCTATTTTTTTTTAACATTTTTTTTCATTTAAATTTATTTGTCATCAATTCTTCGTTTTATGTTTGCCTTAAAATATTTATTTTGTAATGTACGTATCAATTAATTAAACAAATTGAAAACGTAATCAGGTACTAATACGGGTTTGATGATGATAATGACGTTAGTTTATAACATCTAAAGAACAAATATAAACTTTTAATAACGAATTAGAATTGATTTAAAATATTTCAAGGTTCTCCGTTTCTTTTATTTCATTTAGTAATTTATTGTCCAGTTTTAAACCATTGTACAATGAGTTTTCTTCAGCTTCTTCTTTATCAGCCTTGATCTCTCCATTGCTGGAAATAGGCATCTTCCAAACGTCTTAATTCCTTACTATCATCCGTTTTTATAATCAATGCTTAATTGGCTTTTGAGGCAATATCATCGACCCAGCTTTTTAGTGGTCTTCCAACATTATTTTGCTTGCTTGTGGTCTTCATCTATCTTCTTTATTATCCTGGATATTCACCTGCTATCATTTAGCCTCGCCAAATGTTTTGCCAACGACTATTGTAATTTTGCTGTACGATCCATCATATCTTCGACTTTGGTTTGGCGCCTTATTTTTTCATTTGTTTTTCTGTTTCTTAGACATGCACCGGGCGCCTGTCTTTCCATGAATCGTTGCGTTGAGAATCAACAATGAGTTTGGATAATCTGTTGTTTCTTTATTAGAGACCTGATATTTTTTTCTTGTTTCGTAAGTATGCCATTATTGATTAAATTATATTATATATTTTGTGGGATTCGCATGTTAGTTTAATTAGTATACTGACAAAGAGAGTGGTAAGTCTTGGAACAGGTAGACATAAAAATTTTGATAAGTGGGTGTATACAAATATTTTCTCACACTTATCAAAGTTAAGTATTCAGATTAATGTTATCTTTTACATAGTTGAAAGTTACAAAAAATCTGTGCCTCGTGTCTGAGGATGGTGATTACTCCTGATTCCAAGCATGACATATCTGTGGACAGTCTCTTTCCATCTGGAAAAGTCTTGCGCTCTTCTGTACGCATTTGTTAGTGATAATGCTGATAAATCAGTGTCGAAGCCGCTCCATCTTGTCGGTTGACGTCCACGTGACTTTTTCTCTTCGACACTTTCCAAGAGGTTAGTTTTCTTCAAACTATTGAAGTTCCTCCTGGAAATGTGAAAAGAACCACAAATTTCTTTTTCGCATATGGATGTTGATTTTTTTCTTATGTCTAGTTCTTGAAGAATGTTATATATATTGGGACATCTTTCTGTCCACGGAATTCGTAGCATTTGCCGCCAACATTACATTACGAAAGCTTTGATTTTTATCTTTTCAGATTCTCTCAGTGTCCAACACTCCACACCGTTGATGAACACTGAGAAAACCAGTCGAACAGATGAACCAGATGAACACTGAGAAAACCAGTCTCTTTTTATGTTGATGTTTATACTGCAATTCTTCCAAATTTCACCAGCCAACTTATTGAACTTTTGGCAATACCAACACATCTCCGTATTTCACTTTCACTTTCACACCCAACACCATCGCTGACGAGAGAATCTAGATAAATGAAATTGTTGACTCTCTCATATACGCAACAAAGATAATGATGCTACTTTATAAGCTCGATCAATTATCATAAGCTTAGTTTACAAATATCTACTGAGAGTTTCAGGTTTGAACTACCAGCATCTATTCGGTCAATTGGTTCTTTCATTTCAATTTCGGACGATACAAAAAGTGTGATGTCATCAGCATATCTCAAGTTGGATAACTTATTTAGACAAAATATAACCTTGTCTGACGCCTTTTTGAACTGGGAAGTCTGATAGTTTATTGTTGAAACTCACAATTGCTGGATTTTTATTGAAAAGTGATTTTTGTGAAGAATTGTTAACAATTCACTCCCTCTTTTCTCAATCCAAGAAGTGCATATTATGTTCCTCTGGATTATCTTCTTTCAGCAAAAAAAAATGCTAAGGCTACCAAATTACAAAGAGCTCCTCCGGGCAGCTTTTTTCGTTCGGCGACACGAAAGTTTTGCGTATATGTGGGCATTTCCAAACAGATTTATGTCCTCAAATACGGTGTGCGGTATGTCACCATATACCGGCAAGCTGTAAAGTGATTTTATCATGTAAATAAGGTGTGCCGGTACCCCCTCCCTCCACCTCATTAAGGACAACCCATAATTTGCTTACACAAATATCTCCCCGCTTAAAATGTAAAACAAAGATACCTTTGTATTTCATTATGACATACCTTATTTGCAGCTTTTCTGCGGGGGCACGTTGAATAAACTATCATAAATACATAAGTATTGACGGAGTAACGTTCTGCTGCAACGGCGAGACAAAGGCAACGGTTTGTGGGAATTGTTCCTAAGGTCTGATTGGTTACAGATTTATTGAAAAAAAAAATAGAAAATCAATGAAAGTGGTTCAAAATGTACAAAAAAAATATTGAAAAACGTATTTATAATTTATTAAGGCTAGTTCAACTAAAAAAGCTTAAAGTTAATTTTTTGTTAGGTATTCGTAAAAATGAGCAAAATGGTTGCTTTATTTATTTATTTAAACGCCTTTTAGGCTTTTACATGTTTTACATACATATATACAAATAAAGATAGACATGTATTTCACACAGAAGTAGCAAAAAATATATAAATATTTTTTAGAAGAAAAAGAAAAATATCAAAAATATCATTTTTACATATTCGTATAAAAATGGAAAGAACAAAAGCGCATTTTGAAATATGAAGAAAGAAATGCATTTTACACAAAAAAAGGTAAAAAATAAAAATGAATTAAGAAGAGTGAGAAAAATAAAAAAAATATCATAATCACATATTAGTAGAAAATATATGGGGATACATAATAATACATCCATATATTGCAGTGGAGAACTGGAGTTCACTTTTTCGTTTAGGTTATATTAAAACAATTTTTAAATTAGAAGAAGTGAAAAAAATACTAATTTAGAATACAGATATACTCGTAAGTAAATAAACGGTACACAATTGAAATCAATATAGTATAATTTAGGTATTACAATTTGAAGATAGTAAATTGGTACACTACCTTTTAAAATTTAACAGTGTTATTTTAAATATATCTACGTCATTTGCGTATTCATTTGCAAATGTATGCATTCTCTTTATTGGCGAGTGGGCACTGTAGTTTCTTGTATTATTAAATCGGGTAACCCGGCCCAGAACTCGCAAGTTAATTAGTTATAACAGTTTGGAACAATCAAATATTGAATTTAATATTTTAAATATAAATTAAAAATCAATCAGTTTTCTTCTATTTTCTAATGTATTGTATACATTTAAATATTTATTTAAGTATGAGTAATTGATTTGTGTAACTTTTATCCGTGTAACCCATTTATTTTTATTTTTACGCTGCTGTTAACTTATTTTATGCTCATATTTTATCGACTCTTCTTTATCTTTTGAATGCTGTCATACATGTTAATACATTTTTCTGGTTATATTAATTTTTTTTCTTATATATCCATGTTTTAATATTTTTTTATATTTTTGTATTACTGAACTCGTTAAATATATTTTTGCCATATAAAAGATAAATAAATAAATAAATATATAATAATTTGTATATATATAAGTATATTTATCAAAAAAATAAAACATTACAAGTACTTGTATTTTTTGGTGGTCCTGAATTTGATAGAAATTTGTGGGACTCACTCTTTCCACTATGTTTTTTCCCAACTCAACACAGGGCTCTTGGCCTCATAGAGTTATGGATACGTTAAAATGATTATTTTTGTCGTAAATATGTATATCTATGAATAAATAAATAAAATTAAATATCAATTACTGCCTGACCTACTATTGACTTCAGGATAGTGCAAAAGGTGAATCGTCCATTTCCTGTACGTAAACAAAATAATCAAAACAAATTAACAATAACGCCGTTTTTCTTTAAAGGCAGGCGATCATGCTGATCTGGCTTCCTAAACAATCATACATCTCATCATGGACGCCCACCGATTATTCTTTTGCCATGTCCATCCTCAAGTATTTCTTAGTTTTATTTATTTTTTACATAAACGGCATAAATTTCCTTTAACGTATATTGAACTATATTAACGTATATTTATTAGTAGTTCATTGAAGATGTTAGGATTCGTCTTGCGTACTGCTAGGGTTTTTGGTAGTACACGAGTACTGAGAATTCTTTATAACTCGTTGGTGCGAAGTAGACTCGAGAGTGGCTCGATGATTTGGGGACCGTGTGAGTTGAAGTACTCTCTTATGGTGGAGAGGGTTCAGAAGAAATTTCTTCGGTTTCTCTACATGAGGGAGTGCGGATATTATCCATGGCTTTATCCCACTGAGTTTCTCCAGGGTATGCTTGGTTACAGCAGTTTGAAGACTAGAAGGAATGTGTATTTAACAACGCACTTCTTTCGATTGTTGCGCGGTATTATTGACAACCCTGAAATTATGCGGAGCATTAGCTTTTATGTTCCTGATAATTACCTTAGACAGCGTCAACATAGACTGTTTCACATTCCAATATACAGGACCAACCTGCCAATGGTTATGCCTGTTGGAAGGGCTATCTCTATGTTGAACAATATCACTTTGGACATTGACATTTTTCACGTCTCTGAGGGAGTTTTTCTTTACAAGATTCTCTTACTTTTTTAACATATTATTATTTGGATATTATGTAAACTAATGTGTTTTTTTTACATATACCTAATTTGACCTAATTATTTATATATGTATGAATTAAGATATTTTATTTTGTAATGTACATATATATGAATAAATAAATAAATGATTAAATGATTAAAATGATTAAAAAATGAACATAAGTATGAAAAAAAATACATCTATAAATACAAAACGAAAAATGATAAAATTGCATAACTATAACAATAATAACAATTAGGTAAATACACATAAGCAACCAAAAATCTTAAAGAAGTAAAAACATAAATATGAAAAAGCAAAAAAGGAAAAGATTTTTAAAAATTAAAAAAAAATCAAGTATTTTATTGCCAGAGAAAAAAAATCAGACTCGTTTTATAACTTTCAAGTCCAGAACCAAATATAACAGCCTTGTCCTCATACTGATTACCATATTTGTGGAGCCTAGGGATAGGCGAGTGCATGTGATAGTTGGTCCTAGAACTTGCAGAACAAAAATGAGATCTGCGGCGAATATGTCGACCAGGTACACGGAAACACACCAATTGCGGCAAATTTCGACAGTCAATGAATGAATTAATCACTTTATTAAGTAATATTAGGTAATATTAAATAGACATATTTTAGAAATTTCTTCGGGACGCGCTCGATTGAATCAGAATGTACACTATAATGGAGTGACCAGACTGGAGAAATATATCCTGAACGACTTCTAACCAGAGAGCAATAAAATGACTTGATTGGTGTGATATTTTGAAATTCGCTAGTAGTATTTGATGCAGTCATGTTTTGTATTTCTCAGTCTTTCTCGTTTTCTTCATCAATCAACATTCACATCGTAAAACTTTTACGTCGTTCTTGCGCTGTTCATTCACTTAACATGTATTTCTCCATTGTGTCGATAATGCTCGACTCATCCGTACATAATGTATGGATCTTGACATTTGTGCACCTATCTTAAGGTGTTAGGAATATTATCTTGCAATTTTACATATCAAGCACGCATTTAAATTTCATTTTTGTATTGCAAGTATTTACTTTTATTTTTTTCCAATAAACGTCGTATTTCGAAATAAATTTAATTAAACTTGTTAAACTGAAAAAAATATACGCTGCAAGTAGCATTAAACATATCACAAGAAATAAGGATATAATAAGACTGGCATTAAAAAAAAAACACAACCCCAAAATTGCATTATACGCCTAAATGTATGAAGAGTAAAAAAAAAAATGAATAAAAAAAAAACTGTTATGTGTACTATAAGATGATGTAAGCAGACATTTAATTCAAGTAATTGTAAATGTTAATTTACATAATAATTGTAATATAAGCCAACTTAAAAAATAACATAAAACACTCGTATTGGATCCTGGTTCTATTACACTGACATGGTTTTAAAAAAAATATATTTAAAAAAAATTACTTACCCTTACCCTTACAAAAATAATATTTAATTTCTTATATATCTTGATATAATATTTTTTAAATTTTTTAAAAGGTTGTATTCCTCATCCGCTCAGTCACAATAAATATAAATATATATTTATAATTTTTGAACAAAAATATTTTTTCAAACATCTGATTGTATCAAAGATAATACTGTGGATATCGGAAATACTTTCCTTAGAAAGTTAAATCTCTGCTGTGTCTCGGGAAAAGATATTTTCTTTAAACCTTAGGACGTCTTGGGAAAGACGTTTGATCCTTTGGGATCGTTAGGAAAAATCCTATCACTTTCAGGATCAAAGACATGTACAGTGTATATTATACACAATGGCAAATATAAGAAATGAGATAAGAGCGTGTTGGGGATCAGAAAAAAGACAATGTTTGATAATCTTTCATGAAAATTAAAGAACTGTGTATCGTAATGACGTATTATATTGAATTAAACAGATGAGGGTATGAGAAGCAAACTCAAAAATCTCCATTTAAGGAGTTTCTGAGATATTTGCGAAAATCTTTTTTTTTTAATTGTGAGATTTCTAATTATGCTTTACCAGCTCAATGAGAATGCTAAGTTTTCAGTGTCAAGTAGTATAATTGAAATTGGTTTTTGCAACAACAGACAATTTTGAATTACGCTATTATTTAGGTAGGTAGGTTTTTATGTAGAGTTTATTTTGGAATCAATAACTAATTTTCTTAACATATTACATCAGAGATGAAGAATATTTGAAAGAAGGTAATAAGAAGTCAAGGCATCTACAGGGCTTTTAACCCGTCATCGGCTGGTTTAAGTGGCCACTCTACACACTGTAACGTTCACCATTCTGCCCATATTTAAAGCATCTTTATTCCTTCAATTCTTTCGTCTGTTGATGTTTGTGAAGTAAAAGGGATAAAAACATTTATTTATTAAAACTTTCACTTACATACTAGGCAACGCCTGAAAATTATATTTTTTCAATTTCTATACTTTTTCATGGACCAGGTGAATTTATTAACAATATTTAACTTCACAATCATCAACAGGTGACAGAATTGAAGGATTATAGATGTTCAAATATGGAAGTATAATAACAAATATAATAAATAACAAATATTCAAAGCCAACAGATGAAAGAATCGATAAAATGAGTATGTTTAAACAAAGGCAAAATGGTCAATATTACACAGTGTGTAAAGTGGCCATTTAAACCAGCCAATGACAGGTCATAAGCACTGTAGATGCATAGATTTCTTATTACCTTCTCCTCAATGTTTTTCACCTCTGTTGTAATGTGTTTATGTCAAGGGAGTTGAATCCGGTCCTTGTGTACAAACATTTGGACAAACTCAAAATATTGTTGAACAAATTTTATATTTTTGGTGGAGATTTCTAAGGTTGCTTCTAATAACCTCAGTTATGTTACACGTCTGAATTCAATCGTCATCGTCATTTTACCATTCACACCCAGTGGTACATAGGGCACAAACATTTACTCTATTTGAGTATTTTTGCTACATTAAAGTAAAGGTGATCAGTTTTACGCTTTAGGTACCAGTATGTGGACAACGAAATACATCAGTAACTACTATAAAAAAAATATTGTGCGTCAAAAACTTTTATTTTACTTTTCTGATCACTCAAATTTAAAATACACCTATCATGCTATTCACAATTACAATACGCGTTGCTCAGGGAATCTTCATGTGTCTAAGTTTTGCTCAACAAAGTTTGGCAGTAGGTCCTTGGAAAATATTGGCCATTACGAATATAATAAACTGCTTGATGAGCTAAGACACGAAATATTGAATAAAAAATCCTGAAGTGTCGCAATTAAAAAATATTACTTAAATCTTTTTGATAGTGATTATCATTAATATAGTTTATATAAGATGGTGTTTTATGTTTTTTATTCAATAATGTTTTCTTTTTATTTCGGATGTATTATTTTGTATAATATTATGTATTGTAAAAAATTTTTTTTTCTCCTTATGTACGGTCCCAAATGAGTTTCTTTAATAACTCCTGGGAGTATAATATGTACTTTTTGTATCATGTGTTTTATTAATAATAAAAAAAAAAAAAATAAAAAAAAAATTAACTTCAACGTTACCTCAACTGTGCCTACCGATAAAAAAATATTCTCGATAGTAATGATAGTTTTAGAGAAAAATGTTACGGTATTCTATTGCAAAGATTTAACATTTTTTGCAGTAACTATTTTACGACTTAATAAAAATCTGCACTGTCTTAAAGGGTAAAATGTACCCTCTTGGCAAGTGAATGGCTTTACTGATAAGTTCAAAGTATTTTTCTATCGCAAGTTCAATCTTTTTCCACTTTATCGCAGTCCGAACTCCGAACTGCTTTCCCTTATCAATCCCTCCTCTCCTGGCTCCCCTACAATAGCGATACCGCGTCGCAGTCGCCACTATCTGTTCTACGGGGGAAGGGGTACTGGAAATATAAATTGTGCCGAGTAGAGGGTGTCGGGTTTTGTTTTATGGGTCCCGGAGAGGTTTGTTATCTGAAAATGCCCACCGAAGGGTCTCGCGGATCTATTTCATTAAAAAAAGGTTTTATAACCTTTATACAATAGTGAATTTTCATAGCGCCACATAGCTTGGCTTTGGAATTATCACGCCACTTTCAGAAATTATCTGTGTAATTTTAGAATGGCGGTCAATATTTTATGCTTCGGAAAATTTTGCAGAAGCTTAGCCAAATAAGCATTGAGTTTAATTTATTATAATTTAAACATAAATATTTTTTTTTAAAACAAGGTTGTTAGCTTTCAACGATATTGTTCCTTTATAATAAGGAAAATAAACAGTCTTTAATGAAAAAATGTCTCATTTTAAGCTAAGAACTATAAAAAAAAAAAATTACTACAACATGGCAACGCCAGTGCTCGCGGAGTAGTGGTTAAGACGCTTATCTAAGGCACTGGCGTTACGTGTTTGATAACTATAATTGTCAGTTTTCAATCTTAGAAATTGAAAAATCTCTTTTTTACATTTTTATCCATTTGGTCTACAAACAATGAAAATCAATATTTAAAGAACAGTAATATTTAAATAAAAAAATACACTACATATTTTTCATTAAATACATCTAAAAAATGAACTAAATCTGTGCTATTATTACTGTTACACAATCTGCACATTCTTGATATAGGATTGAAGGACGCATTATTTTTGAACGAATTTATGTTTAATGATTTCGGGTTTTTTAAGTTATGGCCATTAGGAAAACTAATTTTTATAAGACTCGAACAGCAAAAACTTTTCAATTTACAATTATCAATCAAATGTTAATATAATAGGTAATTTTACTTTTTTCTTTTTTTCGTTGTGAAGTGAAAAGTGATGGTCTCTTTTCGTAACTTTTCAATCTGGAACTAAATAAACATTTGTGATTGCGTTTTGTACATATCGTATTTTATTTATTATTGTTTTTTAACGACCCCTGCTTGAGTGTGATATTTACAGTAATCGTTGTTAACGTGATAAGTTTCAATTCCTGGCAAAATGAACGTAAAATAATGATTTCGCGTTTTTTAAACTGCAATATTTGATTGTTTCTGGACCGGCACCTGAAATGTAAGACTGATCACCTTTCCCGTAGAAAACAAATGATGGAAATATACTGAATTAGGTTTGCCAATGGCGTGCTCTTTGCACCACTGGGTGTGAAAAGGTAAATGATGATGTTAAAGTACACATAAAAGGACAATAGTAAAAACAATTCAATTAATAAATAATGTTGTATTAATAAAACTTAAAGAAGCAGCAAAGTATTAATCATGTTTTAATGAAAGGGGTTTTAACTTTAATAATAATATAAAAAACCGGATAAAAAAGACCGTATGAAATGGTTTTTTTATTGACAAGAAAATAATTCAATTAGTTTAAATCCTACGTCAATTCATTAAAGATCTGAGTTATGCTAACAAAGAATTCGTATGCACAGAGCTGTCACTTAATTTATGCGTCAATTTTATTAAAGGCATTCTCCAGATTCATCCGTTCACTGCTCTCCCCCCTGATATCTAGGGGATGTTGGGTAAACAGAGGGGGTGGCTGAACAAACTGAGGTTTGCTACCCTTCAATCCATATTCAAACACCATTTTCCTTTGAATAAAGAAACTTTCAAAAAGGTTTAATGCGATTGATGTGCTTCAGATTGGGTGAACTTTTGCGATACGTAGAATATTTTATTTTTGTGTAACGTACATGTTCATAAAAAACTATTATTTAGTATCTTTGTAAGTGACTACTTAAAAAAAACTCTCGTATTTTAAAAGCATACTTTACGTGGGATTAAATTGGTAAAGTTATCATACGAAAATCTCTAAGAAAAACTCTTCATACAAAATCATACGAAAATCTCTAAACAAAAAAAAGTTCTTTATTTTTGTAGACAAATAAACTAATATAACCTTTTACCATTAAGTTTTATTTCTATCGTAATTATTACTTGTTTAAAATAGCTATTTTAATGTGAAAAAATGTTTTCATAATATGTTACCAGTATTTATTAGTTGTAAGCTATTTCCAGTCAATGTCTTGCTCAGTTAGTCAGGCGTAAAGCGAAACGACAAACAAAGGTGACGCGTATGCGGAAAGGAGTGACACACTGAATAGAATTTACAGAAAACCGATGTAAACAGTCCGTGCTTTTTACTGTACTATGTGTTTTGCTTGTCAAAATCGACGTGATGTGACGTGACGGTACTTGCTTCCTCCGCTGATCATTCATGTCACTTGGGGACGACTTTTTGGCTCGGATTTGTTATTTTTATATCTGTATCATCTCAATGGATATTATCAGATTAAATCAAACCACAATTTATAATTGGTGTTTAAATACTCAAAAAAACAAATAATTTTGACCACCATCATCCTCTTTTTCGCACCAAGTTTTGCATAGGGTAATGCATTGATAAACCAAATACGTCCTAGTTCAATCATCTGTTACATGAAGGCTAGGCAATCAGTCTTACGCCAGTCGAAGAGCTATGAAACATTGGAGTTTGAAGAACTTTTGTAATCAATATTTTATGTCCGACCTCCCAGATCGAACTAGGATCTCCAGAATATCTAACGGTTTTGATACATACCCGTCTCTTTGTCAAGAAACTTATTATAAGAACATGACAATCTCACTATATACCTTGACTAAAGTGGTTGCACAAAACCATAAAACCAACTTGCTGATAAGATACATTAAATTAGAAGCTAAAACCAATTGCATAGTGCGATTTGCATGTTGGTGTAATTAGTGTCCTGACAAAAAAACAGTTGCGTCTCGAAACCGGTAGACATCGCAAAGTCGATATGTGGTTGTACACAAATATTGACTTATAATATTGAGATGTTTGGCAACGCTTTTAGGTTTTTTTTAATGCAGCAAAACAGCGTTTATTTGGCATATTTAGTAACATATTACGAGAACAAATTTTTATCCACTAATTCTTAAGACTTTTCGGTTGGGCACAATTTTTTAAGACGTTAAATTTTTTGTTAAGGCAGTCACATTAAAACGTGCGTGGAACAAGCTTAAAGACATAGAAGCTCGAGAAGAGGAAAGGCAGATACAGGAGAATCACTTGAGGAATTCATACACATTCTTTCGAAAATTCCTGGATGTTCAAAAGTTAGTGCTGAATATAAAGAAGAATGGATGGTGTGTGAATCGTCAGACCCTGGGTTTTAAATTCTTAATAATGATGAGCTTATTGAAAGTGTGAGAGAAAAATGTGTCGAGGAAGAAGATGACATTACTCGATATTGTCGACGTAATTAATTAAAATATACTCTTTTTCGAAAAAATCCAACTATCCGAATGAGGTCTGATGCCAATTGATTCGGATAATTGACGTTCTACTATATTCACTGTCAAAAAAATTATGTTTCCGCACAAAAACCGAATCAATCATTTTTGCTGACAGGGAATACATTTAATTTTTTTAATTAACAAGGTTAATGTTAAAAACATGGATATTTTAAGCAAGTTGGTTCGCAATTTTGAAAATAATTTTTAATAAGTCGGAAATTTACAAAACCAATGTAAAAAGGGCTCATTACAAAAACATTGGCAAGTTAATCGTAATTGATCCTTTTTATAAGCACAGAATGGTGTTAGATAAAAGGGTATCTCTGATGGAAAGAAATGGGGTTGTTATTCGTGAAAAAATGTGTGAATGCTTCAATAAAAATGCATTTTCACACCTTTTAATGGTTCGTTTTTTATTAAAAGGATCCTTTCTAACAATTCTCCAGTCAAAGGGTTACTGAATCGGCCAGGGGGCATTTTGGAAAAAAGCTTTGAGCTCCTGTTGGCTTTTAAACCACCTTCAGCTAGGGGCGAATTTTCTTACTCTTGTATTATAGGGACTTCCACGTGTTTCGGTTTATTCATATAACCTTTTCCCTTTTCCGTCCATTACACAGGATTTACTCTCTTGGTTGATGATGGTCAATTTGTAAAGAAATGATCAACCGGGTTACTTTGGAAAAGAAAGAGTTTGGAAAAATAGGGTGTGACATAATCATGGTAACGACAAAAACCTATCTTCTGACTAACGTGCCAAAAAAACTCTTTGATAGTAAAACAATGAATAAAATCGATCCTACGTTTTAATATATAAAAAATATTATAGTATATATCACTATCATCCTCTTATCCCTGTAAAGGGGACTGCATTAGTACGTATACTCCTCCAGCCTCTGTGGCGTAGTGCCCAAGATGCTTGACTCACACACGGAAGGTTCCGGGTTCGATTCCCGGAGAGAACACAAAAAATAAATGTGATTATTCTTAAGCCTGGGTGTTCTGTGATGTATTTCACCACTGTAATTGGGCCTCCTGGCCTGTTGTGGCGCAAAAAAAAAGTATTAAAATATATACTTAATTTAGTGTGACTACATAATCTGATACACGGAAAGGTGTCAGTCTTACTCATCGGGTATAAGTTGACGCTGAATGAAATATTGCGTTGTTAATGACATTAAAGAAGAAATGCGATTACAGAGAAATATAATGAATAAATAGTTTTTCTGTCACTCTATTAAAAATGATGTCTCCTTGTATTGTGCGAAAAAAACTATTGTACGTTGAACTGATTATGCCAAACTGAAATCGACAAAATCGAGCTTTTACTGTCCCGTTTTCCGCACCCCAAAAACTGAACGGATTTTGTTATATTTTTTAGAAGGAATTTAAAAATAAACGTGGCCGCCACGTTCCGCAATATTAATATTGGTTTGCTTGTTGATGATACAGGAAGCTTCGAGTCTACGGTCAGAGATAGCAGAAGTAAACGACGTTATGCTTCGATGTGAATTTATAACATGTCGAATAACACGATAGGCGACAGGTCGACAGGCGCCGTGGCGCAGTTAGTTAGATGGCCAACTGTGAATCTTGCGTCACGGGTTAGATGTAAACATTCAAAAACAATTTTTTTTATACACAAAAAACAACAATCTTTCCATTTTTTGCAAATGCATTCTCCTCGAATGCAACCCTGGTAGATCGATGAATAAAACATTTATGCTCCAAACTTCTTTTTTACATATTCGATTGAAAATTTTAATATCTACGAACACGCATAGCGCAAAGATCTATGTTTTCTAAAAAATGCACGTAAATCGGTTAAGCCGTTTAGGAGGAGTACGGTGACATCACACGTACAGAGAAATTATACAAATAAAGATAACCACACGGAGAAAGTCAAAAATCGATGAAGTGTCAAACTGTATTCCCAAAAACGTGCTTAGAAAGAAAGATTTTTTTAAAATCATTAATTACCGACCAATCTCAGTTAGATCTCAAGAGGTGTTTTTTAAAGCCAAGATAGTGCTGTAGTTACTGAAACTATCATGTAAAGCTGAAACTGACTTTTAAAGATTACTCACTAGTCATGGCAATGTTATTAAATTTAAGATTTATGTTTATAAATAATGTCGAAAAATGTCACCTGTTTGAGTATCTCTTTATCAAATTTGCATGGATATTTTGCACCCATAGGAACATTGTTTCATATTATTTTCATGATAAATACCTCACCCCGTATTTTTCTTTAATCGAAAGGAAAAAACTATTATCAACTTGAATGGTCCATTAAAATAAAATTTTATTCTTACACCCCAAATTTATTTGATGTACTTTATGTTTCTTAAACAAAATAAATAAAAAGTATCCTAAATAATGATGAAAGCGAAAACGAACCTCGAATGCCCGATTAAGAGTACTGAATACTATCACAAGACCACAAACTATTTTGATTAGGCTTCTTGTGGTCTTTTATGGCTCAAAAGACATTACTCAAAGACACATGTTTAAACTTTTATCATTTGATATTGTTGTTTCGCAGGAAGAGCGACTCAGAATACACAAAGCAGTTGAAATCTGTTGTGTACGTCATATCCGGCCTACCCAACCCGGGACATAAAACGCACGCTTCCCCAGTTACCGCCCTTTAATATCTGTGCGCTTTTTATATTTCACGTTCAGCCCTTATTTCATCTCGGCTGGATACTCCCCCAACAGAAAAACTTGATAAATATTTTTTATACGAAAAGTTGGATTCGGAATTAAAAAACTTGCGGTGTCAAATTATTATTTTACCTCAAACATTAAGAATATGTTAAGTAGAAATACAAATATGACGTGAAACTTTTCTGTCAATAAAATGAAATTTATGTTGACTTCTTGAAGGTAAAAACATTTTTTTTACTAGACGACAATACAAATGATTATTAAATATTTGTATATAACCACTTACCGACTTTTCTATGTTTACCGGTTTCGATACGTACCCGTCTCTTCGTCAGGACACTAATTAAACCAACATGCAATCCAACATGCAAAACCCACTATACACCTTCACCATAGTTGTTGCACAAAAATATAAAACCAACACGACATGGAATTAATAAGCACACGCACTGATTAGGACAAACATGTACTGATCAAATTAAGAAAATATTCTCTTATTTGAGAATTAATAAAAAAAATAGAGGGAATGGAGGGAGGGGATAAGAATAATAGGTTTTATGGGGTGACTATTACAGTGGAACGTCGTATAAAGGACTATATTGGAAGTTTGTTTGATTATTGATCAAATGAACATTATTTTTTAAAGCTTTCCAAACGTGAAGAATTCCCATATTATTTACTTTTAACCCTTTATTATTTGTATGTAAGATTTTAACTCCAGTATTTTTATTAAAGTCATGATTTAAATTAATTAGGTGATTTGCAAATTCAAAGAAACTATTATTGTGAAGACACCTCATATGTTCTTTAACACGAATATCGAAATCTCGAAATCAACGTTAACTGAAGGACAGAAATTGCATTTTAATTTGTAAACACATGAATTATTGAGAACCAGCGATTGAAATCAGCGCATGTTTGTCCTAATCAGTACACGTGCTTATTAAAATGCATGTCGTGTTGGTTTAATATTTTTGTGTAACAACTATGGTGAAGGTGTAAAGTGGGTTTTGCATGTTGGTTTGCATGTTGGTTTAATTGGTGTCCTGACGAAGAAACGGGTACGTCTCGAAGCCGGTAGACATAGAAAAGTTGGTAAGTGATAAAATACAAATATTTAATAACAATAAGTAAAATGTTTGACCACAAAGTTAATGCTTTAAATATTAATAATAAATGATTAGTATTAAGAATATATGAGTTATGTTCCGGTCTGGAAACTTGCTTTAGTCTTCATCGAAGCAAAAATATTTTTAGACAAGTTCGTACAGGAATAAGGTTTTTTTTATTGATTTATTTATGTTATAAAGTAATTGTGAAATGAAATATGAAAGCTATCTGAAAATCAGATATGTATCGCACCTAATCTCCGCTAAGAACACGAATCGTGTTACCTCACTTGGGCCCAAAACATCAAACTATTGAGTTCTGAAAATAGTAGCTGCAGAAAAATACGTTTGGTTTAAGGAATGTGGAAATAAGACAACAGACGCAACAACCTTCGGTGACAACCGGCATCAAGCGGAGGTTTGTATCACGTATACCTCCCGAGGGCCCCACGCTTCCTTCTTTACAAAGCATAAGGTTCTTGTGGTCCTGGACGTCAATCGACGAAAATTAGATTTCACTTTTTAGACAAATGATTATAACTCTGTTATCTTTCCACTGTAATTAACACCCTGGTGTTTTATATCTGAGACTCTTGAGTTCAGTTTACGGTAGGAAATGTTTTGTAAGTATAATGTGCACGCAACTACACTGGCTCAGTATCAGGCATAGAAGAAACATCCACATTCTATCACTTCTTCACAATATTTTAAATAATCCCATTTTGCTGGTTTGTCTGAGAGAGCTCTTCCAACCTCTATCACAACACGGACTTTATCTTCGTTCTAGTGACGAGAGAACCCTTTTTATATCCTTCCATCGCTCTTATTTTCTCTTGCCTCCTCTTTCACAGTAGTAGCTGCTTGATTGTGGAATAATCTACGCACTAATGTTAGAGACGACCCTTCTTTATTTACATTTAAGTCAAGATTGAAATGTAAATATCTAAATATTTAAGTTGTTCCTTTATCTTTCTACTTTCTTTCCCATTCCCTTTCCTCTCTTCACAGTATAGTGTTATTTTTTTATGCTCTTATTCTTTGTTTTCAACTTCTGTATTTAAAATGTATATGTATGTAAAGTGTTAAAATAAAGATGAATAAATGTGGATTTTCTACTCCCTGCATTAGCGCCCGATGCGTAAGTTCGGTCACCTTTACTTCATTTATATTTCGAATGGTAGAGGTTCAAATGAGTTGCCTTACGTTGTATTGGATGCGGTACACAACTGCCACTGAATTTAATTGCTTCACAATAAAAATATATCGTAAAAACATTAATGTCTGCTCGTCTTGTGTTGGGCGGATCTAAGCTCCAGTATCTTGCAAAGATAGTGCGTGTTTCTGACGGCAATGGCGATATAATTTATTAAGTCCCCAGAAGAGCAAAGACAAAGGATGTTTTCCTCAGTTCCCTGATGTTTTGTTTATAACCTGAGATGGTATGGTAGCAACTCTTTTCAATTTCAATAGTAACTCAGCTTCATCCTTACAGAGAGCGCTATTCTAAAATACGCGAGCCTTTCTCACCCTCGTATTTGTATAAAATATTTATTTTATTTTATTTCTAGATATAGTGTAATAAGTAATGTTTTAATTTTTTTGTTGTCAGATAATAAATCTTCTTGGAGTGATTTTTGTAGTAGAATTATTTTTTAAATTCTGATATCATTAATTAAGCGACTGTAGAAAAAACAATTCATTTCACATGATGCAGCACCCATTGAAATGTCAAAAGTGCTTAAAATAATATATAATTTACTGCATTCGATTTTACAGCAATTTTCCGATTATTTTTTTACACATACATTTTTTTTTTTACAAAACCGTTCAAAAAACTTTCATTTCATTAATTCAATCAATAAATTTCATTTCATACCTATATTTTGCTTTTACAAATGAATTAATTATTTATCTACGTTTGAGAGAGTTTTGTAAAAGTTTTTCTAATAATATATTACAACAGAGATGAAGAATTTTTATAGAAGGGAATATAGAAATCTAGGTATTTACGAAGCTTATGGCCTATCATTGGCTGGTTTAACAGATGAAAGAGTTGAAGGAATACAGATGTTCAAACATAGGCAGAATTGTGAATGTTAGACATTATTTAAAGGAGCCTCGTAAACCAGCCAATGAAAGGTCATAAGCCTTGTAAATACCTAGACTTCAATATTCCCTTCTTAAAAATGTTCTCCATCTCCGTTGTAATAAATTAATATTTTCTCAAAGGGGTTGAATCCAATTTTTGTCTACAATAATTTTAAAAAACGTGTTATATTGTTAATTTTACTGTTTCTTTTTATAAAAAAGAAACAATATTTGATTTCAAAGATGTTTTTTTTTATTAGAATCACGTGTACTAAAATTATTTTGATTATTTTTCTTTATTTGTAATTGTGTATGTGGATATTGTTAGTAATTTCATTTGCACATCTCACCAGTTTCAGTCGTAAACCAAACTCATTGTCTGAAGCCTGTTCCATACCCTATTTCACTACTATCTCCATATCAACCCTTATAAATAGCCGGAAAGGCTGTAGATCACGTCTGGACAATTATTAACAACCACAGACCCATATGCCACCCCGCTCTAAACCGAGCCTTCGATATCAATGCACGCCGAACTTGAGTTACGAACGTGAGGATGCGTAAATTGAAATGTATGTAAATGGAAGGATCGTAACTTGAAGTATTCATCGAAACGTATTTTGTACTCTTCTCCACTGTAGTATGTACAGGCAACTAATGGCATACGGAGCACTGCATTGCGTTTCTTAATTAAATAGTGATTTTTAAAGAGTCCTAAACTAAAAAAAACTTCCATATTCCCCTCTCTGAAATGTTTTCCATCCCTGTTGTAATATGTAAATCTCAATGACTCCCCAGAAAACCCAGTTTTGTGTCTACAAAAATTTGAATAAACATTAAATATTGTTATAAAACCAACTGGTACAAAAATAAGTTAAAATCAACATATTACAACAGAGATGATGGACACATTTAAGAGAAGGTAATATAGAAGCCTAGGCATCTACAGAGCTTATGATCTATCATTGGCTGGTTTAAGCGGCCACTTTACACACTATGTAACATTCGTCATTCTGCCGGTATTTGAACATATATATTCTTTTAATTCTTTCATCTGTTGATGTTTGTGAATTTAAAGAGCTGAAACCTTTATTTATGCGTGTGAAATTCATCTGATTGAATTATTTCACCTACATACTACGCAACGCTTGACTTTTTTTTTTCAATTTCTATAGTTCTTAATGGACCAGGTGGATTTATCGACAATATTTTTAGCTAGTCCAATTTTTTTAATCTGTTCACAACAGTAAAGGTTTCATCTCGTTATCTTTAGTAAAATCAACAGATGGAATAATTGAATAAATATGGATGTTCAAACATAGGCAAAATAATGAATGTTACATAGTGTGTAAAGCGGCCACTTAACCAGCCAATGTCAGATCATAAGCCCTATAAACGCCTAGACTTTCATATTCCCTTATCTTTAAATATTATTCATCCCTGTTGTAATTTGTTAATAAAAAAAATCGTTTAAAGAAAATCAGTTATCATATTAAAAGTTTTTTTTAGATGATACGTCAAAGTTATTTTAGACTCAAGTTTTGAAATCAGATCGATGAAATACACTTTAATAATTTGCCATCATCAAAATTCTTACTAAATAATAACTTTTGTGGGCATTTCAAAATAATATGTAGAATTTCAAGCCTTGTAGTATCAAATTTAGTGATAGGTATCCTTTATAAGTTTTCCTGTTTTACTCCGAATTAAACGTTTATTTAATTTTGTTTACGTAAACTATTTTATTTGTAAATATTTTCTTATGATACACGCTTGCTTTGATAAGGAGACAATAAGAAAAAAAGAAACGCAAAAAATATAGATTTAAAAAAAAAATAGTCTGCATCTAAGTAAAAAGAAAAAATATTAACATCAAAACAAAGCAATCAAAAATATATTTCAACGATTTGTAAATAAGATTATTTAGTATTTCAGAAAAATATCTTGTTTTTTTTCAGCCAAGCTTTTACACTGTGTAAACATTTCACGTCGTATGTAAATATAGTTTCACAGGGCAGATAACATAACTTCTAGTTGACAAAGTTAAGGGTTAGTATCAATGCTTATTGGTTACAAGTTTGTCCTATTCTGGGGGCTTCGGAGGTGTGAGTGCGGGAAGTTTGGGGGTGGAAGTGGACCAAACAATTCCCTTTCAACTTCTTGGGAATTCCAGATATGCGAAATCGAAGGTCGTTTGAAGGTCTGCCATTTTCCGAAAAAAGGATTTTTGAAAGTTTTTCTTTTCTCTTTCTCATATTAAATTCAAAAATTTTGTGACCAAAACTTAATCATACCGATAATCAAATATTTACATTTTTCGAAAAATAAAGGAAAACAACAGTTGGAATTATGCCGTTTTCTATTTCATATTCCTGTTGTAGTGAAGCTGTTTTCATGTGAAGAATGATTATATTGAATTTCAACTTACCTGTAAATATTGTTTTATGCAAATGAGCGTGCATGAATTTAAAATTTCACTTACATATTTATGTGGAGTTTATTAATAACTTAACAATGGAAAAATACAATAAAACGGATCCCGTCCATACTGGGTGAACCTTAGCGTGATATCCTTAAGTGTTCTATTTTTCTACTGAATGTATCGTTTATTTATGCTTATAAAGGTTTTTATTTTTAAAAAAAATAAAAAAAATAATGTCGTGTCGAAATACCCGAAATCAGCGCCGAGCAAAGAGAGTCTGCATTCAGTTTGTCAGTTGTTGATGACGTGTTGCGTTGGTACGTGGGCAGGCCTGGCACCTGGTGTTGCAATAATGTAAATGATAAATCGTTTCAATCACTACCTAAGAATTAGTTGTACTTGGCATTTTTTCTTTATTTTTTCTTTAGTAAAAACAACTTTAACTTTTGATTTATGCGTCGACCGGTTTTGAGGTAATATCTTCATCTTCATGACTTGAACTTACTTAGAATTACTCGCGTTGCTATTTATATTAAATAATATTGTATGAATGAATAAAAGAAGGGAAAAAGAAAGAAAAACAAAACAAAAAAGGAAAAAAAAAAAAAATTCTTGCATTATTTATTATTTAAGTAAATAATTTAAATCAACATCTATCAATGTGCAAAAAACTATTACGCTTTTTTTAAATAAATAATTTTGTTATGATTAAGCCAAATATTTCAAATTAAGAGCTTTTTTCACTGGCAGTTGATAACTGAAATATAATTGAAATTGAACTTATTTGGTTTTTTAAACATAATACACCTCCGACCGTTTGTGAGTTATTTTTAGTTTTAAAATATAATTTTTCTCATTTCGTCAATTCTTATTTTTTTTGAAGAAGACATTGATGATTGTAATGATATTTTAATTTAAAAAAACTTATCCCCAAATCTTATAAAATATTTATATATAATCCCTTACTGACTTTTCTATGTCTACCGGTTTCGAGACGTACCCGTCTCTTCGTCAAGACACCAACTAAACCAACATGCAAATCCCACTACACACCTTTGCACTAAGTGCAAATGCTCATTAAAATGCATGTCGTGTTGGTTTCATATTTTTGTGCAACAAATGTGGTGGGTTATGCATGTTGGTTTAATTGGTGTCCTGACGAAGAGACGGGTACGTCTCAAAACCGGAAGACATGGAAAAGTCGGTATATGGTTATATACAAATATCAAATAACATTTAGTAAAATGTTTGAACACAAAGTTAATGCTTTAAATATTAAAAATAAAAAACTTATAACAACAACAACAACAACAAACTATCAGGCCGTTTTACAGTAGGGGTAGGCAGAGAGGATATAATACCATATCAATCTGTCTTTGCATACAGACCTCGCTTCCTCTACATTCATACATCTTCTCATGCACGCACGCCGTATATACCTATCCTTGACATGTCCATCTTCAAGTATTTGAAGAACTTGATCATGCCATGTCTTTCTCGGTCTTCCTCGTTTTCTGCATCCATCAACATTCGCATCGTAGATCCTTTTAGCCGTTCTTTCGCTGTCCATTCGCTCTACATGTCCAAACCAACGCAGCACCGCTTTCTCGATTCTGTCGATAGTGCAAGTCTTAGCATTAGTTCATGGATCTCGACATTTGTGCACCTATGTATCATACATCCTTTTACCACACATTCGCCCGAGGGATCGCGTTTCGATAGCATTCAACCTACTTTCATAATTGTTTTTCGAATTCCATACTTTGCTCCCATAAAAATCTTATCGTTTACATACTTTAATCATTTTAAATTTTTTCTTACGGAATAAATTCAAATGAGCGGTTTTGATCTATTTTGCATACTGATAAATGCAATGTGAACGTAATTTTTGAAAAAAAAAAGTTAAGTTATTTAGGGGGCAGATAGAGCTTTTACATTTAGACGTTTTACTAAAACAGGTGTATTTTTCATATTTACCTGCTAGATTTTATGAAAAGCGTAGTCATGTACCCACAACAATTTTCAATTAATTTTTTACTCAAATTATACTTTTTATTTTGGATCGATGTCATTTTGACTGGTATGCTTAGAATAATTAGACGCAAGTCACCCTAAATCAAGCACGCTTGAACAGACAAAATACGACTCAAGGGTTTACTAAATAGATAAGACTTTGGTGAGCATTACTTACGGAAGTACTATATAGTATGTACATACTTGACTAGTTTCTACATATTTCCTTTAGTTGGAGAAGAAGGTAATCCAAACATAGCCAAGTAATTTACTAACCGCACTTTTATTCTCAGCTAACCGGTTATCTATTCTCTATTGTAAAGACTTGGTGAATATTTACCCATGTTTGACAATAAACTCAACCCGAGTAGTTAAACATTTTGGAGCATTTAGGTAAATAGTATTAAAGGTATGTCACTAAAATTGAGAATTGAGTAGTCGGAGTTTATTATTTTGTTATTATTTTTTAAAATCCGCGTCCATGGTCATATCGCACCTTTAGGATGAAAACTACTTGAATAAAAAAAGATTATAATTAATTAAGATCATAAAACGACTTCAATGAACATTATCCATCTTTCTGCATTAAAAAAAACGCGACATCCGGGTGGGGATATGACAAACCCATAACATCGGTCTCTTTATTACTTGGAGAATTTAGATTCCATGTCAGTACGGAAGCGACGCAATTAGTGTTATTTGTATGTATGTATGAAGGACCTAACACAGACAAACATTTAGTGAACGAAAATTGGTTGAGTAGATTTTATTCCGCATGTGTACTTTATTTTTTTAAATATTAAAACGATCAATTTAGTTTTGTGATTGTTTCATTCTGACTTACCGATAATCTTAGTGACTTATTTACGTTTGTGTCAGTTCGTAAATAAATAAAAACATGTGTTTGGTGACCTGATCTAACCTATTAAAAATAATGCCATTATTTCATTTATCAACGAGGTTTTGTTTGTATTTTTTTCAATCCAATAATGACTCATTAAATAAATCTCTTGTTTACTGTATTTACTGTATATAATTTATTTTTGATACTTTTTTTATAGATTCACAGCTGAAAGCTTTCAGTATAATTTTTAACTCGAAATTAAATGCTTACTTTGAAAAGTAAGAAACAATCGATGAAAGAATACGAAGGTGTCACAATTTACATTCTTCTTTAGCAATTTCTCAAAAAGGTGATTTTTTTAGTTGAGTCGTTTTCGTCCTAAAAGTGCTATGTAAGAAATATTGTACATTTTTTTTTTCCATTTTTTTTTTGCACCACAACAGGCCAGGAGGCATAATTACAGTGGTGAATTACATCACAGAGCACCCAGGCTTGAGAAAAATCACATTTTAATTTTTGAGTTCTCTCCGGGAATCGAACCCGGAACCTTCCGTGCGTGAGTCAAGCGTCTTGACCACTACACCACGGAGGCCGCCGTATAATGTTAAGACATGTTATGTCTCGTCGGGTTAGTGAAGTCATCACGCACCTTTTTAGGTTGATTTTAAATTTCTCTCCTGTGTAATTTTAAAAGTGGTCAGATAAGTCATTGTAGTTTAAGTCAAATTTATAAGGTTGGGTGAAAAAATATGCCTTTAGGAATATTTTTTAATTTAAATATTTAAATAAAAAAAGTTGGTTGTTGTCATATAATTCGAAAGTTTTATTAGGTAAAAAAAGTACATGTAACTAACATAAAAATAGCACTTTTAAAAAAATATATATATGAATAATCTGCTAAGCTTCTATTTTAAAGACTTGCCAGCCGGTAGAAAAAGAAGTTATGAAAATACACAACAACACCCAAACCAACTAGGATGTTCAGTGCTACGGGAAATTAGATAAATATAATGCTTTATTAAACGCGGTATAAAATTGAAGCATTATTTTAACTGAAAATTTCTGCTTTGTTGTTGTGTTGAGATCAATTTCCAGATTCCAGAAAGCCAGCCCAATAATCAGGACAACTCACCGAAGAAAACAAGTAACATCACGTGCGGAGAACTCAAAAATAAAAAAAGAAAGAAAGACACATTGTTGAATTATTTTGTTTGCAACTGACAGAAATCGAACCCCGGACTCCAGTTTAACAGTTGGCCGTCTAACCAACTACGTTCTTTAACCCCTATCGTAGCAAAATGACTCGAAAAAGACATAAAATTGTTGAAACTGCTTCAGAATTTCTTTTTTTTGTTGTTTGTTTAAGTTTATTATTAATTTTGATAATACAGTTAATATTAAAAAACGTGGTTGAGCAGTTTTAAATTAATGATTATTTACTCGTGTTTCAGTTCGTGAAAAATAATGAGATCATATGTATTTGAAAGGATGAACTGTTAGAGTAAAGACTTAACAACATAGAAAACCCAAATATGAGTAGAAACAGAATAAGAGTTAAATCATTTTACGTATTGCATTCTTAAGTTTATGCGTTCAATGTTCAGTCTACGATAAAACCCAAATTTGTTTGCTAGTCTTGTATAAAAAAAATAAACAATTATTATATTTAAGTGATTTAGGGTCATATTATAATGTGCGTATAATGTGAGTGTCTATAAAGTAGAATGCAAACAAAAAAATGGCGGATTTATCGTTAACGCATGTCACTGCACATAATTTAAGTGCTATTTAACCATTTTAAACTAATCAAAATATTATTAAACTTAATATTTAAGTTGACACAGTGTAAAAAAAAACACTCCTAGTGTTTTTGGTCAGGAGCCGGCCGTGGTTTGATTATCCATATTTCTTGAATTATTTTATCTTTTGATTAGTGCGAACTAAAAACAGATCAAAAGCTCTAAATGCTTAGACTTAAAAATAAAATATTCTCCATTATTGTTGTAATACAAATATAATATCAATCTTAGCATGTGAAATTAATTCAGTTTTTCTATTTAATTGAAATTTTTGATCTACACAAATATCCACATTTTGGAAACAAAATGTCGGTGATAAAATATTTTCAAATGAAAATTGCAATGCATTTAGGTGAGAGAGGGTTAATTATACCAGTAAAACAAAATAAGCATTATCTTGAAGTGGCTTAAGAAATTCGCGAATTTAACCGTAATAGAAATAGTTTGAAAGACTTCAAATAACACAAACCCTGACTAGACAGAGGAGCCTTTTAAAGCTACCCTTTAACCCTCTCATTCCACCGCAACACACAATTCCCTAGGGGCGGAATATTCGCTAAGGGATGGACCTTCCGAAACTGGCTTTAGCGGGAAACCTTAATCAAAATGGCTACATGAATAAATAACGATATCAAATTAGGTATTCAAAAAGGATAATGCTAATTTTATTTTTCGTTATTTGCAACACTGAGAAATCTTCCGACCCGCCCTTTGAAAATACATTAAATTTAATTGTATTTTTTTGAAATATGATAATCCTAAACACGATTTTGTCGGTGATTATTGTGTGATGAAAGTTTAAATCCACCTTATAAAAAATATAAAAGAAATTAATTTTTATCCACTTAAAAAAAAAAGTTGTTAAAAACAAAGTTTATTAAATAACCACCAAAATAAGTGCTTCGAATATAAATTATATCAAATTTATCTGACTGTGATACGCTTTAACTTGCATTTTAATGATACACACGCTTACACCCACCCAAACGCTTTCTCTCATACAAATACACACAAACACACCCTTATGCATATATATATTTTTTCTGGTCCGTTTTTCAACCTTTTTCAAATATGTCATTTAATCGTTGTTCACTAAATGTTCCTTTAAAATAATAAATAAATAAAATATCAAGTGGAATAAAAATATGTTCAAACATAGCCAAAATTGTGAAAATTATGCAGTGGGTAAAGTGGCCTCATAAACCACCCAAATACAGATCTTAAGCCCAGTTAATATTATCTTATCTAAAACTTTCTCCATCTCAGTTGTTATTTGTTGATCTTAATCTCTGGTGGCTGAAATCCAGTATATTGCCTTCACACATTTGTACAAACTCAAAACATTGCCGAAAAAGTATGAACATTAGAAAATGTTTTCATGCGTTGTCTAGTGTGATGTTAAATGATAATTGAAGCTGATTGCAGCTGTAAATCTTCATAAAGATGAAGGTTTCAGTTTTTTCGCTAAAATCACCGTAAATTATTTACTACGGATGCTTCCTTAAGGCTTTAACTTCACTTGCCTACTTTAAAAGACATCAGGTTCTCGACAATGATGGATCAACGAAAGATAATCGGCAAGTACATTACCGAAAAATATTGTTTTGTACAAAACAACTTATGCGTTTATTAATTTTAACTTATAAATACATAAATAATTATGTTTTTGTAATTTTAAACAACAAAACCAATATTCAATGATTAGGTTGTTTTAAAGTTTAGGGTTTTATAGAATCTATGAAAAAGTATAAACCACACATAATGAAGTTTTAAAAAATAAATAAATTATAATTTGATTTCACGATGACCTTTGAAAGAATAAATTACTTTTAATGTCTGCTTAAATTTTTATTTGTATCCTGACATTTTTAAACACCTTGTTCTAAGAAGTATGCTTATTTTCTTCAGATGGTGTGTAAAGTTAAAGATCTTATTCATAAATATTAACAAAATGTGTGTTAAAAATGTGTCAGTATTTCATTTAAATATTTTTCGTTATATTCTAGGGAGATTTTGTAGTGCATTAAAATGTTTGTACTCTTATTTTGTTCAAAAAACATATTAATAAAAATATTCGCGTTTTATAATTATATTATTTTATTTATAAATCAGAGTTACAACTCTATTCGGGACATAAATAATATTAACACTGTCCGGACAGAGAACAACAAAGTAACAAAGCAAGTTTAGCACCTTTATAATTTAATATATCACAACAATATATACGCCTAAAACCTTTTCTTACTCAAGCAGAATTAATATTTAAAAAATAACGCTTTTAAGTATAAAACAAGTAGTGAATCTACTTAGGGAGATAAGGTCATTAACATCACATGCCATGCAGATGATGCAGCCATAGTGATAATGAGAACATATCTATCTCAGTAAGTAAACATCTGGATGCCTAAAAAATGTCGTATAGTTCAATGAACACATGATCATTGGAAACATAATTCGGATATACAAAACGTGTGTTTATTAATATATAAAAAATCCAGAATATAGTGTTAATTGAGTTTTATTCAACTTGCTTATGTACTCGTATATCAAATGAAATATTAGCTTTACCATTTCCCATACATTCAGCGTGTTTTCGCATAATTTTTGGAATTTATTAAACGAAATTTTCCTTCCTAGAACAACAGAAACCGCGGTACAATTAAAGGCAGACCTTTGGGGAAGGGACTGTAATAAAATAATTCAAAGTTATACAGCTGTTACCGCTAAAGGAAAAGGGCTTTCCTCTACATCTGCCGGTTCTGTTTATTACCTGACAGTACTGTCATAGGGCACCAAATAAAAATTTCTGGAAGGTTGCCAGTTGTTAATCGGACCAATGCTAATTGGCCAAGCTGTGATAGTGGCAATGTAGTTTCCGTTGATAAAAAGTATAAAAAAACGCTAGTACTAAAACTATTCATTTACTTATTCAGACCAGTCACACACAAACCTAGAATAAACATGTATTCCTTTTAATATCGGATTTGAAGTTCACCTTAAGTATTGTTGTCTGTTTTGATAAAAACATATAACAGATCGTTAAAAAACTACTTCTGTTCTAGATTGTATATATATGTTTTTAATATTGATGTTTTTTGTTGATATTTCTTGATAAAACACCATTGTTAAATATTTTGATAAAATTATAAATCAAGATATCAACGAAACATCTTGGTTTAGACCAGTCTTGAAGATGCCTACTTAGGCAAAAGCGCTCGTCGGTCAAAATAATAAAAAAAGTAAAACTAAACCAAGAAGTTTCATTGATAATATTATTTATAATTTTATCAAATTCACATGTTTTTTTACATATGTCTACCTATTCCATATAAGCGAGGCTGCATTTTTAAAACATACCATTTTTGTTTTGAGAAAGTGCCGTCTTGCTGATGTGAATTTGACTTCAGTTTTTAGTGCCTCTAAGTTGATTTATCATTATTATCGGTAATAAGTATCGTTTATCTATATTTTAAATATAAAATACATAACATTTAATAAAAACGGTTCGTATTTTATGTAAGAATGTTAGCTAAAACATTTAAGTTTGTTAGTGAAAATTCTTTGTGGAAGTTCATTGTAATTTATAATATAAATAAAAGACGAGTAATACTTAAATCTACAAATTTGGAATATTCAGTGATCGGTTTCATCGCTTTCTCGACATCTTCGAGACTTATATCATTATTAAGGAGTTAAATGTATTTATACAAAACAGAGGTAAGGATAAATAATTTAAAATCATATGAAAGTAAATTAAATAAAGTTATTTTTATCTTAAGGATCATTATCAAAAAAAAATCGGGTTAACTTTCGGTTAAGTTTGAAGGATGGGACACTGAAAAAAATACTAAAACCCATTAAAATAGGATTATATCAACTCATTAGTTAACTCGAAATTTTTTTAATAATGATCCTTAAGATAAAAATAACATTTTTTAATTTACTTTCATATGATTTTGAATTATCTATCCTTACCTCTGTTTTGTATAAATACATTGAACTCCTTAATGAAGATACCAGTCTCGAAAATGTCGCGAAAGCGATGAAACTGGTAACTATATATTCAAAATTTGTGGATAAAAGTATCACTCGTCTTTTATTTATATAATAAAAAAATAATAATTTTAGTTTGTAAAATGTTTTTTTTTGTCATTATAACATCTCAGGGGTTGTAATTATAAAATATATTTATATGCTCATATTTTAACTGATGTTAACATACAATTTTTATATTAAAAATATTTTTTTCATTGTTTCAGGTGAAATAACAGTTTTATCAACTAAAGTGAGATCTCTTGAGAAAATCATCGCTGGATTCGAGGTATGTCAAGTTTTAAGAATTAATAATTCTTTTTTTTTATTTGCATTTTTTTCATAGTAATGTTGTATGACCGTACTCAAACATAATTAAATGCATTATATGTAATTATTTGTAATATTTTAAAAATTAAGGTAAAACAATTATATCATAGATCATTATTATGAAGATGAATAAGTAAACAAACCGGGTAATTAAAAAAAACAGGAAAAAAAGTATCAAATATTCATAATATTTAATATTTTTTAATCACGATTTGATTATAATTTGATAAGCATAACACCATGGTTTGAAATGTTGTTATTCTTATAATTCACTTTATGTATCATAATTCACGTTTTCTAAATATAGGGACAATCATCCATTTAAACAAATTATGGCTTACGTAAAACCGACTCTAAAAAAACAATGTATCAGTATTTTTGCGGTGGCGTATTATTTGCGTTCGATAGTCCGTACTGACCTACACTCTAGAAAATACAAGAATCATATGGGGTGCTTATTAAACTAGTCAAACTTATCAAAGCCCTTCACTTACGTAGTGAATGCCAAATCAGAATCAACGATGTTGTCATAGATTGGTTTGAAGTTACCACCGGAGTTCATCAAGGTGTCGTTCTTGCACCGTTCCTTTTTATAATCCTAATGGACTTCATCCTAAGGAAGTCAATACTACTAGATTGAGGAATATCCATCTTTTTCTCCCGAAAACTCTTCGACCTAGAGTATGACGATGATGTGGTTATAATTGACGATTTAGTCACGGGTCTTCAGGCTTTAAAATACAATATTGCCAAAACTACTGTGTAACACTTGATGCCTTGATGCCCAAAATTCCCTGACCCTGTCAAACCAAATCATTTAAAGGGTCAGGAGTTTCAAATACCTGGGAGTACATGTTGCGGAAAATGGCAGCATTCAAAAAGAACTGGGAATAGGAAAAGCAGGTGCCATATTCAAGAGTATGAAGGGTATCTGGAGATCAAATATTTACTCTGTGAAAACTAAATGCTAACTTTATAACGCCTGCATAACACCTATTCTCCTCTATGGATGCGAATTGTGGCACCTCACTAGGGCCCCAAACAGCAAAATGCTGAGTTTTGAGAATAGGTGTTGCAGAAAAAACTTAGTTATGCGGTGGTTTGGCTTTGTGCGGAATGAAGTAATAAGAGAATTGACGCAGAAAACTCCGGTGACAACTGTCATCAAGCTGAGGCGATACGACTGGCTGAGCCATTTACTGCGGATGCCTTTTGGGAGCCTTAACAACGCTTGCCTACTTTAAAAGGAAAAAGGTTATTGACATCCTGGACCTCACTGCTGACTATTTGTCGGCAGTTCATGTCAGAACTAAGAGACGTGAACCTAACTTAGGAGAATGCACAGGAGATGGCATCCAACAGAGATACCTAGAGGATTTTCGTGGACACCATACGCCCCAACTAGGAAGCGGACATGGAATGATGATGTATTTTTTAAGAAAAAAAAACTTATTAATTTATTATCTCAGTGCGAGGCAGATGTTCATGGCAAATACTTATGATCATAACAAAAACTAGTTAATTTTGTTTATTTACAAAATAGTGAAGCTGTATTTTCTAAAAAACTTATCTACATAGAGTTTTTACTTGTTTTGCACAATTTGTTTTCCGTTTCCTTAATGTATTATTTACTACTTGTTAAACGTAATTAAAAAAATGCACTTATTTACATGAACCCATAAAATACAAATTACCACAAAGCAATAAAAATTACAACTGCTAACTGAAAACGAGATTTATTAACTTATTAAATATCTTACAAAAATGCATTGACTCATAAAATAACTGTATTTTATGTTGAACGCTATGTAAAATAAACCAAAAAATTTGATTTATACAAGAAACATACGACATTTCTGAAAAATTCTAATAAATAAATGTATGCGGTGTCAATTAAAATAACACCATTTAAGTTTTCCAAATAAATTTTCTCATAAGACTTACGAAATTAGATTCAAACTTTCAAATAACATATTTGAAATGTCCAAATTCTGCTCGGAATTGAGTAAAAACCAGAAGTTTTAGGCTAACGATAGTCGAAAGGCGAAGTTCCATCCCTCCATGCAGTAAGGGATGTTTAGGAAGGCTTTGCTGGGTTTAACTTATATCAGATATGTAAATCCGTCACCCAAAGAGATGTTTTCTAGAGTAATCTCCTTAATGGAAAAAGACGCCGAATTCGATGTTTAAAATTTTGTTAAATAAATGCATGATATATAAGCAGTGTTATAAAATAGAATTCATAAATAAATGTATCTTGTTTCACCTAAAATTAAGTTATATTTTTTAACGTAGTTTTTTTTTTTTAATGGGAGCGTTTTAACTTTTTTTTTAAGTGACTATCTTTTGTTTCGTCGGCATTTGTTTCAAAAACAAAGTAGTGATTTAAAAAAATGACAAAAAATCGTTTTGATCCATTGGTAATCCAATCTGAAACGCGTGAATCACGAGAATATATGGAAAAATCATAAAAAAGTAGTAGAAAAATTAGACAATTCCATTATTTCTTGATTCATAAACGTTTTTATTTAAAAAGCATCAAAACAAGATTTCGTGTCTTACTTAATTTTATACTTTTAAATACAAAACAAGTATTTAAGTTTCATATCTAAAATAAAAGTTGATCTTAAGATACAATACAGATAAGTTCTAAAACTTCATTTGAATATAGTTTTAGTAGGAACATGTACTTTAAATCATTGATAAATAATTGATTATTCGAGCCAAAAGATGTCTGAGTACTGGGCTTTAAAATTTGAATAATAAAGTAATAAGTTTCAGATCCTTTTGCGCATAATTATTCAACTTACTGAACTTTTTTTCATTTTTCTTCAGTTTGTTACATTTCTCTTTACTTATTTAATAAAAGCTCCATTCTAACTCCAGGAAAGCTATTCATTTTGCATTTTTAATAATGTGTCCTAAGTAAATTTTTGTTCACAAAATACATTTCTTAAAAATACAATGGATCTCTTAGTCCCCATTTTTTAGTACAACTAATGGAAACAAAATAAACCCGAAATTCTTCTAAGAAGAATTAAATTAATAGAAAACACACATTTTGTAATTCAAATACATAATGGTAATTCATTCATTTTTGCGGTCAAATTACAATATGGTTGAATCTCTTTGTAAAATAATAATTTTGAATAAAACATATAATATTTTTGTTAAAATATTTATGGCCTTTGGTGAATTATTTTACTGAGTTCTTTAGCTTTAAATTTCTTTAAGAAATAAAATAACCCCTAAACATTGTGAAATATTATCTTACTATTTTTAAGTATAAAAGTTGGTTTATTAAAAAAAAATATTACAATTTATTTAATGCATTATAAACAAATATGAAATTAGAAAAAAATATAAAGATTGACCGATAGCTGAACAAATATTAAATATAATTAAAAGATTCAGGTATTTACTTGACAAATGACTTGTCATTTTGAAACATTTACAGTTCCAATCATGTTTATTTATTATCGTACATTTTCCATGTATACAATTAAAAGGATTTAAATTTAATAATAGTTTAAAACATTTTAAAAAAAGAAAAGAAGCATTGACAAACATAAGGGACATCAAGACGAAATCTGGACTATTTATCTAATGCTCGTTTAAATCGTTGTAAACTTTAACAAAAAAAGTCCAGATCTCGTCTTGAGTCAACAATACGACAAAGACGGGTCATTGGAGAATTAAGGCCATAGTTTGTTATATGCTGATCGATGAACAGTGTTTCATTGTTATCAACCTACGAGTCGGAATATTGAATTTTACTTCTGGGATGGTAAATTTCTGAAACACTCATTAAAAAAAAATGAGAGATACAAAAATTGCTTTACTTTTATTTGTAAAAACAATTCGTGGTTACAATAAAAAAATATATATCCAAAAACAATGATATGGGAAATAAATTTCATTGATAATTGGTTTAAATCGGGTCATGGTCCCGAGGTAGTATTGTGGACTCACGGACCAAAGGTTCCAGGTTCAAATCCCACTCTACCACAACTCGATTTACATTTTTCCAGTACAAGTTATTTACGACTTTTAAGAAATGGTCTGAAAATTTTTAACATTTGAGTAAATATTAAGAACTCTTAAATTTCTCTTTTTATAAAAAAAAAAAACAAAATAAAAGTTTATTTTATTGGTCAACATTACTCTAATTATACAATGGATTTAATATGTACCTACTAAACCATTTATGGTATGCTTAGTAAGTTTTTTTTTTAACCCTTAACTACAATTGACTAAAAATATTACATCTCCTTTATGTATCGGTCGATTTGAACCATAAATAAAAAGGAAATTTTATGTGTACGTATACTAAAAATATAAATAAAAATCCTAAGTCATTTAAAGCATTGTTAATTTATGAAAGGAAATAAACTAATTTAATGGAATAGAGCATATAATTGAATTAGAAAATACTGAGAACAACATATAATCTGATATAGTTGTACCGTATTGCTGATTAAATAAATGTACAGTTATTTATTCAAATTTGAAATTTTATCATATTCTGAAATAAAAATAGTTTTAAAATAAAAAAAGAGTATACATTATAAAAACATAATATAAAATAAAAAAAAACTGACAGTAATCTATTTGGGCTTTATTTTCGTTCGGCACATTTTATCAATATTGTGTATTTAGTTTAAAAATATTCATCTTCTGATTCATTGTTATTATACTCACTTTTTTATAAAACAAGCCATAATGAATTTATTCACTTAGTTCAGTTTCCATTTACACCATGAAAAAATACAGGAAAAGACCAACGTGCATTAATATGCATAGCATACAAACATTTATATTAGGGTGGGTCGATATTATTTTTTTCCGAATTTCGATATGAAAAGGGTTTAAAAAGTGCTTTTTAATTACTCAGAATGCAAAAAATATTAAAAAAAATATTTGATACTACTTTTGGCTCTCAACTATAGCTTGAAATTTTCGAAAAAAAATATTTTTTGCGCTAATCAGGCTGTCATTTAGTATTTAAGTAAGAAAATCAATCCAATAAAATTTTATAAAGTATATTAAATTTTATTAAATAAGCATCTAAGAGCGTAAGTTGCACTTTGTTTTGTAAATAGGTAGCATATTTTAATGAGCCATTGTTTTCGTCAATAAAAGCCAGGCGCTTAACGGAATTAGTTCCGCGGAGTGTAAACTTTTTGCATTTCGGTAGTCTTTAAAACGTGTTCGGGCTGAGGGCAAAAAGTATTATGGAAAATTTTTTGAATAATTTTATGTTCAATGTGATCCAAAATGCAACTTTTAAGACCCCTTTTGCTTTGATGTCTAAAAAAAAAAATATACATCATCGGCTCACTCTAATGTATATAGGTCAAAATGACACAGATCACTTAAAACATTATTTTTACAGACATTTTAAAGCAAACAATCATACTACACCAATGCCGTTTGATGCATCAATTTAAACTGGAAATAAAAATAAAAAAACAAACAAACAAAGTATCACAACGTTTCCCCACAGGGTTGAGCAGAGAGGATAGAACGCCACATCTGCATTTGCATGTATACCTCGCTTCCTCTACATTCATAAACTTTCTCATGCACGCACGCAGATTTTTTTTACTCTTGACATTTCCATCTTCAAATATTTTTTTTTTTTTTTCCATTTATTTTTTTTTTTTTTTTTGCACCACAACAGGTCAGGAGGCCTAATTACAGTGGTGAATTACATCACAGAGCACCCAGGCTTGAGAAAAATCACATTTTTAATTTTTGTGTCCTCACCGGGAATCGAACCCGGAACCTTCCGTGCGTGAGTCAAGCGTCTTGACCACTACACCACGGAGGCCGCCATTTTATGGACTTGATCGTGCCACGTCTTTCTCGGTTTTCCTTGTTTCCTGCATCCATCAACATTCGCATTGTAGATCCTTTTAGCCGTTCTTTCGCTGTCCATTTGCTCTACATACCCAAACCAATGCAGCATCCCTGGAAATACCAAAACATAAGACTGATATATGATAGTTTGATGGCACGGTATGTAAAAATAAGTTTTGTGTGCGGCATTTTGGCTTATATATAATAGTTACGGGTTAAAACAAAATATCGATTTGTTCTTTTAATATTTTCTCTTATTTTGTTTTCTGAAAAAAATATTTTTATAGATATATTATTAAGGTAGGTACTAATGTTAGTTCTAAGTAGACTTAATTTGATTTATCTTTATTATGTTATTACCACGAAAGCGGCGCAATTAAAAAAATAAAATAATAACCATATAACTTTATTTTTTTATTAAAGAAGGTAAAAACATGTACTGAAAATATAAAAGGAAAAATAATGAAACACACTTAACCGCGAAACCGGCTTGTCAGCAGATTTTTTATTTTTCCTTTACAAAGAGAAACGTTAGAGAAATTATATAAATTTAAAAAGTAATATAAACATTATTAAGAGCTAATAGCATACCTAATTTTCACCCAAAATTTATTTATAAAAATTAAAATAGATGACATTAAATGTAAATCAATATAAAGATCTGTTACACATTAACCATTTAATCATTTTTTTCTTAAAATCTTTGTCGTATTTTCGTAATCTACCAATATGTTCGCTACCCCTAGCACGATTTGTAATTTTTTTTTTTTTTTTATTTTATATAGGTAGGTAAACTTAATTCAATATATCTTTGTTACGTTAATACCACCAAAGCGGCGTAAATTAATACATAAAATGATTCAAATAAAACTTTCTTTATCTACCAGTATGTTTGCTACCTAGCACAGTGTGTAATTATATTACCATTTTGAACTCTCAAGAAAACGGTTGACAATAGTCGGCAGGATCAACAAATTGTTTCTTTAATTTTACATTGTAAAGATGGCAATTGTGTTTCTAAGATTCTGTTATATAAATTAATGGCTGTTTTCATTTTGTCTCTTGCTATTGTAGTCTTGGACATTCTCCATTCCCTGCGATAATGAGGGGTTGCAAACGGAAGTAAAGGGAAATTGGTACCGCTTCCTTACTAATTAGTTTTTATTGTGACAGATATATTTTTATTTTAATTCTAATTGTCTGAATTGTCTTCGGTTAACTTTTAAAGAGTTGTAATTATTTCAATAATTGCCATTTTACATGTCTTTGTTTTTCGGTCAGAAAACAATTTTTGTGTTTTTTATTAACAAAATTAATTGATAAAATTTTATTAGAACTTCATGAGTAAAAAAAAAAACATTTTTTGATAGACTTTAAAACCAAACCAAACAAAAATATTTTTCAGTATCGTAATATCAGCGCTACGATTTTTAAAGCTTTGTGATTTTAAAATTACTCCGCCTGTGACTTCTCTACTGTGAGTTGTCCTAATTGGTGGGTTGGCATCCCGGTAGCCGGAAATGCATCACAACACTCTGTTATTGGTGGATTTCGGAGAACTAGTGACCTCGTTAAAATTAGTTCATTTTTGTTGAAATCATTTTTATTATCTTTTTTTTGTATTTTCGAGAAACTTCTCCATACAATAAAATGTCCTGATTTTTTTACAGCGCGAGAGAAAACATTATACCGAATTTTCCATTGCCGTGACATTCTTCGTGAAATTAAAAAAAGAAAACCGTGTTTTGTTGTTTTTTTTTGTTTCAAAGAAAAAAATGGGTATAATCTTGTATACTTCGTCTTGTAAAACAGAGTTTTGGTTTATTTAATAATAAAGTTTATATAAAGGAGTATTTTACGTAATCGGCATATTTATTACGCCACAGTTAACATCAACAGTCTAAGACAGTATTATTTACCATTCAGAATATTCCAATTAATATTTATGAATTAACATGGGATATCAACAATAATACAGCTAGATTTTCTAACCACATATTGGTAGGTAAGTATTTTCAGGATACTGAGAACGTTTTGCGTTTCTATAAAACGTTGATTTTAATTATTCAATAAATATATTACGGATAAACAAGACGAGTGATACTTTAATCCACAAACTTGGAGAATTCAGTCACCGGTTTATTCGCTTGAGCGACATCTTTGAGTATCACTCGTCTTTTATTTCCATAATAAATTAAAATGAACTTCTACCATGAATGAACTTAAAACTCAAACTCTAAAATGTTTTAAAATATTTTTTAATTTTACTGATATGAATTTTATTTTTGAATACAGCTCAAAATAAGGTTATTAATTTTAATGTAAGCCAAAAGATGAAGAAAACATTATCAGAAAATACGAAGAAAAAAATGTAATAAAAAATAAAAATTTTGAGCAAACGACTTAATCGAACTAAAAATAATTGAACAATGTTTGAGTGTGTCCGAATGTTTGCAGACAGGCTGGTTTTTCAAGCGTTATCTAGATTTACATTTATTGCAAAAGAGACGGAAAACATTTTTGAGAAGGGAATATGGAAGTCTAGGCATTTATAGGGCTTATGATCTGTCGTTAGCTTGTTTAAAAGGCCACTTTACACACAGTATAACATTCTTAATTTTGCCTATGTTTAAACATCAAGATTTTCTTAGCTCTTTCATCTGTTGATCTTTGTGAAGTAAAAGAGTTAAAACTTTTACCGCACAAATGTCCAAAAGATGAAAGAGTTGAGGAAATGTGGATGTTTAAACATAGACAGTATGGTGGGTGTTACACAGTGTGTAAAGTGGCAACTTAAACTAGCTAACAAAGGGTCATAAGCCCTGTAAATGCCTTGACTTCAATATTTCCTCCTCAAAAATGTTTTCGCTCTGTTGCAACAAATTTAGATCTGAATAATTCCCGAAGGAGAAAATCAATCCAGTCCGCAAACATTTAGGCATTCTTAAAATATTTTTGAATCAACTTACTGGTAAAAAAAGAAGAATAAAAATTGGAAAATGGTTTTCAGGCATAGCCTAGTAGGTGAATTGGTTCAACCGGATGAACCTCACCCACATGATAAATATTTCAGCTCTTTAACTTCAAATAAGACAACACATAAATTGGTGAGAAAATGTGGATGTTTAAACATAGGAAGGTAGAAATTAGTAAAATGGCCACTTAAACCAGCGCCTTGTGAATGCCAAGACTTACATATTCCCTTCTCGAAAATGTTTTTCCCCTTTTGCAACAAGCCTAGAATTGATTAACTAAACCATAATTAAAAAATAAAACAAATGAAAGGATTCTCATTATGTTGTTAAGTTTCCATTGCCATGGCCTTATAATTTTTCCATTTTTAATAAACATTTACTGATGATTTGTGTAAGATATTTTAAAAGAAAAAAAAACGTTAAAATAAAATAACTAGCTTTACATAACATATTTCCAGCTAATTTAACGTATCGAAAAATTCTAAAAATGTATTTCTTAACATACTTTTTGAGTACTATGTATTTATTTATTTTTGTTTGATTTAAGTTGTCGAATTATATTAAAAAAAGCGAAAAGAAGTTATCTCATTTATTTAGTAGACGTAAGAAATTTTTTAATGAATATTTTACAACTTTAATACATTACATTTAGTTGTATCAGATATGTCATAACACGATGATGGTATAATATTTCCATGATTTCTCATCCCTGAGTAAGACAAACCCTTGTTTTATAATCCCACACCATAATTTTCAAAAAAGGCTACCAACACAATATAGATTTTCATAAATCTTCCACAGATTTACCATGGACATCTTATCTTACACAATGGTGAGGCAGCTCCTGTCCCTTCACCACGCGCACTAAATTAAATGAACAGTTAGCTCAGACGTGAACCGCTTTGTGTATAAATCATGGGCGCCATCTAGCCGCACAAGCGCATGTTGAAAATAAATGGAGGATGAGAAAATGGCTGATGTTTTTAAAAAAACGCTATGCAAATAAGGCACTCAGATCTTTTTTCTGGTAAATAAATTAAGCTGCTGGTGAGACAAACATTTTTTCCCTAAAAGTGGTAAATAACTTGTGTTGAAAAAATGGAAATCGAGTTGTGGTAGAGAGGGATTTGAGCCTGGGACATTTGGTCCGTAAGTTAACGATGCTACCGCGGGACCACAAATTGGTTAAATTATTAAAATAACAACATTCAAGAAGCTTCCTTGTGATCTTTGAAAAAGTATTAGAGCAAGATTTTCTCTGCAAAATGAGTTTTTCGAGGTATTATACCGAGCGCCGTTTGCACTTTTTTCCGATGTTTTAGATCGCATTTATTTATTCAACATTTTTAAAATGTACAGAGGTTCATTGTTTCAAGTCCCGACTAACTAATAAATTCCTGTATTTAGGTAGAACCTTCTTTTTGAAGTGCATTTTTTAAAATTAAATTATGCTTAAAAAAATCAAACAATAATGAAAATATCAAAAAATTTAAAATAAATATAGATTAGAAAACATACCAATAATAATAACAATTGAAGCATAAATATAAATTAGAAAATGAAACGTGAATTAAAATTATTTTTATATTTATTCTCGTATATACGCTTAGTGGGCATTTTTAAGGACATATGTATACATAGAACAACAACAACAACAACAAACCATCACGCCGTTTCCCCGTAGGGGTAGGCAGAGAGGATAGAATGCCATAATACTCTATCTTGGCATACAGACCTCGCTTTCTCTACATTCATACATCTTCTCATGCACGCACGCCGATTATTCCTACTTTTGACATGTCCATCTTCAAGTATTTGATGGACTCGATCGTGCCATGTCTTTTTCGGTCTTCCTCGTTTTCTACATTCATCAACATTTGCATCGTAGATCCTTTTAGCCGTTCTTTCGCTGTCTATTCGCTCTACATGTCCAAACCAACGCAGTACCCGTTTCTTGATTCTGTCAATAATGCATGTCTCAGCCTTACATACTTCACGGATCTCGACATTTGTGCACCTATCATGCATCGTTTTACCACACATTCCAATTCCATTATTTTTCCAATTCCATACTTCGCTCCCATACATTAGAGTTGGAACTAGAACTCCGTTGTGAACTGCTAGTTGAGCCTCCTGTGATAAACATTTGTTTGCCAAAGTAGATTTTAGTGCACCGTTCACTCTGTTCCCAGCACTCACCCTCCTTTCAATATCTTTCTCGGCCTTTCCGTCCCTAGTAAACATACTTCCCAGGTACACAATTTTTTCACTTGGTGGGAGTAAAAGCGGGAGAAATGTGTCTATAAATGAATTTGATTCAGTGATCGTATGAAAGAAGACAACTTGTTATCAAATAAATCAAGACTGGCATGTTTGTAGGCAGACCAAAGAATTCTGGGCATAGAGGAATGAAAACCATAGTTAGTTTGATGGTTATCGGTATGAAAGAGTAAGTTTTGTCTGAGGTTTTTAGTTGGGACAATTAATTTTATTTATCTCAGAAGTTCAGGCGCATCAAAGAGTGGGTGGTGAATTATAAATAGGACTTGAAGGTCGGATTTTTTTCAGCGGTTTTAAAGAAAAAAAATATTTAAAATAGTTTTTAACTTATTATATGTATATCATAATGCAAGTCTCTGGATAAGTCCACCCTCCAGCCTATCTTTCTCAAAAATCGATGTTGAACTGATTCAATACTTTTGATCTGAAGATCACAATATGGAGGCCAGGCAACAGAGGAATACTCTAAGTGCAGGTGAACTAGGGAACAGAAAAGAGTGTTAAAGGTCTTATATTTTTTAAGTCATTTGTGCTTTTATAAATAAATCCAAGGAGTTTTAAGAATTTATTGATAAGAAGTTCAAAATGAATTTTAAAAGAATGTTTAGTGTCAAGTCAAGTCAACCCAAATTTCGTATACTAGACACAGTTGATAATAATTAATCGTTCAGTGAGAAGTCGTAAATGATTGGATTTTTCAGACAAAAAATCTCATAACTTTGCACTTACTTCAGTTGAGATGTAGATTTTTGGATGAGCACTAGGTGCTAAAAGATAATAAATCTGATAATAATAGTAAACAATCAAAAGGGTTTTCAATCTGCTTGAGAATCTAAGTGTCGTCAGTGAACAGCCAAATTGATGAAAAAAGGAAAACATTTTTTAGATCATTGATGAATCGATTGAATAGCAAAGGAGCAAGCAATTTTTAGTCATAGATTATAGCGTTTATAATCAGGGTTGATTCAACACTCATTGTGCATCTGAACGGCCATTGCATCTAAGAAATTCAATCAAGACTTTTTCTTGCAGTTGAAATAATATATTGCATAAAAATTTTATAAAGCAAAGTAAAAAAAAACACACTTATTTACAAAGGTACTTAGATTACAAAAAAACTGTTTTTTTTTTTTATTTTTAATTTTGTTATATATTTTTTTTTCAATGTACATTAGAGATAAAACAGAGTATTTAAAAAAATAACTATTGCTTATAATTGATTTCCCACAACATACCGAACACACACCACATCTGAGGAAGGGAGACCACATACTATAAAAAAATTACTAGTTGCCGAAACATGAAAAGCTTCCCAAAAGAGCTCTCCGTTTTATAGAAACTGGCATTTAGAAGTACACAACACAGTCAACATTATTAATAATAAATTTTCGTTCAGAACTGGTATTGGTAATGGTATTCCAAATGATTTCACCAGGGTAAAGAATGCATTGCTAGCACGTTATTTACAACAATGTTTCGAGTATGTCCAAATGCTTGACTAGCCAATGACAGGTCATAAGCCTTGTTATTGCCTAGACTCCCATATTCCCTTCTCAAAACTGATTCCTTTTTTGTTGCAACAAATTTAAATACGTAATTTACATACTAATTGCGTAAAAACAACTTTTTCGCAACCCCTTAGAGAGCGTTAAGAATCACAATTCAAGTTAAAAATGCGATTTCTTTTTACCACAAATTAGATCTTGGCTTCTCATTTGAAAACCAACTCCTGCTTGTCTCCAGCGTCCTCTGGTTTTATATAAGCAGCCAACAAAACGGTATCAGTGAATTGAGAATGAGAACTTGAAACCCGAAAGGTCCACAGTAAAAAGCTAACCTAAAAATTTCTCCTCCGCTTTGTGACAGTTGTTGCTGATATAAAAAATTCTGTCCGTATTATTTCAACGTTTTCCATATACTAAAACGAGCCTACATACACAGTTTTTGTAGGGCCAGCTGCAACATTAAATGTGAAGTTAAAGTTAAAAAAATATTTTTAGGCTTTCATAAAAATGGGCAAAACAATTTTTAACAGTCCATTTTAACAAAAGCGCGACAATTGTTCGACATCAGAACCATTTTGACTTATATTTTTGCTGCCACTAGCTTTTCACATTTATAAAAGAGTCTCAGTTTTATTTGTTGTTATGTGCTGTGTTAATGAAATGGTCAAGATTTGCATCTGCAGAGAAGAAAATAGGAAGTTTATTTTTTTTAATTAATTGGTGGCATTCGAATACTGTAATAATGACATCGTTAATAAAGTAAGATTTCTCTAGTATTTAAAAATATTTATCCATTAGAAATTCCGTTATGAAATAAATAATACACCGTTTATTTTATATATGTTCGATAGTTCAAAATTTAAAGATAACAGGTTTTCTTACTTATAAGAAATGTACGAAAAACACTAAATTATCTGAAACAGGCGTGACCCCAAAACTAACACATAAATACGTAAGTTCTTTTAGGAAACTATTCAGCGAAAACGTTCTATAAACCTCCTTCTGTTTCTAGGCCTCTAGAGGTTGTATTCGGGACTTTAATGGGGTTAAGCACTACCTAAGCGAATTTATTGTTCTGTAGGACATTAAAGTTGAAAATGCTTCCTGAAAATATGTTCCTCTGAACATTCTTGAAGTTATGTGAAGACAAAAACGTGAGCTTCGAAAGAAACTCCTCAAACTTATTTTCTTGAACTTCTTAAAACCTCTGTGGTAAAATTGGTAATTTTTTTTGTACAGTAAAAAAAACAATGCAAAAAACCTTTATGCTTACATAATTGGCGTCCATGGTGAAGTAACTATAAAGCTCACGGGGTGTCTGGTTTGATTCTTATAAAAGCACAATAATTCAATTCAGTTTTTATGTTACGTTTAGGCGATATACATAATATATTTCACCACCTCCGTGGTTTGTTGTGACCCCTTAATTAGGCCAGTGGTACATAGGCCACTGCATAAGTTAACCAAACGCAGCGAATTGTAATCATCTGTTACATGAAAGTATGGTGATCAGTCCTATGCTTCAGGTACCAATGAAATATTGTGGTTTTCAAAACAATCTTTAAAATCAATATTTCACTTCCAACTTGCCGGAAATTGGACGCAAAACCTCAAATATGGCAAGCGATCATACCAGCCACTACGCTATGAGGCAAACGTCTCTCCACTCGATTATTTTTTCGGGATTTTTACCAGAGAACAGCCATTGAGTCGAAAGTACTCGTCCAGGGTTCTGGTTCTAATATATTTCACTCACAAAATATTTTTTTTTATTTGCCAGTCCTAAGTAAATATTTTCTAAATATTAAACTTTAAATATGCTCTAATAAAAGTAAGGTCTTTAACAAAAATAATATTAAAAAAAGAATAATCAAAATATTGTTGTGAATTTTTAAGCAAAAACCGTTAGTCAAATCTTTTTGACACGACCAGTAATACACTTTTGAATTGTTTATATTTTACCACATCTACAAAATTATATACTCCATGTACTCAAAATAATACTCACTGTGTTTAAAATAATAATACATGTATTACAAAAACTTTATTTTTAATGTTGTTTATTTTGTTTTGTTATATAATTGAATTTCTCACCTGGAAACCTATGGTAAAGTAAAAGAGGTGAATACAGAGGTTATGAATCATTACTTATTCTTATCAACCCTAATCAGTTTGACCTTGCTGAGAGATGCTTTGTGGAGAGAAACTTTTAATGGCTTTCCTTAACAAAATGGATAAGGAGCTTAGAACAGCTTTTAAGATTAAGTCCAACTTCTTTTAATGCGCCAAACCAAGCTCCAGCGGAGGATAAAGATAAATGCATAGTCATTCCCTTTTTAAATGTACAGTTAAGACTTTTCATGAAATAGAAGTTTGTCAACCTGAAAATATTATGCAAAATTTACGTTAAACAAAGTTGAACAAACATTTTAATTAGTTATTTGTTACAACGAAGAAATTATTTATATTTTACTTATTTCGAAAAATTTGCTAAAATTTAAACTTAATAAATTAAATGATTGTAGTCTAAAACAGTTGATTATTTCATTTTGAGATAAAACGTTTTAGAGGTAATTTGATTGTGGGTAGCTTTGACTTAATAAAAACTGTTACAACTGGCATACGCATAATAAATAGCCTTATAGTAGTCTTAATCACGCTTGCCTACTTTGATCAGGTTTATAATATCTCAGACGTCAATTGCTGACCGTCGGTAGTTCCAGAAAAAAAAACTATTGGATGCAAACCTTACTTGGAAGGACGCTCAAAAGTTGATAGCCGATAAAGATCTGAGAGAAATTGCAAAGATCTGTGCATTCATGACACGCCTCAGCTACGAAGCAAACGTAAATTTATAATTGTGACACTCCCACATTTTTTAAGGTGGGTACTTTCTTTTATTTCGAAAGTATTCTTTAGCAAGTATAGAACCTCCCATGACTTGATTAGGTAAATCAGTTGTTTTCTTCTTCTGAAGAAGGCAATAACAAACGCTATCTTCATCGATAAGTATTGAGACAGTGAACTAAACTTTTTAATATATCTACCTAACTCTGTATATAAAGCCAGCTCTACAGACATGTCGATCCGTGTTTTCAGGAAGATATTGCTATTAATGGAACAAAAGTTGCAATAATTTATTTTTTAGAGGCAAAATTTCTTCTAGGAATAGCAGGCGCCACATTCAATAGTTTGAAGGCGGTCTGGAGATTGAATATTTACTCAGTAAAAAATGCCGCCTATATAACGCCTGCATAACACCTAGTCTCCTTTTCGACTGCGAATCATGGCACCTCACAAAGGCCCGAGCAGCAAAATTCTGAGTTTTGAGAATAGGTATCTCAGAAGAATCTTGGATGTGCGGTGGTTTGACTTTTTGCGGAATGAATTAATAAGAGAATAGACGCAGCAAACTCCGGTGACAACTGTCACTAAGCGGAGGCGATGCGGTTGGCATGGCCATGTGCTGCGAATCCACGTTTGCTTACTTTACAAGGCATCAGGTTCTACACGTTCTGGATTTCCATTGCTAAGTGTTCGTTGGCAGTTTGTATCAGAACTACGGGACGCGAACCTGACTTGGGGGGTTGCACAGGAGCTGGCAGCCAACATATATGCTTGGAGGATCTTTGTGGACACCATATGCTCCAAATAGGGAGCGGACGTAAAATAATGAACATTTCTTCTGAAATTCTGCCATTGCACATTAAGGCGCATGTTATTTCAAACGTCAAATGATCTGACGCATGCACTGTAATAAACCTCGAATATTCCAATCTTAACAGCTTGATTGTCCTAGCTATCAAACATTTCTCCGCTCTCAGCGTCAAATTATAATTGACTTACCTACTTGTCTTTCTGATAATTTAAATAGTAATCTGTGACAAAAAAAGTCATTAAAAACGATTTAAAATTAAAATAAATCGTAAGTAAAGCATAAAACGTTTGCTGATAAAAATTTTAAAACACAAGTGTTCAAAAATGTTAATAGATATTAAGTATTGATATGTAACCACTTACCGACTTTTCTATGTCTACCGGTTTCAAAACGTACCCGTCTCTTCTTCAGTACACCAATTAGGGTTGCCTACTAAATGCATAGCATGTTGGTTTTATATTTTTGTGCAACAACTATGGCAAAGGTGTATGATGGGTTCTAAATTTAAATTTAAATTATTTTTTTTGCACAACAACAGGTCAGAAGGCCCAATTACAGTGGTTAATTACATCACGGCTTAAGAAAATTTTTTTTTTTTTTTTTGTTCTCACCGGGAATCGAACCCAGAACCTTCCGTGTGTGAGTCAAGCATCTTGAACACTACACCACGGAGGCCGCCATGCATTTGCATGTTGGTTTAGTTGTGTCCCGACGAAGAGACGGGTACGTCTCGAAACCGGTAGACATAGGAAAGAAGTGGTTTTATACAAATATTTCATAACACTCATGAAATGTTCACTTGAACATGATTTATGTCACTTCTTGTGCATAGATAAGCATACCATGGGGTACAGGTGTCCTCGATAGCTTTTAATGTCTGTACCTTCTTCGACTGTCATAACTTAAAGATACAGGTCGATGATGGGTATTTTTGCAATCGCCCTGGTACGTTTGCGTTCTGATAATGGTTTGCTGTAAACACACACAGATCTTCCCCTCCTTTTCCGGTCTTCAGTTACATGTTTTACATGTAATATTAGGTGTAGTTTACATTTTCTAATTTGATCACGGCGGGGTCATCCTCAATGGTTTGTGTATTTTGCCGTTCTTTCAAAATATATGCAGAAGGTTTTATAAGTTTGTTTTCTTTGACGGATATATTTTATCAAAAAGTCTTTGGAAACTAGCGTAAATAAAATAATGCTTAAGAGCAAAGGATTTTCTACTCACGTTGCAATGTTGGTAGAGGATTGCTCCTTCAGAGAAATCTTTTACGATGGTTTTATTTGCGTCTATTCATATCCTAATAAAGACAGTTGTTGTCCTTTCCAACTCCCTTCTCTATTCCAGACCGTTCAAGAAGATATTATCCCACGGGATAGACGAATAACTATAAAGCTAGGGATTTAAGTTTCTGCGAGAAAGTCCTTTTACTATTCACAAAGAAGTTTGTTTTACGCTCATTCGTTTAAATAAATAGTGTTAACAGAATGCATAAATGTGTATAATATTGTTTGAAATATATACTTTAGGTAAAATCAAGTGAGTTAGTATGCAGAATTTCTTGAAAAATAATTCTGGCAATATCCTTGGATACTTCAGCTGTAAGTAAAATAAATAAAGTTTTTTTAAACTTTGAATGTTTACATTGCGTTTTATTTTTAATGCGTTTATGTATGTATATATTAATAAGCATATGTATGCTTTAAATTTATTTATTTAAACACGGATGAAAAAGTCTATTTAACAATTGTTAATACATTTCTTTATAATATATACGGGTACAATTAAAATAAAATACATCTGATGAAAATTAAAGATAGGACAAAAATTAAATAATAATTGCTCATTTTGAATAAATTATAAACCACTTTTTTCGTAATTTTTTTAATTTTTTTTTTATTTTTTTATTTGATTTAATAGCATAATTATACATTTTTACAATTTAAAAAAATTTCACTTGTTATATTTTTACTAAAACTAAAATCCCACCAAGCCACTTTTTGTAGCTTGTTAATAAATAAGCTTGTTAATAAAATGTCTTATGGGCGCTTAACAATGCTTTTCTTTTTAAAAAAATCTCTAGTGACCGAGTTTCGTCGTGACCGACGTCATCAGACTTGACGTCAAACGTGATTCTCGACATGGTTCATTAGAAATATTTATTTAGAAAAATGAATTTATCGTTTCGTAAGTATTATTGTGGTTAGTTTATCTACGGCTGTTTTTGTAAAAATCACCTTAAGACCTGTACAATAGTTTATTCTTGGTAGAAATAAAAAAATTATTTAATTTTTTTCAATTTTGGCTACTTTTTTTTATTTTTATTTTTAAACGACTTGTTACGGAAAAAACATATTTGATAGAATATTTACACTTTGATATAATGTGAAAAAGAAGAAAAAAAATTATAAAAAAACATTATTTCATATAAATATGTACTAGTACAAAGCAGTTTTATATGAAGATATATATTACAAAAAAAAAAAAACTTTAAAAATGTGTGGTTGTAAAAATTTTAATTTTAAAAAGAAAGAATTTTTAAAATTTTTGAGTGGTACAAAAAGTAGTAAGTAAGTGGTAACAAAGAGCAATATAAATAAAAAAATACAAAAAAAAAATGTAATAATAATAACAATTAACAAGAATTTGTATATCTGGGTAGTATGTTTACTAGAGATGGAAATATGGACAAGGATATTGAAAGGAGGGTTAGTGCCGGTAACAGAGTTAATGGTGCCTTAAAGTCTGTCGTAGCAAATAAGTGTCTATCGCAAGAGGCTAAATTAGCAGTTCATAATGGAGTTCTGGTACCAACCCTAATGTATGGAAGTGAAGCATGGAGTTGGAAAAAAAGGGACGAAAGTAGACTGAATGCTGTTGAAATGCGATCCCTCAGGCGAATGTGCGGAAAAACAATGTATGATAGGTGCTCTAATGTCGAAATTAGAGCAGAATGCAAGGCTGAGTTAAGCATTATCGACAAAATTAAAAAAGGTCTTTTGCGATGGTTCGGTCATGTGGAGCGAATGAATGATGAAAGAACGGCTAAAAAGATTTATGATGCGAATGTGTCTGGTTGTAGAAGTCGAGGAAGGCCGAGAAAGACATGGCATGATCAAGTACAACAAATTCTTGAAAGCGGTCATGTGAAAAGTCGGAATAATCGACGTGCGTGCATGAGAAGATGTATGAATGTGAAGGAAGCAAAGGAAGTGTGCCAGGACAGAGTGGTGTGGCGTTCTATCCTCTCTGACTACCCCTCTGGGGAAATGGCGTGATGGTTAGTTAGTTAGTTAGTTAGTTAAGTAAACACGTAAAAATGGTACACAATAAATATTACCCATTCTTAAGTAAATATAGAAAGCACTTTAATCTGACAAATGTAAATTACCGTTCACTGTCTTTAAAATGATGAAATTGAGTTGATTTATAAAAACTATATTTTATGTAACAAATATCAGCAACGTCGGAATACTTATTGCCGAGTACATAGAGTTGATTCAGAATAGCATTATATGAGCATACTTTCAGAAAATTGTTGCAACTAAACGGAGGTACTTGGCGAGTCCTTCGTCCAGATACCTTCAATTTAATGAGTGCTAATAGTTTTGGGCAGGCCTATGTAAGGTTAAAAATCTTAAGTTAATACATTAAATATATAACTTTTCTTCTCTCGGTTAATTTTTACAAGTTTTAAGTATTTAATAGAAAGTGAAAGTAGGTAAATTAAAATCTGATCCCGAGTTTAAAGTTAACGTATCTTAAAAAAGTATAATATTTACTTTTTGAATTTTTTGTCACTTGCAAAATATAGCCAAGTATTTTTAAAGATTTATTAGCGATGCAGTTTATGTGACTGATAAAATACAACTTTTGATCGATTATTACTCCTAGATTTTGCACTTCAGAAACAGAAACTAATTTGTCGTTTCCAATAAGAAGGGTCATTTATTCTAAAAAATGGCATGACCTGACATATTCTTTTATTTGGTTGCAGCTTATTTATCGATCACAACATTAGCAATTCGTCAGAATTTTTCTGTACAGTTAAGCAATCATTGACAGTGTTGATTATTGTAAAAAAATGTATATCATCAGCATCAACAATACCTCAACATCATCTATTATATATATTACATAATTTACAAAGATAATGAAAAGTATTAGACCCAAGTGGAATCCCTGAGGAACACCACTTGTTGCAAAGAAGGAATGGCATTGAATGTCATCAATTTTAACCCTAAGTATTCTACCGGTTAGGTAACTTTTATACTAATTTAGTATAGGTCCGCTGATACATAAAATAGATTTTACAATTAGTTATGAAAAAAATCACTTAAAGAAAATGGAAATCAATTTCTAGTAAGGTGGAGTTCAAACTTCGGACTTATAATTCGTGAGTTTGTGACACAAATCATAGAGTTACAACGCGTCTTCCGGCTACTTAACGCACAAACGGTTGGTAATTTTTTTCTTTGTATCAAATAATCATAGAATTTAATAACAGACAGAAACTTGATCACAGCACATCTCGCAAACTACCGAGCGCATGGATGCTGTGAAATTCACCGTCATTTACGTAATTTAAAAAATTTACTAAAGTATGTATTTTTTTTTATAGTTTACAATTTTAATAAAAGTTTAACAGGTACAACATGTCCTGCGTTAACATGTCAAGCTCATGGATGGTTAAAACTGTAGACCCTATGTACTAAATGAAAGTATAAAATAATTTGATAGTCACTGAAATTTACACACAGAAGCTAGAATTTTATTTTTTATTTTTTAAAAGCAGCTACAAAACGCCTAGATGAAAGAAATTATAGCTGAATAAAAATTATTTCAATAAAAAGTATGCATTAGACAGAGAAGTACTTTATAGTCTCTGGACTGGTATCTCAAAGATAAGACTGATCATCTTACCTTCGCGTAGTAAAAAAGTCGAGACACGCTGCGGTTGATATACCAAAGTGCTTAAAGTACCATTAGATGCGGATTGCGTGATGATGATGAAGGTAATTTGTTTTATTAATGATAGACGCGCTTAAAATGCAAATTGAAAACTTCATCAAGTTTACTACACGTAACACTCCGTTATAGTTTAACCAGAAAATCACTGCCTAGCTTTATATCTAACCCTCTTGGATAGGGGTTGTATTATTATGTAATTTAAACTTGGGCGGTTACCGTTGATTTTAACTGTCAAAAACAGAAGTCTGTGATTTTAGGAAAACAGTGTAAAGCAAAATACGTCACAAGGTTTCATACTCAATTTCCAAATTAAAGAAGTTTTATTAAGTAAAAAAAAAGTTTTAAAAAAGGCTGAAGGAACTCTTTCAAGAAAATTGGTAAACAGTATTCTGAGTGTGTACAAACGTTTGAAGACCAATCCTGGAATAAGACCCTGTTAGGATTTTATCTGCATAAAAGGACGTCTGTTTTATCAAGATATGAAAATTTTTGCTGGTATTGAGATTTAGAGCTCCTACCTTAGTTCAAAATTGACGAAAGACACGAGGTTGATGTTTAATGCATATTTATTATATGGCGAGTAAATAAATGAGAAATGATTAATATTTAAAGCAATAACTTTGTGGTCAAACATTTTACTAAATGTTAAAAATATTTGTAAATAATCCTTTACCGACTTTTCTATGTCTACTGGTATCAATGCGTACCTGTCACTTCATCGGGACACTAATTAAACCAACATGCGAAAAAATATAAAACCAACACGAAATGCATTTTAATAAGCAACCCTTCCATGCACTTATTAGGTGATGAAAACATTAAATGTTTATTTATTTATTATTATTTATTTATTATATGTTTGCACCACAACAGGCCTGGAGGCCCAATAACAGTAGTGAATTACATCACAGAACACCCAGGCTTGAGAAAAATCACATTTTGATTTTTGTGTTCTCACCGGGAATCGAACCCGGAACCTTCCGTGCGTGAGTCAAGCGTCTTGACCACTACACCACGGAGGCCGCCAATGTTGTGGATGATTTAGTTGGAAAAAGAGGGAAGATGTGAAGGAAAGAAGGAAGGGGCGTGAGTTTAATAGGTATAGGGTGACTATTACAATTGAACATCGTATAACGGGCTATATTGAAAGGTTGTCTGACGAAGAGACGGGTACGTCTCGAAACAAATAGACATAGGAAAGTCAATAAGTGGTTATTTACAAATATTTAGTAACATTTAGTGAATAGATGAGATTTTGTTGTGAAGAACGAGAGTAACGGCGATGAAGAGTTGAACTGGCTGCACCTGAACTATGTACATGCTAGAATTGATTTGCTGTACGACGCTGACTCATTGGACTGGCTGTTTGGGCTGACTGTTTGGGCTTACTAAGCATTACAAAGCCATTTGCATTATTTAAAGGCAACATTATTTTGTTATTCATATCTCCATGGCGCGAATGATCTGCAGGACGTTGCTCGTATCTAGACGGACGTTTTATGTGCCATACTGTTCAGAATATAATGTTTTGTATTCAAAATTAAATGATGACTCGCTTCATCGGTCGTTGCTCAGTTTTTCAGATGAGATCATTGCAGGTGTGTGTCATCAATAATGGACCATAACCCCCCCAGATACATTATATTCATTCATTATTCCCTAATGGTGTATGTCCGTGAAAAGTTCACTTCCCTTTTTTCGTCAATTCAACGAAGAACATATTATGTACTTCTAGGTTACCTTATTTCAGCACAAAGATACCAGAGCTTATGTATAGATTACAGAGAGCTCCCTTAGCCAGTTTTTTTGTTAGGCAACGAGACATTTCCTCATATTTGGGCATCGTCTAGGAGACTCCTCAAATACGGTGTGCGTATGTGGTGGTCAAGCTGTGCCTCATGGTGAACAGAAATGTTCATTGGTATACTAACTGTAGCGTATCTTGATCATTTTTATTACATGAAAGTAGTGAAAAATATTTTAATGTAAAACATCTTTGAAAAACCTAATACTACATTTCATTGGCTGGTTTAGATTAGATTTAGATTTATTTATTGATGACAAAATACAAGGTTTTTAAACTGTACATATTACATGACATTACATATTTTATTTGTACGAAATATTCCTAATCAGCAAAAGTGCTGGTGTGAGAAGATATTATATATAATTGCACAATAATTTAAACAAAAAGTAGGTAAAATAACACCACATATCACTCGTCACACGGGCTATGGGAACTGTTTTATTAGGGTGTTTTTTAAGTACGTATGTGTTTTGTATATTTTTTAGGTCATTAGAAAGTGAATGGTAAAAATTTATTGCTGTATTCAAAAAACTGTTTTTTTTTCTGTTGGTCCTAGGTCGTTCGCAAGTTAAATTATTTGATGATCTTGTATTTATTTTATGTTTGTTGTTGTTAAAATTAAATTTAATATTTGTCTTCATTTTATTCGTTTTCATCCTAAATATCATTTTATTTTTTTCTGTGTAGATGAATTCCTGTAGATTAAGCATTTAAGAGTTTAAGTAATTTAATTCTGTCAACCATTATATGATTTATTGTTTCAGCATTTACTTTGTGGAAAAACATTTTGAATTTATTTAAAATAAAACACTTTGTAAATAAATAATTCTGCCAATGTTTGAACAGCCCATATATATGAACAAACTCAGAGTATTGGTAATTAAACCAGCTGGATATAAGAAAAAGTGTTCAGACATTATCTACTAAATAGGTAAAATAATTCAGTCAGATGAACTTAAAAAAGGTTTCAGTTCTTTAACCTCAAAAAAATCAACATATTGTTGAAAAAAAAAAAATATCTGAAAATATAAGCAGAATACTGTTTTTTTTATATTTTTTTTATTGAAATTTTTTCACATAAGCATTCTTCTAAACAATTTTTATTTCCTGCCAAACTGCAAAAGCAGTTTCTTTGCAAGGATTTCTCTCTTTAAACATTTTGGTAACACAATATAATAATGTTTACATAAAATATAAAAAAATCTTAAATATATCAATAAAATAATTTTTTTTTAAAAATTGAATAAAAGTAAATCAAGTCTTTTTTGATAACGAAATATATAAAAAATGATAAACAAACACTTTTTTGACACTGTTTTGAATTGTTTGGTTTCCCCATTTAAAAAAAAAAAATACACACTTAACTTTCATTTGAGAAAAAGATTTTTAAAACTAATTTTGCTTTGTTTTTATTTATATCACTATTCTGTATTTCGTCCGGGAGTCTCTTTACTATGCGAGGAAGTATATACGCCCTGGTCCTTTCTCCATACGCATTTATAACTCTTCTTTCTATAAAATTTCCTCTCACTTTTTGGCGCGTTTCATGCTTTTGGTAATTTGGTAAGGTATGCAAAATAAAACACCTTTATTTTTTTTTATATATATCTGATAATGTCTTAAGATGATGGAACGCGTCACGTATATTTTTTAAAAAAAAGAACTTAATCCAATACAAGTATTTTATTTTGGATACCTAAATTTCAATATGAAATTCTACCAATTATCTGCATGCACTATAAATGAGAATAAGAAATGTTACACAGTGTGTAATGTGGCCACGTAACCAATGACAAGTCATCAACCCTGTAAATGCTTAGACATTCATATTTCTTTCTCCCAAATACATATATCACTATTGTAATATTTAAAAATATTTTATGTTGTAACTTTTCATTTTAATGAATGAATCGTTTTATTTTGAATTTGTTCATGTCTTGATTTTCTTGGAATAATGTTTTCTTCATTTCGCAAGTCGGGATTTCAAAACAATATCTTTATGAAAGAAAAACAAAGCTGTGGAGCTTATCAATTTCATTAAAAAAGGACTTACGGAGACAACCTTCTTCAGTTTACATTGCATAAGTCCTTGTGAAAAATTCGTGAAAAATCACCAGCATTTAATTTTTGTATTTTATTTTAGCGTTTCAATAGTATTTAATTTCAAAATATCGCTTTGTGAATTCATTTATAATTACTAACACAGTGTTAAGACTGTCAAAAATGCTGTAGAAACTAATATATTTTGTATTTAAATATTTAACTAAAATGATCGTAACGGCAAAAAGATCTTTTTTTTATTTTATTCTAGATTATACTATTTCAGGTAAAATTTAAAACCCTTTAATCCAAAAATAAATTCACAAATTACTCGTTCTCTTTTTTAACGCGAACACAAATTTTATATTTAACCTTTTTTTCTTAAAGAAAACGGAATTTTAGACAAAGACAAACATATTATATAAGAAACCAATAAATCTATCTTTTTACTAGATGTTTGAATTAGATTTTCATTATTAATCATTTTCGAATTTACTTAAAATAAATGAGGGTTTTTGAAGCAAATTAAGAAATCTTTACCAAAAAATGGAATAATAGTTATTGATTCCAAATAAACTATACATAAAAACCTAGTAACCTAAATAAACAATAGGTTAATTCATAACCGTCTATAAATCTAACGGAAAACGATTTTAATTATACAACTTGAAACCCCAATTTAGTTGAATTAGAGAAAGTAAATCATAAATAAACATCTAACAATTATTTTTTCAAAGTTTTTCGCAAATGTTTCCTTCAATGGAGATTTCTAAGTTTGCTTCTAATACCCCCATTATCATCATCAAATCCCAACATCTAGTCTGCAACAAACGACGGTGGAAATTTATATGCAGCGTATCTCGATAATTCAACCCAGGACAGAATGCCGAACACTCCTCTAGTGGAACGGAAGGCCTGTTGACTACTGCCAACAGGCCGGCTTCTCCTGAAGAGTTTTAAGTGGTTTCCTCTCCACGTGAGCAAATGCTGAGAAGTTCCTGATTAGCCCACATTAATATATTCCTCCTGATCCCAATAGTTTAGATAAATTTTAAGATATTTAATTGCAGAAAAATCCACTTTTTGAAATATAAACCTTGTATCAGCAAGGTAAATAATAAAGCAACTCCCATAAAAAAAAATAAAAAAAACCCAGGACAGAGAAATTTGCAATGTAAACAACTCAGTAAAACAAGGTGAATGTTACACAGGGTGTAAAATGGCCACTGAAACCGGCCAATGATAGGTCGTAAGCCCTGTAGATACCTAGACTTCTATATTACATTCTCTAAAATGTTCCTTATCTGGGACCCCAGGGACTTGAATCCATCTTCTGTCAACAAAAATTTGGCAAACTCAAAATATTGTCGGTAAATTCACCTGGTCCATGAAGAAGAATAGATATTGAAAAAAATTCAGGCGTTGCATAGAATGTAGGTGATATAATTCAATTAGATGAATCTCACCCGCATAAATAAAGGTTTCAGCTCTTTAACTTCACAAACATCAACAAATGTAAAAATTTAAGGAAAACAGATGTTTTTATATAGACGGATAGTGACTGTTCCACAGTGTGTAAAGTGACCACTGGAACTAACCGATGATAGGTCATAAGCCCTTTAAACGCCTAGACTTCCATATTCCCTTATCTAAAATATTCTCCACCCCTGTTGTTATATGTAAATATCAACAACTCCCCAGGGAGTTGAATCTAGTCCTTGTTTACAAATATTTTATATTCAGCCTCCCAAGAATTTAACTCGGGACCTCAAGCATTGAAAGCAAACATTCCAACTACAACACTAAGAGGCACAATTTTCCAAACTCGATTTTTTTCTGAAAGTACCCATCAAGTCAGAAAAAATCAAACTCAATTATAAACACCTCTTTCCAGCTTCCACTCCCACAAAGTCTACTAAATACTATTGAGTCTTTTTACTTTTTTTATAATAGTTTTCTAAGCATAAATATGTCCTTAAAAATGCCCATTGGGCGTATATATAAATAAATAAAATAAATAAATTTGTTCAGAATGCTAATTCTATTTAACACGCATATCTGTATACTTTATCCACCCGGACACAGATACAGATATTTATATTTGTTATATGTTTGGCAATTGTAAAATTTTTATTCATGAATTTTAATGATTAAATTTTCCATATAAAAACATGGATGATTCAGACTTTTAAACCTTCAGAAATTATATTATTGTAGTGAAAATCTAACGCAACTGAATTAACAGAAGATGTATGGGCGTGTTTGATTGATCAAAGGAAAAATCCTAGAGCTATTACAGGTTGTAAATAAAAAAGCCCTTAGTACAGTGCAATGGCCGGATCAGCGTTGCCAACTAAAAATGCTTCAGTTTTGGTAACCTGACCGAGTTTATCCAGGTGCGTCCGCTTTCTCCTACATGATCATGATCTAAAACAATTGATTAGACAACTCTAAAAAATAATTTTAATTGAATAAAGAGAAACAAATAAAATTGTAATAAATATAAAGGAAGATTTTGTTATTAAATTAAATATTTTTCTATTTCCATAAACAAAAATCGGTTGAGTAAATAATGCATCTGGAGTTAAAAGCTTCGAGCTGCCCGAAATGGAGCTTTCACGTTAGCGACCAGGCTTTTAGGAAACTTTCAGATCAGGTAACTGACGGTTAAGGACATTTCCCTGCGCTGAATGCATTATTATTTAAAGTTGAGTCGTACGAACGCTCAAGGAATAACAATATAAAGGATCTCGGGGTAGCTACTAACCTATTTCCGCTTCCCTCGCCATGAAAGTAAGAATAACTTATTCATAATAATAAAAACTTGCGAGTGGCATCATATTTTATGTGAGCTATATAAATACAGCTCAGACCTAAAGTTATTATGATAAAACCTATAAAAATTGTGCATTATTACTTTTTAACAATAGGGAAATTTCACTTTTTTATAACAATTTTACAGTAAAAAGGGTCTATAAATATTGTCGAGTAAAAAACATTTTTTTACCTCTTATTGGAAGAATGAAATTTTTTTGTAAATTTATGATTTTGAATTTCCGTGAAAACGATCATTGCATTGGCCACGCCCCTAATACGTCACGATTCATGTTTATTTTGAACTAAGTTTGACATTGTTTAAATTTTTATTTATCATCGTCACGAACCTTGACGTCACAATTATCAATGACAAACATGTTACATAAGACAACATTTCTTCACAGTATTTTAATGGTTTTGAAAAAACAATTATTTTTTCTAAATCCATTTCGTATGTTATTATCTGTATCCATAGTGTATTGCACCCCTTTTTTATAGCATACATCACGTTCTTTGTGTTGGGCAAAACAAGGCGATCACTATGGAGTTTGGGTGCCGACCCTTATGCATAGAAGCGAAGTCTGAAATCGAAAAAAAACAAGGATGAAAGCTGCATGCTGACGAAATGTGATTTTTGTGCACGTTTGTATGATAGATGCACACAGGACATGTCGAGATCCGTGCATTATGTAAGGACGAACAAACAAACAAACAAACAAATAAACCATCACGCCGTTTCCTCGTAGGGGTAGAGATAAGGGATAAAACGCTATAACACTATATCTTGGCATACAGACCTCGCTTCTTATACATTTATACATGTTTTTATACGCACGCCAATTATTCCTACTTTTGACATGTCCATCTTCAAGTATTTGATGAACGACTTATCGACAAAATCATGAAATGAGTTCTGCGTTGGTTTAAACGTGTAGCGCAAACGGAAGGCACAAAAACGGCGAAAAATATTTACAATACGAATGTTGATGAAGGCAGAAAATGAGAAAGACTGAAAAAAACATGGTTTAAATAAATCCAATAAATACTAAATTTCAAGATGGACACGTCTCAAGTCGGAATGATCGGCGCGCGAGCTTGAGAAGATGTATGAAGGTAGAGGAAACGAGGTAACCGTTAAAACGGCCGTCTTATAATGCGTCTTGTAATGTATGTTAAAGTTATTTAGTTAGAAGAATATTACCCGCATAAATAAAGGTTTCGGCTCTTTAACTTCACAAACATCAAAATATGAAATAATAGAAGAAATATAGATGTGCAAATATGGGTAGAATGTTACAACGTGTATAAACCACTTATAACTTAAACCATCCAATGACAGGTCATGAGCCTTCTAGATGCCTTAACTTCTATTTAACCTTGTCTAGAATGTTTTTCATCTCTGTTGTAATATTGTATTAATTTTATTTGTTTTGTTTTTATAAAATAAAAACGACATTTTGTTGCAACTGAGGGGAAAACATTTACAGGTCTTTTGACCTGACATGGTTTGAGTGGCCAACATGTAACATTCACCATGTTGTGAAAAATGGTTATCTTTAAACATCTACATTTCCTCAACTCTTCTTTCTGTTGACTTTTGTTGCAACCAATTCAGATCTTAATAACTATCTAGGGAAATCCGGCTTGTCTACAAACATTTGGACATACTTAAAATATTGTTTAAAACTACGAAAAAATTTTAAATTTTCAAAAAATGTTTCTAAAAAAGTACAAACACATTTGCTATGGTTATTTCGTTTGAATGCATTAAAAATGTAGAAAAAATAATGCAAAAATTTTAAAGCAAAACAATTAAACCAACCAAAAATAAAAATAATTTTAAATACTGCTTTAATATAAAAGACTTAGTTTGTAAAGGGATGTATGCCAGCTTTTACTTTACACCAACAAATTCCTATTCCCTACAGACTTAAGCCTTGAAAGCCTTAGTAATGAGGTAGCCTTGAACTTTTTCACCTGTTGTATTTCACCTTTACACCCCCTCTCTACATTCATGTTTTTACTAAAAGATTCGAGAAAAAAATAAAAGAATTTACTTCAGCCATACACACAATTTTGTTATCAACTCAAAAAAACAAACGTAAAGTTATAGCATGTGGGGTGGCGATTATAAACTTGCGTGGGTATTATTTGACTGAATCGTTGATCTTTGTTAGTTTTTGCGGGGTGAGAAAAGATGCGTTTGCGCAATGATGGCAGATGTGGACAAGAACCTCTGTTGAAAGAAATATAAATCTTTTTACTTCTTAGGGAGTAAAATCCAGCCCTTGTCTACAAACAAGACATACTCAAAATATTGTTGTAGAGATAATTATTGTTAAATAAATATTGTCATATTTTTTAAATGTACTCCTCTCTTAATGAATCTCATCTTATTCTTGTGGGTAAGGTTAGTAGGTGTACATATTAAATTGTATTTTTTTTTGTTACAACCGTGTATTGTTTAAAGGTTTTTTTCATAAAGCGATACTTTAAATGAAGACCCCAAAGAATTACTCAATAAAGTACTTATACGCGAATGGAAAAAATGTGATACATTTTTCACGACCCTCTCGCGGTTTAATTTGATATTATCAAAATACGGGTACGTTATTTATTTTCACATAATAAATTGTGGGAAAAGTAGGGTAACTTTACCCCACTTATACAGTAGGGCAAGTGCGGCCCACTTGTACAGTTGCTCCGGAGTTTCTAACCGGTTAGCCCTTCACATTACTAATTCAGGAGATGTTTATTGCACGTTTCTCGCCGCAAGTTGTGGGAAAATGTTAATTAATGGAAGAAAACTAAACGGTATTTTGTTTCATTAATTTTTATTTTTGTTTATTATTTATATCACGTTCTTCAATTTGAGCCATGTTACTTCACTTCACCCTGTTTTTCATACAGGTACAGTGCGGCTTACGTAAAAATAAAACAGTTCTTTTGCAGCATCATTTTTTATGCCCACCGTCTATAAAACAGTTTACCCGCATTAATAAAGGTTTCAGCTCTTTAATTTAAATCTCAACCTTTTAATTTTAATCAACAGATTGAAGAAATATGGATGTTTAAATTGAAGGAAAATTGTGGATTTTACACAGTACGTAATGTGGCCATTTTAACCAGCTAATGACAGGTCGTTAGCCTTGAAAATGCCAGTCAATATTTCCTTTTCTTTATGTAGTGTTTTCAATTTCTGCTATGATTGGTTAAATACACGAATTGTATTTAAATAAAGATTGGACATTCCATTATTTTTTAAGCATTTTTTCATATATAAATTGTTATTTGAAGCACTAACATTGTAGTTATTCATTACGTATAATAAAAAAACGTAAAACAACTTTGTTTTAACCCACATTTTTTTTCTACTGATCGGTTTCAAAGCTACTCAAGCTCCTTAACAAGGTATTGTTAACTAATAAAATCTATACTTTTTTATTTTAACAGTAATTATTAAATATTACATCAACCGTATGGAGCTTATAAGTCGAGTCTTCTTGTCATATTATTGTCATGATATAATATTTAGTAATCAGAGTTAAAATAAAACAAGATAGCATTCATTAGATAATTATACCTTGATAAAGAAGCTTGTGTAGCTTTGAAACCAATCAGTAGAAAAATAAAAATAATAGTGTAAAAATAAAGAAATGTGTTTCACGGTATAACAAAACTATACAAAACAATTGTGTATCTTTTAAGTAGAACTTTTTTTTTCAAAGCGTTAAATTATATATTTTAAAGTAATTTATTTGTTTCGAAAAAACTTGGTTTATTTCATACCAAGTATTTTGAATTGATAACTTATATGTAGTAATTACATCATTACAATGTAATTCCATCAAGAACTGTCGATAAATAATTTTAATCAAGTATAAATAGTCAATAAGACTTATTTATTTATTTATATATATATACACTTAAAATAATAAATGTTAAAAATAATATAAACAATTCAATATAATGTGAAAAACATGAAAAATAAATATTTAAGTATTATTTTACACAAATACTATTGGTTACGCGTGAATGTTTACTGTCATTTATATGTTTTGGTTGTCGGCTTTTCCTTGAGAAGTAGGAACCTGAGCAGCCTGGCAGTACCTACCGCATTGCAACAATTCACAAATTCCATTTTCAAAATAAACTGACAGTATTTTTTTCTTAAAACAAATGATGTCTTCTGTGATCCGCACTATAAACTAACAACAACAAATAAGATTCGTACCGCTATCTTGCTATAGGAAGTTACCGCTTAAGTGTCAGCATTTATATCATCACCGCAACCAATATCTAATCCTGATACACCAAATAAAATAAGAAAGAACTTGACATCCGCATCATTCCCGCATTAATAACTATAAATAATATATATATGTATGTATAACACAGCAGTTTTTTTTAAAACCATATTTAGACATAAAAAAATAATTAAACAATGTGTGCAGATATAATTTTAAAAGGAAAATAATTTACATTTTTATTTTTCTTTAAAAAGGTACAAAATATAAGTATATTAAATACAATAAAATTAATTTATCTTAAAAAAAAATTTAAAAAATTAGTAATAATAGTGACAATTAAAGTTATTCAAAAAATAAGTATACACGTAAATATGGTACACAATAGTACCCATACAAAAGTAAACATAGAAAGCACTATAATTTAAAAAATGGAAATTACCGTTCGGCATCTTTGAAATTATTAAATAGGGTTGATTTACTCGTATATAAGATATACTTTTAGTGAAAAATATCAGCAACGTCGGAATAGTTATTGCCGAGAACATGGAGTCGATTCAGAATAGCATTATACGAGTATACGGTACGTGAATTGTTGCAACTAAACGGAGGTACTTGACGAAACATTTGTCCAGGTACTTTGATGTATCTAATGTGTAATTTGCGCGAATAAACTTATGAATACGGTGTACAGCGCTGGTATAAAATATTGTTTTGCCGATGTTAACTTAAATCGGGTTGTGGTCCCGTGGCTAGTGTCTCGGACTCACAGACCAAAGGTCCGTGGTTCGAATCCCACTCTACCCCAACTTGATTCCATTTTCTAATAGTGAGTTATTTACAACTCGTTGAAAATGGCCCTCAAAATTAAATATTTGGGTAAATCATAAGAACGCAAATATTTCATTTTTATAAAAAAAAAAAAAAAAAACTTGAAAGATTATAAAAAAATGTTTATTTTCTGCTTATTTCAGAGATTCAAGTGAAGTGGGAAAGTAATGTACTGATTTGTGAGCAAGATGATCGCCGCGGCTCGCCTCTGTCCGCTGCTAGTCGCGCTGCTCCTCTTCGCGTCTCCGTTCCCGGTAATAGGAGACAAATGCACAACGTAAGTCAAAACAATACTTATTTACAAATATAAATATTTTGTATCTATTTCGTTTATAATGTGTAAAAAGGTATACAAAAACGTTTTTATTTCTTTAAAAATCAGCACTAAACAAAATAATGACGAAGTTTTATCAGAGTATTCTAAAGTAAAATTATTTTTTTTAAGCACGGAAGTAATTTTTTTTTCAATATTAACACAAAAAAATTGAAATTAAAATCCTGCTAAATATAAAGCATACTCGTACAACTCGTGAGCAGGTTTTTATATATTGTTTCAATATTTTTACTAAATTAGTCGTTATTTTAATTGAAAAACTTACCTTAACTTATTTAACCATTTTATTTATTTTATTAAATTATTTAAAATTAAGAACTTACATTTATAAAAAAAACCTTTTTCCACAAGCCAAAATTTGTGCAAACGTCTTATTCTTACATTTAATTTACTTTTCTTTTATTGTTTGGTAAAATGTTGAATATTTTAGGTAAAGGTACATTAGTACAGTGTCGTTTCGCCATATTTATTACAATATCTAGGAACAGCTAGCTCTTCCACACTAGTAAACCTGGTGTAATAATCATTTACCAATTTTTGTTTATCCTCGGAGTGCGATGCATGCTGACAAATTAAGTTGTACCAAAGTAGAGCCCTGACTTTCTATTTTCTTATGGTTTTTGCTTATAAAGCTTGCAAACAATTGTACACTCAAAATATTGTATATATCAGAATAACTATATCCAAAATGCAAAAAAAAATTATATTGAACATTTGATAAAATTAATCACTGAAAATAAATGATCACATTAAATGACATTGAAATCAAAAGAAATCTTTAAAAACCCTTCTAAATTTATTTAACAAATAGAAAAATATGTGTCCTAATATTAGGTGAAAAAAGTGAGATAGAACACGTTCCATCAGGGGTGCCACAAGGTTGGACCCTACCTTATAAATAATATATGTGACTGTTATTCAAAAATTTTTAAATAATGTCAAACATTATGTATATGCCGATGATACTGTTTTAGTAATGTTTTACAAGGATATTCAAAATGCAGAGAAATTGCTGCAAAAAAACGTTGTGAATCTGGAAAAATGGTCTCATGACGCAGGTTTAATAATTAATCCAAAGAAAACCAAACTATAACAAAGATCGTAGATTTATCTCACTGAGATCTACAATCTGGCAAAATGCGGTATGTCTTGGTTAAGTAGAGTTAGAGTATATTATCCGTCAATATAATATGTCTATTTTTCCATTTTCAAATATCGCAAACTGAGATAATATCATTTAACAACAAACATGACTTGTCAACAAATGTGACATACTATCTTTAGAAATGGAGTATTGAGTGACAAATTAGCTTATTTTACCTTCTTTGTTTTAGATGGCAAAATATAATATTTTCAAATATATATTTGTTTGTCAACCATTACTCTATTTCTAAAGATTGTATATCATGTCTGTTGAAAGATTGCCAAAGATGGCATGTCAAATATATCTTGTTTTGCCGTCTTTTTTCTAGGTGCTAAATATGATTAGTCAAACATTTCTTTTTAGCGTCTGTTTTAGATAGCAAAATATGATAGTTCAGGGATGTCCGCAAACAAATTTTTCTTCATTTTGTGCACAAACAAAAAATAAACGGCGAAATAAAATCCTACAAATAAAAATGTTCAATGCATCTTTTGATACTTGAATCGGACTTGTAAACTAAAATTCTGATTTTTCAGAGCCCATCATTCAAAATGTACAAAAAAAGACATATTATATTTAGTTATCTTTCGACTGTTAATATTTATTCGTTTATTTGATTAAAATCAGAAACATTTGCGCTGAAATAAATTAACTACGACTATGTATGCTTTCCGAATTTTTGTTTTTGAGCTTGGCAAAATGAATAATGGCATCGATTTGATTTAAAATGAGAAAACCAAGAGATGAATGTTGGGCGGACGTAGAGGAGGAATTTTGTGGGTCAGAAGGAAGTATTCCAAGCACGTCTGATGGAAGAACGAAAGGGGCGTAAAGGCGGCAAAGGGTATAAAAAAGTCATCTGACAAATATGGTACAAGTTTTACACCTATGTACATTTCTAAACAGGGAACGTAAAAGTCAGCGAATATGTTTTTTATAGCCAAGAATAACTCAACCAATACCCCGTGCCTTATTAATCCACCAGATATTAATGATAACATAAAACGGCGGTCCCTCGGATAACTTTTTAAATGCCTTTGAAACCTGGTTTGAATTTAAATTGACTTAAACATTTTCGAAGACACAAAAATTCGTTCATATAATCATTTTCACAAATAATGAAACACGTGACACTGCCAAGTAATTAAAATATAGTAATCATCTTACTCCTATTCATACCCTATGGCGCATAGGGCACTGGTGTAAAAGGCACTGGTGCAACATGTAAACAAAATATAAAGATACACAGACAAACAGTAGTATTAATTGCCTAGCTTGGAACGGGGTATGTACCCTTGTTAGCTGGGCAAAGTGAACATGGAATCGTATTTTGATAGAGAGTGTGAATAAATAAATAAATTAAAAAAAAAAAAAAAAAATAATGATTTGTAAGAGTTTTTAAGCAGAGTATTTAACAATAATTGTTGCCCTAGGGCCTAAATCATATTTTTTTTTTTTCATTTATCATTTATTTATTCATATATATGCACATTACAAAATGGAATATCCTAATTCATACATATAGAAATCATTAGGTAAAATTAGGCATATTTAAAAAAAAAATACATTAGTATACATAATATCCAAAGAATAATATGTTGAAAAAGTAAGAGAATCTTGTAACGAAAAACTCCCTCAGAGACGTGAAAAATGTCAATGTCCAAAGTGATATTGTTCAACATAGAGATAGCCCTTCCAACAGGCATAACCATTGGCAGGTTGGTCTTGTTTATTGGAATGTGAAACAGTCTATGCTGACGCTGTCTAAGGTAATTATCAGGAACATAAAAACTAATGCTCCGCATAATTTCAGGGTTGTCAATAATACCGCGCAACAATCGAAAGAAGTGCGTTGTTAAATACACATTCCTTCTAGTCTTCAAACTGCTGTAACCAAGCATACCCTGGAGGAACTCAGTGGGATAAAGCCATGAATAATATCCGCTATCCGGATAATATCATGTATAAGTCAACATTATGCTCTTTATTGTTAATGTTTTATATGAATGCGTATTCTCTAAATTTGTGTTATATTTAGTGTTTCCTATCAATTTCTTATGAATCTTGTATTTGATGTGTTGTGGATAGTTTTAAACTTTTATTGGATCAGAAATAATATTTTATCTTCAAAATAATTAATAATAATAAAGGCATTATTAGTTTTCATATTCTTTAAAATATTACCAGTGAAATTGTGAGCAGCCCGAAAAAATGGTTGGTGTTCAACCAAATTCTATATGTACATAATTCATACGATTCGTTCTCGTTTTCTCAGGCTTTTCCAACCCCAGTTCCAAAGCTATTGAGTAATTTCCATACTCGCTGATGCCGCGCGCGCTTTCCGTTACTTAAAAATATTTCTTTACGTACGGCAAATCCCTTTTTGTGGAAATGCAAAGACGATGCCATTTTTTAAGAGATTCAAGCTGTTTAGTGAAGAATTCTACGGAATAGACCAATCAATCATGGGATTTTGAATGATACATTTCAATTTAGCTTGATTTTCATACGAAAATTGCTAGTATTAAAAAAATATTACAAAAGTGCACAGAAAAAAATACAAGTAACTTAACAATTCATAAAGTTTGAGATAATATTAGAGCCTACTGCTTCAATTACAATTTTGTTAACATTTCCCTTCCTGTCCCAAAAACATTCGCGCGTTACGGTGCTGTGTAGTAATTACACATTAGAGATTTTAAATCGAAAAAAAATATGATTCAAAAGAAATTGATTAAATTATTTAAAGTTGAAATTTAAAGTGACGTTTTTTTATTTAATTGCTAAAAATATGAAATAAATATTTGCTCATGCTCTCAGCGCGTGCAAATAACTACTACAGGGGTCTGGGAAAAGTACTAGAAACTTTGCTGTTCACGCATGTCACGCATAAAAGTATCTCTCTTGCTCCCGAAAACATCTGTATTATTGAGAGTGAGATGTAAAGAGTGTGTGAGACAAATATATATTAGGATTACTCCTTTACTACGTACTCCGCAACAAGCGACATACTGGTAAACTTTTTATTGTTCTGATGATTTATCTCCAATTTTTGATAAAATGCTTTTTCTGTTCCCAATAAGCATTAATTATTCGATAAAAAACCAATACGTAAATGCAAAATGGAGGAATATCGAGAATCTCAACCAATATTCTTTTTTATTTATGGAGATATTAAAGTTATTAGATGCAATGTGTACTAGCAACACATTACCGGGAAGGAAGAGTTAGAGGTTTAATACAGTATAATTTATACCTACAGTTTCAGTTTATGTTAATGTAAATTTTCATTACGGAGGGAGTCATAAAATCAGTTACGTATACACTTTAATTACAATTTCAGTAAAACTGTATTTATAGTTTCGGATACTGTAACAGTTACTTTTTCAGTTTCAGGAGTTTATTAAAATGTAGTAACTGTTTTAGATAAGTTGTAGTTACAGCTATGAACATGCTATCAAAATTGCAAAAAAGAGCATATGGCCATGAAAATTTTGGTAATTATATTTAAATACTTAAAAATTAATCAAAACTAAGTGTTTATATGTCGAGGTGCAAGTTTTCCTCATTGACATTGGTTAAATGCAAAAGCGTCATTTCTCAATTGTATAAACCAAATCACTCTTTGTAAAAAAACGTTTTACATAATTCTAAAATAGCGAAACAAATGTTGGAAAAGAAAAAACTTAATTTCAAATACGCTTAACTTAAAATAATATTGATATTATTTTGTAAGAATAAGTAAAAAAAAAACATTTATTTGGTAACCTACTGAAAGTTATTGATTTTTAAAAAGTAGTTCTTTTTTTCTTCTATGTGTTACCCTCAAATGTGAATTGTTATTTAAATTTGTCAATTTTGCTCCAAAATAATAATTTTTACATTATTTTATCGTTTGTTCATCATACCATTTCAACACCTAATGTTGCATAGGGCACTACATTCATACAACAATCGCAGCGTATCTTTTCTATGTGTTACCCTTAAATGTGAATTGCTATTAAAATTTGACAATTTTGTTGCAAAGTATTTTTTTAAACTTTATTTTATGAAGGTAAGAAGATCAGTCTTATGCTTCAGGTGCCAGTCCAGGGACTGTGAAATATTCTAGCCTAAAAACACCATTTGAAATTAATATTCATATCAACTATGTCAGGAATAAAATCCGAAACCTCTTGCATGGTAAGTAGACGCGCCGATAACTACACCGCAAGGCCGACAATATCATTTGTAAATGAAATGTATTAAATTTTAAAAATATATATTAATATCGATAAAAACTGGTCTGTATTTGAAATCAAGTCTCTTGGCAATGATTTATCACTTTATGGTAGTTAAGACACATAAAGTCGAGAAAAAATATTATGTATCAAAAGAAAATTGGAGACTTAACCCCCGCGTTTTTTAAGGGAGTGAGATGTTTTTCTTTAAAAATGAGAAGCGAACACATAAAAGGGAATCTAAAAGAAGCATTTACACACTTCTGGTTGAACGATAAAGATAGATCTCAGCAAAATATATAAACGAAGTTTTCCCAGAGCACGAATTGTGTCATGCCTAAAACTCGTACAATTTTTGCTCAGAGACATCTCTCCTTTATCGCACCTAAAGTGTTTGATATTTTGGAAGAACGTTTTAAGCTCTGAAGGACAAAAAATATTTTCAAGAGAGGAGTGGATTTTCCTTAGTGGGGTGGATTTGAGTGGGAAACTCCGTGATGATTTTCCGAATGTTTGAGTTTGCTGTTTATCATATTAATGTGCCATATATTATTTTTTAGAATTTTTCTTTTGTTTCTGATCCAAAATGATATTTGTGGTGACTCATATGTCTGTATCAAGTAATTGCTCGTTCCTACTTAACACAGTAGTTTTAGTATCATAGAATTGAGACTTGTGAAAAAAAAGTGTATAAAAAACTTCTTTTTAGTAAATTAATAAATGAAAATAAACCAAAAAATCAAGCGAATACCCGTTACAACGTTCGATGAATTTCTGATAGATTATTCAAATTCCTTGATTTTTTGTACTCGTACTTATCTTTCTCCTATTGGTGCATAAATAACTACAGCGGTAGATCTATTTCAGCGTATATCAATCGTTTACACACTTCATATGATTGAATCGTACAGTTACAAAACGCTCTTTGAACGAATGACGAAAAAAATGATACCTAAAGATATCGAGAACTTATATATCAATAAATCTAAAAAATAAGACTTCGGCGAGTTATCCAATCTCACTCCGTTGTATTGAAATATCGAAATTAATAGTCATGTGAGTTTTTACACCTGTTCCACTAACGTGAATACTGTAAAACAATCGAGTCATTGAATTATGAAACCTGTTTTAGGCGTAATAAAAAAAAGCATACATGTATATCGCGAGGAAATGATTACAAATAGGTAACTTTACAATTAGCATTTTTGTGTTACGCACTATAAAATAATGTTTTCTTCCATGAATGAAACAAAAAAACGAGTCGTAATTTATTCAAATCATAATAATTATATGTTATATTGTACTTTTACATCGATTCCTGTCGATATATTAGAAAAGTAATTGAGAAGACATTTTTGTTTATTTCTTGTTTAACTGAGATGTCGCGCTAGTCTATATACGATACAAGACTTAAAACATCTTTTAAATTGTTTCAAATGATAGTTTTGTATTTTTTGGAATCTTCAAATGGACATTTTTACATCAGATTTAAAAATTAAAATTTGTACAACTATGCTGGACACAAAAAATATTCATCCTTGCCACGCGAAGAATGAATGTGACGCCAATACAGAAATAAATCTGAAGTGAGAGCACAGAAGATAGATGTAATAACAAAGAAGACAGAGACGCTGTTCCGTGGCCGGTGTTTGTGCGAAACAGATTCAGTCGGTTATAGACAGTAAAGGGAGACGCACGCATGTAAGATACGCGTATTTATGCTATTTAATTTATTTTGCTATGACAGAGTTGAATTAAATGTTTTTTTTAACAACTTATGGAAAAGGAATAATAAACTATCAGTTGTTTTCCATGATTTATTCTTAATGTCTGAACTAAAGAATATTTCGCCTTTCGCTTGAAGTAACAAAATATTACATCACCTCGCGCAATGAAATTATTTACAACTGTCTTTTAAGAGTTAAAAGTAATATGATTTTTTTGCATTTACAGGGTTGTTTACCTGTCGTCTATTATTCGATATAAGGATTCATATCGTACATCCAATAAAATAGACTCAAATAAAAAAAATAAAAATAGGAGAGATTAAACATTTTAGTAACAATGATATATTATATTCAAAAACCTTTCGTTGAGCTTTTAATTTTTTTTCACCCTTTAAAGCAATGCCGATGTGTCATATTATATATTGAGATATGTCTCGAAAGATGCTTTTACATTTATCAAAGAAAATTTCGAATGTGTCATAAAGAAAAAGGGAAAAATAAGACACCGTTTGAGAATCGTCGCGTTCAAATAAGTGTTCGTGTGTCATAATGCCATCAAGCGGCTAAATCGTGAAGCTGGGATTACGTCTATTTTTCAACACTCTGATTCAAGAAAAGTATTTCAGTAGCAATTTCAATCATATAAACAATAATAACTTATTTAAAATTTGCATTATTCGAATCAATATTTAAACTAAGCTCTCCGTTAGTAATATTTATTTATGTTAATACCGTTTATTTCATGGGAATTTTCTATTATTATTATTTATTGCTATTATACTACTAATTCCTAAGTGTTTCCATTTTAGTTATTTTATTTTTAGTCCTTTTTTACCTTGCTTTTTCTTAAAAGTAATCTATATTTTGTAGTATTAAGTTCATGTAATATTTTGTAAATAAAGGTTTGTATTTGATTTTCTGAAATTGTTAATTTTTTTCCTTTTTTTCCTATTTTTGTATATCTTATTGATGAGCAAAATACAAGATTATTCACAAAAAAAATATTAAAAAAAAAAATTACCGTGAAATTTAAAATAAACTAATATTTTCATAAATATTTTATATTTTATTATTGTGTCAAAATCAGATTTTGCTGCTGTGTAATTTAGAAAAATAAAATGTATTTTTTTTAACATTTTCTGACGAAATCAGTTTTTTTTTGTTGTAAAAACAAAACAAAAAACGAAACATCGTGCCGTTATTTGTAGGGTTAGGCAGAGATGATAGAATGCCACATCTCTATGTCATTTTTTATATTTTTTTATTCATAATATATTTATTTATCATTTATTGAGACGTAGCGATCAGATTTTGTTGCCTGTTTATTCATACATCTTCTCATGCACGCACGCCAATTATTCCGACTTTTGACATTTCCATTTACAATTATGTTTTGTATTTAGTTGTGTCATGTCTTTCTCGGTTTTTTTGGTCTTTTTCGGTCTTTCTCGTTTTCTGCATCTACCAATATTTGCATGGTAAAAACGTTATGCCGTTCTTTCGCCATCCATACGCTCTACATGTCCGAATGAACGCAGCACTCATTTCATTATTGTGTCGATAATGCTAGTCTTCTTTTGAGTTATGACTCTATTTTATCGGACGTGCAATATACAGTGCTCACCGTTTGTGATTTTTCACTTATATGATCTTAATTTTTTCAATTGGTTTAATTTCGAAATAATTCCTCTAATTTCTATTCCGTTTGATTCTTTACAATTGTCAAAATTGAAAAACTCTTAAGTTTGCTAATATTTGTGTGTATACTAGTGACGTACTTATTTCTTAAAAAATATTTTTTGTAATCTTTGTGGACAACAATGTAAATTCAAACCAAAAGGGATTTAATTTATTGATATTGCAATAGTAAGGGAGAACTTTTTATGAATGCAGCACAAAAGTCTTACCATTTATAAGGCTGGTTTAACATTTCACATCTACTTTCCTGTTATGAATGATGACTTTATGTTAATATTATTAAAATCCAAAGCATTAACTTGAAATATTACTAAATGATTGCATATAACCACTTACCGACTTCCTTGATTGAGACGTAATCGTTTCTTCGTTTGGACACTAATTAGACTGACACGCAAATCCCATTATACACCTTCACCACAGTAGCTGCACAAAAATATAATACTAATGTGCTGATATGGCAAATGCTTTCAGCAGCTTACATTAATGAGCACTGATTATAATTTATGAAAATGTTTGATATTGTGAGAAAAATAGTTAAACTAACTGTTAAAATAGTTGAATTTCGGCCATTGTCAAGTCATATGGCCGGAAAATTCTAAGACTTTCAAAATTGCTTATTGACGACATATCGATCATCAATCTTGTTTTTTTTTTTTTACAGCGGGAATATAAACTATTTTTATTTAGAAAATTGATGACCCTTTAGATCTTGTTTCAAATTTAAAATCTGGCATCGTAAACCCTTCCCAGGCTAAACTTATTTGAAACAGGTAAATTTATTTACCCGATAAAAACAATCCGGCCAAAGATATAAATTGGCCGTTTATTACTATTAAGCCAGAAAATTTCATTTCGCCGACTTGGCTTGGCGGAGAACAAATTTTATTCCCTTAATAAAGTATTATGCTTACTTGCGAAATAAGATTTAAGACAGTTTTAAAAAATAGTAGTAATATGAATATTACTCATGTTTTACAAATCACATATTATTTTTAAATTAATATTTGAAACATTGTGTCATTTCCCATGACCGTTTTTGTTACTTTTTGATTTTTTTATTCAACGAAAATACGCATAAAAACATTTCAAGGGATTTTTTTTTGTATTTATTTAATATCTGCTTTGAGAACAGTGCATTTGCTTCGATTTAAGATATTTATTTATCCAGTTAAAGTTACACTAGTTTACATATTTTTGATATTATTCAGAATTTTCAGGCTGTGCCCGTGTTAAGCCATAATAATTAAAAATAATAAAAAACACATTGCAAAATAAATTAAATCATATAAACATATGATGCTATAAAATAACAATCCAGAAAAAAAATGTATTAATAGTTAATAATAATATTCCAAAGACGATAACACAAAAAAATAATTAAATGTCAGTATTAAAATACAAATTAAACTAATTTTGTCACAAACATAATCAAATATACCAAATATAAGAGACATTGGAATCAATAGAAAATAATACAAAAATATAATTGAATTGATGATTGAGATATGGTTAAACAAGTAATAAATAAAATGCCAAATAACAGTTAGTACGAAAGTAAATAATAACAAAAAATCAAGATACATGTTATAAGCAAATAAAAGTATGAAACGAAAAGAGATTAGTAAAAGTTTAACTAGTATGACTAGATATGAGTTCCGGAGGGGAGCACTAGGAATCCCAGACCTAAAATGCCATAAATACGAATTTAAAAACTAAAATCGTTTTAATTGTTATTTCATAGTAGTGTGTTTAGAGCGGTTTTTTTTAAAGTAAACCTTAACGCATAAGAAAACAATTATATCACATATTGAGGCAAATTGGATGGTTAATATTAAATATATTTTCCATAAGGATCTTCAAAAATGACAAAAATTAAAATAAATTGAATATGAAATATTTATAAACTGTATGAAGTTTATATTTGAAGCACTAACTTTGTGGTCATTATAATAAAATAATTCAAACAACTTTGTTTTTAACCACTAATTTTTATTTTCCACCGACCGGTTTCAGAGCAAACAAGTCTTCTTCGTCAAGTTTTTTTATTTATAAACTGATTTAATTTGGTTCACTGTTTATTTTTGTAATGTCAACAGTACCTATTTTTTATGAACATCAGAATGAGCATATTGAACGAATATAGATAGTAAGTATGAATATTAATATACAATATTTCATGGGTCTTAAACTAATAAAATTTATTCTCTATTTTAAAAAAATAAAACAAAACCCATAATTCATCTAAATAAGGTTGTACATATAAAATAAGTTGAAGTAGGAAATGACATTTTCAGATATCGATATGGTCTGCAAATTCATTGCTGAGGTTTTGCATTTGATGTAGAGTATTGAATCTAGACTTGCAATAAAATATATATTGGTTTCTCATAGTTTTGTTTAAAGCATAACGATCTATCATTTGCAATAGTTGCAATTAAAGTCAGATAAAAAACACTTTAATAGCATTTCAACAATATCAAAACGCATCTAAAATTATTTTTTTAATTTGTACCTTAAAGAGTAAATCACAGGAGCCGTAGAGTAGAATGTCCAGGAAACAAGATTTTGTGATGGTGCGATTTTCAAAACATGATAACCTTTGAACCAAATGAGATAATTTCAACCTTTTTTTAGTCAATATGTTTTCATAAATGGTACATGTTTTTTTTATTATATTACAAATCTAATTTTATACATATGGTAAATATTATAACTGTAACTCTCAAAAAAAGGACAAGCTTTTGTGCTTGGAGAGTGACTGATACCCGTATGCAGAGACAAAACTTAAGGTGAGGAAAGTACATTCTAATTTCAAATGCAGAGAATAACCCGAAGGTGAAGACAATATAATGTACTTTCCTCACCTTAAGGTTTGTCTCTGCATACGAGTATTACTCTTTTATGGTTATTTATTTATTAGAATCTATATAATTTTGAATATACGAGATATAGAAAAATAACGTTAAGGATATAAAAAGAAAAATAAAAAAAATAAAAATATTAACGCTAATTGAAATAGAATGCAGTTTTTACATGGGTTCAAAAAAAAATCTTTGATTTTATTTATTAATATATGTTCTAATAATATTAAGTTAATTGGCGAGATTATTGTAATTTTTAATACCTTTTAAGACAAAGCTATTTTGACCATGATTTTTGTGGAATTAAGAGATTTTAATATTATTTTGGTATCTGCGTGACTCATTTATTTCAAATTAGTTTATTTTTTCTACTTTATAAATTTGTACTCGTATAGTGGAATTTATTTAACAAATAGTGCCTACTGGGCCTTGAATATTAGGGATTTCTTTAAAATGACTTTAATAATTAATCTTTGTACTGTTTGAGAAGGTTTAATATATTGGCATATGCACCACCACATACAACAATACCATATTGTAACTAAGATTGTGCAATTTAGTAATACACTGTTTTTAAATTATTTTTTTTTTTAAATTTTCGATAATTTAATACATTTGTTTATACATTTTCTAATACATTGAAACAATTCCCATATAAAATAGTATTTTCATTTTAAGTGTGAGTCTATGTATACATTAATAAATTTTATTTTATTTGTTTTATCAAGTACTGAACGTGTTAGATCGCAATTAGTTTTGTTGGAACTGCTTTGGTGAATTATTATTTTTATTTCTGAATCTTAATTTGTTTTGTCAACAAAAAATGGGATAATTATTGTCGTTTCTGTATTTAAAGATAATATATTTTTGTCAATCCACAATTTCAATTTATTCATAACATTATTAGCTACTAAATTTACTGAAATTCAGTTTACTCCCTCAACTGAAACAACATTATCATCGGCATATAAAATTATATTTTAATTAAAATTTTGACAAAATACGTCATTGACATAAAGAATAAATAGAAACTGAAACAGGGTATTGTGACCTATCATCCATGAGGTATTCCAAAATCGCAAGTATCAATTTGACTATAATATATATATATATTTGGCTAGAATCGATAACTTGTAAGCCATTCAATGGCTTTGCCATCCATTCCCACACCCTTTAATTTTGATTTTTATCATTTATCATTTATCATTTATTTATTCATATACATGTACATTACAAAATAAAATATCTTAATTCATACATATATAAATAATTAGGTAAAATTAGGTATATGTAAAAAAAAACACATTAGTATACATAATATCCAAAGAATAATATGTTAAAAAAGTAAGAGAATCTTGTAACGAAAAACTCCCTCAGAGACGTGAAAAATGTCAATGTCCAAAGTGATATTGTTCAACATAGAGATAGCCCTTCCAACAGGCATAACCATTGGCAGGTTGGTCCTGTATATTGGAATGTGAAACAGTCTATGTTGACGCTGTCTAAGGTAATTATCAGGAACATAAAAGCTAATGCTCCGCATAATTTCAGGGTTGTCAATAATACCGCGCAACAATCGAAAGAAGTGCGTTGTTAAATACACATTCCTTCTAGTCTTCAAACTGCTGTAACCAAGCATACCCTGGAGAAACTCAGTGGGATAAAGCCATGGATAATATCCGCACTCCCTCATGTAGAGAAACCGAAGAAATTTCTTCTGAACCCTCTCCACCATAAGAGAGTACTTCAACTCACACGGTCCCCAAATCATCGAGCCACTCTCGAGTCTACTTCTACGCTTGTTAGTTTATTGTGTGATACAGTATCAAATGTTTTTTTTTAAGTCAATTAATATACTAATACACTTTGATCTATAAAAAACTGCCTTTAGTATGTACATTATAAACCTTTTTATGTTTGTATGTGCAAGCATTATCTCCTAAATAAAAAACAATAATTAAATAATAATTAATTAGGTTTTTTTGTATTTTAGTTTTTTAGTACTAATTGTGGACTAAATTTTCCGTTGACCAGTAGGTTTTTTGATTGGCTGGAAGAAGTTGCTTTTAGCAATAAGTCCACCAAAGTACTTGTTCTATGTACTTGAAGTTTCAAATCAATACCAATTAATTATAGACCAGTATTTGAGATGGAATGAACAAATTGAAACTATAACTGCAAAAATTAAGCGCTGAATACATTTTTTCATCCCACTTAGAAATATACTTAAAGTCCCGGACTAGAAACACCTATACCATGCACTGGCCAATTCTGTGTTGACTTACGGTCTAATTGGTTGGGGAGCTTGCACAAAAACCGCCCTTGAACCTGTAGCAATTGCACAGAAATCTTTAATCCGAGTCATTTAAAAATAAACATTTCGTTATCCAAGTGACTTGCTCTTCAAAGAATTCACAGTACTGAATATTATTCAACAGTATATATTGAGAACGGTAGTGGTTACACACATTAAGAGAGACATTTACCCAAGCGTCAACCACAACCATAATACAAGATACTCTAATAGGAATATGATACTAAGTGAAGGGGTCAACACTGTTCTGGCATCGAGACAACACTATTACGTAGGCAAAAAGGTCCATAACCTTTTGCCAGAATCGTGGAAAGACGGGAGTGTTGTCAAGTTACGGAAGGTGTTGACCTCGCTCTTTCATGACATTGGTCGTAGGGAGTCAGAAAAGTTGATGCATGCCACGGATTGGAGAACCTTACTGGATGCCAAAAATAAAATATAAAAAATAAGGAATAATTAAAAAAAAAAAAAATTTATAGATGACAACCATGAAGTTTCGCATAAATAAATTGTCTATGTTTTTATGAATGTATGTATGTGTATGCGCATGGGTGTATGTACGTATGTGTGTATGTACATGTGTATATATGTGTATATTTATATATATGTGTGTATATATGTGTATGTCTGTATGTATATTAATCAAAATGTATCCGAATAAGTTTATATTTTGTTTGTCTGTGCTCTATATTAATTTGTTAACTATTATAATATATTAAAATGTAATTGCCTAGCTTGGAACGGGGTATGTACCCTTGTTAGCTGGGCGAAGTGAAAATGGAATTGTATTTTGATAAAGAGTGTGAATAAGTAAATAAAATAAAATAAATACATAAATAAACTTTCGAGGCAAAAAATATTATTTTCATAATAAATTTTCGTTTACATAGCATATCTGGGACTATTGATATTTTTGCATTAAAACAAAGCGGAATTCAGATTCTTATTTCAACACAAAAATGCATTTTCATGACGAAAGTGGACTGAGGTGTTTTATTCACGTATAAAATAGCTTATAACGATAATTTCTGCATTTTCAACTTCAAAGCGGAAAAAAGTGGACTTCTGTGCTTTATCATCTAAGGTACATGTATTATTATTTTATATTAGAAATCAAATCTTGGACCTCGAGAATGGTAGGCAAATGGATTTACCTCCACTCAATTAGTTTTTTAGGAATTTTACCTGAGAGTAACCATCGAGTCGAAAATACTCGTCCAGGATTCTGGTTTCATAATCAGAAATGTATACAGACAAGCATTCTTTGTGTGTGAGAATAAGTATTATTTTCTTATTATTAAATTTACAAGTTAATCCTATCCTAGCGTGTTATCTTTTTCATGTCAAATGAGGTGAGATATAAAAACTATCTTCCTTTCTTACCTCGGCATGAAATATTCATGTTTTATTTTCTCGGGTACAGAGGGTTAGCTGCTTGATCGTGTTTAATGTAGTTGACATCTAACGGAGTCTCCCTTTACCATTCCCAACGAGTGACAATTTATTTAGCTTTTTACCTATTTCTTTTTCGGCGTCACGTTATTTTCAGTGTAACCTTTTTATTTATTATTTTTACATCTCTTCAAACCGTCATTAATCTGGCACTTTAAAATGTCTTCTAAAAAAAGTGATATCACGTTTCTTGCTTTGAGAAGGTATTAAAATTAAATTTTAATGAATTTGTTATTTTATTTTATTTTCATGAATTATTTACAAAAATGATGTAAGATAAACAAGTACTTAAAAGTGATAAAAACATTGAATTAAATTAAATACAACGTTTGCATTACTAAAAGTTTATTCAGAATAATTTTATTTATCCTAAATCATTATTTATTTATTATTTTATAAGTGTGTACATGGCACAAATGCTTTTTAATAACATAAATACATCTAACATAACAGTGTTCTATTACAAAATTATGAAATAATATAATAAAAATATATTTATACATATTACATAGTTGTTTTATAAATTTTTCCGTATAATAACTTTGGGGTTTTAATACTTAACATATTTAGGTAAAAAAATAATAAAAATAAAGATAACGTGGTATATTCGAAATAGCAAAAATCATAAATCATTGATTTGTTGGTATTGTTGCAATGTATATTTAATGTCCGAGGTTTAATACTGTCTTCTGATAAAAGCTCAAGCTCAACCGTTTTAAAAATAAAATATAAAAAGAAACAATATAATAAATCTTTTTTAAAATTTAATTAAAAAAATATATAAATTAAAACTATAAAAAAACAAATATCTAGTCATACGTTTTATATGACGTTAATTTATTAAAACATTTTTTTTTACTATTTTTACAAATGAACATAAACACTTAAACAGCAGTCAGAATCCTATCATCATAGTTAGGGTATTTGGAGTTCACAAAGAGCCTCTAAGAATCTCTGACAGCTGCCAATTCTTACGCATCCTCCCGAGTCAGATTCGCGTCCCGTAGTTCGGACATAAACAGCCGACGAAAAATTCAGGACTTCAAGAACCCGAACCCTTGAAAAGTATGCAAGTGGGGTTAAGGCTATAAGGAGGCATCCGCAGTACATGACCCAACCAAACGTATTACTTTATCTTCTTGATGATAATTATCACCGGAGTTTGCTGTGTCCGTTTTCTTATTTCTTCATTCCTCACAAAGTCAAACTACTGCACACCCAAGATTCTTCTAGGACGCTTGTTCCTAAAACGGAGTATTTTACCGTTTTGGACCTTAGAGAAGTACTACGATTTGCATTCGCAGAGAATAATAGGTGTAAAGCAAGCGTTATAAAGGCAGACTTTGGTTTTCATTTAATAAATTGCATTTTTCAAATTAATTTTGTATTCTGAATTTATTATCCTCAAAACGTACGTTAGTTATTATTATATGATAAAATCATAATCATCATTCCCTTTTTGCACCTAACGGTGCATAGGGCACTGCATTGGTACACCAATATGATATAATATGATGACTAAAATATAACGAATCAGTTACTGGCTTTAACGTCAATATAGTCGTTTTTAAAATATTGTAAAACAGCAAGTATTACTTATAAAGAAAAATCAGTTTCGTTACATACCAATATCGAAAATATAAAAATAAATTTCAAAAATTTCAAAAAATCTAGTTTATTCCTCTTTTAATTCTACTTAAGGTATACAAACGTTCAAATATAGACGATCCTTCAATGGAGATTTCTAAATTTGCTTCTAATACATAGTGAATGTTACACAGTGTGTAAAGTGGCCACTTACACCACTTAGACACTAAATTACAGGTCATGAGCCCTGTAAATGCCTAGACTTCTTTATTACCTTCTCTAATATGTTTTTTATCTCTGTTGTAATTTGTTAAAAAGTAGTTATTTAATTCCGTTTTTTGGATAATAACACTGCTTTTTAATTCTTGTGACAAATCAGAAGATAAAAAGAAAAAATAACATTTTTCATTTTGGTAAGCTAGTCGCATAAAAGTGTAAGAGTTAAAGCGTCCCTTCTTGAAAGTGCTGGGCGTTAATCTGGGGGTGTTAAACATGAGGTCATAACAACTTCCTTTTTCTCTTTCTTCCTATTTTGCACCCCCTCTCTCTTATCTCAGCCGTGGGGGCACTGAACCAGAAGAGAATTTGGTTCCTAATGAACCCCATAGTATTCAAGACCTAAGGTCTAATAACTAAACAAAGAAAAATCCCTTTGCAGAGAGAAAATAAATGTCTCCTTTTGTGTGAGGAAGTTTGATGTCACGCTGCGAACAGATAAGAAAAATGATAAATTATTCAAATGGTGTGATGATTCGAAATTTCCGACCTTTCGCTGATTTGTCGGAACAATTTTCTGGTTGATTTTACTATTTACTGCAAATTTTCGTTGATTCCAGCTGGTTAAATCACTACTCATGTAAAAATTTTCACTTTGTTATAAAATCATGATTTTATTGTAAATTTGATTTATCCTTCAATAAGCAAAAATGTTCAGATTGAGTGTCAGTGTCAAGTGTCAAAAAATTTAAATGTTATCATAAACATTATTAAACACTTTTGATAAAGATTTCTATTGATAATTATTTATATATTTGTTATTATTCCCTTTCCGCACCTAATGTTGTATAGGGCATTGCATTGGTACATCAATTGCAGCGTATCTTGATCATTTTTCTTACGTGCAGGTAAGATAATCAGTTTTACGCTTCGAATATAATAAATTACGCTTTCATTCGTTATTTTCTTTATACGAAAAAAATGTTTAATAATGCATTCCACCAGTTTTAATGATTTTTAAAGTCTGGCTGATCACACAACATAAGGTGTACATTTTACAGCACACTTTTAAAACTGACGTTTGTCGTGTCATTTATGTATTAAACATCTCCTTTTTCTTCTTCTTTAGCCTTGTTTTCTCCACTGCTGGATAAAGGCCTCTTCCAAACGTCTCCATTCCTTTCTATGACCCGCTTTCATCATCTATGTTTTACCTATTGCGTTTGACCTAGAGTAGGCGGCTACAAAAAGCGTCTGTTCCCTATTAAGGGCGGCTAAATCCTAACTCACCAACACGTATTTCAAGCGTGGTGTTTTAATGCCAAAACCTCCAAACAAAATGAATTAAACAAATTATTTTACATTTTTATTAGGTTACTCAATTGTAACAAAACACTTTTTTATTTGTTGTGTATGCAGATACTTAGTAGAATTTCACATCACAATTTCATTCACAAGGCATCCAAAATAAAACACTTTTAGAAAACACTTTGAACACTTTAAACAGTTGAGGGTCTCAAAATTTTTTTAAATAACCTTTTGTAAATGAAATCAATATATTAAATCTTACAATTATATTAATTTTAAAGCTGCATCCCTACAAATATTTTTAAAAATGCAAGGTTTTCCCTATATACTCATAATGTATCCAATTAGATGTCACATTTTACAAGTAGGACATTTAGGTCCAAAGTTAAAAAGATTAGAAATTTTAGAAATAAATAAGATAAAATATAAAAGCGATTAAATATAAATAAATCAGCAGACAGAATTCAAAAACTCACCCTCATTAGTCCCCTTAGTTGGACCCTGTACATTGTAGTAAAGCAATATTTTTTTCATAGAATAGAATTCTCTCTTACAGTACACCGCCAACACATGTTTCAATAATTTGTCCCACTCTGTTCCATTGAAATATTGCGTACTGTATCTCTTTCAACTTATTTTTTACTGTACCAACACTTAAGATAATATTTAGCTTTATATCCTTACACTGGATAATATTCACTAGTCTGAAGATGCCCATTAGAGAGTGAAAGCGCTAATTGGTCAAACAAATAAGTGTAAGGGTACCAAGTTTTAATTTTAATAACTTATATGTAAATATAGGTTATGACATCATTACAATGAAATTCCATCAAGAATTGTCAATAAATAATTAAAATTAGATAACAGGTTTTTTTTTGTTTTTAATTTATTTAAATAGTATAATTATACATTTTTACAATTTAAAATAAATATTCACTTGTTATATTTTTACTAAAACTAAAATCCCACCAAGCCACTTTCTGTAGCTTGTTGTTGAAGATTATATTTATATCAACTTAGTAATATTATTTACATTTATTAAAACAATGAATAACAGATAAAAAATAACAGCCGGAAAAATCGGAATAAACAGAATAATACGTATGTTAGTAAATGAATTTATAAAATTAAAATACTCATGCCCTTATCTTTTTTATTTTTTTAAAGAGAACTGGGTTTCTGGAGACATACACCTTCTCATGAGTATCTATACCGTAAAATTTCTAGTGCTGTGGGTCTTTTCTGTAAATTGAGAAATGTCGTTTTTGTGATCAACACTATTTAGGAAGGCGATTATTTTAGTTTTTTGCATAAAGAGGCTTGATTCTTTTTAACAGAACATAGAATTGACCTTACTGCATCCGATAAAGTTTTTATCTTATTTATCCGAAAAAAGTCACAAATGAATCGGAAAAAAATACATAAAAACCTAAAATATAAGAAATCAAACTCAGATTTGAGTCTACTGAACATTTTTTTTTATTAATTGCTATCACACCACTAAATGTAAAGGCTGAATGTCAGTAACACTATGCATTCAATAGGGATATATCTAGACAGGAAAACTTTCTGAAGTCCGAACTGACAAATCGTGCAGAGTTCCCCTTGACAGACAATATAATCTTAATTGTATGCCAAGGGTGAGGATATAATCTCGCTTCGGTTTTAGACAATATGTTGGAAGCTCAACCATCTATCAGCCAAACCATAAAACATCATTTACACAAAACATCAGAACGAATCCGGCAGTTACCTAAAACGCATCCAATAAAGAACCTTCCAAATAAAAATCAACTTAAAGTATAATTTTATCAGATACGAGTACATATCAGTTGGGATTGAAAATAACTTGAAAATGGAAAAAAAAGCCAGAAAAAACTTAGTTAGTTAGTCGAGAAATCTCACCAAAAATAAATAAGTGAAAAACATAACAAAGGACATTACTACCTAAGAAAGACATTAATGGAGTAAATAAACGAATTTTGGTGTCATCATAATTCAGCAAGGCTGAAAGAGCCACCTCACATAGAAACTGATAACAGCCACGTAAGCCAAGAGGAGTGATGCATATCGGTAGTCAGATAGCCGAAGGGACCATCTGTAATTTTCAAAAATGTTCAGGACTGCTGAAATACAACTCAATTTCAAGACTTTAATCCACAAACTAAATTATTTTACTGTTGCTTTCCAATTATAAATTACCATTCTAAATGATGCTGTCCTTTTTTGTTTTTTCCATATGTTTTTACTGAAATAATAATTTAAACCTTTAAAAACTAAAAAACAAAACAAAATAAAGATGGTCCCTTCTAACTACCAATATGTTGTAGAAAGATGGGTGAGAGGTATAAACTGCCATAGAATGTGTCATGATTTATGCACTAATGTGGATAAATACATACTAAATGTTATTTGTGACTTTTTCTTGACTGGCGCAAAATAATTATTATTGAAAATAAGAATGGTTTTTACAGAAGAGAATACACGATTAATTTGTGTAATGATCAAGAATCATATTTTACATTCAGTTCCTATTATTTTTGATATTTTTTCTTTACAAATTATTTTTTTAAATATTTATTTACATTGTTCGTCACAACTTACTTTACACTTGTAACAACTAACTCCACGGGTAGGGTTATAACAGTTTCCGTATTTTGTAAAACTCTATTTATTGATTTGTTATTTGGATGACGACTACTGATGACTACTACGACTTGTTATTTGGATGACGACTACTATATACCAAAAAAAATATTAGTAAATTACAATTTGTTTTCTTATTAAACTTTGATTTTATTAAAGGTTTTTTGAAAATAACGTTTTTTGTGATTTAGTCAAAACACGCCCTACCCTTCCCTAGAGAAATGTGATTTAATATTAAAGATTTATAAAAATAATATCCTAATTCCAAGAAACAAACAACTCGTTAGAGAAGCTTGGCGTAATCATAAAAATATTTTACATCAACATCCGCATTACATTCTACCTCAGTGAAATTTCCTCATTAGATTTCTTCCAAAATATTTCCTCGAACATGTTCGTCTCAAGGACATAAGAGCACTCTAATAATTTCAGTTCTGGGATGAGATTTACCGCTGAAAATATTCTCTTCCTAAAAAAGCTTTGTGATGTTTTAAGCCAATTTAGTCGCTGAAAGAAACGCCCGAAAAGAATGTTATTAAAATTACGTGGAACACACACCGTTTTTGAAAGCAAACCTTTTACCCACATACTGTTTTTTTACTTGAAACCATTATAAAACCCCATAAACATGTTTTATTGAGTGCTTTTGTTTGTCAAAACAACTTTATGGTAATTTAGTTATGATAATATCATTTTGAGTATGTTTTGTTTGTTTCCCTTTTATTTGTGGTTATAAAGATGTATTTTTAAAATTTATTTTGTTACATGAAATATGTCTTTTAGTTTACCCGGTTAATAGACATACATATTTATGTACATACTTCTACTAATATAAGGTTTAATATAAACACTTCTGTCTCTCTTGTATCAAATTAAGTCTTTCCTTTTGTTCAATCCAATTAAAAAATACATTTTTTATGTTTTTAAATCTTATATCTTGTTTTTCTATTTCAGTCAGTTATTTTGTCTTAATAATTTGAAATAATTCTCATGAATTTTGTTTGATGCTACGTATTTTTTTTATACATTGGTTTCAATGTACAAAACAGTATAAATTAATAATGTTCAAATCTTCTACATAATTAATAAATGTAGCCTTAAAAAAAATCAAGCGGAAATAAGTCAACTTCTTTGTGTAGTGGTAAATTTTGAGGTCTAGGGTTCGATTCCTGGCAGGGCGAGCGTAAAATATTGGTTATAAAGATGTTGCTACTTTGCAATATTTCAATGCTTCTGTACTGGTACTTGAAGCGTAAGACTAATCACCTTACCTCAACAAAGATGATATAAGTACGCTACAATTGGAGTGAGAATGCAGTGTCCTATGCACCACTAGGTGCAGGTATAGGAATAATGATGATGATTGTGACGATTTCTTAATGTGTCTTTTTTTTAAATGTATTTTCTTTATTATTCAATGAGAACCTTGCGGTTTATATAATACACCTTAAGGTAAGTTTGTTAATTTTTATAATATTTTTTTAATTCATTTTTTAATTTCTGTAAAATTGCGGTATTAATATAGTGAGTCATGTTACTGTACACAAGTAGTCCATTGTTTACAGGTTGTTTAACTTAAGCTGGCGCGTTCGCAAAACTCACACAGACGCATTTAACATCTACAGGAAGTTGATTTAAAAACAGTTATATTAAACTTTAACCGAATTAATGTGCTATCTTTATTGTTCATCGATAAGTGTGCATACATTTTCTCTCCAATATAATATGTACTGTGTATTTAAATTACGCTGTATTAACAATTATTTTAATGAACACAATATATTAAATACAAAACATTATTCTTTAAAAATAAATAAATATACGACGTTTCTTTAAGAGTTTGTTTTTTTCGGTCTAATCCAAAAGAGATTTTTAAAAACGCTCAATAAAATATCAAGATTATAAAAATCAATATTCTTTACATTAAAAATGTATTTGTGCAGGTTTTGCGAAAGCGCCAGCACTAGATAATCAACCCATGCACGATTTGATGAAATGAAAATACATATATATTTATAAACAGGTGTGTTTAATCCATGGCTTAATACATATGCATCAAATACATTTTTTTTTTTTTTACTTTTATGAATCGCAGCGAAATTCAGATGATTTTTTACCATATCATTAGCAAGTAACAAATCAATAGTTGTCTTTGTCACCCTCATAAGCACGTAAGAGCGCAAGAGACAGAAATTATTTTCATAATGCGTATGCCGTGCGATGTCATAACCTGAGCTTATTCACAAATACTACAAAATGCGTTTGTGTAAGTATTGCAAACGCGCCAGTTTTAAAAAATCCACCAGTTCAAGTCGGGATTAGCCTATTCTTGTTTTGGTTCTTTGTATGTGGTAGTGTCGTGAGCTTCCGTGTTGTGTTAGTGTATGTCAGTTACTCTGGTCAGAGAGATGTCATCTTCTTTAAAGTGTCCATGTTTAAGTGTTTCTAGTTTTCTCAGGCTGTTTATGTCTAGGTGTAAGGTAGTCTAGATTATGTGAGTATTTAAGTATTTTTTTTGTTGCCTTTGTTGTCTTTGTATTGTTGTTTTGTTCCCAGTTTCCCAAACAGCTATAAGATAATTGAGTTTGCTTTCTCCATATCATTGGCATTTAAAGGTTATTTCTTTTTGCGGAATACATTCTTTTATTTTGTAGAACACGCAGATTTTCAATATAGTTGTTCCATTTTATTTGTCTGTCGAGTATGAGTCCTAAGTATTTTGTTGTTTTAAGCTCTATAAGTGTTTTTTCGTGTATTTTAATGGTCATTTAATGGTATTAAAAAATAGCACTCTTTGAAGAATACAGATTACATATAATGACAGTTTTAATGACATCGACATATTACATTGTAAATACCATATTTTTATCAGATCTGTTCAAGACATTTTAAATTTATCTCCTGCTTGACTTTTAACTTTTAATTTGACTTTTATTTTTATCTTTCAATTTTAACTTTTTAATTTAAATTCTTTATTTTAACTTTTAATTTCAACTTTAAATTTTAACTTTTAACTTTAATTTAAATTTTTACTATTACTTTTGATTTTAACTTTTGATTTAAACTCTTAATTTATACTTATTTATATGAAAATCTACTACCTGCATCTAATAAATTATTGTTGGTTGTGAATTTTTCAAAGAAATATAAATGTTCATAGAAGCAGAGAGAGAAGGAGGAAAGTAGAGTTGGAGCTGTACAGTGTCTTCTCCCTTTTATGAACTTTTTATTTAATATTCAAATTTTTACTTTTTTAGAATTCAATTATTTTTCCCCTCTCTTCCTACATTCATAATAAATTAGTGTGAAATCTGTAATTGGTCTTACTTTTTTTAATTGTTATTTTGTACCTTATTTTATATAAAGACTGTATGATTTCCTTAATAAATAAATAAAAATTCAGGTGGTTTTTAAAGTGTTCGAATATGAATTTTTTAGCGTTTAACTCTTGTGTGGCTTTGTATCACACTAGTCTACCTACGATACAAGACTTGACATATCTCTTTTATTTAAAAAATGATGGAATCGTATTATTTGTAATCTTCAAACGGACATTTTTACACCGGAAGGGAAAGTAACATTTGTATAAATTGTAATATAAAAAATATTTATTCTTGCTAAGCGAAGAATTAATGCCCGCTAATTCAGCAACACATATGTATAATAGAGAGCACGAAGATATAACTCATAACAAGGAAGACAGAGACGTTGTTTTGTGGCGGGTGTTGTGTTAAACAGATTTAGTAAATTCAGTCTTAAGTCAATTAATGACAGTGATAGTGGACGCACGCACATAATGTGAGCGGCGAATTAATGAATTTGAATTAATTTGCTATAACAAGGCTAAATTATATGTTTATTTGCATAAATTATAGAAAAAGAATTATAGAACAGAATGAATCCAGCTTTTTTTTTCTTTGAATGTCTGAACTTGAGAATTTTCCTTCTTTTACAAATGATAACACAATGTTACATCACCGCGTGCAACGAAATTGTTTACCACAGTCCTTTAATATTTAATGTTTGTGAATTTAAGCAGTGCGTGTCTTCATTTATAAGCAAAAATGTTTTTTTTCCTGTCTTCCGTATTTTCATAAACTTTCCAAGATCATCGGCAAACATTATTTTCTTTCCTCTCAGTTAAAGTATAGTTAGTGCTTTATATAAAAAAAATACTTCTAACTAAATTGAAAAAGTTGATGTTTTATAACTAGATGATTGCTAAAGGATAAAACAGAATAAAAAATAAAGTTTATTTTCCTTTTCTTCGGGAGTTGACGCTCCTCAGTCACGTACTAAAAACTTTACAATTCCGATAGGTTCCTTTGCTCAGGGCGCTGAATTTGAAAAAAAGTCCTAAAGAAAGTCAACATTCATTCTTGACAATTTTCTTAGCATAATCAGCTCCAAAACCTGTTTCCTTATACGTGCTTAAGTTTCAAACGAGTCATTTAAATATCTGTTTATGTAGGTAAAATAAATTAACCAAATAAGCATCGGTTCACGGAACATTATTTCTAACTATTTTCGTAAATACCGATAAAAATATATGAAATGGGTTGAAAATAATCAGTCGTATTTTCAAAATCAATATGGATATTGTGGAGAAATATTTTCAAATATAACTTTAAAAAAGAAAGTAGCGGCATGTTTGGCATTGATAGTTGTGACGTCAAAATTCGTGATTCGTCAAGATTCATGAAATAATTTGAATGGTTTGGAATCGAATTGAATTAACACGAATCGTGACGTATTAGGGGCGCGACCAATGTAATAACCGTTTTTGCGGGAATCCGAAATTATAAATTTAAAAATATTGTTTATGCTACTAACAAGAAGCATTTTTTTTTCTACAAGATAGTATTTTATAGTCCCTTATTACTTTGAAAAGTTAAAAAAAGTGATATTTCTCTATTTTGTTTTCAAATGAATCAAAAACAAAACGTACTATTTTTCAATAGTAAATTTACAGAACCTTATTCATGTTTAAAGCATTAACTTTGTGGTCCAAAATTTAATCAATGTAAGAACTACCATCACGCCATTTCCCCGAAGGGGTAGATAGAGAGGATGGACAGCCACACACGCCTATCCTGAAGTACATTCCTAGCTTCTTCCATATTCATACGTTTTTGATCATTTGATCATCTCTTTCTTAGTCATCCACCTCCTACGTTACGATGATGTAATTATAAAAAGCCACTTTGACTTTTCTACGTATAACTGTTACAAAACGTTCACATTGCAATAATTCATTTGTAAAAGATCGATAAAAAATAAAAATTAAGTTGAAGTTTAAAAGAATTGACCCAAAATAGTATTCTGAAACTCGCGATCCTCTATTCACAAAATCAATTGCCACCAGCTTGGCTACAATGCTAGAACATGACAATTTCAAATGAACTCGAATATTATAACACGAATCACAAAAATAGATAGGAGAGAACAAACACCAGTCCTAACTACATGCGAATTTAATTACTTAACATTAATACTTTTTTTTTAAAGCTAAATAATTTCTACCTGATTCCAGAATCCATTTAAAATTCACATGATGCTGTTTTATTTTAACTTAGTTATTTATTTGGAAAACAAATAAGGTTTTTAACATATCGCACCTTAAGAATGAAAACAACTTAACTCAAAAAAGCTTAAAACGAGTTAAGATCATAAAATGACTTCAATGAACATTGTCCATCTTTCTGCATATGATAAAACGCAACGTTCGGGTGGGAATAGGACAAAAGTGTTAGATCGGTAACTTTATTACTCGGAGAATTTAGATTCCGTGTCAGTACGGAAGCGACGCAATTAGTGTTTTTTACATTGCTGTGTAAAGGACCTAACGCAAATAAACATATAGTGACCGAAAGCCGGTTAAGTCGAATTTATTCCTGTACAAATGCCATGTTTATTATTATTTTTAAATATTAAAATCTCCAATTTGGCTTTGTGTATGTTTCGTTCCGACTTACCAATAATTTTAGTGACTTATTTAAGTAAACGTCATTTCATTATTTAAATTATCGATAATCTTTGTGACTTATTTACGTTTATGTCATTTCGTGAACAAATAAAAACATGTGTATGGTGACCTGATCTGACCTTATAAAAATCATGTTATAATTTTATTTATCAAAGTTCTTTTGTTTGTTTTTTTTTCAATGTAATAATGACTCATTAAATAAATGTCTTGTTTAAACTTGTAATTATTTATATTCATTACGCTTCTTTTTCATAGATTCATGGCTAAAAGCCTTCGGTATAATTTTTAACTCAAAATTTGGGGCTTACTTCGAAAAATATGAAACAGTGGACGAAATAATTTATTTTATTTTATTTGGGATTTTTACAGCTATATCATTAACAAAATAAGTAGAAAAATATTAACAATAATAGAGCCAATTTAAAAAATCCACTGTAAATCTAATGATACATAAAATAAAAAAATAATAAAAAGAGTTTACGTAATTGTATGTGTGTGATGTTTGTATTCATGTGTAGGTGAATGTGTGTATGCGCGAATGAATAAGTGAGAGAGTACATGTGCGTGTGGGAATGAATAAGGGAGAGGGGAGATAATACGAAGGTGTCACAATTTTTTTTTATTTATTTTTTATTTGAAATTTTATTTATAAACCCTTACGGATTATTACATTCATATTACATAAAATAATATATACATTTTTCATTTATACTCTGTTGTTCAAAATAATATTTTTTACATCTTTTGAAAAGTTTGTCTGAGTCTTTTGTTTAGTTTTGTCTGGTAGTTTATTTTATAATTTCAGTCCCTGGTTCATTAGTCTTGATTGTCCTTGTCTTGTTTTAGATAGTTTACATTTTTCTTTCGTGATTTCACAAAAAGTTGAATCGCGGCAAGAAGAAAACAGTCCGCGAGTTGCGCGGTCGCTTTTAGATATAAATATACCTCCTTATTATTATTGTTTTTGGAAATTTAGGATCTTGTTTCGTTTATAAAGAATGCATAAAAAAACTTGTGAAAAGAAAATTTGTTTACGTTTATTTGTTCGTCCACAACTGTCATTCGAATCTTACCCAGTTTTCGGCCGTTGAAACCTTTCTGATCCCCTTAAAAGCCAAGACCTCATCACCCAGAAGGATTCGATTAGCGCTTGCAATTCTCAATTTAAGTACCTATGGTCAGTTTTATTTATAAGTTTACACATTCATTTCATATTTTACAAAATGGCGCAAAAACACTGGCAAATTCTGCTTGCACTAGGAGTAGGCTCAGTATATGAAGGGTCGGCAAGCCAGAAATATTAGTATGCCTAATGTTGCAATCGGTTCCTATATCGGCAAATGCCTGTTCTATGAAACCAATTTGTTGTGGCAAATATGGTTATCGAACATGTTTTCTATAAATGAAAATAAAATTGAAGAAATAGAAAAACAGTTGTAGCCCACAAGAGAAGAAAAAAAAATACAGTTAATATGTAGCTAACTTTGTGATCAATAATCATAAAATAGTTGTTTCCATATGGGCGACTCTTTTAGGTAACTATTCTTAGAAACTATGATATATTTTGTAAGACACTTAAGAATAGCTGACTCCTGTGTCGACGGGAAAGACGTGATCCTAGTAATTTGATTTTACTATTAAAACTCTGGATTAGCGATTTTGATAAAGTTACAGATTTCCTTTTGCATGCGGGGTCCATTTGCTGGCCTTGTGTGTGTCTACCTAATACCGAATATTAAACTAGTAGTTTAATATTTGGTATTTTAACAGAATATTATGCCTAATACCAAATATGTAAAACTGCGCCGAATATTCCGAATATAAGTTATTACCAATTATTTGTCGCATCTCTCTCTTCAAAGTAAATATACGCCATGTTGTAATTTGAACATTTTTTTTCTTGTTGAAATTACAATAAATCGCGATTAATTCTGGATCCTTCGTTCCAATGTAAGATAATCTTTTGTCCGTAAAAAAAGTTTTTTACCCCTATCTATCAGGGTTAACAATATGTCAGTCCCTTGTCAGTGTTATAGCCAGATAAGTATCTGAAATTCAAATATCCCTCTATATAAGGGCACTTAGGGAAATAAAATGAAATTCGTCCGCCTTCAATCAGATTTACTTTGGATATACAATAAATATTCTCGTTAATTGGACCAATACATTATTTTTGTGGAAAATCTGCTCTCAGATAGATTGAAAATTAGATTTTAAAACAAAGTGTTTAAAGCTTTGAATAATTTTAAAAGCAGGGGAACAAAAACAGAATGGGTCAGTTCAGTGCTACGGAAATTTTTCATTTTGCAAACAATATTATGGATACAAACCATTTTTTTCATTCACATAAAATTAATCTTTTAAATTCTGTCACAAACAAAGGTTTTTCAATAAATAACTTTGGGAATATTGAAATCCGAAAAAATCTGAATTCAGAGAAAACATCAATTGATAATATTATATTCCAAAATGTTTCACCCCTTTTATCAATTTTTCTCATAATTAGGAAAATCCCACCCCCTCCACCACACATGTCCTTGTCCCTTCCAACCAACCCTATCAGTTCATAAGTACTAATATTTTAATTTAGTTTATATTTACACCTGATGATTGGTAATTCAGAATACCTGAAACCAGTTGTGTTATAATATATTAAACTCTTATGTGGTCAACATTGCAAAGTTTTTTATTTTAAATAAAACTTATTTACTTTTGGTCACAGTAAGGATTTTGATTGAAATTCCAATTATCAATCCTAACCGAAGATCGATAGTTAATGAAATTGGTTTGTAAAATACACAACTCTTCAGTCACTTATCGGTTAACGGTTCTCAGCGATCGCCATTAAGATATTTACAGCAATACAAAATAAAAATGACATAGGCAAAACATAAAAATAAACAAATAGACAAGTTTACTTTATTATATGAATAAAAAACGAGTGATGCTTTAATCCAAAAATTCGGAATATCCAGTGACCGGTTTTATCGCTTTTGCAACATCTTCGAGACTGGTATCTTTATTAAGGAGTTTAATGTATTTATACAAAACAGAGATGAGGATAGATAATTCGAAATCATCCAAAAGTAAATTAAATAAAGTTATTTTTATCTTAAGTGTCATTATCAATTTTTTTCGGGTTAACTAATGAGTTGATATAATGCTATTTTAATGAGTTAAAGTATTTTATTTTTAGTGTCCCATCCTTCGTGAGTGTGATTTTCGTCAATCATGATTTTTGAAAAACAAAGGGGAAAAAAATAGTAAGTAAGAAGTATACAAGAAATTTGTACTTGTATAAAAAAAAAAATGGAAAGTAAAATATGATTATGGGTGCGTGAGTGTGTGGGTTAAATGGTAAAAGAGGGTGTGCGAGCAATCATCCATAAAAATATACAAAATGTATTTATTAAATAAATTTCTCAATTGATCATGATAAAAGTCAAAAGTTGTATTGGAAATAGGATAACTTCGAAAAAAAATACCCGCCTTAATTTCTTTTCTTCCAGTACTAATATCAGTCCTTTGCACTCGTTCAAGTTTCTGCCAAAAGGGAGCAGAACGAAAAATAAAAATACAACATAAAATTGTGTAAATTTGAAGTTGGCTGTTATTCGAAATGGCATATTTACCTCGTCCTCGGGTGTATCGTAAATTTACTTACTGAGTGTGTCCTGTACACTCGAGTGAGGAAAAGGTTCGCTGTGGTACTCAGCCCGTAATACGCAACGGGTTGTGTTGCCGTCACTACTCTGAAATGTCTGGAAATACTTCAGAGAAAGATTTTTTGAGCTCAATAAAATTGAAAATATTGATGATATCAATCTAGCCCTTAAGAATTTTTTAAACTAGCTTGTATCGGGTGTTAAAATAAATTGTGCTGGTTTTTACACAAATTTTAAAATGTTAAAACCAAAATCTTATACAAATGGAAAAGTTATTCGAAAAAAAAATTTATGGTGTTCAAGATATTGCGTTAGCTTTAACAATACTTTTTTTTTTTATTATTAACTTATTATGAAAATAAAACTTTGTTATTAGTGTTAAACATTTTATTTTTATTTTACTAGAACACTATCACAGTTTCGGGAGAGCACTTCTCCCATCGACGGGTGATATAAAACTAATATAGTTAACACAGAATATTGTTTATAATCTCTAACTAACTAACTAACTAACTAACCATCACGCCATTTCCCCAGAGGGGTAGGCAGAGAGGATAGAACGCCACATCACTCTGTCCTGGCACACTTCCTTTGCTTCCTTCACATTCATACATCTTCTCATGCACGCACGTCGATTATTACGACTTTTCACATGACCACTTTCAAGAATTTGTTGTACTTGATCATGCCATGTCTTTCTCGGCCTTCCTCGACTTCTACAACCAGACACATTCGCATCATAAATCTTTTTAGCCGTTCTTTCATCATTCATTCGCTCCACATGACCGAACCATCGCAAAAGACCTTTCTTAATTTTGTCGATAATGCTTAACTCAGCCTTGCATTCTGCTCTAATTTCGACATTAGGGCACCTATCATACATTGTTTTTCCGCATATTCGCCCGAGGGATCACATTTCAACAGCATTCAGTCTACTTTCGTCCCTTTTTTTCCAACTCCATGCTTCGCTTCCATACATTAGGGTTGGTACCAGAACTCCATTATGAACTTATGAAGAATTAAAACAAAAAATAAACAAATTAATCAGAGAAACTTATAGCAGGGGGGTTTTATTCCACTAATCTAAGGTGTGAGGATATAAACGCATAGTTATCTCAAGTACAGATATGAAAACATGATCAATGAGGGGAAGAACGTTAAGTAGAATTTATTTCTTAAAATTTAGCACATAAGTGGAAGTAACAATAATTTGGTCTAAGATTTAATATGTGCGCAGACATCACTCGGCTAAAAAAGTATTATATTCTTGTAAAATAATAAAAATTGTGTAACATTATTAAAAAAGTTTTATTTTCATAATAATGTATAATAAAGTGTTACGAAGTGAATGCCGATTCAATTAATAATATTACACATATTATTTCATTTGATTACAAAACTTTAAAATGGAATGTCAAGTAGATAAAAGTGAGCATTTTCGACACCGCTTTCTGTTTGCGTTCAATCGAGGGAATAAAGCAAATAAAGCTGCAGACTAGATTTGCCCGATAAACAATTAATATTCTTTGAATAATTGACTAATTTTTCGTAATATAATGAAAAAATTCATTATTGACTAATTTGTGGCATTTTCCTCATGTTCGCCTGATTTCGAAAATAACAGACGCAACTTATGTTAACACCAACAAATTACTCGATAATTCATCTCACCTTTACCGTATACTGCACAAGTATCGAAAACAGCTTTGGCAGCTTTATTCCCTAGATTGAACCCGAACAGAAGGAGGTTTCGAAAAAGCTCCCTTTCATCATTTTTACATTTCATTTTGAAGGTTTTTAATGTAAAATAAAATAATGTACGTAACAACAGCATATACAATATCTTGTAGAGCAAAAAAAATTCTTTCGAATAACGTATTATTAATGTCACTATTACCATTTTGTTTTACTTTGAGTGCTCATTTTTAAATTTGGAAAAGAATGGCTTACAAATTCCGTTCACACAAAATTCATCGTTTATCATTATTATGAGTATTTACATTTATGTTTCATTTTTGATAAAAAGCGGTATATTTTCTTTTTTATAATTAGATAATTCATTTATAATACATAAAACGTTTAAAAAAATTAAAAATATTCCTTTAATTAGTTATTAATGATAAATAAACGACATTGTGTAACAACAATCAAAGTCCAAATATTTGTAGAAAAGGTTGGATTTTAATCCCTAAGGAGTTACAAAGATTAAAACGCATTGAAACAGAGAAGAAAAAATATATTTGGGAACGGAATATACGAATCTAGGTTTTTACAGTGCTTATGATCTGTCATTGGCTGGTTAAGGAGGCCAAATTACAAACTGTGAATCATTCACCATTATGCCTACGCTAAAACATCCACCTCTCTTCAACTCTTCCGTTAGTTGAATTTTTTGTAATAAAAAAGGTGAAACCTTTAGTGATGTGAGTGGGGTTCATCTGTCTGAATTATTTCACCCTTTAATGAATTGTTTTTTTGTAAAGATGACTATATTAAAAATAAAACTTATTAGGAGTTTTGTTGTATAGTTTGCGTGTATTTTTTACTTAATTATCTACAACAGATGTTCAAATATAATAATGAGAAATGTAGACAATACTGAATGAATTTAACCGTTAAAATATTTGTTCGTTGAAGTAACGTTTTGTGTAGTGTCGATAACTACGTTTTGGAAAACATCTAGTACCAGCGCTGAATAGAGAAAGCATGCTTTTGTTTTCTGTTTTATAGCGGCTGGTGACGCGTTGGTCTGTTAATTGTGGAGGGGTTGGCATTTGGTGTTGCTAGTGTTCATAAGCCACTAGATTACATAATTAAGTGAGAAAGATATGTCAGTTAATAGTTTGATCAACAATATTTCAGGTATGGCTAGTGGGTGAATTAATTCAATATCTCACCACCATTAAGAAAGCTCCTTTACCTCACAAAAGTCAACAAACGGAAGGCTTGGAAGAAACTTGGATTTTTAAACATGGGCAGAATGGTGAATGTTATACTGTTCGTAAAGTCACCACTAAAACCAGCCCATTCCCCAGCCTAGACTTCCATATTCCCTTCTCAAAAAAATTTCCACTCTGTTCCAACGATTTTTTACATTTGGCATATTTATAGTCATGGTATTAAAAAAGCAAGTACTGTGCCTAATTTTTTTTGAACCTATAAAATAAATTGACGCCTGGCAATACTGTGTGTTGAAGCGGAAACCTCGATGCGTTGAGGGTAAAAAATAAAAATGCGAGTGTACTGAAGCACGTTAAATTTTGCTGACGCTGAGGGTAATAAAACGTGGAGAAGATTCCCATGAAATAAAAATGGAACCAAAATCGTGAGTGCAGTAGTTTTTATATCGCACACCTAAATTAGATCTGACGCGATAACTCATTATTTTGTTCATTTTCAAACGGGGTTCCTTTTGTTGACCAACCACCTAATTAAATAATACCATAACCGTCATTACATTTTTTGACTTAAATAATGATCATCCCGGATAATTGATTCATTTGCCCGATTTGCTAGATATTTGAGATGAAAAAAAGGAAACACATATTTTAACTCAGAATCCCAGTACAGTCGTACTCCTTTCTCATAAGATTTAAAACGTGTTTCTGAATAATAAAATTTTACGTTTTTGATGACGTCATTATAAAATAACACATTTTATTTCGTGATTTGGAATGAGTGAATCGTATTTCCAGAACTCTATCTGAAAAGAAAACAAACAATGCGTCACAACATAAGCATTTTATTTTGGTAACCAATATGTCCGTAGGCAAGGAATAAATAAGACCATATAATGTATTTAAACTAAAACTTGCGAAATATCTAAAAAATGTGAATTTTTCAGGAGAAGGTTTTTTCATGTTAAAAAAAGAACTATTACGATTTTAAATGTAAAAAAAATACGTTTTATAGATATATAAAATTCTTATAATTGTGCAAAAAATCAACAATATAAAATCATTAAAATTAATTAAAAAAATGTTCTAAATTCACGATTTTTTACAAAAAAGAAATATCTTCATATTTTTTTGATAGGAATGTATGGAAAATTGAAGTGTATTTTTGCACGAAATCATTTAAAATTGTTTTTTTGTAAAATAATGTCTACTGACATATCTAAGTACCTATGTAATTATACACGTTTAGGTATCTACCTATTATATATTTTTTCACAAACATAATAGCTCGAATAATATTATTTTAGTTTTATTATTATACTTCTTTTTTTCTTGGCCGAAAACATGTTTTGTTTGTGATTTTTTTCAATTTTAAAAAACTTAACACCCCAAAAAAATTTAGATATTTCGCTTTGTGAAAACTCTTTGTAGTATAGTTATTTTGTTTTGTGAAAATTCACGATATTTGAACCGCTACAACTTCGCATATATATCGCTTTGTTCAAGTTTTATTTCACCAATCAATAAAGCTCACGTGGAAGAACCCATTTCAATAAAAAAACTCATTTGGTTTTTTTTTTTTAAATTTCACTTTTTGAAAACGGTCCTCAATTTCGATCCTAAACAATTTTTTTCATTCCTGTAAACAAAAAATAAAAGAACAAAGACATTTTTTTCAAAACTGTATGTTTTGTTACAATGCTTTAATGGGTGAACTTTATTTGAAAATTATGTATTCATGATGATCAAACGCTTATCACGCTTATCGACACCGCATTATTTAACCAAATGCATCGTATCTCAATCATCTGTTACTGGTAACGCTACATGTGCACATATTGATATATATTATATATCTAGCACATTTGCTAGGATAAGGCATTCGGATTTGTTTATTACCTGCGGGACCCTGGTTAAGATGTTGCATTTTTCCCACGGGTACCTATATTGTTCCGGCGCCAGAACAACGACTGAACCGACCGTGTGCACATGTGATTTCTCATATTGTCACCGCGATCGCAAAAAAATATTTTGCCATCAATAAGTATTAAATCTACTATGTGTATAATTCGTCAAGTGCCCCTCCTTCCTGACAGCAAGGGAGGATCGGATCGTGACTGCCGCGACAGAAGTATCAGCAATAGAGGTGCCAGAACCCAGAATAAAGTAGGAATTGCAATTATTGTATTTATGGTTCTGTAGTAAAGTGAACAAAGGATAACGCATCCAACGAATCAACAATTTTCGAGCGTGCACTGCTAACGGGCAAGTGGCGCGACCAGTTACAGAAAGGTAAGGTGATCAGTCTCAAGTTTTTGGTGCCAGTCCAGGGACAATGAAATACTTTTATTATTTTTTTATATTTTTATGTAAAACAGAGTATTTAAAAAAATAAGTATAATTTAAAAGCAATGAAATATATATTAACAGTAAAAATAGTGAACAAAAAATCCCACAAGGTATACAAGAATCGTTTTTGAAATTTTGCTCCTATAATAAATAGACAGGTCTAATATTTTCTTGTAATATATGAAAGAGGAAAGAAAATATTATGTCAAAGATTAAAAGGTAATACTTCGAAGATAACACACATTTCAACACAAATATTTCATGTCAACATTCCCGGGAATCAAACTTGTGACCTCAAGCGTGGTAGGCGAACGCATCAATCACTACAATAAGTGGCAAATGTTTCTACACTCAATATCTTTTTTACCTGAGAGCAATATTATCCCTATTGTGTCGAAAACGGTAATTTACGTTTGTCAGATTATTGGGCTTTCTATGCTCAACTTTATATAATTTCTGTATATTATTGTGTATTTACGTGTATGTTTTATTAGATCGTCATTTTTTCAAAGATTATAAAAAAAATTGTTGCTCTTTGCATTTAATGAACTTATATTTTGAAACCTCAAAAAAAAATCCGTTTCTTTTAAAATTAATAATTTAGTACGGACACATATTTTTTTATATATTTATTTATTTAAACGCCTTGTAGGCTTAAACATGTTTTTCATATAAAAATATAAAAAGACAGACATTTTACACAAGAGTAACAAAAAAATCAAATATAAATATGAAAAAAAAAAAAAAAACATCTTTATATATTAGTATATAATAAATGGGTATACAATACATATTTAATAGTACGTACATATTTTGCAGTGGAAAAAACAGAAGTGAATTTTTTAATATAAAGATGGACACGTATTTTACACAAAAATTACAAAAAAAAAATAACTAAGAAGGGCAAGAAAAAAAAATTCATGTAAATAATCATCTTTACATATTAGTAAAAAAATTAAGGGTATATATAATAGTGCATGCAAATATTGCAGTGAAGAAAACACAAATGCATTTTATTGTATGATTTTTACTAAGAGAATCGTTAATTCGTATAATTTATATTAAGAGAATCTTAAGAATCTTAAAAATAGTAAATTAGAATACAAATATATGTAAGTCAATAAACGGTACACAATTTAAATCAATAAACGGTACTAAATAAATGTATGTATATATATTTTTATAATCTCTATCTAAGCATGTTATTTAAGTTAAATCACTAACCATCTTATAACCTGTAATTTGTTGGTTTAAGTGGCCACTTTACACATTCACCACTCTGCCTTTGTCTCATCCACATAATGAAGTTTTCAGATCTTTTACTTCACAAAAGTCAACAGATGGAAGAGTTGAAGAAATTTGGATGTTTAAACTTGACAGAATGGTGAATGTTACACACTGTGTGTAAAGTGGCCACTTAAACTAGCCTATGACAGGTCATACGCCCTGTTAATACCTAGACTTCCATATTCACTTCTCAAAAATATTTTAAATATTTTTAAGAAGTGAATATGGAAGGAAATTGGGAAATTGTAGACTGGCTCAATTTCCTGCCTAGGGAGGAAATTGAGCCAGTCTACAAACGTTTGGATATACTCAAAACACTGCTGTATTATTTTATTATTTACAACTTCATTTTAAATCTTAAAACAGGGCAAACATAAAACATATTCTAACTATGGAGTTTTTAAAAATTTTATTTCTTAAATCTCAATATGCGGAAGATTATTATTATTCGTTCGAATTAATTGTTATCAATTAAAAAAATATATTTTACTTAGTAAATTTGTACAAGGCAATAAAAATCAACTTCCAAAACTTTTGACGCGTAGAGTAAAAGATAAGAAAAAGGGGATGTAAGAAGTTTATTAGATTGATTAGAACCTATTCTCTTTATTGCTTTCTATCACCCCCTAAAGTTTCCGACTTTAATATATATCTTCCAATACTAAAAGCTTTAACTTTGGCGTCATTAAGATTGCGAGATTCGTTTTTTTTTCACAAATCTCTTACCACAATGAACAAAGTAGTTAAACATATTTTTTTTAAAACAAATATTATATTTTACTGTTACATGTTTGACGTCAATATTTTTTTTAGACAAAACGAATGAAAGAATGTGAGACGCTTATTTTTAAACGCTCACTTTTAAAGTAATTGACAGCGTCACAACCCCCCTTCTATTCAAAGGCTGGAGTAAAAATATCGAAGTATCGATGGATTGCTTTGTTTTAGTAGTGCCTTGCGCGTTGGACCGAGATAGGTGGCTTAAAATTGTGTTATTTATCAATGTATTGAGTATGTCCAAATGCTGGCAGACTGGCTGGATTTCCTCCCTAGGGAGTTATTTGTATCTAAATTTATTGCAACAGAGAGGGAAAACATTATTGCGAAAACATTATTGTTATTTATTTTGTGTAAATTTTTTAAGCACATACAAAAATACATCCCTAAGTAATTATTTTGTCTATGCTGTGCGCTATGTTTTGTTTGTTTTCAATCGTATCTTCGTATTAATTTATTAAATGGTTTTTCGAAGATAATTTTTATTGTTCATTTTTCATAAAGCTTCAAGATTTATTGAATAAATGTCTAATTACAAATAAAAATCAGTATTCATAAAAAAAATATTTCAATTATAAAATATGAATTGCAGTTTATTCATGCAAAATGTAAAAAAAGAAATATAAAAGCACAAATCAGTGTATTTTTTATTATGAATGTTCCACAAACGGTTCATTCAACTACATAGTGTAATGTAGGTTCATGGACGCCGCGCCGGGTTAAATTAATTGAATTATTTAATTTTCAAAATGTTCAACGTTTGTCTTCTTTCCGTTGAAATTGAAAAAAATAATACAAGATCGAAATTAACTTTTAAAACGATAATTACTGGTTATTAATTAAAATCTTTTAATAAGTATTATCAAAAATAAATTTCTAAAAGGATTCCAAAATTTTCAACTAAAAAAATTTATAAAACTATTAAATAAAACATTATAAGTTAGAAAGATACGTAAATGAAAAAAATTAAATAAATAAATGAAGTTCTATGTGTAAAATTGACACCCATTATTCATAGCTCCGATAAAAGAAATACATTCTCATAATGTTTATGTCAATTTTTATATTTTAAAAAATTAATACAGTATATTTATATGTTATTTTTCGTATTTATTAAAAAATATTTGTTTTAATTAAAGTTTTAAAGCGCAATTTCATTAAAAATACAGGGATGAACCTCTAACCTTACCTTTCTTTAATGTAGCAGATGATTTAAATATTCACCAATAAGTGTTGGTAATGAGATGATGATAATGTACAACTTCATTGTGTATAGCTTAAAAATTTTCATCACCTTTTTTTGAGTGCTAAAATGAAGCCTGTTTTCGAAAGTTTTCTTTGTAAATCAAGACAATATTTGTGGTGTAAGCTCACCTTAGGGAGTTGAGGAAAATAGCAATATTAGATATACAGGGCATTCTTCGAATGTCTGCAGAATATAAAAGGTTTGGCGGAAAAATATTACCGAACACTTTCCATTTCAAATAAAGACGTCAAATAGTTTTACATGGATCTTTAACTGTTCATATCTAATATTTGGAATTTTACAAATTTTCTTTTACGCATAGTTCAATAATTTTTAATTAATAAAATATTTTAATGAATCTAACATTAACATCGTGTTGAAATATATTTGCATGCTTGAAAGTTTACAATATATATCAATATTCTTATCATAAATAATCATTGGTATTTGTACTACAACTGCATCATATTCTAACATTTTTTGTTATATAGAAGTCAGTTTTACGCTTCAGGAACAGAAAGCGTCTTACTAATCTAGGGAAAATGAAATAAAGAGTAAAGAACCAATTTCAAACTATTATTTCAAATCCACCCTTCAAGAAATCGAACCTAGGGCCTCAAATGTGATAGGTGAACGCGCTAACCAAACAACGACTTACAAACGAGACAGACTTGCTCCGCTCAATTTTACTATACAGACGACATTGCACTATTATTTAAAATCAAACAGACGTTTAAACAAACAATGACAAAAGCGAAGACTTGACTATGATGGCTAAATGGACAAACACAAACTTACTTACACTTAATAAAAAAAAGCAAAATTTTCCATTTTGAATCTAGAAAAAAATATCATAAAATAGATGCTCAAATAAATGATAAACGACTAACTGAAATGAAATATTTTAAATACTTTGGGCTTACAATAGAGAGACAATTGACATGGAAAATTCATATCAGCAATTCAATTAGCAAAGTGGCGACATTATTTTTCTCTTTTTTAAAAAATCAATTTTTTTTTTCCAAAATGGGAAAAAAATCTTTTGTATGAAACCTATGTAAAAACTAAAATATGTTATATACAACAACTATGAGGAACAGGAAATCAAAATGACATAAACAGACTACAAAGACAGCAAAATAAAATATTTAAGTTAGCTTATGACTTTTTCTATCTAACAGCAATTAGAGAACTTTTTCTAGAATTATTAAAATTTTCCATAAATTAGCCACTGATGTAATTGTATACAAAGAACTAAAACTTGAAAAAAATGTACTAAACATGGACACAATACGAGAATATCAGAAAAATATCATACACAACCTCCTAAATTGAGACAAGGACAGTCGAGACTAATAAAACAGGGACTGAAATTATACAATTAACTACCAGACACAACAAAACTAGAAATTTTTCAAAAGATGAAAAAAATATTAATATCACCAACAGAGTATGATTATATATTATTTTTCTGAAATGAATGTAATAATCCGTATCCATTCTTTGATCCATTTTTAAATAAAAAATAAATTGAAAAAATACTTAAGAAAAGTCATCGGGTCGAAAGCTCTAGTCCAGGGTTCTGGCTCTATTTAACACCAAGAACGGTATTAAAATATAATAACAAAATTAAAATAACATTGCCATTGATGTGAGAGATTAAAACTAAAATCAAGTAGAAAAAAAAAATATATGGATTAATTGAATCTACATATATTTATAGGAGTACATGTAAGTATTTATGCATGTTTATGTATGTATGAATCTATGTTGTACGTATATACTAATATGAATTTTTATTTTATTTTGCATTAGTTTATATTTATTTACTCTTTTCACTTCTTTCTTTTTCTCTCCCTTCCCTATTTTCCCCTCTTACTTCCTTTCACCCCTAACTAACTGTACCCTCTGTATTTTTTTGTTCCTATGTGAAACCAAAAATTGTTTTTGTTATTTGTTGTTGTTTTGTATGTATTGTTTATTAATGTGACTGTGTTAGTTTCATGAAATAATTAAATAAAAATAAATGAACATAACAAAATAAAATGTTTATATTTCGTCATGAACCAGTTGGTTTGATTAATAATATTTTGGACTAGATTTAATTCTTCTTAAGTCGCAGATTAGTCGTAAAGCACTTAAAAATACATTTTATGTGTAAATTAACGACTACAAGTAATATGAAAATATATATTATTTTAATGATGGATTTATAGCAAATACGTTTGTTATAAACTTTCCTCTTAAAGTTTGTAATAACGTCCTGTAATTTAAAACTTTCAAGTTTGTTAGTGAAATTTCTTGTTGGAAGTTAATTGTATGTAAATTTATAAAATAAATTCCTTTAATTTATTTCAAATAACATAATTCAATTTTGTTTTATACAAAACTTAGGATGGAACAAGTACTTAAAGTCCCAAAACTAATAATGCTTAAGTCAGCTTTATCCAAAACAATATCTGCTAAACGCTGAACGTTAACATTTTAAACCCTGTCCATTAATAATTACAAAACTATTTAACATTGTTATTGTGCTACGACTTCCCTTTTACGTATCACTTACGACATTTATTCCCTTCAACAGCTTCAAATGAAGTTAGGAGCTTTTATAAAGCTCGGTAGAGAAGTTTTAATAGGCTTCCAACCGAATTCCACGCCGTGCATAGCGAGGGATAGTGACAAAGCTTTCGGAATCTGCTTCTAAATTCATCAATGTCATCCCTTGATTACTCAGAATATATCCAGAGCTATTGATTGATGTGATCAATGGGAATATTTGACGCGGGGCGTAATAGAGGTTTAGGGTTCACTGCCATTTGGAAAAACGTAGAAAAAAACAGTTTTCAATATCCATTCCCTATAAACCTTCCCACCTCCCATCTCTGACCTCTATTTCCATATCCTAAAAACATCTCAAACCCTTGACCCTAAAAGGATCTATCGTTTTTTTTGTTTCATCAGCCTAGATAATACATTTTTGAAAGTATGTCGAAGCTTTTGTAATCTTATGTTATTTAATATTTAGGTAAAATTATCAATAAAACATCTTGGTTTAGTTTCTTTAATTCAAGTTATTGCAAACCAGTTATCATAATATTGATGTTTTCTGTTCCTAATAAAATACTTATGTGATCTTTTTATTCCCAAACCTTGTAACAAATATTATTAAAAATCAAAATATTGTCATTAATTAACCAGCTTTCTGAAGCGAAAGCGCTCGTTGGTTGAAATTAAATAAAAGTGAATCTATATTGTTGATAATTTTATTTATAATCTTATCTTAATCATTTACTCGTACTATGGAGTTTTATTTACAAAAAAACATAAATATAATTTAAATTTATTTCAACAGAGAGGGTAAATTTTGAGAAGGGGATATGGAAGTCTAGGCATTTACAGGGCTTATGACCTGTCATTGGCTGGTTTAAGTGGCCAATTTACACACTGTATAACATTCACCATTCTGCCCATGTTTGAACATCCACATTTCCTCAAATCTTCCATCTGTTGACTTTTGTTAAAATAAAATTAAATATGAAAAACTCCCTAGGGAGGAAATCCAGCCAGTCTGCAAGCATTTGGACATAATCAAACATTGATAAATATAATTGTTTGATTTGGTTTAATAATTCAAAATAATTTGTTTAGAAAAAGAGAATTTCACTATGAATTTCAGAAACTTTGTTTATGCGCTAGTAATCGACCGTTTTTTTGAAAAAATATTATTCTACCAACACAAATAAAATATGTGAGTTTACTTGTCTCGTCAATAGTCTTTAACACATTGACATAGGCTGGTCGAGCCACATTTACTATATGTATTATAATTGTGTAATTATAACACATGTATAGTAAAACACTAGTTAAAGATCTAACTTTTTTGTAAAATGAAAAAAACCTAAAAAGCCTTTATAAATTCATGAGTATGCAAACGAGTGTAACTTTGAATGAAATTGAATGTAGTCAAATGAAATGTCAAAAGTATATGTAATATGTGAGAGTTTTAGTCGCGTTAAATTTATTGCTACCACCAGAGCTCTAGTTTGAATGTTGCAATTATACTACTGTGGGTAAATTATTTTTCTCTCCCGCCCAATAACAACTGAACTGTCACCGAATGTACACGTGATTTGATATTCTCAACGCGATCGCTAACAAGTTATTTATGCTATTAATAAGTCATTTCAATCCTCTCTGTCGTGTTATCGCATGAATCAATTATCAAGAAACCGATAAGTGCCAATCTGGCCACAGTATCTGATAAAGTCTGCCGAGAGAAAAAAATTCGAATGTTAAGATTGGGAGAATCCCATTACAGGATAGGTAATTAATTGAGATTTATATAACTTTAAACATGTTTGTTTTTTTTAAATGAGAGGCTTTACAGTAAACTTATATTGATTCACATTACTTATCATCACAAGAAGAAGAAGATCAAACGCTATCGGCGCTACGATTTTTTAAAGTTTTGTATTTCTGAAATAACTCCGCGTGTGACGTCAGAGGTTCATTTCCGCTTATTCTCATTCAGTTCTTCCTATTGGTCCAGAAGCGACAAGCAGACCGGAAATCTTCCATAGCTCTCAGATCATAGGTTGATTCACATGAACCAGTGACGTCATTTAAAGTAGTGCGATTTTATCAAAATATTTTGTATTCTTTTTTCTGTACATTTTCAAGAAACTTTGCCGTACAATTTAATGCTCTAATTTTTACCCCGCGTAAGAAAACATTTTTTGTATCCAATTTCCCGTAGGGCTGAAGTTCCTCATTGACTGAATCACTGAATAATTATTCAGGAATAACGTTTCCGAAAATGCTTGAATAGTTTTGAGATTTAGTAAAATATTTATATGAGAATATGAAACAATTGTTATTAAATTTGTTAGAAAAATAGAGATATTAAGTAAAGGTCTCAATTTCCTAAGGCTCTATTTTCACTTTGATTATCATGTCCAATGAACATTCTCTAGTGAAGCAGAAAGGTTTTGCGCTAAATGGGGAGGAAATAGCCGGCGAGGGTGAACGCCCCTCTATGGGTTCAAATCGAGAGTTTGTATAACATTTTGGTGAACAAATATTTACATACAAGTATTTAGAGAATGTACTGGTATTATTTTTCTTATAACTTATGATAAAGTATGTTTATTTTAAAGAAATTAATTATCGTATATTTTTAAATAATTCATTTATTTTAAGTCCTCTCCTACTTTTTTTTTCATATTATCTATTGTTAACCCTAAATTTAATGAAATTTAATTGGCGGCCTCTGTGGTGTAGTGGTCAAGATGCTTGACTCACATACAGAAGGTTCTGGGTTCAATTCCCGGTGAGAACACAAAAAAAAAAAAAAAAAAAATGTGATTTTTATCAAGCCTGGGTGTTCTATGATGTAATTCACCACTGTAATTGGGTCTCATGGCTTGTTGTGGTGCAAAAATAAATAAATAAATAAATGTTTTAAATATTCGTACATAACCACTTACCGAATTTTCTATGTCCACTGGTTTCGAGACGTATCCGTCTCTTCGTCAGGACACCAATTGGCTCAAAATTAAAAACCCATTATACACCTTCACCATAGTTGTTGCACACAAATATAAAACGAACACGACATGCGTTTTAATGAACACATGCAGTAGGTAGACATAGAAAAGTCGGTAAGTGGTTATGTATTAATATTTAATTACATCTAGTAAAATGTTTGACCACAAAGTTAATGCTTTAAATACTAAATATATTGTTTACCCATCCACGGATAAACTCAAACTGATATTTTACTCACATTTTCACTCACACTCGGTTACTCTTACACTGAAAATCTTTATTTATTTTAAAGAAACAAACAGTCGCCAATGATATAGTAACATTTAAAAAATACAGTTTAAAGACAGACCAGCAAAGTTTCTAAATAAGAATCATACATAGTAACATTTAAAAAATACAGTTTAAAGACAGACCAGCAAAGTTTCTAAATAAGAATCATACATAGCAACATTTAAAAAATACAGTTTAAAGACAGACCAGCAAAGTTTCTAAATAAGAATCATACAAAGTAACATTTAAAAAATACAGTTTAAAGACAGACCAGCAAAGTTTCTAAATAAGAATCATACATAGTAACATTTAAAAAATACAGTTTAAAGACAGACCAGCAAAGTTTCTAAATAAGAATCATACAAATTATTAAATTGTGTTACAACAAAAAGGTGTGTTTATGTGTATTTGTATGAAAGTAAGTGTAGATGTGTGTCGGCCTCGTGGTGTAATGGTCAGAGCGAATGCCTACCATGCAAGAAGTCACGAGTTCGATTCCCGACAGTGTTATATAAAATATTTATTTAAAAGAGTGTTTTCACACTGGAATATTTCACATTTCCTGGACTGGTACCTGTAGCGTAAGACTGATCATCTTACCTCCTTGTAACCAAAAATGATCAAGATACGCTGCGATTGGTGTACTAATTCAGTGCCCTATGCACTATTAGGTGCGGAAAGGGAATAATGAATGAATGAATGAAGTGTAGATTTGTGTTTATGTGTATAAGTGTGGGAGTAAGTGTTCAGGTGTGTGTAAGTGTGATAATCATTAAATAGTAAGTGGGATACACTCACATTCATTCTTACTACGACTAAAACTCTCACATTACATATACTTTTGATATTTCATTTCACTACATTCAATTTTATTCAAAATTACACTCGTTTGCATACTCATGAATTTATAAAGACTTTTTAGGTTTTTTTCATTTTACAAAAAAAGTTAGACCTTTAACTAGGCGTTATAATTATATTATTTTATCAAAGTTGTATTTGTTTATTATAAAATATTTTTTATGACCTAAATACAGTGGTGCATAAAAAATACATGTTTTTAGCATCGCACGTTAGTATCATTGTAATAGCCTCATTTCATACTATCATAAAAATTTACACAGGACGATAAAATTACATGGGGTGGATTAAGATTTATCGTGTTACACTTATTTACATATGCAATGGGATACAAACAGACTAACCAGTTTACAATAATACCAATAAAATTAACCTCCACTCTGTTTTCATTTGCAGAAATTTTAACTGAGTAGCCACTAAATAAAAAAAAAAAAAAAAAAAATTACAATTGATTCACTCTAATTTAACAGTGTCATGTGAAACTGAATGATCATTGGGAAATTGGCTTGAAGTTATGATAGTTTTTCTCTGAATTTTTCGCTCGTATTTGAGCGATTTTTGCTGTAACAACCAAAAAACCGAAAACAATAAAGGAAATAGGAAAAAAAAACTGGAGAAGTTTAAATCAAAGTGTAATGTGACAGTAAAAACAAATTAATACAAGAAACATTTAACAACTCGTGAAATTTTTCGCAACTTTGGCTAAGAGCAAAAGGGGGTAAATATGGAAGAGAGGGCAGATTTACCCCACCAAAAGAGTAATAATTTACTATTTAAAAGGTATTTTTAAGGAAAATATTTGTTACTTTGATGACTTATTTTAAGTAATTATATCTTCTGAAATATTAAAAATGGCAAACGAAACTTAAGTGTGCACATACATTTATTACATTCATAATCTTTTATTAAACTATGTATTTACCTCTTATAAATTAGTACAAATAAAAAAAATGTAAAGTAACACGTGCCTCAGCTTTGCGGGAGCAAAAATACATTTATGTTTGTTATTTTATTTATTAAACTAAATTTAAAAAAATTTAAATGTGACTTAAGACTTCACTGTTTTGAGTACGGCAACGCTTCATATATTTATGCTAATTCTCCTTTATTAAATTATGGATACTTTTGAACGTTTTTTTCTTTTCCACGCCCTTAATTGCGTGCATGTAAAATGTTGTTCAAGTACGCTGACGATGCAGTTCTTTTCAAAAAATCTTTTGGTTCTTCTAAAAAAAATGCATCATTTTATGCAAAAAATCTATCCTGACCCTTTACATAACAATGGACAGAAGATCGAGTAAATTGACAGCTTTAAATACCTGAAGACTATAAAGAAAAGAAAACTTGAGTAATTTGGGCATGTGATAAGAGGCAAAAAATATAAAATTTTACAAGTCATTCTACGGGGAAAGATTGAACGGAGACGCAGTGCAGGTAGAAGGCGCATCTCTTGGCTTAAAAACTTGCGCGACTGGTTCCATTGCAGCACTCAGTCCTTGTTCAGGGCAGCTGCCAATAAAGTAAAAATCGCAATGATGATTTCCAACCTCCATCGGGGAGAGGAACCATAAGAAAAAGAAGAAGAAATACCTTAGAGATACTCATAACTGAAGACGGTGGCATGCAAAAAATGTCAACCCGGTTATTCTCGGTCAAAACAAAATCCCGAAATAACTGTTTTATAATTCTAGTATTTTTCTCATCGTTTCTGGCTCCTTACAACCATTTCTAACTTCAGAGTCATGAGAGTGTATGAGGAGAATAGGTATTAGGTTTATGGTGGTTTTTTTTTACCAATCTTAAGTCCAAGAACGGACGCAGTAACTTAACATAACAAGCGTTTTAAAGATGAGGCAGTAGACCTAGCTTGGGCACGTGCTGCTGGTCTTAACTTATTTTGTCTCTTATTCAGTCCTGCGCGCTTTTGCCGTCCTGGAATCCGTCGATGACAATTTTTTGGCTTTATTCGGGGTAGTTTAAGGACGCGGGATTAATGTGGGAGAAGGTAAGAGTGCTGGCTGGCGGAGTCTCCTGGAGGCGTCTGGTGATATCTAAACCTACATTATTTTATTTTTTATTTTTTTTACTTTAAACTTAAAAAAACATCCGTCCCTATAATAATAAATATTATGATTAGTCGTAAATGATTGTTGCTAAATGTAATTATAAAAAAAAAAAAAATAGATATGAAAAATATATTAATCTGAATTGAAGGTTAAATTAAAAAAAACATTTCCGAAATGAACATCAAGTTAAAAGAAATATAACACCTACCTGGAATTCAATTAGTAATAGAAGATCTGAAATGCGTATAAATTTCAAAACGCCTGTTGTTTTAATTAATTGAGTAAAGGCAAGTCACATCCTTTGATTATTATCATTGTCTGTAAATTAATATAACTGTCTGAACATCAGTTCTAAATACATTTCTTTTAATTTGAAATTAAATTGAATTGATGAAATTAAAACGTAATTATTTTTACGTTATAACAAAACTCGATAATCTGGTTTTTTAACGATAACAACAAAATACTTAATCAAACAAATTATCATTTGTTTGTACTTTTTAACTTTTAAAATTTGTATAACTGAAATGGTAACTTTTTATTTACTTATGCCTTTTAATGTATTTTATTTATTAATTTTAATAAACAATAAAAAATAATGTGACATTGCTCGGGCTACCCGAGCCGATGACACTTAAAATATACTTTTTAATAATCATTAACTTAACTTTTGTGGAAATTGATTGATATGTATCATTATATCTTAACCCACAAAATATAGTGCATAGGGTACTGCATTGGTACCTTAAATGCAGCGTACCTATGTGGCAAATATTCAAAAAGTTATTTGTCACATAAACATATAGCTTGAAAATTGAAGGAAAACTTGTTTTTTAGAACATTATATTTGTTTAAATGTAAGAATTTAAGGACATATTTTATCAAGAAATAAACAATTTTCAATGAAAAGCGTGATTTTCTCTCATAGATTTAAATACCAACCATAGATTTGGAAACCAACTATGACATTAAAATCACTCGCAAACGAGTGGAGGCGTATTAAAAAAAAATTAAAAAAACTATGTCATTTGATGTACATTTTTTTTTTTAAATTTGAACAAAACACTTTTTAAATGTTTGCTCCTTATATTGATAACTTGTTTACCGACGAGCCATATTAGTTAACTAGGTGAGTCCTGTAAAAAAAAAAAAAAATGTTTGAAAAAATAATAAAAATGTAATATGGTATGTAAATAATAAATTAATACACAAACGAAAGATGAGCAGTTTTTCATTGTTAGTCCGGAACAATGAAATATATAAGTGTAAAACCACCTTTTGAAAAGTACATTAATCATGATGACTTTCCCAGCAATTAAACCCAACACCTCAAGTAAAGCTAGGGTTTCCTAGGACAGCGGTGCCCATATTTTAACAGCCGTAGTGAACGGTGATGCGGTAGACAGCCGTGGTAACGGTGACTAGAGAGTAGTTTCTTAGAAAAACGGCGATATCAACACCATTTAACACCGTTTTCATAGGAAACCATTCTCTAGTCACCGTTACGACGGCTGTCCACCGCATCACCGTTCACTACGGCCGTTGAGATACGGGCACCGCTGTCCTAGGAAACCCTAGCTTAAGGTAAGCAAATGCGCTAGCGACGGAACTACTCGTTTTGTCGCACAGACAAAACTATGTTTAACAATACTAACAAAAAGTACAAAATAAATCCAGAACCTAGGACAGGTAAAAATCCTGAAACTCGATTTGATTTTCTTTTATCTATCTTTTTTTTATCTATCGATTCAAAAACTTTTGACCAAGGTTCTGGTGATATTTTTTCCAACAGGACTATATTCATCAATCCGCCTAGATACGAAACGCAATTGTGATGCTTGATTAAAAAAAATCACAATACTTATTAATAACAATAATTAATCTGGATGCCTATGTACAGTATTGAATTTCGCTGACGACAGTATTAGGCGGGAGATTACCAAGATCCGGCTCTACGTTCCTAGATACAGCTGCGGATCAGACAATGAATTTAGAGCTACAGAATAGGAAAGATTTTACTTTGCATGAAACTGGCTGAATTAAGCAGTCAAAAGCGAAAGGAAAATCTCGTATTAACACATAACCTTACTTTTGCATATAAGATGGGCTTGGGTTAGGTTAGGCTACGCAATGTTAGAAAACTGACTGACTCTCGCATAGTGAATTAAATATGTAGGTAATGAAATAAACACGGAGTTGATATTAAATATTAAAATGCCCGGTTTTCAACAGCAACACTTGAAAATGTACGAAATAATAAAGTAGGATAAAAGTACGTTTTTAAATTAAAGATGTTTTTTACTTTGTAGTTTCACATTAAATTTTACAATTATTTGTTTATAAATGTGTGCAAACCAATCATTTTATAAGTTATACTTTGTAACTTTGAATCACACATATTAAAAAAATATTGTAATAAAATAATGGTAGATTAAATGAAAAAAAACTTCATTCAAATATCGTATTTAAATTATGACGTGATCAAATTAATACTTTTAAGTCCTGGTAATGAGGTGAAAATCTTGAAACTGATTGACGTGTAGCTAAAAAATTATGTTGTTAATACAAATGTCTAAATATATGGGAGTTGTTTTAAAATTGTTCATTTAATGAAAATAATAAAAGTACGTATACAGTTTTGTACCACTATTTGTGATTTTTTACCAGTGACTGGGTTTCGTCGTGACCGACATCGTCAGATGAGATTTCGATGCAGTTCCACAAAGAAATGTCGGTAGAAAAAACTCAATTGTTCATTTGAAAAAAAATTGTTGCAAAAATAAATAATTTTTTTTTATCATAAACATGTAAACCCACAATTGTAGCATATAAGATTAATAAAATTAACAGATGATATGAATTAACATTTAAAAAAATAAAATCAGTGTAACGGTGGCAATGTATCATCTAATATAATGCATTACTTTATAAGGTAGTCAGCGTCAGAGACAGTACTTATAAGCAGTCAATTATTATAGTTTAGATAAGAAATATCTTAAAAGTATCGATTGAAATAGGATAAATGTAGTAAATAACTAATTCCATGTTTGTTTGGTAACACGTGGAGCAATATATATTAAATATTTTAGTGTTAAAACTTATTTTTAAATAAATATTTAATGAATTGTTTTAAAAATAAATAAGAAAGAGAAACACAATATTATTTTCAGAATCCTCGAGGATATAGAAAGTTTGTTTTAAAATAATTCACAAAAAAGAATCGAGAAATTTTTGTAGCGTTTTTTAGCCTGTTCAATCTGTTTTACCGCCCAAACTGACCTCTAAAGCGAAATACTATGTACTGTGGGCGGTTTTTTTGTTCGGCAATTTAACTTCGGGGCTCAAATCATAAAAACAATGTTTCTAAAGTGTGAACACACTTTTTGAGTTTCCAATACAATACGTGTCCGGAATAATATCTGAAGCCGATACTGATTGGAACGGAATCGTAAGTTTTGTGAAAAGATCTAGAAAATTCTTCTGTTTTACCGGATTACTATGCACGAGTTTAACCGAAAGTAAAATTTTGTGATCGTTCGAGCCAGGGGTCTCCAAATATCGGCCCACGAGCTCCGCCAATCCGGCCCGCGTTGACCGGCCGGACATGCTCGGTATCCGGCCCGCCACAGTTTTTTCATAACATTGTAACATTTGCAATGTACTCCAGATGTTTTAATTTAACGACCGATAAAAAAAATACAATGTCATACATTTATCTTCAAACATATTACAGCGGAGATGAAGAACATTTAAGAGAAGGTAATATAGAAGTCTAGGCATCTACAGGGATTATAACGTGTCAATGGCTGGTTTAACATTCACCATTCTGCCCATATTTAAACATCTTTATTCCTTAAATTCTTTCATCTGTTTATGTTTGTGAAGTTAGAGAGCTGAAACCTTTATTATACGGGTTGTCTACAAAAATTTGAACAAACTCAAAATATTGTTGATTTATCTTCAACTTTATCTAGAGAGTAAAATTTAATTTTCTCTTTGAAAATCAGAATATGGATACGATTTTTTCTTCTTAAAATGTTCAATTATAGGTTACCGACGAAGATATTTTAAACGTTTATGCAAATATCATAGAACTAGGAATAGTCCAGAAGGAGCGTAGAATCATATTTGAATCCATCGGACTGTGTCCAATAATTCCCCCACTCCGGCTTACTTTTGCCGCGCGTATTTGTGAAGTCATCAGGTAATGTTGCTTGTTGGGAAAAAAAATCACAACACAAATGTTCGTCTTGCCTTTTAATTCATTTCAAATTGAAAAAAACCCGTCTCCATTGAGTATATTTATAAAATGTGAGATTAGAAAGTTGCGATTTTCTTATTTAGTAAAAACTAATAATGTAAGATTTGGGAGCCATTAATACCTACTGTTTGCAAATCTACTGTGAATTAATTTTATTTCGATTGTCTATCATTATCTTTTTCTTTCCTGGATTTCGCAATGTTATATTTAAAGGTTTTGAAAGACCACGTTCTTTATACAAAATGACGTACTAACATTTAGATAGCCGGTATTCGCTTTGACTCTTGTGTGGCTGTGATGTCACACTAGTTGACATACGATACAAGACTTGATATATCTCTCTTATTTTTAAAAATTATGAACTCGTATTTTTTTACAATCTTTAAATAGGCATTTTCACATCGGATTTAGAAAGTAAAATTTTTATAATAGTAACAATGCTGGATGTTAATACAAAAAATATTTATCCCTGCTACGAGAAGAATGAATGTTCGCCAATGCAACAACACATTTGTATAAGAGAGAGCAAAAAGATATAATTCATAGCAAGGAAAACAGTGACGCTGTTCTATGGCGGGTGTTATGTAAAACAGATCCAGTCTTCAGTCAGTTAATGACAGTAATGGGGGACGCACGTGCGTAGCATGAGCGGCGTATTTTTGATTTTAAATTTATTTTGCCATAACGGGGCTAAATTATATGTTTATTTGCATTAATTATGGAAAAAGAATTATTAAACAGTGTATCTCTATGTGTTTTTTTTAAATGTCGGAACTTTAGAATATTCCACCTTTTACTCGTGGTAACAAGATGTTACATCACCGCGTGCAAAGGGATTATTTACCACAGTCTTTTTAGATTTAAAGATTTAACTTACTTAATTTAAAGATTATGTATATATATATATATGAACTTAACTATTAGCACTTCCTGACAAACAACATTTTATGCAGTTCAGTACGACTTGATGATTTGTATGTTTTTGATAAAAAATAAAAAAATAGCCGCTTATCGTTTTGTTAGAAAAACATGTTTCGGATTTTGATATTGATTTATCTGTTTTTCCGTTTACATACAGTTTTTTTTCCCTTTCCGACAATATCGAAAATGCAATTTACCTCAAAAGCGTGGATAGTAGAGTTGCACTATAAGCCAACGACATTATTTTAATAGAATATTCAGTTGACTGTACGACATTTTGCACGTGTTTTTTTAAGCGCACGTACATGAAAATATGTATGGATGTAGAAGAAGCAAATTATGCATGCAAAAACAGAGAAATATAACGTTATAATCTCTGCTTCCACTTAAGAGGAAATTAAATTGTTTTTTTGTGTCATTTTAATAGTATTATTCCAAATAAATATTGTTTTTTTTCTAAAGATCATCAATCGAGATGTAACACTGTGATAAAAAAATAAGGTGAAATTGTTTAAAAATTAAAAAATTTAAATTTATTCTTCTACACCTATTTCATTGCCTACAAAGTTCTTCCCTCCCGATACAATACACTTATGCCAACGTTTGTTCCAACCCTCAAAACAATTGTTACAGTAAATTTTTGGAATGGCCTTTAAAGCCCGTAGTGATTCGGTTTTTATCTCTTCAATCGTGTCAAAACGGTGTCCCCGGAGCGTTCTCTTAAACCTAGGGAATAGTCAGAAGTCACTCGATGTTAAATCAGGCAAATACGATGGTTGTGGAACGATATGAGTTGAATTTTGGTGACATGGACTTGAAGCTCCAATGTAGTGTGGGATGGTCATTATCGTGGGGCAAAAACCAAAAATATAATGTCAATAATTCTGGTCTTTTTTGCAAATAGCCTCATGCGAACGTTTTATAACGCTCAAATTATATTATTTGGTAACAGTTTGGCCTAGCGGAAGGAATTCATGCACTACACCACGATAATCGAAAAATACTGATATCTATGATCTTGATTTTCGAAGGACTTTGGCGCGATCTTTTCGGTCATGGCTCACTTTTTGCACGGCATTTGCTTAATTTGTCGGTTGTTTCCAAGTTGTATGCAAATATTTAAGTTTCGTTTATAGTTATCATGCATTTATCCTACCCTTTTAGTCAGAAAGCATTGTTTAACAGATTTCGACGCGACGCCGTTTCTCCAAAAAATGAGTCTTTGTGGCACAAAACGATATTACACTCTTTTTGGGCATAAAACTATCAACATGGTCTGGACTGATCCAAATGAAATGTAACCAATATCAACAATGTCTTTAATTGTCAATCCCAATTTTGAGCATCATTTATTGCAATTCCTTGACGTGTTGTTTATCAGCAATGTTGATGGTAATCCAGGGCAATTTTTGTCTTTAACGCTTTCTCTGCCTTCATTGTTTATACCACTTGTAAACATTTTTTTGTGACTTAACCTGGTCCTCAAAGGCTTTCTGCAATATTTGCAGAAGAAATTTTATTCTGCAAACAAAGTTTAATTCAACTTCTGTGCTCAATGAAATCAGTCATCGTTAAAATCGCTAAATCAACTTTTTGGAATTCATAAAACACGTGCGTTCTTATTGAACAAATGCAGATATTGACATGAAAATTTACAATGTGAGTGAAAAAATTAAAGATCCCGCGTATTTAATATTGGAAATTTCATCTTTTATTTTTATCACAGTAGGGAAGTAAAAATAATATGGAAAATAAATAAGATAACAAAGAAGATACCTCAGGTAGACAAATTGGCAACTTTGGCTGGCTGTCTGAGAAATGTCTTATGGAGGAATAAAGATACGAGAATAAATAGCAAGGTAGGCGTTTAAAAGACTTGTGTTTAACCTTTGTATGCTGTGGCCATTAGAAATGACAAAACTGAGCTATTTCTGGGAAGACGTTACGCGATCGTGTAAGGAACACCCCAATCTGAGAGGTCCATGAGGTTTAAAATGTAGTTGAATGGGGGCAATTTCGTTGAAGACACTGGTACCAACATGTACAGAAAATAAATTAAATAAGAATTCTATATATAGCTCGGCATGGAATAACAAATGTACAATGTCCACCATGGAGACTCTCAAAACGTGGGAAAGATTGGAGCTCAGGTCTCATAAGAGGATATACTTACAATAACAGACTCATGAGTCTACAGAAATTTGAAGAAGACGACGACAAAGAAGAAAAACAAAAAGAATACTGTATAGATGGGTGCGCGTAAATTGTTTTGAGGTTAAATGAGAAAGATAGATTATAATTGAAGTTATTTATTGAGTAGATACAAACGAGTTACATCTACACGAATTTACAATAGCGAACACTGGCGAGGAGCTCGTGGACGGGCAACACAAAATGCCAATATAAAATGTGCATATTCTTTCGCTGCACGACGTTTAATTACTTGTCCGAGCTGACGTTGCGTCGGGTTACACGTTGCGGGCCAGAACGGTGTTTGGCCCTGCTAACTTAGTGGCTTGATAGTGGTGACCTCCACAACACAACAAATAATAAATCTAGAAAGAGTTACCGTTGGTTCAAAAATTTGCGGAACTGCCTCTAAAACCAATGTTTCAAGTCCTCTCTACCAAGAATCAAACCTAAGACCTCAAGCATCGTAGGCAAACGTGCCAACCACTACACTTCAAGGTGGTCTATTAAGCACTGACCCTTATTTCAATGAATATATTTAGAATACAAATATTAAAAATGCTTTTTCAGAACACGGGATGTACGTTAAAACCCAAAAAATAATATCAAATGGATTTCAATATATTTATCTTTGTTTTTGACGTTTTGACATATTACTTCGACGGAACAGAGCGGTACCTAAAAAACATTCGGAACAGTGGGACTGGTATCGTTTAGTTAATTATTAAGATTCATACATTACAACAGAGATGAAGAACATTTTAGAGAAGGAAATATAGAAATTTTGTCATTTACAGGATAAACGACCTGTCGTTTGAGGAGTGAAAGAGGTGTGAGGAAATACCTCGTCCCGTTGGAAGAAAATTTAGAGTTAACTGTATTGTTGGGAAAGGAAGGTTTTTTTTTTACTTTTATTTTTTATTTATATATCATAGAACACAACGTATTTTACAAGTATAATACATTAAATTACATTCCTAGGAGTTACAACAACCCAATTCGGGACATAAATAATATTAACATTAAAAAAATAACACGTATTGAGAACAACAAAGAAACAATGCAAGCACCTTTATTTAGGTTGCGCAACTCCATTTACCTTTTGATGATGAGGCGTGACGTGTGCTGCAACCTGGTGGAGAAGCTTGCGGTGTCACGACCCTGGCACAGCTTGTATGAAGCTGGCGGTCTAGATGGACGCTGGCACAGCTCGCTTGTTGAATGTTGGGAGTACTTGACTAGTAAGATGTTCGTTTGGTATTAAAAATTCAATGTTTTTTTCCGGCAGTCACCGCAGAATTATTGTTACGTGGAGTGCGCCAAAAAAAAAAAATAAGCATCTATTAAATAACTCTGTTAGATGAATCTCACCCGCATCTTTCTGAATCTCGCTACTTAATTTCACAAACTCAACAAATGGAAAAATTGAAAGAATGTTGATGTTCAAATGTAAGCGGAATTGTGAATACTGCACAGCGTGTAAAGTGGTCACTTTAATATAAGATGATAAGTCCTGGAAGTGCTAAGACATTAATATTTCCTTCTGTGAACATTTCTTCATTTGTGTTGTAATATTTGTTAATGTTAATAACTCCCTAAGGGTTTGAATTCAGTCTTTGCCTACAAAAATTTGGACAAACTGAAACTATTGTTGGCAAATTTAGAAAGGTTCTACATCTCAGTTGAAAAACCCGTCAAACGCATTTCTCGATTTACTTTTTGTTTGCGTTTCTTTGAAATAAAGCGACGATCGAATTCCATTTTGTGATTCAAAGTAAAACAAATTATTTCTCTTTCTTTAGAGTAGGAGCTTAAAGAAGAAAGGGACGATACAAAATGGAGGCGTTTTCAATTATTCCTAACCCTTAGCTTATGCCATTTTCTTAACGACATTTTAATTATTAATTTATGCATAGAATGGTTAATTAAATTTTCAGTGAAATGCTCTCAGTTAAATTAGAAATTCCAGGTATGTCTTCAGTTGAAGTCTGAAGCTACAAAAGTAAAATTACTAAAAAAAGTCGACAAATTTCCTTGGAAAAATAAAAGTCGTCCCTTATAAAATTTATCTGGAATGTAACAAAGTGTTTCCATAAATATTATTAACTTTGAAATATACATGTTTTTTGCCACACTAAAGAAATAATAAAGCTATCGTATTATCAGCGCTACGACCTTTTAAAGTTTTGTAATTTTGAAATTGCTCCGCCAGTGATGTCACAAGTTCTAATCGGCGAGTTTGGCTGATTGGTGAGTTGGCTGCCAGAAAATCAAAAATCTTTTACAAAACTCTGTCATTGGTTGATTCGGGTGACGAAGTTCAAAGTACTCATAGTTCAAGTATTATTAACTGCTCTTATTTTTACCGCGTCCAAGAAATATTTTTTTGTATCCATTTTTCAATAGCGCTTCTTCATTTACTCTTCAAAAGGTGTGGTAAAAAAAATCCTTATGCGTGGAGATGTAAAATCGTGTTATCTCAGTAAAAGACGAAATATTCTGAAGTTCGGATATTGAAAAAAAAAGCATGGAGACACACAGTTAATGATAACTTTTTTTAAAATTAAAACTCAGCGCTGTTATAGCAAAATAAATTTAAAGTCATAAATGCGACGGTCATCTTACACGCGTACACCCCTTGCTCATTGCCAATTACTGACTGAATATACAGCCACAGAAAAGCGTTTCCGCCTTCCTTGATATGAGTTCAATATTCGTGCTCTCTTTTATACCGATCAATTGCTGTATTGGCGTCACATTCATTCTTTGCATGGCAAGGATATTTTTTTTTGTATTAAAGTCTTGCATGTTTAAACATAATTTTACATTCTGCATGCAGTAAGGCGGTAAAATTCCCTACAAATATTATTTTTTTATTGCGAAATTCAACATTTTTAAAGCTTTGAAAAATATGTTGCTTACACTGCGGCGGAATAATATATACCGTCATTTTAAGCCTAATAGAACGCCATATTATCACTCTATCTTTGCATACAGACCTCGCTTCCTCTACATTCATACGTCTTTAAGTATTTGATGGACTTGATTGTGCCATGTCCATCAACAATTGCATCATAGATCATTTTAGCCGTTCTTTTATTGTCCATTGGCTCTACATGTCCAAACCAACGCAGCACCCCTTTCTTAATTCTGTCGATAATGCATATCTCAGCCTTACACAGTTCACAGATCTCGACATTTGTGCACTTATCATACATAGTTTTATCGCACATTTGCCTGAGGGATCGCATTTCGATAGCATTTAACCTACTTTCATCATCATTATGGTGAAAAAATATCATAAATCTAAATTGTTATTTTTTTAATTTTGAATATATTAATTTCATGGATAAATAGTGTTTTTATTATCACAGTGCACTGAGGGGTTTTTTACAGTCACACTCTAGGCTTCTATGAAAACATTCTTACTTTATTTTAAATTAAAATATTTTTTTCACATTCATCATTTATCCTTAACTTATTCTCAACCTATTAAGTGTTAAATATCATCGACAAAATGTGTTTTTACAATCAAAAATTATTTGACCTCTTATAGTTTTAGGTGTTTGGGATATAAATCAGTGAGTTTTTTGCAATCAAACAATGCATCTAACCACAATGAACAATTTCTAGAACAAAAGTTATTTTCAGCAAAATGTGGTCAAAAAAGTGTCATTGCAATCATACATTCATATGTAAAAGTTAAGCAAAAGATAATTTGATGATGACTTTAATAGACTTAATAAAACGACTGTAAGTAAATTGATATTAAACTCACAATCAAACAAACCATTAGGACGTTTTTTCTTGGAGGCAGGCAGAGAAAATCAAACGCCATATGACTCTGTCTTTGCATACAGATCTCGCTTGCTCCACATCTTTTCTTGAACGTACGACGATTATTCTGAATTTTGACATGTCATTTAATGTGTAAAGTGATTACTTAAACCAGAAAATGACAAGATCATTTACTTTCTTTTTCTTTATAGATATGTTCAATTAAAAAAAAACAAATTGTGTCCCTGGCCTTGTTGAAATAATCACTTGAATATTTTTCATTTTAATGAGCTCACAATACACATATTGGTGGTCAAATTATTTTTGAATCACATGATACCCCAAAGAAGTTTCCTTTAAAACGTTTTCCACAAAGGCTACCCAAATCACACTTCGCTAAAAGACTTTTGTGACTAGGAACATAACAGACTACAACTGACTAAGGACTTCCATCTCGGGCGACTCCTTTTGTGTTCCAACGATTCAAGGCTTCTAGAAAAGTAGACTCTTATTTCCACAGTTTATCGGAAATCCATCGAAAAATCTTACGTTTCGATTGAAATTAGTTCTATGACTTCGTAGAGGAGAAAGTTCTTTGCAGTAGTTACCAAAACCAATACTGTTACTTTATACTTTCCAAGTTTGATTAGTTATCATTTTAACTTTAATGAAAACAATTTAATACTTATACATTTTACTCTATCATAACGTCAAAATACTATATGACTTAGAATTTTTCAGTTATTGCTTAGTTTTCGAGAGTATCCAGTTGGTCACAACATTTTAAAATCTTATTAGGGCACTTTAAAAATTACGATGTGTAATTGCTGCATTTCCCTCGAAATAGCGCTTGTGAAATGTAAAAATGAACGACCCGTTTTGACAAAAACGCAACAAATATTTGAATTCAACTTTTTTAGATATTTTAATGGGTGCAACAAGCCCTTATAAGCATTTAAAAACATAAATAAACAATTCTTTGAAAAGCAAACTAACGATTTACTTTATATGTTTTTTAACGTTATGCATTATTCCTGTCCGTAATATTTTGTGTCAAAATTATATTCGTGTTGAGTTTTTTATAATATTAATTTAACAACTAAAATTGTAAAACTGCTTTTTTAAAATAATTTTAGTTGTAATATTAATATTTATTAGGTACTTTGTAATCATATTCTTATATGCGTTATATTCTGATCACTAGAAAGGTGTATTGATAAATTTTTTCTTGCTATTTTTTTTTCATTTACAGTAGAGGTACATGTAAATTTCTCAAAAAATTAAGCACCATTAATTTCAGTCACGAGAGATAATATTATATTTATCGATGAATTTACATAACATTTGTTTATCAATCTTAGTTAGGCAGTCAAAGCAAGTTATATTAATGCAAAAGATAAAAAAAATTGTAAATAAATCAAATAAATTAATACGTTTAGCAAAAATGATGACAACTCTTCTCTTACTGGTAAGAACCAAAAATACAGTTTGTACTTTTCTCTCTGAAAAGGCAGTAAAGTTCATGTAAATAAACGAATTTAAATAAACACTTTGACCCATCCTCAATTTGGAAGTTACTTTAAATTTTTTTGATTATTAGGTATTTATTACTCTTGTGATTTAATAATAATTAACCGATCAATTATAACACTGTTCTCAAGATATCAAGTCAGGATTTAAAAAAAAACAAACATTAAAATTTGACGAAAGTAAACATTTGGCGACGCAGGCAGGCACAGAATAATTTTACCATAAAACTTTTGCACGGAAACTTTTCTTACCAATTTGATAAAAGAAAATCTTCATGGCTAGTCAACTCGAGTGGTATAGAAAAAAAAATTAAACGACTATCATATCGTCGTAAAGGTAGCACACCTGGTTCGTACATTAGCTGCCCGCCGAGATATATTGCCGAGAGATATGTAGCGAATAAATAGCATGATACTTATCTCGCGTGTAAATTGCAGGGTCGGCTTTCAAAGTTACGTAACATTGTCGCAGCTTTTGGTGAAAACTAGCCAGGACTGAACACGGAAAAATGATTGTCATCATTACACTTATTTAAAAAAAAATGGAATTTCGTTGTTGTTAAATTACAAATACGTATATCAACCGTTGTTCTATAAAGTACATTTTTTAAATGCGTGGGGGTCAAAGTCCAGTGAAGTTCGGATATATTTTTAGATACATTTTAATATGTGCTTTGTGCAAGTGAAGTAATTATACCTTAAAAAAAGGAAAATGTGTACATATTACATGATATTCAGTAAAAAAACTGAAATGAATGAAACGTTTAGGTACCAATGCCTTTAAACCAAAATAATTTGTGAATTCAAATTCGGAGTGATTCTAAAGACAAGCGACAAATATTGGAAAAGAACTCCAAAATATGTGGTTCCAGTTGTGTTCAATTTTTTACCAAACATTTTTAGAAATGGTAATACCAAAAGAGACAAGGGCAAAATAAGAGACTGGCAATTTAATCAGGATTTTATATATTAATCAAATTGAATATTTGTAAGTAAAGGTACATAAAACAAAAATATAAATCTGTAATATAGACATGGATATTTATACATGTGTATATATATGTTCATGTATAAAATGTATGTGTGCATGTTCGGGTATAGATATAATTAAAGATATAGATATGGATATAAAAATGGAAATAGATATAGATATGTAAAGAAATAATGTTTTTAATAAAAAACTCTGTGCCTATTAATTATGTTACACACTTCTGTTTTAAATTTTGTTATTCCAGTTTTTGTATTTGTTTTTTATCTTTTAATTTCCAAACCCATAGTAAGCTCTTCTTCACATCTATTTGTTTTTTGGTTTTTCATTACCTTTTGAAAAAAAATATGTAAGTTTTTAAAAATATTTTTAATTTGAACAATTTTGAACATATTTTGAAGCGAAGTCCGACAAAGAAAAATTAAAACACAATTATTTTGTTTTTCCTTCACAGCATTTAAAATATTAACTAGCGATTTATAAGATTTTTTGTAATAATGAAAAGTTTTCTTATTTTCCTATTCCGGTTCTGTGAGCTAGAATTCGTAATAGCCCGCGGGGGGTAAAAACGTTTGTTTGTATTTTTGGCTCGACCCGCCGCTGCAGATTACCCGATAATTCTACACTATTTGTGAACAAAGTGTAGAATTTACAGATGCCACACAAATTCTACTGTTTGCGCGCAATAATCATATCGTGTCTGGTCTACTTTCTACTACTGAGAATAATACAAATGCTACATTAGTAGGGATTTTATTTTTCAATTTTATTCGTAAAACAAGTTTTTTACTTCTTTTTTTTGGTAATGTATCCAAAATAAAACAGGATTATCGGATTTAAATATTGTTTCATTTCTTTAAACAAACAAGAGGGTATATTGTGACGCGTTTCGTTTTGTTAAGACATTTTCAAACTCAAGTATTTTTTTTTTTTCATTAGTTGGATTAAAATAGGCAAGGCATTGCCCTGAAATTTCTAGTTTAAACAATAACGTTTTGCTTTAACCTTCTATTTTATACCCTCATAAAACTAACTTACGTTTTAAACTTCCAAAATAAAATTATAAAAGGAGTAAGCCGCTGTTTTTTTTCTTTTGTTTGAGGTACCTTCCATTTCAACTGCATATTACTTCATGCATTTTTTGGAGTTTTGCCAAAGCTGTTTAATATCTCCTAGGCGACAAAACAGTACAACTCAACCATCTTAATTCCGTCTGTAATAAGTACCTACCTCTAGAAAAATAAGTATTTATGTTAGAGAAAATAGTGCGAAACATCGCTATTCTGAAGCATTTCGTCGTGAAAGTTTTACAGCAAAATCTTCTTTAAATAGGAGTTTAAAAACACTTAAAAAAATATGATTTTCTAACGGATTTAAAAAATAACAGCTAGAAATATTGGCATGTATTTTTGGATATATATTCATTTGTAAAAGAAATCTATAATATAGTCAGCGGAAATAATAAATGCTCTAAGGAACAGTGAAAGTATATTACTCCTTATACTCTAAGCTATTGATTCTCTGTATAAAGACACAGCATGTGTTAGGGTAAATAGATCATACACATCTTGGTTTGATATTTGTAAAGGAGTCAAGCAGGGATGTGTGATGTCACCATGGCTTATCGACGTGTATATCGATAAATGTATGAAAAAACTGAACGGCTTAAGAATGGGACCCAAAATGGGTGATTTAAATGTCAAAAGCCTTTACTTTGCTGACGATGCCGTGCTTCTTGCTAACAACAAGGAGGAACTACAATTCTTGGTAACAAAAGTCTACGATGTATGCGAGGGAAACGATTTGCTGATGAATGTCGATAAATCAAATATGGTGGTTTTTGACAGAAATAGAAGTATGACTAAATGTGAAATCACTGTTAATGGAGTTATACTAAAACAAGTAGAGGAATTTGTGTATCTGGGAAGTATGTTTACTAGGGATGGAATGACTGAGAAAGATATTGAAAGGAGGGTGAGTGCCGGGAACAGAGTGAACGGTGCACTCGAATCAATCTTGGCAAATAAATGTTTGTCGCAAGAGGCAAAATTAGCAGTTCTCAACTGAGTCCTTATGCCAACCCTGATGTTTGGGAGCGAAGTATGGACTTAGAAAAACAGGGATGAAAATAGGCTGAATGCTTTCGAAATGCAATCTCTCAGGCGAGTGTGTGGTAAAACTATGTACGATAGATGCAAAAATGTTGAGATCCGTACATTATGTAAGGCTGAGACAAGCATTATCGACAAAATCAAGGAAGGAGCTCTGCGCTGGTTTGGACATGTAGAGCAAAAAAAAAGCGAAAGAACGCCTAAGAATATTTACAATGCGAATAATAATGGATGCAGAAATATAGGAACACCGAGAAAGACATGGCAAGACCAAATCTAACAAATACTTGAAGATCGACATGTCAAAAGTCGGAATAATCGGCGCGCGTGCATGAGAAGATGTATGGATGTATAGTGATGTGGTGTTCTATACTCTCTGCCTACCCTTAACGGGAAATGGCGTGATGGTTTGTTGTTGTTGTTATTATTATTCGAAACTATTTTGAAGACCTTGAGTCGTCTTATCGGTTTCACTCATACAAACGAGTTACTCTTTTAAAATTTTTAATTTCATATATTGCGATATGAAAGGCCTTTGTCGTATTCTGTCATTCATTCATATGACCATATTGCAATAATGAATGGTAGCAAAAACTGAATTCACTTGTATCACAATAACATGTGTCCATGATAGTAATTGAATCAATTGAATAACGTCAGATTTGATTATATTTATAACTTACTTTATATAAGTCTCCAAAAGATAAATCCCATAATCATGCATCTGGCACCGCTTATTTACTGGTTTTTAACTATACAAATTTAATCAAATCATAGTGAAAGGATTATTAATAGGAAGATACTACGTTTGAAAATTTTAACTACAAGGGTTAGCAACACTAATTCCATTTGATGGGAATGAACGACATAAAATATTAGTCATGTTCACACCCGGAAACATCAGACTCCAAGGAACAAAGTATTATTCAAGTGATATAAAATAAAATAATCCACGATGCAGTTAGTTAGACTGTTAATAATTGTGAAACTAGCGTTGCGGGTTTGATACCCGCCTTTGTAAGAAAGAAATGAGGGAACGTTTTTATATCTCAATTGGTCTAGATGTTGTGGTGTATTCTTCATAACTTTCTTTCACATACTCTTTTTCCCAACTGCTGACAAGCCTCAAAAATTGAGGCGTAGCTTTTTTTATTTAAAAAAAAAAAAACTTTTCCAACCAACCGCTCACAGTAAATAAAGTAAACCCACCTAAACAATGGAGGCAGATACTTTTTATAAATGATATTTTTTTAAAAGAATTATCCTATTCCCTACCATTAAACATTAAGGTTGCTTTCTACACAACTAACAATATGGGAACATTGTTAAAAAATCACAAAGACAAACTCCATAAATATAATAAATATGGGATATACCAATTAAATTGTAATGATTGTAATTCAATCTACATTGGAAAAACAAAAAAATACTTTAATATTAGAGTAAAAGAACACTTAAGATGCTTAAATAGTTATAATTTTTCTAGATTCGCAAATCATCTGATAGAAAATAATAATAACTTCAATAAAGACACTGGATTAAAAGTACTTCATTTTAAAAATAAAATATTTAAATTAGACAACTAAGAAATCTTAAAAATTAAAAAAGCGATTCATAATAAGAAAAAAATAATAATAACCCAATAAACAATATTTATTTTAGTCCTCTCCTGTCTAGCTTTGAAAATATTGATATCAAATTACCACCCTTGTAAGAAAAAAAAAAGACTTGATTTATTGGGTCCACGTGAAGTATTTAGTAAACATGATAAAAATGAAATAGGAATTAATTCATTAGTTACGTAAACCTTTACGAAGAAGCTTGTTTGCTTTGAAATCGGTCGGTGGAGAAAAAAATGTTAGTGGTTAAAAGCAAAGTAATTTTAATTTTATTATTATAATGAATTACGACAAAGTTAGTGCTTGAAATATTAACCTTCTAAACTTTTTTTAATTTTGAAGGAGGAGATTCAATAGTATTAAAGCACTCACCCTCTACTCAGTAGATCAACCCTTAAAGGATGCGAGCTTGGAGGAAGAAAATTAACGAACGAAAACTCATCACAATAGATCTACACAGGTCGCAGTATACCGTTTATAGATATCACTGACCCCCATCTTAGTAGAATAAGAATATGTATTACTATATTAACTATTATTGTGGATATAAAAAAAATCAAAACTGTCAAAGTGTATGGTACTGAAAAAAACTTCACTCCAACATTGATTCGCCTTTTTGACATATTTTGTGAAATGAAAGGAGAGTAAATCTTAATGTTTGTAGACAGGCTGAATTTCCTCCCTAGGGAGTTATTTAGATCATAAGCCTTGTAAATGCGTAGATTTCCATACTCTACCGTCTCATAAATGTTTTTCCTCTGTTGCAACCAATTTAGATCTTAATAACTCAATAAGGAGGAAATTCAGCCTATCTACAAACATTTGGACATACTCAATGCAATGTTGATTAAACAAATTGGTATAAAAAGTAGAAAAAAATAAATAAATGTTTTCAGGCCTTATCTAGAAGGTAAAATGATTCAGTCAGATGAATCTGACCTACACAAAAAAAGTTTCAACTCTTTTACTTCACAAAAGCCAACAGATGGAAGAGTTGAGAAAAATTAGGTGTTTAAATATAGACAAAATGGTAAACAGTGTATAAAATGGCCACTTAAACCAGCTAATCACAGGTATTAAGCTCTGTAAATACCGAGACTTTTATATTCTCTTCTCAAAAAAAATCTCTATTGCAACAAGTATATGTTTATGTTTTAAAAATGAATGTAAGTTAACTAATATATATTCTCTTTGTTTTCAGTGGTTTTTCGGTGGTGGCTCCTGAGGCTGCAGTTCCTGGTAGAACCACCGCAGTTCTTGTGACTCTTCATCAGCAACTTCCGAGGAGACCAGTTAACGTAACCTTGAGGTTGGAGACCCAGGCTGAGAGTGGGGAGAATGACTCCACTATAGTGGCTGTCACCTCTAAAATAATATATGGTGAGTAAATTTATTAAAATATAAAAGAATACTGTTTCACGGATATGAGTCTACGAGTATTTTCACGATGAAGCAGATTATCTGGTACCTATCTGATAAAAAGTCTTTTCAAATGAGGCTAGGAGTCAAAATTTCACAATATTTTTTTTTTTACAAATTACTTAAAAAATATTTTATTTTATTGTTAGTATTTATTATTTAATATTTCTGCTTGGGTTGAACAATTGTCAAATAAATAAATATTAAAAAGATAAATAAATAAATATTTGTCCACAAAGTAAATGCTTTTAAAATTAATAATTAATAAATATTGTTTATCACGTAAATACAACGAAGATTTTTCGTACACTCCTCGATCTAGCAAAGCATAATTTTAAACTCTCTAGTAAAGGAATTAATGTTTGCTCAAATACTAAGAACGAAGAAAAAAAATTTTTTAAGCAAAAATAAAACCCAAAACTCTTAAATATAATTATTTTTCAACTATATAAAATTGTCAGTATTTGAGGAATTACCAGCTTTGATGTTTTTATGCTCCTTGAAGAAAGTACAAAAAAAGGTTGATATTAGACCCTAAAAAATAAAAAGGTAATGTTACGAAGAAAAACGTTACATCGGGCGTCAAATTATGGAAAAAGTAAGAAGCACGGAATGAGTAAGTGAAAACTAAAACTGGAAGAATAATTTAACAAATTATACGAAAAATGAGCCTTTTAAATACTCGTGAATAGATAACAGGGCCTACATTGTGAAGACATGAATAAAAATAAAGATGAACAATATTTTGAACGTTTCCAATTTTTGTAGACAAGAACTGGATTTAACCCCCATGGGAGTTATTAATATACTACAACATGGATAAATAACATTCTATAGATGAAAATAAAGAAGTCTAGGCATTCACAAGGCTTATGACTTGTCATTAGCTGGTTTAAGTGGCCACTTTATGCACTGTGTAAAATTCATTAATCTGTCTATTGAACATCCATATTCCTTCAATTCTTTTTTTATTTTTTTTTTTTATTATTAATAAAACATATCAAAAATTTCATATTATACTCCCAGGAGTTATTAGAAACTCATTTGGGACCGTAAATAAGAAAAAACATTTTTTTTGACAATACATAATATCATACAAATTAATACATCCGAAATAAAAAGAAAATATTTTTGGATAAGAAACATAGAACACCATCTTATGTAAACTACATTAATAATTATCAATATCAAAAAGATTTAAGAAATATTTTTTAATTGCGACACTTCTGGATTTTTTATTGAGTTTTTCGTGTCTTAGCTCATCTTCTTTAGAAGAATAGCAGAATTGTGAATATAAAACAGTGTGTAAAGTGACCACCTAAACCAGCCAAAGACAGGTCATAAGCCCTATGAATGCGTATACTTCTAAATACCCTCCTTCGAAATATTATTCACCCCTGTTGTAAGACGAGTATATTAAAACTTAATGTATTTCAATTTTTGAGCTATTTTCAAATGTCACAAATAACAGTGAAAGAAAATGAGTCGGTATCATATGAATTGATTCTGAAATGGAATTAAACCTTTGATTTTAGATCTTGCGCAACCACGGGACCACAAACCTACATTTTTTATATCAAAACAACTCATTAAACATGTGCACTCATACGTGTTATCAAAGTTTAATTTAGATATATAGTGCGTAGTAAGATAAACAAATAATATATTAACAAACATATTCCATTATAACGTTTACCTACATGTGCGTACGCATGAGAAACTACTGATTCAAAAATAAACATGTTGGATTCTCGTTTTCTAGAAGCTTCTCCAACTTAATTCATGTTTATTATCGTATTCTCATAAGCCATGGAAAATGAATTCATTATGTGTACGCCTTGAGTTGGTTTAAGGGGGTTACCTTGCCCTAAGCAACGTGCAATAACTGGCTTGTAGAAGCTACAACGAACGCTATCATATTCTGATAAATTCATACGTATACCTAGCTTGTGATTACTCTTTAATCTCTCAGATACGACTAAACAAGGCTTTGAATTTCTGTAATCATGAGATAAAGTTATTATTTATGCTTTAAGCAAAGTAACGTCTAAAAAGGTCGAAGATCAAGAGCTTTCCAGACTTAATTATTTCATTTTGATCGGAGATGCGAATCAAATTGATGTAATTATGTTTTTTTTATTTTTTTATTTATTTTTTATTTTCAAATCCAATAGCTATTTTTAATTTATATACAGAACAAAACAAATTACAAATACGCCAATTACAGGCTATCGCAAGTAGCATCACAGTTAATTAAAAAATATTTTCGAACATAAAATGAACAGTAATCTAATGTTAATCCAAAAGAAAATAAAAACATAGAATTATGTCGAAAGCAAACGCGGCACTTGGAAAAAAATCTGTGTTTAGTGATTTTTTTATAATATTTAAATTGTAAAAAAGTTCGCTATAAATATGAATTTTGCATATAATTCGATGAAACAAGACAAATGTATAGAAGTAGGTTATTCCTTAGAACTTTTGTAGGGACATTAATAGAGAGTTCGCATAGAAGTGCAGGATAGTTAATTGAACCAGAGGCAATTTTTAATACATCAATTATATCAGCTATTATACAGCCGGAGCAGGATTCTCCTACTACTTTGACATGAGTCTCTTTCGTTTTTTTTTTTCTTTTTTATAATATGTAAATATTGAATATATGTTTGTAATATACTCGTATATGTTATATTTAAAATAAATTAATTGAATTGAATTATGTTTTTGCAAAGATAGTATTTTTTATGGATAATGTTTTTTACATATTTGAAAATATTTATCGGATTTAAACTCAAGTTATGACCCGAAAACACATGTACTTGATGATTTTTTTTGAATATTTTCAATTTGTGATATCTGCACATTGATCATAGGATTCCATATTTGTGATGCATTTTCCAAGTTGCTTCGTACTAATGTACAGTAAAGGATTTTAAGTGTCTTTGCCATGGTGAACGACGTAGATCTACGCATAACAAAGTCAAGCGCACGCGACGACTTTTTTATGATGCTGTCAACATGGGCGTCGAAAAGTAATTTACTATCATGGTAGATACCTAGAGCCTTCACACATAATAAACGTTGGATGTTTTGACTCTTAAGCACATAGTAGTCAAAAACTTACATTTGTGACTAAATGTAATAACTGATCACAAAGAAGGATTAAAGTCGTTCATCAAAGACAATGTATATTCAAAGCACTTTATTTGCTAGCCATAAACATAATATATTTTCTAGTTTTTTAGCGAATCTTTTTGGTGGAAAATCCTTGTATTGTTTAATTATTTTGATATAAAACAGCCAATTGGAATCATATTAAAAGCTGACTTAAACATGTCCAGTAAAGTTAATTGCTTTTTGCAAAGAAAAACTTTAAAAATTTAAAACTTACATTTAATCATGAAATTCACAACTATAATACACGACATGCAAAAAATCTTCACATTTCTAAATTTTGTTCCACGAAGTTCGGCAAAAGGTCTCTGGAATACATTGGTCGTATACAATTTAATAAACTGCCTGATGACCTTAAAAATGAAATGTCGAGTGGTTAATCTCAAAGACCAGAAATGAAGACCTATTTCTTGAATCTTTTTGAAAGTGATAGTTTTTAGCTCAGTTTCTGTGAATAGTCTATATATTGTGTTTTAGGTTTAAATGTTTTTCTTTTCTTTTTTTAATATTAAGTTCACAGAATGTTTAAATGTTTTTATTTTCTTTTGTAATATTAATTTTACAGAATGTTTAAATGTTTTTCTTTTCTTTTTTAATATTAAGTTCACAGATTGTTTGAATGTTTTTATTTTCTTCTTTAATATTAAGTTCACAGATTGTTTAAATGTTTTCTTTCCTTTCTTAATATTAAGTTCATAGATTGTTAAAATTTGTTTAAATTTTTATTGTTTAAATGTATACTATGTATTGTTACAAGAAATGTACTATTTTTTTTATGTACCGTCCCAAATGAGTTTTCTCGTACAACTCCTGGGAATATAATATCATGATATTCATGTCTTATATGTTTTATTAATAAATAAAAAAATAAATAAAAAAAATTCGTTTACTCTTTTTTATTGTTCTAAAAATAACATTTAAAAACTGCTATATTTTTTATTTCCGGATAATGATCCCGATGTTTGGTCAACCGGATAATTGGAATAAAAAAAAACGGAGTTCTACTGTACTAAAATTTACTGAAATGTTGGACTACAAAGGCAACGCTTTTAATATTAATGATACACCAAATGTATTTTATTTCCATAAATATGGGTGAATAATGTCACTGTTAAAAAGTCAGGGTAGAGAAAAAACATAGATTTTTTGCAATTCGGTATGTATGCAAGGTGGCATTTATCATATTTCGATAAAATTCGAACTGAGGAAGGCATAATTTATAACAAGTATTTGAGAAATAAATTCCTTTAGCTATTTTACAAGTTGGATACGATCACGTTTAGCCCGGGGCGTCAAACCACCGCACTACGCAATAAGCACAACATAAATTTTCCCGCGTTTACGAGGAAAAGTCGCACGCTTTTCTGCGCCATCTGTCAGGCAAATGAGAAAATTGAGAAGCGAATATGGGACCGTGAATGAAATAATATTTATTTACTTTTCGTTTACAAATGGAGCACCTTTAAAATGTTTTACTATTAACAGAAATATATGAATTAATAATAGAGTTCCGTGTAAAAAAATCTGAGAAAGGGAATCAATAATTGAAAAACCGCTTGGTTGATTGTAATTCGAGCGTTTGTTTACGACGCTTTATTTCCCGGGTTCAATAATTATTCTTGGCCTGGTCAACATTCAATATTTGTTCCCAACGTGGTTTTACACTGGAATACTATATTGTTTTTGGACACGTATTGCCAAACTGATACATAACATAGTTGTTCTGTAATCCTTCATACAGTATTCTGAAAACAAAGAACAAGCTGTATATCAATACAATGAGTCTATTTCTACTGAATTTTTTTTTAGCAAAATGTATGCAAATACAGCAGACTGCTGCTCTTATCTACTCTGGGCTCCGATTACAATGGGAAGTTAACATTTTTCTTAAATTTTATCTACGAAGTGAAATTAAATTTTCTGTATGAAAAGCAGAACATTTATACATTTTTTTCTTTTAAATTTGTTCAATTAAAGGTAACCGACGATGGGCCCAGGTTATTTTAGGTAAGGTTATGATTATTTTTATTTTATTTAAAACGAAGAAAACATAGCAATTACATTATTTTAGTGTTTACCAGCAAATAATTTATCTGTTAAAATTATAAACTTTTTTAATTTGTAGCAACAGAGAAAGAAACATTTTTGTGATGAAAGTATGGAGTCTAGGCATGTACATGGCTTGTAACCTGTCATTGGCTGGTTTAAGTAGCTACTATACACACTATCTAACATTTATCATTTTGCCTATATTTTAACATCAATATTTTATTTGTTAATTGCAATGAATAAAAATAGCTGAATCCTTTATTGATGTAGGTGTGATTCATTTGGCTAAATTATTCCTTGTTAATGCCTCAATTTTCGTATTCCCTTCTCCAAAACGTGTCTGCCCTCTGTTGCAATAAGATAAGATCTTATTGACCCTCGGAAGAGGATATACAGCCTGTCTACATGTATTTGGACATACAAAAAACACTGTTAGATAAACATATTACTTTTAAACAGCAATATTTTTAGCTTTGTATGGATGAGTGCGCGTGCATTGAGTTGTGGTTAAATGAGAAAGATGGATTCCAAATGAAGTTATTTATTGAATAGATACACACTTGTTAGATCCCTACAATTTTGTACAGAAGAAATTTACAATAGTGAACACTGGCTAGGAGCTGGTGGATGGGCAACACGAAATGCCAAAAGAAAATGTGCATGTTATTTCGATGCACAACGTTTAATTACTTGTCCGAGCTGACGTTGCATCGGATTACGCGTTGCGGGCCAAAGCAGTGTTCGGCCCTGTCAACTTCACGGGTTGTTGGTAATTTCCTTCACAGGTAATTGAGAATTATTTAATTCAAACTGTTTGTTTAATTAACAATATCATAGTTAGCTTTAAACTTAAGCGATTAAAACAACCCACCAATACAGATTGTTCTGCAACTCGTATGTAGTTTGCTCTAGCACATGATGCATTTTATTGAGCACCAAGTGGTCCAGCACAGCCTATGAGCGTATGTATCAGTATAGATTGAGGGAATTCTTAAGCCCACCATTTAACCGCAGCTGTTATAGAGTCCTGAGAGACTCTGTCAGCTGAGCATAGAGGAAAGTTATACAAAATATTTCTAAGGAATTCAAACTCTATGCAGGTTAAGGAAGGGGGAGAAGGATGTATGAACAGAGGCCAACACGTCATTCCTACCCCTCAGAATCCCTTAAATGCTATTGATATAAAAATAAAATTTACAAAAAATTCCAAAAATAAATGTATTTCAAAATAATGACTTACAATTTTAGTGAAATACAAAAAAAAAACTAAAACTGAAAATAATTTTAAAAAAAAACGAAAGTAAAATAAACACAACATTAAATTACAACAAACCTAATTTAAAAAAATAATTTAATATAAAGTTGTTATTTGAAGCACTAACTTTGTGGTTATTCATTATAATAAAATAAATAAAATAACTTGTTTTAAACCACTAATTTTTAAATTTAAAAATTAGTGGTTAAAAACAAGTTGTTTTATTTATTTTATTATAAAAATTAATTACTTACAATAAGAGAACAGCCTTGAATAAAGATAGACTCTTTTTTTCAGTATACAGTTTGAAAGTACATACGCTTCCTGGACTGATATCTAAAGCGTAAAACTAATCAATTTTAAATTTATTATTAGAAGATTTTTTTTCTGAACCAACTAGAGAACTCCCGAAGAGTTTCAACGAAGCAATTTTGCATGGAGGATTTATAAGCAGGACTTATATGAATGTTGCAAGTGTTCACAAACAGTGCCAGTGGTGGGAATTTGTCGTGTGTGTTTATTTTCCTTCTGCAATTCGTATGCATTAAAGTTTATGGAAAAATGCAAAGCTTTCCAGGAAATGTTTGAAGTAGCTGAACGGTAAAAAATTTTTTTTTATTAAATAAAGTAAAATATATATTAAACATAATTATTTATTTATTATTGGACTTATTTAGCCCATTAAGTTACAATTAAATACCTTAATTTGTTGCAACAGAGAGAAAAAACATTTTTGAAAAGGGAATATGGAAATCTAGGCATTTAAATAGCTTATGACCTATCATTGGCTGGTTTAAGTAGCCACTTTACACACTGTGTAACATTAACCAGTCTGCCCATGTTTGAACGTACACATTTCCCCAATTCTTCCATCTGTTGACTTTTGTAGTAGTACAAAGTAACCAGTAGCCTTTGGGTAAGTCTGCTGATTTTGGGTGCGCCGCCGGTGACCGGTTTTGAGGGTCACCTGGGGGCGTTCTGGTGCTCCAGAGAGTAGATTCTAACGTTCCCTATCACTGTCGACATAAAGGTGTTTGAACTGGGTGATGAATTTATTTATTTATTTTATTTATATTTCCCTTTGTCACTATCGAGCGCCCTTGAGGTGATTTTCACATAAATGGCGCCATATAAATTATCCAAACATTATTATTATTATGATGGGGGGGGGGTTTAGAGCGACCGTGAAAGGGACATTGAAAATTGTAAATGTAATTATTTGTTAACGCTTTTCCTTACTGAATTTGCTGAGTAGAAAAAGATTTGTTATCAATTCGGAATGAAAAAAAATGCTTGCTTGTATGAGTTAATCCAAAGAAAGACATTTAGTCATTAAAACCGTGGACTAATGAAATTGTAGACGGGCTGCTTTCTGCATAACTACGTTCACATGCACTTGCCTGTCCCCAGGCTCCACAGATACGGTAACCTATTTGAGGATAAGGCTGATTTACTTTGTTCTGTACTAGAGAGTAGCAATATATTTCTTAAAATTTTCTTAGTGTTCGAAAATGTTTTTTGCTTTTTCGTCAGTTTTATTCTCAATACATATATATTTTATCAGTTTATGCTCAATTATATGTGACATTATAATAATAAAAATACCTGTATGGTTTTATTCGATTTTCATTTACAAATTTTTACCAGTGACCGGGTTTCGTCGTGACCGACATCGTTTGACTGGTGGGAGACTCAACAAATTGTTATGTTATATACAAGTGCAAGCAAGGTGTTACAGGCAATTTAGGCTGTTTATTCAAAATAAATAAATACATTTCTTCTTATTCTTCTCTTTTTTCCACATCCACTCCTAAGAGCATGTGGCCATCACCAGTTGCCTCCAGGAGACCCTATCGCCAGCCAGTATTTTCACCTCTTCCTACGTCGATCCAGCGCCCCTTAATTCTGCCGAATAAAGTAGAAAAATTGTCATCGACAGCCTTCCAGGAAGGCGTGAGCCAATTTCTAGAGGTTGAATATCAAAAAATGTAATTGTTTGCACATACCTATTAATATATTTATTATATTTTGATAAAATAACAACAAATTTCATATGAAATGCATTCAAAATGTTAAACAAATAATATAAACATTGCCGCCTTCAGCAGAGACACCCATCAGTACAGTACCCACCCGACTACAAAACAAAATTCATATTTATATTAATAAATATGTGAAGTTAGCAAAGTTTGATATCAGATCCATGCAACACATGGCTTTCAAACAGTTTTAAATAAATTGTTATCAGCATTATTTGCTTCACCAATATTTAAATATAAGAATAGATGATGTACAAAAATTATCAAACCATACTTTAAGAAAATATTTTTGCATTTGTTAATCCAGAGATTTTTGATTAATTTTTAAAAATAGCTTAATACATAAATTTTTTAGAACGTTTTCATACTATTTTAACATTTGTGGAACTTAATTGTTAAAATTTATTCAAAGCATAATAAAATTTTCATTCGGATTTTTTACGTAATCAGAAAAGTGTAAATGCATATTTAGTAACCTTTTCCTCACTAAGCAACCAAAAATTACATTTAAACCAAACGGGGGACCAAACGACTCCAGTGTCTGCTTATATATACTCGCATGTAGCTGCGTCGGGACAGAAAAAAGTTGAATGTGTTTATGATGGTGCAACAATTTATTATAAATACGTTATTGTGTAAACATTTTTTATTCATTTGTGTATTTTGTTATCTCGCCGGATTTTATGTACATAGCTTGAAATCGGTCGTTGAATGATTTAAATGATTAAATATAGAAACTGATTAAAATGTTTTAAAATAAATATGTTTAACTCTGTCATTTTTAAATGATAAAAAAAAAAATTAAAATAGCTTTAATAATATTCGAATTATCAAATAAAAAATAATCTCTGGGAGATTTGACTTCACCTCGTCAATTGGGCTAAGTTTGTGAATACTGTTATGAAAGAACTATTGTCTATGTAAAATTTCTCATATGTAATATGTTTTCTACATTTTTTTTTCTAATAAATACATAAATTCTTTAAAAGGGCATATTGAGATATGCCTTCTTAAAATAATTGATCTAATTTCTTAGTTATGTTTAAAGTATTAACTTTGTGGTCAAGCATTTAAATTAATGTAAGTAAATATTAGTGTTTAACCACTTACCGACGTTTTGTGTCTACGATTCATCAAGGTATATTGGGGAACCGTCTCGTGGGTTAAATATTCGCACTAAAGAACACGTGAGATATTTGAATAATAATAATGTTTTGAATTGTGCCAATCATCTCATGAATTCAAATCACAATTTCACTAAGGATACAGGAGTTAAAATTTCCTATTCAAATAATAAAAAAAAGATTTTCATTAAAGAAAATATAGGCGTTTTATATTAAAAAAACCTTTTTATATAATATCCCTTTAGTAAATAACCGATTCTTTTCTTAATAAAGCCCCTTTTTATATTTAAAAATAAACCAATTGTATAACGTTCAACCTCTTATCCCCTTCCCTCCATTACCACCACCCCTACACTTTCTGCCACATATTGCTAAATATTATCAAACTAATTTAAGTGCATGTTCGGACATGGTGGTGTTTGCCTCTTCCTTAAATCAGCATATAAATATATATAAAACCCTCTAAAAATAGTAAAAAACATTAATTATTAAAGTATTTTTTTTGTGGTAAGAGATTTGTGAAAAAAAACCGAATATCGCAATATTAATGACGCCAAAGTCAAAGCTTTTAGTATTGGAAGATATATATTTAAGTCGGAAACTTTAGGGGGTGATAGAAGGCAATAAAGATAATAGGTTCTAATTAATCTTATAAAATTCTTACATCCCCTTTTTCTTATCTTTTAAAATAATAAAAATATGAATTTAAAAAAAATATGTACCATTTATGAAATTTATTAGTAAAAAAAATAATTAAAATGTCATTTATGTAGTTTTTCGTTAATACTTTTTCTACTGCGGTGATGGTAAAGGCGAATGCGTATTTTAGTATTGGCATGTCCTGGCGAAGAGACGGCTACGTCTCGAAACCGATAGATGTAAAAAGTCGGTAAGTGGTGAAATAGTAATATTTACCAACATTAAATCTAATTTCGCTTATCCCTAATAACATTATCATTTTATATACCTCTTGATTAATTTCATAACGTTCATCGTATATTGAAACTCAATCAATCGAGACCCGTTTTGAAGTATGTGTCGCCATTTTGTCTATGTCGCAGTCGCCATTTTGTCCCCAGATAAACTCACTCAGTCTCCTTGTCAAAGTTTTCGCAGAGTCATCCCTTATTCATAAACACATTAGTCTAGCGCTCTTAATTTGCCGGTTCAACGGCTCCGCGCATTTCATTTGATCCGCGCCGCTGAACCGTTCACACTCCAAGCGCACGACGTAATTAGATGTTCCCATTCCTCTTGCTCAATCGGAGGATCGTCGATTGGAATGCGAGTTTATTCAGGCAATAACACAGTTTCAAAGATATTTTAGCGAGGAAAATAAAAAAAAGTTTAAACGTTTTTGAGACAGCCCGCATTAAAGGAATAGCGTGGATTTGAGATAAATAATAAATGTTCTGTATTTTTTCGAAATAAAAAATGGCACATAATATTCTTTAGCGGAAAATATGATGTATTGGTGTCAACATAAGTTGCGTCCGTTTTAGTACAATGGAGAGAATAAGATACATTAAATTTGTTAATAATTTAAAGCATCTTCACCGTACAATTCGCAAATATAGCGAGCAGCTTTGGGCTGCTTTATTCCCTGGGTTGAACGCAAACAGAAGAAGGTGCCGAAAATACTTAGTTTTGCCTACTTCTCATTCGTTTTGAAGCTTAAAATCAAATGTTATAATATATGTAGCGTAAAAGAAAATACAATATCTTGTAAAGCAGAAAGATTTTTCGAATCGTATTTACCCTTTATTTTTGTTTTACTTTTGGTACTCATTTTGAAATTAGGAAAAACACATACACAACATATGTTAACACATAATTCATAGTTCATAATAGTTGTTTGCATTTACATTTATGTCTCATTTTTCAATTATAGACGGTATATTTTCTCATTCATATTTTTTATAGTTCAATTTATGTTTTTGTTTTTTTTGTATATTTATTGTGTTTTTTCTATTTTAAATTTATTTATTAATTTGTAATAATATTAGAATGCTAATTTACATTCATGTTTCTTTTTAAAGGCTTTTTTAACGGTATGTTTTCTAATTTACATATATTTTTCATTTTTTGATACTATGATTATTTGAATTTTTTAAGGATCATTTAATGAAAAAAAAAAACAAATGTAAAAAAGAAGGTCCTGCTTAAACACAGGAAATTCCTAGCCAGTCGGGACCTGAAACAAAGAACCTCTGTACATTTGAAAACTGTGATATAAATAAATAAATCATCATAATAAAAACCCTAATTTGTACCTGATGGTGCTTGAGGCACTACATTGGAAAAGCATATGCAGTGTATCTCAATCATGCGTTACAGGACGGTCAGGTGATTAGTCTTACACTTCAGTCTTACATGCCAACTCAGGGACACCCAATTAAAGCAGTGAAAGTGCTTCTTCCGCAACCTGAAAGCCATTTTAAAGACCGTGCGTCTTTTACTCAATTGATATTTTTATTTTTTTAATTTCATACATCGCTATTTTCATTGAATTAAATTGTACTTATTTTACTGCCTCTTTTCATAACTAGTATTGTCATTTTTTTTCATGACCGTATTGTAAACAAACGGTATCAAAAACTGTGTTTACTTGGATCACATTCAATTATAAAAGTATATTTCCATTACAGTATATTTATTGAGTGAAATATAGCAGTGTAAACCACCTTATAAAAAAATAATTCCTTTTGACGCTGATAGGAATAGAACCTTGGACTCGAATAAAATCCTCTAAAAAGAAATCGAGAGCATTTGATGAAAAATGGAAATCAAGGGTACTTGATGAAAAAGGAAATCACGAGCACTTGATGAAAAAAGAAATCAGGAGCACTTGATGAAAAAGAAAATCAAGTTTTATGAAAAAGGAAACCAAGAGCACTTGATGAAAAAGAAAATCAAGAGCACTCGATGAAAAAGGAAGTTAAGAGCACTTGATGAAAAAGAAAACCAAGAGCACTTGATGAAAAAGGTAATCAAGAGCACTTGATGAAACAGGAAATCAAGAGCCAGGATATCAGGGCTCCAGGCACTACAGTAGGATTAAATTTTTGAGAGATGAAGCTCATACCCCAGTAAGAGATTAACAAAAGACGTGTATAAGGTTGCTGTTTAATGCTAAATGGTGACAAAAAGTGAATTGTGGCACGAGTGTTACGGCGATGAGGAGTTGAAGAGACTGCACTTGAATTACATGCTGAAACTGTGTGACTGTGTTAAACTGGACTGCTCGAACTGAACTGCTGAGAGGTACCATGCCCTGTGGTCTCTTTATAGGCCACGTTCCTTTGTTATTCATATCTTTATGGTAGGGAGGATGTTAATGTACGGCAAAACGTTGATCTTGGTTTTGCAGAATGTAAAAAATTAAATATAAAACGCTGACTTGCTTCATCGGTCGTAATTTCAGATAAAATGTTTTAGCACGTGTGTCATCGATCATGGACTATGAACCCCCCACTACTTATAATTATACCCAAATAACGGTATTTTTCGTCTGTTTGAACACGGGTGTTTTTTAATATCAAAATATTGAATTTCTGTAACTTGGATTTGAAATATGATGGATCGTTTTGATTATCAAATAATATAAAGAAAACGTCAGACTAAAAGAAAGAAAATTTAATAATATGCAAACACTATCAATCTTCCTAGAACAAAAGTGCTTTTGACGTTATCAAACAACCCAAAAATAGCACTTTAAGGTGTTTATTTTATTGTAATATGTTTATATTCGTTTATAACAAGGGTGTGCACAATTTATAATAATAAATACTTTTACACAATTGAGCATAAGCGCCGTGGTTTACTTAAATTATACTTTGTTTTAGACAATTTGTGAAAGGGTACAGGATATAAATGATGGATGTTAGTTTTTGTGTGTTTTAAACTTAAATGACATCTGACGGCAGTTTACATGATTCACATTTATGTTTAATAAAATTTGACACAAAGGCTTTACTAACCAAGATTCTTAAGCAAAGAAAAAATGCATACTGGGGATAAAGGATGAATATCAGTTAAAATCAGGAAAAAGGTGATAACTAAGCATTCTTGAAAACCATTTAAGATTACGTTAAATAGTACAGGCCATTTACATTAAGCAAGTTCCAAGACTGAAAAATGTTATTTCTTGAAACTTACCGATTTGACATTCGTCTTTCATATCCTGTATCCTTCATGTGTATAAGACTAAAAATAATTTAACGTAGTTATTGATTATTGCGAGGTATGGTCAATAATCCTTAGATTATTGTTTGTTCCTGATAATTATCTAAGACAACATTAGAATAGATTTTCTAATATTCAGTTTTTTTTTTTAAATAATATAGTTCCTATTATTTACTCGAATGTTGAAATCTTTATACCATTTCCTAAAAGTCATAAACAACTTGTCCTGGAAAAATGAAAATTTAGTTATGGTAGAGTGGGATTTGAATCTCTGACTTTTGGCCCGTGAGTCTATAATACTACCACGGCACCACAACCTGGTTCAAAACACATGATCAACCGGCAGATGGTTATGCCTGCTAGAAGAGCTACCGCTTAGCTGATTCGTTATCTTTTTATAATATAGCCTTAAATTATAGTTTAAGATGTATATGTCATTTAAGAAAAAAACAAATTGAAATTGACATTAAAAAATAAGTTATTGACACAATAAATAGCAAAGCAATATCTCAAATTTTAGTGAAAAAGTTTTTTTAAATCTTTTGCAGACCATATAATAAAATATATAACATACATTTACAAGATTGAAAATGTTAAACATTTTTTTTTAAATACCTACATAATAATAAGAATCAAACGCTTTGCACTTACAGCCAATCTACTAAACGAAACGGATTTTGTACCCTTGAAAATTGGCGCACTATACGTAAATTATGCTATTCACATAAATTATAAAATAATAAATTAAACTCTTTAAACTAATAACTCCTAAATTAATTTCAATGTCCTCTTTTGCATGACAAGAAATAACTATTTATTATATCTGCCAGTCTGTAGCACTAACTATGAACAACACTCTTTTCTCTATCGTTCTTGCTCAATGAATAATATTTTTTTATCTATTGATATATTTAACATACGATTAAATTTATTTAAAAATAAATCAAGACTTATTCTATCTGGCTTCAAATCGCAGCTTGCAATACGCTCCCACTTTTTTTAATGATGCTCACGATTGCACATATCTGAACACTTACTCCCACATAAATACACATCCTCACACTTCTACACTTGCTCTCATACAAATACACACTAACACGCCCTTTTGTTGTACCATAATTTCATATTTATGATTTTTATTTAGAAACTTCGATGGTCTGTCTTAAACCTTATTTTTATTTTGTCATTTAATCATTGTTGACAGTATGTTTCAGTAAATAAAATATTTTAGTTTTTGCTGAAAACTGGTGGACTGCAAATCACTGGTTGGGAAACTATAGTGTAAAATGACGACATTAACCAGCTGACAATATGGCGGAAGCAATGTAAATGCCGAGATTTTCATTTCACTTACTTAAAAAACTCATCTAGCTCGATTTAAACATTTGTTTCCATATATAGACATATTTATAATATTTATATATGATCAGTTAGCATAAGTACCAGTCTAGAGACTAGAATATAATCCAGTGTAAAAACACCCTTTTCTATAAATATTTCATGTCAACCATACCGGAAATGGAATCTTAGATCTTTTGTTTTGTAAGCAAATGCACTGACTACAAGGCGGACAATAATAAGTCATAATTTTCTTTGCACTTTTAAATTTCTAAAAAATATGTAGAAGATACATAATGAGGGCACATTAAGACTAATAATCTTACCTTTATGTGTAAAAAACTATCAAGATTCGCTATGGTTGGTATTCCAATACAGTGCCATATGCACCATTATGTGTGGAGATGGAATAATGATGAAATGCGAAAATGTGATAATAGGGGTGAGGGTCTATTTATGTATGTCCTAACGAAGAGACGGATAAACAAATTTTGATGAAAATTGGCTTAAGCGTTTGACCACAAAATCAATGCTTGGAATAATAAACAATGCGTCGTGGCGCAGTTGGTTATACGGCTGACTGAGAAACTGGCGTCGCGGGTTCGATTCCCGCCAGTTGCAAGAAAAAAATCCATGAAAGATTTTTTCCTCAATTGGTCTGGATGTTGTGGTGAATTTTTCATAACCTCCTTTCATATTCCCTCTTTCCCACCTGCTGACACGCCTCTAAAATTGAGGCTTAGCGGGTTGTTCCTTTAAAAAAAATTATTTAAAAAAACTTAAAACACGTAATTTCAAAATAATTTTAACTAAATTTTTTGGAACATTAGACCATAGATCGATATCAGAAATAACTTGACAGTTAGAATGGTTGTGTAATATTCACAAGAAGTATTTGTTCAGCGCGAAAGGAAGAAACTCATGAATATTATAATAGGGTCGTTTGTCTGGTCTGACTTTGATTGGAAAATGTCAAGAAATAGGGAAACGTTCGCAGTTCAGATTTTGTAGAAGAAATTCTACATACTTTGAGGCCACAATTACAAACGCTATCTCCATCAGTGAATATCGAGACGGTATAAAGTAAAATTGATATTATACATAAAAATATGTATGAAAATTTGTACCTTCGTAGGTTTTAGAAAGTATATAAAAAAATGATCATCATATACAGAAAACTTAATTTTACTTTGCATGATTTGAAATATTTATCAACATTTTTTTATATAATTCCATTGTTATGATATAGTTACTGATATCTAAATGTATATTCTTTTTATTGTTTCGAGAAATGCCTAGTAGGAGAAGACCTGTGCTAAGGCAAACAAACATATGTTTATTAATGTATCCATAAACATCCTACACACACGGGTGCACAAATATAAATAAACATACACATATAGATATATATACACATACAAACATACATACACATACATGCATACATACACATACATGCATACATACATATAATTATATAAATTTTATCTTTCTTGTCTTTGTATAAGGTGTTTATGTTGTCAATTGCCACGTAGTTGAATATGCTTTCAGATTCTCTCCTTCCTAACTGATATATTTTATTTTTTTGTATAGTAGTTACATCGGGTTGAGTGAATAAAATATCTTTAACCTTAATAATTTTAAGAGCCATAAAGCTACAAGATCTCTGTCCGAAAGTTCTCGTCCGCGGTACAGTGTGTTTCTGTGACGTCACACTACGAGTTGATATATTGTGTGCTGTCAAGACGTGATCAATTTTATTATTTTGATGATAAATGATTATTGTTTTATACAATTGTCGCACGTCCATGACATTAAATTCCTTTAAAAGTTGCTCTGAGTAAAGCAAAATGGTTTTTTATTTCTAACTCTATGAATAGACTTTTGAAACTTGACGAAAGGGTCGAGACAAGGCAATAATGCACCTCCCCACCCTAATATTCATAGATATAAGTTACAAATTAAAAATACTTGGTACATTTCTATTATTTATTTGACCAACCAGCGTTATACCCTTTAATGGGTATTTTCAGACTGGTAAATTTTATACAGTATAAAGACAATTAACGTAAAAATAAATATTATTATAAGTCCAGTTAAAAAAAAGACGAAAGAGATAATATGCATAATATTTCAATGAAACAGAGTAGGACAAAGTCAGTGAAAGCATGTCTTGGCGGTGTACTGTAAGGGAGGATTTTATTCTATAAAAATACGTTTATTTTATTGCAATGTGCAGGGCCAGACTAAGGGGCCGAATAAGACTTTACTTTAAATTTACTTTATAGATAAATTGAAAATAAATGTTAACTCAGAACCAAAATGACAAAAGGCTTTCAAGTGATAAACAAAATGATAGAAAATCTTTGATTGGTTAAAATATTTATTTTAAAAAAATTGAGTTGACTATTAACATATTATAACTGAAGTGGAAAACATTTAAGAGAAGGAAATATGGATGTTTTGGAATTTACGGGGATAACGATCTTTCATTTACTGATTTCAGTAGCTATTTAACATTCAGTAATATTCACTATTCTGCCTAAGTTAAAATATTTTTGAGAAGGGAATATGGAAGTCTAGGCACTTACAGGGCTTATGACTTGTCTTTGGCTGGTTTAAGTGGCCACTTTACACACTATGTAACATTCTGCATTCTGTCCATGTTTGAACATCCACATTTCCTCAACTCTTCCTCAACTCATTCCCTTAACTCATTCCCTTCTCAAAAATATTTTCCCTCTCTGTTGAAATAAATTTTAATATGAACAACTCTCTAGGGAGGAAATCCAGCCAGTCTGCAAGCATTTGGACATAATCAAAAATAGTTTAAAAAAATATATTATTTCAATGCTCCTATCAGTTGATTGTTAATATAAAGAGTTTAGCATTTTTATATTTGGGTGTGATTTATCCATCTTTATTTCACCTAGATAATTGGCAACGCCTGGAAATATTTTTAATTTTTAAAAAAATGTGCAAAAATGAAACAATGAATTAATAATGTATTTTCCCTTATTTTTTTTACAAAAAATGAGTCAATAATTGAAAACATCTTCACCGTACACATCGCAAATATCGCGAACAGGTTCGGTAGCTTTATTTCCTCGGTTGAACGTGATCTGAAAGATGGGTCGAAAATGACCACTTTCGTCCAGTTGATTTTCCATTTTGAAGGCTTGTAATAAAATGAAATAATACATGTAAGATAAAAGCAAGTAAAATATCTTGTTACGCAGTAAATGTTCTTTCAAATGACGCGTAACCTTTACCATTTATTTTTATTTGTGGTGCTCATTTTAAAATACAAAAAAACGGACACAACTTATGCAATACCCAATACACAAAAAAAATTGCACCAATCGCAATCAAAGTCATTAAACTCTTTATGGTTTGTTGCGCAACAAACGTAATTTTTTTTTGTTTAATTTTGAGACGCTTTAACGTAGATTTTTTTGTCATGTGTTCATAAACTTATCAAATATCTATAAGAATTATAATAATCAATCGAATATTTTCAACTTAAAACATTAAAAAGTTGTTTTGTTTCCTACGCCATCTTTTGCTTATGTACGATATATGCTCGTACGCTACTTTCCATGAATAAACTCCATTAGTTAGGAAAGGCCTCTATGTTTCTTATAAGCGGATATTTGGATTCAAGACAGGATTGCCATAAATAGTTAGCAGGCAGAATGTAAGTCACGTTTAATAAATTTGCTGGAGGGTTGCCAAATTAGAGAAAGAAAAGATAAAATTGAAAATTAAAGAAAGCGCGGGAAAGCGATTCTACGTAACCCAACGATCCGAAACGAATTTCCGGCGACAAGGGGAAGGAATACTTACTTCCGGTAAACGTGCATGGAATTCAACACATAAGTCTTGGCAGAGCTTTTTTCAGACGTGATGTAGCTTATTAATGTAAGTTAATAGAGAATAAGCGACAGACGACTTAGGACTAATTTTAAAATAAAACGTATTTAATTGAGAAAAGCAACTTTAAAATGATTTATATTTTTTTAAAAATATTTGTTTTTCGTATTCTAAATACCTAAAGAAATAATACCTCAATATTATTTAGCATAAATGGGGAAATGTTGAAATTTTTTGCAAATAATTTAAGCATACGTGATTTACAATACTGGCAATTTTTTACAGTTTTTTGGTTGCAATTATACTGGTTTAAAATAAATTACCTTCTATCTTCTTAAAATGATTGGTTCAATGAATTAATAATTGAATAATTTAAACCAAAAGTAATCATGTAAATGTCTGATTAAAATTACTTGTGGTGCTTTCTATTTTATTTTTTTTCACTTTTATTTTATTTTTGTTATTTATAAAACACACAATATATAAACAAGATATATTATACTCCCAGGAGATCAAAACAGATTCAGATTCAGGGATGGAACATAAAATGTAACAACACATAATAATAATTATAATAACAATCATAGTTCATAAACAAAATTAAAAATTACTTTATCTACTACATATACACTTAGGTAATAGATTTCTCTGGATCATGTCTAGTCATTCTAACTAGGTACAACCAGTTAAAAGGAAGACGTTTTTATGCAAAAATAAACAATAAAATTACTACCTACTTGTTAATTTACTTTACAGTTATACAATATGAATTTATACCATTTATTATTTATGTATGTGTTTTGAGTAAGTTTTCCGACTTTTCTCGACCTAAACCCAGAAATAATTTTTTTACATTTAAAAAAAAATAAATCCGGGTTATGGTTTTACAATGTTTGGGTAATTTATTCAATATTTTGGGACCCAGAAACCTGAAATTTCTTTGCCCGAATTCAGAGTTTGTGATAGACCCCATGACCCATTCTCTAGTTTTAGTTCTGGTTGTGTGGGAGTGTTTCTTTTGGAATTAAATTAAGATAAAATTACAAATTAAATTATTAATAAAACTTCTTGGTTTTGTTTCACTTTTATTATATTTGACCAATTTAATTTTATATCCAAACCTGGAAACATATATAATTTAAGTTCTAAATACAATAAAAAAAATACCAGTCCTGAAGATGCCTTCTTAAGCGAAAGCGCTCGTTGGTCAAATTAAATAAAAGTTAAATTAAACAAATATTTTTTATTGATTATTTTATCTAAATCATTTACTTTAAAACAGGTTGTACCTAGTTAGGCAGACTGGACATAATCCAGAAAAATCTATTACCTAAGTATGTATGTAGTAGATAAAAAAAATTGTAATTTTTGTTAATAAACCATTATTATTATTATCATTAAGTTTTATCAAGAAATACATACAAAAAACATAAATTTACATAATATCGTAAATACCATAAAAGAATATACATACTATCTTTTCAACATCATTATTTTTCATTCTGTGTCAAATGTGTCCATATCAAAAAATTTTATTCGGTATTGAATCGGATGGGGGGTTCCATTGCTAGTGTTGTGGACTTACGAAATAGAGGTCCGAGGTTAAAACCCCACTCAACCCCAACCTTGATTCCCATTTTCTAATAGTGAGTGATTTACAACTCGTTGAAAATACCCTCAAAAATATAATATTTGGGTATACTATGAGAACGCAAAGAAATCAATAAATAACGCAACTGTAGATATACTCATAATATTTTTTTTTAACAATAAAACATTTGTCATAATATCTTGAAATTATTTGGATAAGTTTGATGTACGTAACTGCTGTAAACGTTACTGTTACTGTGTAGTGACATGTTTGAATTTTGTTTTATTGTTGGTATCACATTTTACATAAAATAAATAAATTAAGTGGCGTTTCATGTATGCTTTGCTACACACTCCAGAAAATTTTAGTTTTCAATTATAAATTAAGTCTGGCAAAATTGCTGTGAACTTTATGTTTCATACGTTCAAATACAGATAAGTTTCATTATCATCTTCATCCCCATTTTCACCCGCACTGGTGCATAGAGCTTTGCACTGGTAAACGGAATGTGGCGTATTTCGATCATATATCACACAAATTTAAGTGTGTAATATGTATCAAACTGCAATGAGTCATCAACGTCTAGGTACTTATTACCTAGAGCGTGACGTCTATTGATGACTGCATTTTTACCATATTATAAAGTCAAAGTATTGTTGCCACAATATTGGTAGGTTTGCCAAGTTGTCCTTTTGGTAGGTTAAAATTGATTTTTGATAAAATTGCAGGGGCATCAAACATATAATTAATTATTTTCGGTATTTAGTATCGGGTTGTGGTCCTGTGGCTAGTGTCTCGGACTCACGGACCAAAGGTCCGTGGTTCAAATCCTACTCTACACCAACTCGATTCCCATTTTTTAATAGTGAGTTATTTACAACTCGTTGAAAATGGCCCTCGAAATTAAATATTTGGGTAAATTATAAGAACGCAAATATTTATTTAAAAACAATAAAAAAAAATATACAAATTAAGTAAGTCAGTTATAATTTTTCTTTCGCTTAATCTTAATAAATTTATTGTATTCTGGACGCGAGATAGTAACCCAATGTTCAAAAATCTTTGAAAAAAAAGCGATTTGTGTCTATTATATCCGCTGATATTCAATCACAAAGAAAAAACTAAACTCTTACATCATTCTCCGAACATTATTCACCACGAAAATGTCATAGTCACTCTTTCCTAAATCAAACCTTACTGTTCTAGGTCCTTACATATTTTCTTTGTGTTACATCTCCCTTTCTTCTTTGTCACAGCCTCCCGCTATAATTCTGTGTTATCTTTCGGCATTTTGTTTGGCATGTTCTTTCTCTGCCCCACTCTCCTCTCGCCCCTTTGCCGAAGGCTCCCGCGGGATAATCTCAAACTTATCTCCATGACACGAGTCTTTTCACTTATATGACAGGTCTGAGGAGCATTTGGCTCGAGAGATATAAAGAGAACATTACGGCTCATTTAGTTTTACGCGTCAAATGAACTTGAAAATGAAGGATTTTTATTTAACGTTTTGTGATAAAGCAGCTCAAATGAAATGTAAAACATAGACACTAATTTGAAATGAAAAAAAACAATGCTCACGCATTATTTGGGAACAGAAAGGTTCTTTAGATAAACATTGTACGTATGTAAAATACGATTATATCAGAGTAAAGTTAATAATATTCTAGGTTTGGACCCCATGGTAGTGTCAGGGACTTTTAAACAACTAGAGGTCTGATTTTCAAAGCTTTACGTAACTTTATTTCCGTATTTAAGGAACGATTGTTTTTAGCTACTTGATAATGGTCTAATTATTAAAACAATTTAGATTTCTTTTCTAAGAGTGTGAATATTTAAAAAATATCAACAAATGTTTTATATAAGCTCTTTAGGAAATACAATTCTGTGTTTTAAAAATAACTAAAGCCCGGGGAGAATGTTTTCTTGGACTCCGTTAAATATTAATTTATTCCCATTTTAGGATTTTTCAAAAGCAGTCGGTAAAAAAGTTAAGAATTCTAGTTTTCTATTTTACACACATATGTGCAATACGCATCCACCCTGATACGACACAATATTTCATTTATATTTAAATACATTTTTCAAAACGTAGAGAGCCCTAAAAACGTATATTATAAAGAATATAAAAGTGATACTAAAATCCTAAAACTTAGAATAACTAGTCACAGGTTTTATCACATTTGTAAGATTTTTACTGACTGTTGTCTTTAATATGGAATAAAACGTGTTTAAACCAAATCAGTAGGAATCAATAATTCTGAAATATAGCTGAAATAAAAATCATATATTTATTTTTGTGTAAAGGACGTTTTTACAAAGTGTTTTGCGACTTAGTTGCACCCTTGCAACTGGCCGGAATCGAACCCGCGACGTTAATTTCACAATTAGCTGTCTTACAAACTACGCCACGGCGCCTGTCAACCTTTATTTAAAAAAATGATCAAGATATACTGCGATTGGTGAACCAATGCAGTGCCTTATGTTTCATTAGGTGCGGAAAGGTAATGATGATGAAATTTCAGTAAACTATGTACGGTTATAAATGAGGCAAAGGTTCAATATCATATAACGATTTAGACTTAACGTTAAGACCACTGGTTAAGACACACGTGTTAACAGTGGAGTTTTAAAATCTTTTCATAGGTTAGAATTCAAAGCACGTTATTAACTTCTGTGAAGGTTTTAAAAAGCTATTTTAGCTTTCACATTTGCATTGAAATGCACGACTCTACTGACTTGTTGACCGACATTCATAACGACTTGTGCAGGCGCAGAGCTGGCGGGTTGACTTGTGAATTGACTAAAATGTGAAGTAACGCTATTTTTATAAAGGGTCGACCATAAAATGCTTTCGTGGGTTTGTGAAATCACAAAATGACGTGTGAAATAGAAACATATTGATTTAAATGTATATTTTACAACAGAGTAAGAAAAAAAACATGCCAGTTTGACATAAAAAAAACTTGTCAGATATTGAGATGATAAAAATTGTACTGGAAAACACACGACACGATGACACAACATGAATCGGGTTGTGGCTCCATGGTAAGTGTCTCGGACTCACAGCTCAAAGGTCCATGGCTCGAATCCCACTCTATCCCAACTTGATTCCCAGTTTCTACTAGTGAGTTATTTACAACTCGTTGAAAATGAAAATGGCCCTCAAAATTAAATATTTGGGTAAATCATAAGAACGCAAATATTTATTTTTTTCAAAAAAAAAGAACAAAAATGCTGACATACACAAATATTATTTCAAACAGAAACACTAAGATATTTGAAAAGGCAAAGACAAACGTAGAACCGAAAATAATAATATAAATATAATGGTCCTCAACACTACATTAATTTACCTTACTAACCGGATGAATATCCAGTGACCGGTTTCATCGCTTTTGCGACATCTTTGAGACTGGTATCTTTATTAAGGAGTTCAATGTATTTATACAAAGAAGAGGTAAGGATAGATAATTCAAAATTATATGAAAGTAAATTAAATTAAGTTATGTTTATCAAGGATAAGGTTCATTATAATTTTTTTTAGTGACCCATCCTTCGTGAGTGTGATTTTTGTCAATTATGATTTCTGAAACACAAGGGGTAAAAAGTCAAAAGTAAAAATATATTACAATGGGTAAAGTAATGGAGAATGCACGTGTGTTACCAGTTTATTAAGTAATTCTACGTCGGGTTAATTTTTTAATCTATTTATTTCGAGAATTTCTAGTTTGTCAAGTTTATGGCCTTTAGGTGCAATATAAATTATTTCTACATTTGTTTTTAAATCAAAGGAATGTTTATTTTCTACTAAATGATTGGCAAAATTTAAATTATCTTTATGATTATCCAAAAGATGGATATTTCAAATTGGTGGATTAAAGTATCACTCGTCCTTTATTTATATGATAAATTACAATGAACTTCCATCAAGAATTTCCACTTACAAACTTAAATGTTTTAAAAAACTTCTATACTTATTTAACAATTATTTTATTATTATAAGCCTTGTAAAAGACGAATAAAAGGCATTACGATTGCAAAAAGTATGATTTTTATAAAATTAGAAAGAAAGTTATCAATGAAACTTCTTGATTTAGTTTTAGTTTTTTATTATTTTTTGACCAACGAGCGCTTTCGCCTAATTAGGCATCTTTAAGGCTGGTAAATTGTTTACAACGTTTACAGCTTTTAAACTATGATTAACATTACAATATTTGAGTTTGTCCAAATGTTCGTAGACAAAAGACTGGATTTTATCCCCTTGGGAGTCATTAAGATTAACAAATTACAATAGGGATGGAGGGTGAAATCCAGTCTTTTGTCTACAAACGTTTGGACAAACTCAAATATTTTAATGAAACCAACTGGTCCAAGAAGAAGTTTAAAAATTAAAAAATTGTTTTCAGGCGTTGCCTAGTATGTGAAATAATTGCATGTCATCGTCCATAAGGACGAATATTATTAGGGACTTAAATAAATAAAGAATCAGTATTATAATAACGGCTTTATCTGCATTCTATTTCGTTTTTACTTTTTTTTTATTAATAAACAATTGAATAACATAGCAGTTCTTTGAACTAAGCTGAAAAAAATTATGTGAAATAATTCAGTCAGATGAATCTCTTCACAACAATGAAGGTTTTAGCTATTTAACTTCAGTAAAATCATCAGATGGAAGAATTAAAGAAATATGGATGTTTGAACATAGGCAAAATGGTGAATATTACACAGTGTGTAAAGTGGCCACTTAAACCAGCTCATGACAGGTCATAAGCCCTGTAAATGCCTAGCCTTCCATATTCCTTTATTTAAGGTATTCTCCATCCCTGTTGTAATTTGTTATTCTTAACATATTTTAGTGATCTGTTTAAATACTTATTCGATCTTCTTATCTCCAAAGTATGTTAAGAATTGTATAAAAGCTGTAAACGTTGTACAAAATTCACAAGTCTTGAAGATGCCTACTTAGGCAAAAGCGCCCGTTGGTCAAAAAATAATAAATAAGTAAAACTTAACTCAGAACTTTTACTGATAACTTTGTTTACAATTTTACCAAAATCATTAATTATGGAGTTTTATCAAGAAATATCAACAAAAAACATTAATATTACAAATAGTATGATTATATTACTATTACGCATTGTTAAATTAAGTTGCTAAAATATTTTTTATTTAATTTGCCGGCTGCATTATTTTGGAACCTCCCTTAAACGAGGTGCCAGTGTATAGATATAGATGTGGGTGAGCTTTATTTATTTATTTATTATATATATACGGCCTAAGCCAATTACAACAGTTACACGAAGAAACATAAATGCAAGAAACTGAACAAAAAGAACATAAAACTATTTAGCAAAGCAAACAGGGGCAAAACATTAATAGTATACAATTTATAAAAAAAAACGAAAGATCAAAAACTTTGAGCTAAACCATGCCAATCCAACTTCATCCCACACTGTTAGTCGCGAAGAGATATACGAAAAGCCGGAAGATCTATCCCAAAAAATTCCAAATCATGTGATGAATTGGCTAATCTACACATTCTGGACATTGGGGCATAAAAACCAAAGTTGCTCTTAGAAGATTTTATAAATAGCAGATTTTGACTTCTAGTGACACGGTTGGGAACATGAAAAGAAATTGATTGCAACAGTGATGGGACATCACTTAAAGCATTAAGTATTTTGAAAATGCATATAAGGTCCATCTCAGTTCTACGTCTCTCCAATGAAGACAGATTAAGAGATTGCTCTATTTCAAAATAAGAATAATTACGCCTTTGTAATCCAAGCAACCATGCCACTTTTCTTAAAAAATAGTGTTGGACAGACTCGATATGGTCAATATGAGTCCTGTAGAATGGAGACCAAATATGAGAAGCGTATTCTAGATGAGGTCGAACTAGTGAGCAATAAAGAGTTTTGATGGTATTAATATTTTTGAAGTCCGCCGTCACTCTATTGATATAACCGAGAAGTTTATCTGACTGAATTGTTTCTTCTACATACAATTACCTACTCGGCTGTGCCTGAAATTATTTTTTTTAAATGCACTTCTTCTTGGACCGGTTGGTCAAAATAAATTACAAAAAAAAAAAAGTCGTCCTTAAGCCGCTTAGATACTATGCGAATTGGTTTTCTTATAAAAAAAACGACATTAAATACATAAAAAAAATTATTTGCAGGTCATGGAATAATTCCTCTCCGGGTGCCCATAGTGGACGGGGGGCCTCACACCCTACTGGCACGGGTATCGTGCCCGACCGGGGCGGAGCCGTGCGCGCTGGCCCCCGCGGGCAGTACGTGCGCGCTCGACGGCTGCCCCGTGCTGCGCAGTCACTCTCTGCTGCACGTGGTGGGACCCGTGCGCGACGTGCTCATCAGAACAGACCGGAAGATTTACGCACGTGGAGATAAAGGTAACGTTTCTCACGGATTTTGTTTGATTGTCAGTATTTTTTCATTATCTCTAGGGAACATACTTCCCAGATACACAAATATGGATAGAGGACCTGCTGATGTTAGCAAACTTTAAAAGTATTACAGGTTTAATTACCATCAGTGGCAAGAAGAAAAACAACTTGGTCTGTTTTTTAGTTGTAGTGCTGCAGAGTAGCGTTTATTGGATATTTTTAAGAACATATTACAATTTGTTACTTTTTTTTATTTTTTATTTATTTATTAAGGATATCAACAGTTAAACATGTTACAAAAATATAACAAATAAAATATACAGAGAATAAAACCAATGACAGATATCCACAGAAATACAATAAATACACGTACAATACATACTAGTGTGTTTGTGTGAGTGTAAGTGTGTAAGAGGGTGGATGAGTGGGTGTTATATTGGAATGAGGGTGGACCTGGTGTAAATATTATTGCTCAAGTGTCGAAAATATTAATATATATATATATCAAACATTAAGAATTAGAGAAAAAATAAAATAAAATAAAATAAGACTTTATTATTGAAACTAAGTACAAGACTAAAAGGTATGTTTTAAGACGCGCATTTTAAACGTTATTTTTTTACAATCAAATGGATCAATAAGGGGAAAGTTCAAATTATATTCACGAGCAAAGCGTGTAAGTGGAGAGTTCTGGGCATAGTTCGTACGAACTGCTGGCACATGAAATAGAGAGCTCGACGTGTAACGGGTGCGGTAGCCGGGGACATTTAATGATAACTCCGACATAAAAGCCGGACTATCAAGGCGTCCACTAAGTATGTCATGAAGCACCCCCATGTCTAATAGTAGACGGCGATCTTCTTAACTAAGCAAGTGGTTCTTTTTGCAGGAAGACATATAATTGAGATCGGTATTCCTGCATTTCCATTTAAGATGTCTAAGAAACTGAGTCTAGAGACTTTTCGGTGGGACACATTGCGTGGGTCTTTTTTTTTTTCATGTCTTTTTTCTAAACAAACCGATATGTATTGTCTTTTTAGGGAGTTCCAATGCAGGTTGGATTTGTTCTGACGTTATGGCTATTGTTGTAAGAGGTATTTTCATAGTTAACCCTGAAGATGGACACCAAAAACGGTGTTACATTGTCATATTGCTGACAAAGTAGGTACCATGACAAAATAATATTTCCATGATTTATTTTGTAGAGTGGCAACCCACGTTACAGTTGATAAAACAGGTCGCTACTTGAACGGGGCTCTTGTCAAAAATGTCGTTGCAGCGGAAACACGTTCGTTTCAAAATGTTCTGGTGAACAAAAAAAAACAAAATAAGATATCGCCATAAACTCAAAAGATGGGAGCCGAAACCGTTGCTCAAAACCTTATCTTTAACTTGACTAATGTATTATGATTTATTTTTTTATAGGATTCATTGAATCTCTTATATCGTCAATAAATAAATGATAACTACAAATATTATTAATATTCAAAGCATTAACTTTGTGGTCCAACATTTTAATATTATGTTAATAAAATTTGTATAAAACCACTCACCGACTTATCTGTCTACCGGTTTCGAGACGTAACCCGTCTCTTCGTCAGGACAACAACACTACACCAACATGCAAATATCACTACACACCTTCACCATAGTAGATTTGCAAAAATATAAAATCGACATGCAGGTTAGATACATGCTTCACTACGCCACCACCGAGGGTTAATGACTTATGAAGCTAATATTTCAAAAGGATTAACAATCGGAAAAGGAGGAAAAAGGGGGGGGAGGGTAGGGTAACCATTACAATGAATTATCGAATAATGGACTATATTGGAAAGTTACTTGATTATTAATTAATAGGACATTATTTTTCAAAGCCTTCTTTATGTAAAAAATCTCCATATTATTTAGGACTGAAAGTAAAACTCGAAACCGGTAGACAGATAAGTCGATAACTATAAAATTTAAATCAAAAAAACTAAAATCAATAATCGCAAACTGAACTAGCAACTAATATTATTATATTTTGACAAAGAGCTCCCTTACCCTGAACCGCAATGCCATGTTCGTACTTTTAATAATGTTGGAATTTTTATTTTCATTTGCATCATCCAAGTAAGATGTTATATTGAAGCTTTAGGATGATGAATCCACTAAATATTTGTATCATACAGGGGGTTACCCTTAAAAAAAAAACATTTATTGTTTTTATTTAAATACAAAACTAGAAGTAAAACTACTGACTTAAGAAGAAACATTTGGAGGATAGAATAATCAATAATAAACTATTTATAAAAAAGACGACCATTAAGATAGAATATTACAATAAACATCCTCAATAAGTTGATTGTGATTCTACAAAAACTGTATTTTATTAGTTTTACCTAATTAAGTAACTTAGTAGTTTTCTAGTCGCTAAATAAAAACCTATCATTTATGGTAAACTTAAATAAGAGCCTCATATTGCATATCTCCGGATATTATTTTCCATTTTCCTTGTAATAAACCTTAAAATATACCATTTGGAAATCTTTCCTTTAATATTCGTCAGATGACCCTGGAAAAATCTGTGGGTGTAATCAATTGAAAAATATTTTTTTTATGGAATGTCTTGTTAAAGACTGAGTTGGTTTGTGAATACCCTTTACGACAGGGAACATGGAGGATCTCCTTGGCGACTTTTCTTGAATATTCCATACTTGCGGTCTAATGCGTTACAACATATTGAGAACAGTAACCATGAAAATCTACGCACATATCAAACCAAGCTAACCGTCACCCCGTTTCCCCGTAGAATGGGCAGACATAAAAATGTCAGTGAAAGGGGGTCGGTGCTTTATAAGCTCCTAACGTCACTGCGATCTATGAAGATCTATTGTGATGGATCCCCGTGTACGCGTGTCCCGTTCTTGCCCTATAAGCCTTGGAGAGCTTGGCTACAGTGTGTCTACTCTACTACAAGCTCTACTACAGATCATACACACTTAGCTTATACTTCATTCATTCATCTTCTCATGCACGCACGCCGATTGTCCCGTTTTTTAAAATATCGTGAATCTTTCAAGCCGTACTTTCGCTGTTCATTCGTTTTACAATACGCGTCCAAACAAACAGAGAACTTTTTCTTGATTTTGTCGATTTAACTTACCGCAGCCTTACATTATTCACGGGTCTTAACATTTACGCACCTATTGTACAGTTTTACCACAAATTCACCTAAGAGATCGCATTTTGACATCTTTCAGCCTATTTTCATCCTTGTTTTAACAATTCCGTGATTCGTTTCCATATGTATGAATTGACAACATGACTCCATTGTGAACTGCAAACTTCGCTTCTGGCCACAACATTTATTTGTTTAGGTTGATTTTTGTACATAATTTACCCTGTTCCCGGCACTCACTCCCCATTAAATGTTTTTCTCAGTATTTTCATCTTTAGTAAAAATACTTTCCAGATACAGAAATTTCTCAATCTATTTACGGACAATTCAGAGTCCACGACATTAGCCACTGGATTACAACTCATTCTATTTTATTTATCTGACCTGTTTGTCTGTTTTAAATTGCACATATTCATAAAAAAAAATGAGTTTATCGGGTTCTTATCACAGTCTTTTAACAACATGAAATATAAAAACCATTAGTTTGCAAAATATGTACATATGTTATATTTAAAACAATAAAATGAACAACGAATCGAAGACTGTCAAAATTACTCCATCAACAAAGAATAGGCGAATTCTCTCAAAACTAATTTTCTTTACACATTGAATATTACTGAAAATTGAGAAGAAAATTGAGTATCATACTTTCGAAACAGTTATACGAAACAAAATTAAAATTAAAATATTGAAAATATTTGGTGCCGGCGAAATTAAAATGTTCTCGTTCCTATTTTAATAAATCCTACCCGACATAAATAAACCTGATATTAAAATGATAATGTAGTCAGTTAATCAAGCTCTGAGTATCTGTGACCGGAAGTGGATTTAATAATAAGTTCCGGATCTCGTCTTAGCCTCACTATGCATTTAAATTGCAATTAGCTCCCCTTAGCATGGCTTAACTTTACTCCTGACTACACCCTGGCGGAAGACTGTAATTGGACTTGATGGAACAGTTATAAGAATTTTTCATGCCACGATCAAAATTTAACTTACAATTAAACCTATTTGAAAAAAAGAATAAAGAGGTTCTTACTGACAAAAATTTTCGTTTCCATTTTCAAGATTACTTTATTTATAATTTGAATTACTTACCCATTAAATAAACCGCAAAAAAGTCAAGTCATCTCGTCTGGTAAGTAAAGTCATCATGTGTTTTAAATTTTGATTTTGAATTTTTCGCTCGTAAACTTTTTAAAGTTGGGAGTCAGAAAGGTCATAGTAGAATCTTTACATTTTAATTAAACATTTATTTCAGTATTCTAACTTCATTCATTCAATTTGTTTAAAGCAAAAAATATATATACTATCAATGTATTTTCAAACAAATGTTAATATAAGGACAATTAGTAAGTACTCACAGCATAAAATTGCTATAAAGAAATGAATAGCGGAGGGGGGTTGCGCACGGATCGATGAGTGGATCAAGCCAAGTGGGTAAAAATTTGTGTCCTGTTTATGAAATTTGGTAAACAAGTCTATATTAATTTGTTATGTTTTTCATAATTATTTAAGTTTATCTGCTTATTTTGTTAATGATGAAAATTAGGTTAATTGGATTAATTGCGTTTTTATTTTATAATAATGTTAACTTTGTTAAATAACTAATTTAAGGCATGTTCCACTTACTGTAAAATGTTTTCCCCGGCACGGGACACCCCAGTGAGGGAACATTATTCTGTATAAAAAAATAAAACAAACATTGTAAAAGTATAAATAAATAAATAAATAATACTAAGTATACTGCAGGTGAAGGTAATTTATTAATAAACCCTTTATTGCGCGATGTTTTTTTGTATAAAAAATATTATTTCACACGCTGAAAATGAAAAAAAATAATTTTTTTTTGTATAACTATGTATGACGGAAAAGGCCGGCTAAAAAGATTAACCATCCAAATAATGATGGATGCAGAAATAGAAAAATAACAAGAAAGAAATGGCATGACCACCAACAAATATTTTAGCATGGATATGTCGAAAGTCAGAATTATCGGCGCGAGTGCATTAGAAGATGTATAAATATAGAGGAAGCGAGAAATGTATGCAAAAACAGAGTGATATGGCGATCTATCCTCTCTGCTTGCCCTAACGGAAAAATTGCCTCGTATAAATTATCCAACTATATATTTATTTATTAAAAAAAACAAATAGTCGACAATGATAAAATAACTTTTTCTTTAATACAGTTTAAAGACAGACCAGCAAAGTTTCTAAATAAAAATCATAATTGTGTTACAACAAAAGGATGTGTTTATGTGTATTCGTATGAGAGTAAGTGTAGATGTGTGTTTATGTGTATTAGTGTGGGAGTAAGTGTTCAGGTTTGTGCATTATTAAATAGTAAGTGGGATCGTATCGCAGCCAGAAATAATCAGTCTTATTTATTTTTTAAATAAATTAAGGGGCATGTAAATATATCAATGAATGAAAAAAAAAACATTATAGTTAGAGCAAGAACGATAAAGGAAAGAGTGTTGTGCATAGTTAGTGCTACAGACTGGTAGATGGAATAAATACTTATTTCTTGTCACGCGAAAGGGGACATTAAATTTGATTTTGGAGAGTAGGTTAAAAAAAAACTACTTTATTATTTAATAATTTATGTAAATAGCATAATTCAGATATAGTGCGTCTATTTTCAAGGGTAAAATATCCACTTTAATTGCCAGATTGGCTGTAAGTACAAAGCGTTTTATTGTTTTTATAATCCAGGTATTTTAAAATTTTCATTGAACATTTTCAATCCTTTCTATGTTTGTTATGTATGGTGGGCTCCACACAACGGATGCAAACTCCAAATTACTGCGTACAAAAGTGATGTATAAAGTTTTTAATATATTTGGTTTTTTAAGAGGTTTGGAAATTCTTAAAATGAAGCCCAGCATTTGGTTAGCTTTTCCAACAATAAAATTTACATAAGACCCAAACAGCAATCTATTATCAAGAATAACTCTCAAGTCTCTAATCTTGCTACACCGTGATTTGGAATTATCTTTGATCGTATAATTGTGCGTAAAAAAAAAAGTACTTTTAGTGAATGTCATTGAATAGCATTTTGAGGTATTAATTTACAGTTGATTTTTATTACAGTAATCAAATAGACGGTCAAGATCTTCATGGATATTTACTCAGTGAGATATATCATTGACAGTGACAAAGATCTTGACATCGTCGGCAAAAAGTGGAAATCGAGAAAATTTTAACCACTGATTTATATCAATTATAAAGAGAGAAAATAAAATGGGACCTAAATGGGAACCCTGTGGAACACCAGAGCTGCAATATTTGAAACTAGATAAGACACCGTTTATAGCTACTGTCTGGAATCTATATGTAACGTAAGAATTCAACCATCTTAAAAGATTGCCATGAATTCCATAACATTCCAGTTTATGAAGCAAGATGTTGTGGTTTTTTTTTATAAATACATGCGTGTGGAATTTATAATAACTTAATAATATTGATGTTTTTTGTTGATATTTCTTGATAAAACTCCATAGTTAATGATAATGATAAAATTTATAAATAAACTTATCAATGAAACTTCTTGGTTTGGTTTTACTTTTTATTATTTTGACCAACGAGCGCTTTCGCCTAAGTAGGCATCTTCAAGACTGGTGATTTGTTTACAACGTTTACAGCTTTTATACTATTCTTAACATATTTTGGAGATAAGATAGAACAATATTTTAACAGGGGACAGAAAACATAAATATTCATTTATAGGTATGTAAACTTCCCTGTCAAAAAACCAAAGTATTTTCCAACTTTATCTGTTAAAATGTAGATTCCCCACACTGTTGTATTTCGCCATGTGTTCTCTTCCCACATTTTAAATAATAAAACTTAATCCCTTTCGGTCCAAAAACTCCCAAAAATGAATTGTATAGCAAACTAGTTGTAAATATTTATGTTTTCTGTCCCCTGTTAAAATATTGTTCTATCTTATCTCCAAAATATGTTAAGAATAGTATAAAAGCTGTAAACGTTGTAAACAAATCACCAGTCTTGAAGATGCCTACTTAGGCGAAAGCGCTCGTTGGTCAAAATAATAAAAAGTAAAACTAAACCAAGAAGTTTCATTGATAAGTTTATTTATAAATTTTATCATTATCATCATTATAATAACTTCATTAATTTATATGTTTGTAATATGCGATAATAGTTTTTTTAGAACGACTGTATGTTGTCTAAAGATTTTTTTTTGAAAATTCCGTTCTTTAAAATGTTCATTATCTTTGTTTTGATATATTAAACTTAATATCTCCCCAGGGGGTTCGATCCAGTCTACGAAAATTTTGTCAAACTCGAACTATTGTAGGAAAAAAAAGATTTTACGAAAATTCTTGAAATGTATGTCGGATTATCTATTTCGATACAGAATAAAGTATTCTCTCACGACTTGGCGGTAGCAGAATAAAATAAAATAAAACCAAGTGAATACATTCGATAAAATTTGACTTGCAAATGAGCTTCAAATGAAACCGTTGCTCTGGTAAGAATGAAACTTATATTTTATTTTGCCTCGCCGACACAAAAAAATCTCTTTGTAAAACAATTTGATTGAGCTTTTAAAAACGAAACGTTTTTCGCATATATTGCGATTGGGTAATTTCACTGAAAAATAACTTACGTGACTCAAGTCATGATAGAAACGATCTTGTCAATTCTAAGAAACTGAGATAAAGGCACCTTTGTGAAAAGAGTAATTAATAATGTCTACACAAGAGTTGGAATGTTTTTGACTTTGACCAATGAAAAACAATGCAAACATTAGTTTTTTTTTGTATAAAAAAACAAGACTCTTATTATGTATTTGCCCAGTTTTAATGGTTTTTTTAACTATCGTAAGATTTTTTCAGTGCTGTGGGTGTTTTATGCAAATTGAAAAATGCTGTTTTTGTGATCGACACAATTTTCAGAAGGTGATTATTGAAGTTTTTTGTGTGAGAGCGGTCTGGCTGTTTTTAGCAGAACATAGAATTGAATTTACTGCACCCGATAACATCAATATCTCATTTTTTCAAAATTGTGGACTGGCTGCATTCTGCATAACTAAGTTCAATTCATTAAAAAAAAAAAAAAAATGTTTTTTTAATGTTTAATGATAACTAAAGCGGTTAACCTTTCACATACTGTGTAAAAAAATAAACTCCCTCAGGTTACTGTGTGGTAACATGAGGCTACATTAGTATAACCTTAGGTAACCTTCCACTCCCACCAAGTCTACTATATACTATTGTGTTTTTGTACTTTCTTTTATGATAATTTTCTATGTATACAAATCGCACCTTTAGTGTCAATTTTAAATCTGATAGAGTAATGTTTGTGTGGTCTTAAAATTTTGTATTGTACACTAAAAAAGTTCCAAAGAATAAATTCATTAAATAAAATAATTTAATTAAATAGAAAAAAATCACATAGTGTGGGTCTCTCTCCGTTACAAATGAAGTTTTTATCATTTTTTTTCCTCCTTGGATTTCCATTAATCTCATAGTTCATTTGTAGACTAACGAACTTTGAAACTTTTTCATTTTAGCATCTTTATCCAGTGATACTTTTGACTGTGCTTTTCGGAAGGCGTTCTTAATTAACGAGCTTCCAAAACAGAAATTTTTTTCATTTGCAAAGTTCAATTGCTAATGAACTAAGTTTTTAATTCAATCGTGTTGCAAATGAAAATCCATTGTCTTTTATTTAAAAGCTTTTTGGAAGCTTCAAACTTGAAACGAATGCCTTTTGAGAAAAAAATTGCGCTTTTGTGTCTTTTAGAGTGTGAAAAAAAATTTGTGAAAATATTTTTATCTGTTTAAATTTTATTATTATTGATATCCGAGTTGAAAAACAATAAAGAAATTACTAACAAGTATTGACATTATATCACAACAGAGATGGAGAACATCCTATTGAAAGAAATATGGAAGTCTTGACTTTTACAAGGCTTGTGACGTGTCTGGTTTACGTGGCCCCTTTACGCATTTTTCACAAGGCACCATTCGGCCTATGCTACTTTTGAATTCAGAATTAATTTTGATTCAAGTCAAGAGATGAACTCGTAACAATACGTTATTAAAAAAAAACTAATATCACAGCAGGCCAAAAGTTTAAAATAAACATATTAAAAAAGAAATAAAGGACATTTTACATACGGTTACATGAAAATCAAGGTATTTACAGGGCTTATTTAACAATCACAATCACAATTTTTATTTTTAAAGAGATACGGCTGAGTAAAGACATTGCTCTTCCTACTGGCATTACCATCGACAAGCTAATTCATCAAACAGGAAAATAATAATCAGACCTGTCAATAGCTGATTTAATTGGCCACTTTACGTATTGTGTAGCATTCGTGGTTCAGCCTATGATTGATCATCCGTGTTTCTTCCATCTGTTTATTTTAGTAAAAGAAGCAGGTAAATTTTTTTTAGGCCCATATTAAAAAAAAAAAAAAAGTTTTTATTTAAAAGTAATTACAATACACCCTTATTGTAATTATAAAAATACTTAACGAAATTGTTTAACTAATTAATTATTTTTTTTGGTTTTTCAAATGCTGTTTATTTATTTAATCTTACAATATTTTTTAAGTAAATACAGGTTTAATTTAAAACAGAACAAAAACTCTTTAATAGACGTATTAAAAAAATAATCAGAATCGTTGTTTCGAACCATCAAATTTATATATACAATTTTGAAAAAAACAATTTTTAAATTTGACGAGTTGTAGAAAGGTTTTTGATTATTTTGTGCTGTGTATGTCGTCCTAAAGTTTAGCAATAATGATAGACAAAAGGTTCAACATGTCCCAGAAGAGCTATTCTCCCAGATTGGAGTATCTTTGGCATCCATTATGGCGAATAGCTACGGAGCTTTCCCTTGAATACCGAATAGGAAGTGCTTTTCTGAGACTTTAGAGCCCAAATCTAACGTAGTGATGAGCAACGAATTGTGTATGAAGCAATTTTCTATAACCGGTTCTTAGTACTTGTTGCTGATTATCCTACTGATAATCGGTTTAAGTCGAAATAATCGGTAATACATCATATTTATTTTTTGGCGCCTTTCGTATTCTCACCGGTAATCGAACCTGGAATCTTCCATGCTCTATCTTCCAGACTCCTTAGTCTTAGAAAATTATATTTATTGTAGTGCCTGATATATATTAACTTAAATAGAGAATTATTTAGTAATAATTTAAAAAGAATTAGCAATAGATCCCATAGTGTACTGTCAGTTCCATGATGCAGAAATAAATTCGCACAGAGGCACTCCTTACATGTTGGTCCTAATCCTTCAATCTTCTACCTAAGAAACTACAAAACATTAAATCACTGGTACATCATGATATGCTTGGGATCTTATTTAGATTGAAAAATATTTGAAATCAAGCTAGATAACCTCTTTTAGAAATGAATTAAAAACTGTAATCTGGTTTACGAGTAAAAAAAATTGTAAGCTGTCACTTTTACTGATTGTTTAAATTAAAGATCATGTTTCCGCCTTGCATTAAGGATTGTGAGACTATATAATCTCGGCAAGGCGCTGATATTTCTAATGCAAGCTGCGATATGTATTGGTAGCTCGTGGGTATGAATATTACTTCAAAATACTTTCGGCTGACAATGGCGACTCGCGGATTGTAAATCCGATTCTGGATTTGAGTGTGTCCAGAAAAGTTACAATGAAGATCTAAAGACAAAATAGCACAGCGATTGGGCAGAGTAAAGATAAACAAGAGTATTTAATGTTTTTTTTTTTTTTTTAATATATCTATGTTTTTCAAATTGAACTACCAAATTTCTTTAAATGATTTCATAAAGCAAGTTATTTTTTAATACATTTTTATTTTTAGTGATGATAAGACCATTTAGTTGCTTAATTTGTTGCAACAGAGAGGAAAAACATTTTTAAAAGGGAATAAAACTAATCAGTGTACAAAGCCTATGACCTGTCATCGGATGGTTTATGTAGATACTATACACAATTTGTAACATTAACCATTCTTAAATATTATATTTAAATATCAATATTTCGTCCACTCTTTCATATGTTGACTTTTGTGAATTAAAAGAGCTAAAATTTTTTTTGATGCAGGCAAAATTCATCTGCCTGAATTATTTCACTTTCAATACAAATTATTGGCAATAATTAAGTTTCCAGAAAAACGTACTCAAAATATAGATTTCTTTTAACATTGTATTCTAAGATCAAACTTTTCAAATTTTTAACCTGTGTTACAAAATATTTCAAAAACCTTTATTCTAAGAACAAATTGAAGTAAACAATTTGAATAACTGAACGAACTGAGTATCTTTAGAATTGCGATCAAAGACAAAATTAAATAATTTGATCATAAAAAATAATCGAATTTAAAATTCAAGTTATCGTATTCGGACACGCGCATCACTGTTTTAAAGGAATCCGAAACCCTTAGCAGTGATTTTTATTTCCATTTCTATCTAGTGACAATACTCATAACATTGTATTATTTAAAGGTAACAGCAGAAAGGCGTTTATAGTAATTGTATGTAGGGTTGATTATATGTTTGCACACACCTTTTCGACGTTTGGCCTTAATTAATGAGCGTACGTTACTTGCTCACAAGACAATAGTTCTATTAGACTAAATCTGTATAATGTCTTTTAGGAACCAAAACGAAAAATTATTAATAAACACAACATTTGAATATGAAGATACTAAAATTTTATTAATTAAAATCACAAATATTGCGTGCGTTAAGGCGAATAATGAATACAGTTTTGCGTGAGGAATAAAACCAGAATCCCGTTCGAGCATTTTTTACTTATCGGCTAATCACCCTTGCGTGTCAACAGTATTTTGAGTTTGTCCAAATTTTTGTAGACAAGGACTGGATTCAACTCCCTGGGGAGCTGTTTATATTAACATTTTACAACAGAGATGAAGAACATTCAAGAAAAGGTAATATAGAAGTCTAGGCATCTACAGGGCTTATGACCGGTCAATGGCTGGTTTAAGTGGCCACTTTACACACTGTGTAATATTCACCATGCTGCCTATATTTGAACATCTATATTCCTTCAATTCTTTCATCTGTTGATGTTTGTGAAGTTAAAGAGCTGAAACCTTTATTTATGCAGGTGAGATTCATCTTATTAAATTATTTCACCTGCATAAATAAAGGTTTCAGCTCTATAACTTCACAAACATCAACAGATGAAAGAGTTGAAGGAATTTAGATGTTCAAATATAGGCAGAATGGTGAATGTTACACAGTGTGTAAAATGGCCACTTAAACTAGCCATTGACAGGTCATAAGTCCTGTAGATGCCTAGACTTCTATATTACCTTCTCTTGAATGTTCTTCACCCTTGCGTGTGTTGAAGTTTTGCCCTGCTCGGCACTGCATTACAATGAAGTTTTATGACAAAACTAGCTAACCTGACAGACGTTATCCTGGCCGAACGTTAGTTTGCTTACTATTACCTTGGAAAAAGACTTTTCATTGATAAGCAGGCACCTAGGTACTTGTTTATGATTGAATTCCAAAACTAAAAATTATTAATATTCTAATATTGAATGTAAATACATAGGTACTAAGGTACTTGTTTATGGTTGATTTCCAAAACATAAAATAATTCATTTTCAAATTAAGAATCCTTTTTGCAACTGTCAAACTCGGCTCTTCTCACCAATAGGGGTGTACTTTATTCATGAACGCGATTCTCAAAAATATATTGAATGACTGTTAATATTATTTTAGTTTTACCAAAAATCCAGTAAAAAGAAATAAATGGAAAGAAATTATAAGCAATGTTTGGAAAAATCTGATTGGAATCCACAAAAAGCCAACGTTGTTTGTTAACAAAAAAAATTAAAAAAATTAAATGCAAAAAACCACATCCTTCCATTTTTTTTGTATTTGCATTCTAGTTGAATGCAACCCTGGTAGGTCGATGAAAAAAATATTTATGCTTCTACCTTTTTTTTTTAATATTCGATTGAAAATTTAATGGATTTTTAAATAACAGGTCATTTCGGGAAAGAAACAAACATGTACTGTTATAGAAAAAGGGCATGTATCTTGCATTTCCGTATTTTCTTACATTAAGTAGAATACTTAGATAGCATCTCGTTACTCAACCTAATCCTTGCCATATATCTAATACACAGAAGCGGTATAAGCCGGAAGTAAGCTAAGCACCTCGCCTTGTCTCGCATCTCTAATTTAATCCCAAGAAAGTGATTACTAAGCAGTGAGTGAGTATGTCAAACGGATCTGTTTTTGTTAGCTAATAATAATTTTATAACGTTAATGATTATTTATTTACAAAGAGTTTTTCGGCTGAGATCTGTACGAATTTACCTTAAAATACAAACGTTAAGGCTGTAGTCTGGTAAAACGAACGCAAAATGAGAAAACCATACGATTTTGCCATCTTTAAACAAATGTTTTTTTCAATCGCGCAATAATAAAAAAACATAAATTAGATTGAAACAACATTTGGTAAAGGTATTGTTAACGAAAAGGCGGACTGTAAATGAAAAACGAATTTCATTCAGTTTTGTGATTTGGAAATATTTGAGAAAGGATAGGAACATGGAATGTATACCTACCTTTAATATGATCTGAATGTTCTTTAATTTCTGGCACTGGATGACAAAATGAACTTTGACATGTACAAATGTTTTCCACGACGCGCGACGATTCCAACCACTTTTTATCCGATTTTATGTGATGTCAAAAATGTTGTTTGGTTTTTGTTCTAAATCCGAATCCTCTAATTTTGAATTTCTTCTATCTTAATGCTAGGTAAGTACCATAAGGATGCGTCAAAGGAAGGATGGGAACGAAAGGTAATCGGCCATGAATAGTATCGATAAATGCTTTTATTTACTGAACAGGTATTTCTGTTAAAAAATATACTTAAAAGTTTTATGTAACTAAAATATAATTACTTTAGGACCTGCAGTTTACGCCATTTCAAATTTAGACTAAACTTAGGTATCTGGGATTCCAATAAAGACTAGGTATTGAACTAAAATTTTTAAAAATAATTTGAGGATAATAAATTGAACATGAAAGTACCCGAAGCCAAATTTTAATTTTTTGATTTGAAAAAGAAATACAAGTATTTCAAAGCACACACACCGTCAGTTTTGAAGATTTCGCAAAAGCGATGAAACCGGCGACTGGCTATTTTTAATTTGTGTATCACTCAACATATTTTCCTATATATTTTATTAATATCCTACGTTTCTTTTTTTACAGTAACATTATGGGTAATGGCTTTGGACCACGATCTTCACCTGCCAAAGAACATCTTGGGAACTGTGTTTCTGAAGGACCCCGCTGGGACAAAAGTTGCTATTTGGGATCAAGTGCGAATGGATGAAGGTATGTTTTAAATTTAAAGCTCGACTAAAAAATATCACTACTTTTAAATTTTGAAAAATAAAGTTTTTGTTCATTTTATTTTAACTATTTAGTTGAACGCCAATAGGGGAATTAACCAATTAATATTAATTCATAATGGTCGGTGATAGCCGACTTTTACCTACTAGTAATAATTATAATTATAGTCTTAATTAGTTGCAATAGAGAGGGAAAACATTTTTGATAGTGGAATATGAAAGTAAGGTGGTGTTGTTAATTACCTACTAAACGTCGGGTTATGTCGACTGCCGAGTAGGTTCCACATAAATTGATAAATATTTATCCGCGTTGATATCGTTCCATAAAAAACGTCTTGTGAGAACGGTTTTTACTTCACGCTCGTATTGGATAAATCTTCAGACTAACATGGTATGTGTAATGCACATATAGAGTAGAAGATTGTACTAACAGTTTTAATATCTTTTATTAATACAAAAGATACAACATATAAACTTAATATAATAAAGAATAGAAATACTTAAAAATAACTCAAAGAATCTAATTTGTAAAACGTAAAATAAAGCAATTAAAAAAAGTATGAAATCATAACGATTAAAATTAAATCAAAATTTTGTCTAAAGAACGTGTGTCACCGAACACAGCCAAAACGCCTCTCTCCGTATTCGTCGCTCGGACCTGGCGCGCGACGTCGCGTGTTACGTCTATAGTGTTCCCACAAAAGTCTAATAATTAATAGGGTTTTTGCCCTGTCATTGGCTGGTTTAAGTTGCCACTTTACACACTGTGTAACATTCACCATTCCGACCATTTTTAAACATCCATATTTCCTCAACTCTTTCGTCTGTTGACTTTGGTGAAGTAAAGGGGCTGAAACCTTTATCATGCGGGTGAGATTCATCCGGCTGAACCAATTCACCTACTAGACATTATATTTATACTACTTATAATTTTCCATAAATATAATCTCACCAACAAGCTATAGAAAGTTGCTTGTTGGGATTTTAGTTTTAGTAAAAATATGAAAATTGAAATGTTGAAACTGTAAAAATGCACAATCAATATAATATATTAATAAAATAAATTTTAAAAAGGCAACGCTCTAAAACAATAATAACTGGTCGCGGCTTTGCTTAGTGAGGTATTTTTTTAATGTACCAAGGTATATCAAAATATAATTGGTCGAATCTAATAAACATTGGTTGTTAATATCATCACGACGAATTCAACTGTTTCATAACATTAAATTTTTAATATAATGACCGATTATGTCCCTTTGGTAATAATAGAAACCAATGTGCCAGTGCGCATTGATTGATTGATTGAATAATTTATTATCTAAGCCGTCATTTATATTGCAAAAAAATATTTAAAAAATTCGGCTAGTTTTGAGTCAATTGCTACGTATAAATCCTAAAAAAATATCAAAAAAAGATTGTTCAGCTTCATAGTCTGGTAAGCGCATTTGGCTTTCATGCCTAAGGTCCAGGTTTGATCCCCGACAGGATCCATGTAAAATATTAAAACTATTTAAAGCATTAACTGTGATGTAAAACATTAAATTAAATTTTATTAAATAATTGTGAAATATTACCTTCTGACTCTTGTATGTTTACCAGTTTCAAGACGTACCCATTTCTCGTCAAGGTATTAATTACATAATAAACGCCACAAGGTGTAAAGTGTGATTTGCATGTTAGTGTAAATAATGTCCAAAAAGACGGGTATGTCTCGAAACCAGAAGAAACAAAAATCGATAAGTAGTCGGCCTCGTGGTGTAGCAGTTATCGCATTTGCCTAGCACGCAAAAGGTGTCGGGTTCGATTCCCGACATAGTTGAAATGAAATATTATTTTAAAAACGTGTTTTTACACAGTGGTATTTCTTAGTCCCTGATGATTTTGCCTTCACGTTACAAAAATGGTCAAGATAAGCTGCGATTGGTGTACCAATGCAGCGCCCTATGCACCATTATGTGCGGAAAAGAATTTATGATGATGATGATGAGTTAGTACAATTCGGTGGTCAGATGGCAGAAGGGGCCATTTGTATTTTTGTCTATGTTTAAGTTTTCAAAAGTTTGAATTAATATATCAGTAAATACATGCAGAAAAAAAGAAAAATCAGCGTCATTTAGAATGGTAATTTGTTATTGGAAAGCAACACTAAAATATTTTAGTTTATGGATTCAAGTCTTGAAATTGAGACGATTTTTAGCTCTCCTAAATATTTTTGAAAATTACAGATGGTCCCTTCTGCCATCTGACTACCGAATTATTTACTAACATTTAACAAAAAAATGTTAAAATATCGTTTGACACTTTTTTATAATTGCCTTTGGACCAGCACCTAAAGCGTAAGACTAATCGCCTCACCTTTATGTAAAAGTTGATTAATTGATTTGATGTAGTGCCCTTTACAACATCAGGTGGGGCTAAGGGTTTGATGATGCTTAAGATGATATGATGATGATGCTTAAGATATATATTTTATGTGTAAATAAATTAATTCAAAATATAATAAACGGATCGCTTATTTTCCAACAGGTGTTAAGAAGTTTTCCATCGGCCTGAGTCTTCGCGCCCTGATCGGTTCCTGGAGTCTCCATGTCTCGTGTGGAGGTGGAGTGTGGAGTACCGCTCTGAATGTCTCCAAATCCTCGTCTACCAGTAGCGCCGTGTCAAGGTTCGGGACCAGCTTCTCTAGGACGGGAGGTGGTCCTTCTGGCGGGATCAATGGGGCCAGACAGCCTGCTGGTGAAGAGCATTACGTAGAGTTGAGGTTCAGTGCAGAAACCAAGAGGCGGTACAAACCTGGACTTCCTTACTCCGGAAAGGTCGGTATTATTTTAAAACTATATGTGTAATAAGGTTTATCTCCCACGTCATCATACTTCGTTTTTCATAAACTTATCTACTGTTAAGGCTGCAAAACAGTGGAAAGATTTACAATCTTAAAGATGCACCTTCATTGTGAAATCGCTAAGTAGCAATTCACCCATTAAGTATGTTTGGTACGCAAGAGGTACTCGTAATGCAATCAAAAAAGTTTATTTTAGTAAAAGGTTCATTGAACAGTTCATAAAAAAATAATAAATAAAATAAAGAATAAAATAATGAGCGTTCTTTTTTTGCACCACAACAGGCTAACATTCTCAAATACAGTGGTGAATTACAACACAGAATTCCCAAGCTTGAAAAAAATTCAAAATCAATTATTGTGTTCTCATCCGGAATCGAACCCAGAACTTTCCATGTGTGAGTTACTTGTCTTAGCCATTACACCACAAGGGTGGCCATCAACTTATCGTTATTAGTTAAATCACATTTTAACAATTTGTTGAATTAAAACAAAATACATCAATATTACGTTTATCGCGTACTGCAAAAAAAAGAATCCCACTCTTAAAGTAGAATAATTTTTGCCGCAATTTTAAGTTGAAATATTCAAAAATAAAAAAAACTGACTCATTTTGAATGCTGAAAGAACTTTTGTTTTTATGACCTAGGGGGGGTTTGAAAAAAATACCCTTCGCGAGACTTGAAAAGTTGAAAGGGCAATCATTTATATCTCTCCTTGCAGAGCGAAATCTGAGCTTCACATCGTATGAAGTTCTCTCTCTATTCCAATTCCCTAGCAACCGATTAGTATTTGAGATTCAAATACCAATTTTGTACCAATCTATTTAACCATTTCTGTTACATTTCTGTTACTCTGTTAGCTAGAGCTTTTACAAACAAAATTCTTAGTTACGAAGAGAAAATAAACATTTGCTTTAAATCAAATTGATAATGCTATCTGTTGCTTCGTTCAATCCGTAAATATTTTACTAATATACTTGAATACAAATTTATATGTTCAATAACTCTAATAATTTTTTCAGATTAGTTTGCAAGGTGAAAAATTTGTATCTAATAGTAATAACTCCAAGTACCTTAATAAAATAAAAGTTTTGGCTGATTTATCATCCTTTATTGCAACGTTAATTACAATCAGCATAAAAAAATCCAAACAACAATCTCACATAATTAGAACTCAGAAATCACACGTGACTCAACCCGGGGAAATTAATTGATGATTGACTGAGCTACTATCGTTTTAAGAACATAGCAGAAAGTTAATCATACATATCCTGTTTGTGAACAACAAAATAATCAAAACTTTCAAAATACTGATTACCTAGTACGAATGTCAAATCGCTGACAGGAAAGGAAATAGAAAATGACCTCAATCCCTCTCTCGGAGGAGAATGCTATGGACAACTACCAACTATAAAAGCAGTAGCACCCTTAGGTACGATCAGTTGTTAAGTAAAGTTCAGTTCAAACATGCTTTACATAAGATCAGTTTAATCCAGTTATAGCCGGTACTCTCACACTTCAAAACCAAATGCTATGTTCTATTATATACGAACTGAACCCAGCAATGCTTTGCTATTGCTGCATTTGAGTAAATTCTCGTATATAGATGAAATGAACACAATCAAAAGTTTAATATCATTGTGTATTGTATGTTATTATTTATATAAGATTTGTCGAATCTCTTATAATCGTCAATAAAATTATGATAACTTTAAAATATACATCAATAATTGTATTACGACAAACATTATTATTTTTGTTTTTCGGTTTACATTAATTGTGAGAACCGAGAATTTTGACGAATTTCGAATATAGTTTCCTGTCACTGTCTTGCAAATGCCTCCCCGATACTGTGCAAAAAAGACAACCGCATGTCAGCCCTATTTTTATAATATACTAAATCGCCGTTTCGTTTTTATGTCCCGTTTCCCGCATCTCAAAACTGAACCGATTTTTTTCTCAATAAACAAAAACATATTTTAATATGCATTCACAGCTCTCATTTCATTAGTTGGTTCATATAAACCACTAACGTAGTTCAAAGTAGTGCGTTTTTACTAAAATATTTTAAATAATTTTTCTTGTATAATTTTAAGAAACTTTGCTTTACAAATGAATGCTCCAATTTTTACCGCGCGCAAACAAAAATTGTTTGTCTCCAATTTCCCGTAGGGCTTAAGTTCTTCATTCTATTGCGATTATTTTTAATCCAATTTATTGCTCAGATCTCTGATCTAGCTTATATGAATTATTTGTGCTTAAATTCATTCAAATGTGATGCGCAATTTGATAAATCGTTTTTTATCTTTGTTAAGATGGATGTTATTAATTTTATTGTGATATGTAAATGTGATTTATGCAATAAGTAAAACATGCCTTAAATTAGTTATTTAACAAAGTTAGCATAAAAATAAAATAAAACGTTATTATTCTAATTGACCTAATTATCATTAACATAATAAGCAATGTAAACGAGAATAATCATAAAAAACAAAACCAATTCATATAGATCTGTAGACCAAATTTCATACAGAGTACACATTTTTTTATAATTTTTATTTGGCTTGATCCACTTATCGATCCATGCGCAACCTACCTCTATATCCATTTTTTAATAGCAATTTTATATTGTGAGTACTGACTTATTGTACTTATGGATAATAGAAGTAGATTGTACACTAAAGTGTAATGTTAAAACATTTCATACATCGTCCTGCAGTATGCTTTAAAGGCCATGGCTCCTATTGACCACCTCTAGAGCAGAGTTCAGTTTAAAGGGTCCTATTATGATTTACATGATAAGCAGTCAAGTTGTATCGAGTTGGGAATTAGCGTATTATGCGGGGTTTTGCCATTACCCTGAGATTTGTTTCCGACAGTTTGGTAATAGTGGGTCTGATAAATAGTAACAAAGGGATTAAACTGCGGTAAGCAAATAATTACGATACAACAGATGCCAGATATTGAAGGAGTTATTTGAATTGAGTACCCCAAATTATCATACGAACTGTGTTTACCCACAGGAGATGGGCGGTTATGTTGGAACTGAGAAAATTGCTGAGGAGAGCAGCCGGCGAACGATATGAATAACGCCAACTCTTATCCTGATATCGAGCCATGATCGCCGAAACATCGTAACCGACAAAAAAAAAATTATACAAGAGCAACTTCTTCCTCTAAATTAATAAAGAATAGACCATAAGAATCAAACTCTGTTTCCACTATTGATCTTATTGATCGCTATTGATCTTATTGACTGATGCCGTGGCGCAGTTGGTAAGACGCTCAACTGTAAAACTGGCATCGCGGGCTCGATTCCCGCCAGTTGCAAGAAAAGAAATCCAAGAAAGATTTTTTTCTTAATTGGTTTGGGTATTGTGGTGTATTTTTTATTACTATTATTATAAAAGATTACTTATGTGGCGCCATTTTCGTAATATTATACCTCAAGGGCGCTTTACAAAGTGTTTTTAGAGATATATAAATTTAATTGAAACTTTGACATTTGCTATTTAATTAAAGCCATTTATTTTGTTAAGACATGCTATGGATTTATTCAAATTATTAAGAAAACAAGTGGGTTTTTAGTTTTTTTCGAAACATCACTTTACTCTCACAGCCTAGCACCTGTGCTGGGAGAGCATTCCATGTCATAGGCCCTGCGACCGCAAATGCGCGTTCACTGAATTTAGTGGCTGTTTGCGTAGAGGTATAACAACTTTTCCTCTCGCCGTAGACGTAGCTAATCTAAGCGTAAGACGTCTATCAGCCAGTTCATTTGGAATGCATAGTTCCCTTAGATATTCGGAAACAGAGTTGCGCAGTGATTTATACATAAGCCAACAGAGTTTGTATGCCACCCTCTGTAAAAACGTAGCCAGTGTAATTCCTGTAGTAGTGGAGTGATATGACTGAAATAAGAGATTTCAAAAAAATCTCGTTGCAGCATTTAATACAGACTGTATGCGAGTCATTTTGTTCATTGGTGGACCTGCATAGATACCATTACAATAATCAACTCTAGACACTACAAACGCATTTATTAATTGACGGGCGGCGTCAACCGGCATTTGTTAGCGTTTGCATTTAATTTGTCTCAGCTGGTAGAAGCGTGAACTTATTGTTCTACTTATTTGAGCTTCAAGAGAAAGATCAGATCAAGTAAGTCTCCCAGTAGTTTAAGGGTGGGTAAAGTGGTACCCCCTACATCGGGTAGTGCCATTTCCTGAATCAAATTCTGTTGTCCGGCTGAAACCACCCATAGTTGTTCCGGTTTTGATGGGTTTAATGTTAGTCTGTTTTCAGCCATCCAGTTTTCTATTTTCTCAATGCATCTATAAATTAAATTTACCTCATTCCATATCCCCTCTATCCTACCTACTGACAAGCCTCTAAATAGTAGCTTAGCAAGTAATTCCTTTTTTTAAAAAAAGGCCTAAAAATATAACATATATACGAGTATATTTTAAATTGCATTCATTCACAACAAAAAAAAAATTGACGGAAGATTATTCCTTAAGAAAAAATTAAAATACGAAATGTAAATGATGTAGTGAGTAATGTTTAGCAAACGTTTTTTCGTAAATAAGGACACACGTTATTTATTTTTGCCATTTATGCCAATATGCCAATTATTTAAATACTTATTTTTGCTATTTATGCCAATATAAAAAATATTTTTAAAAAAAAAAACAAAAAAAAAATTATCAATAATTTAAGCATTAACTTTGCATTCTTATTATTTCATAAATGTTAGTAAATATTTGTACATATCAACTTAAAATGCTCTTGTGTCTACCAATTTCAAAACTTATCCGTCTGTTCATCGGGATACTAATAACACTAATATGCAAATCCCACTTAAAAATGTTACCCTTTAAAAGCATATATTATATTATTATCATATTGACGTTATATTTTTGTGCAACTACTATGGAGGGGGTGTATACTAGGATTTACATGTAAGCGTTTTAAGTGCCCTGACGAAGAAACGGTACCTACGTCTGGAAGCCGGTAGACAAAGAAAGTTCGGTAAGCTGTACGTTAAAAATATTTACTAAAATTAGTTTCTTTAATAATAATAATAATTTTTATAAAAAAATCTTTACTAACTAAAATACACTGTGATAAATATAAAAAAAACGAATTAAAAAAAGAGATTTACGGCAGACTTATTACCACTAGCATTTTCTTATGACTATACTATGTCTACCTATTATATAATGATAAACATTAATTGGCATGTTGAGTAGCACTGAATTAGTTGCGAAACCCACAAGTGGGGAGCTGAGGGGGCTAATTAGATAATTAATTAAATTAATATTGATACATCCTTGACATTAATGGAATAGGGTTAAGCAAAAATATAAATTAATATGATAATGAACCAAAAAATATTGAAAAGGATATGCTCTCTGCACTTTATGAGTCTATCGTGGTCTAATCTTATTAAAAACCTACAACATGATAAATCTGAAATTTATGTTTTTTAGTGTAACAAACATGTTTTATTACAAGAAATATGGGCGAAGACATAAAATTAAGAATTTTCTCAATCTGAATAAAATTTATCCGTAATGCCTCAATTATTTTGGAGTTAACAGCCCTTTTCCCGACCTTGGAAAGGCTCCCCTCCACGTATAAAGATCCCTTTTTTCATTACACCCCATTACAGAATACTGCACGCCATACCAAGGCATCCCGGATTCCTTGAAAGGAATTCAATAGACGTTAATTCGCCTGGTAGTTTCGTATTGCCGTTCATTCCTGAAAATCTCAAGGGAAATACAAAACAAACGAAATGTGTTTTCACATTTTTCAAGAGAAAACTGATTTTATCTGGTTTCTAATTAAACTCGATCAAATAAAGGTATAATAAAGGCGTTTTTTCTCAATTATAATTTAATTAACTTAACTAAGGACGCCAAAGGACAGTATTTCACGTCATTGTAATGACCTTTATAATTTCGTTGTAAAAGCAAAGTATCTCAGTGCCTTAATACAAATAATTATATAAATTTTCCAACAGTGTTTGTAAAAAACAGCACAATTAACAGAATATTGTATCAATTATAGGCGAGTAATAGTTCGATTTGATTTCTTGGGCAGGATTTTAATTCCGCAATATTTTTACCTCAAATTAAAAATCCTGTGCCAAAAACAGTATTCTAATATTCTGATTTTATTTCACACACGTAATGAGAAAGTTTGGTATTTTTTCTGTTTTAATATTTGTTTATATTCTAACCCAACCAACATTTTAAATATATTTTTATGTTTCGTTTTATCAACGCTATGATTTTTAAGTTTTTAAATTTTCAAATTACTCCACCTATGACGTCACAAATTCTAGCCGGTGAGTTGGCCTCCCGGAAACCGCAAATAAATCACAACACTATATCGTTGGTTGATTCGTAAGAATTTGTGACGTAGTTCGGAGTAATGCATTTTTATTGATTTTTTCTTACATTTTCGAGAAACTTCGCTGCACAATTAAATGCTCTAATTTTTACCGTGTGTAAGAAAACAGTTTTTGAACTTTTTTTTTTTTTTTAATTTCATTGATAAACCCTTACGGGTTACATACATTTTACAAAATATTTTCACTTTGAAAATTTACATTCTACTGTTAATAATAATATTTTTAACATCTTTTGTAAAGGTTGCCTGAGTCCTTTGTTTAGTTTTGTCTGGTAGTTTATTGTATAATTTCAGTTCATGGTTTATTAGTCTCGATTGTCCTTTTCTCGTTTTAAAAGATTGTATATGATATTTTTCTGATATTCTCGTATTGTGTTCATGCTTACTACAGTTTTTTTCAAGTTTTAATTCTTCGTCTACAATTACATCAGTGGCTAATTTATGAATAAATTTTAACGATTCTAGTTTAAAGAGTTAAGTTACATTTAATTGTTTAGTTTGTTCAAAAAGTTTTTTAGTGGCTGTTAGATAGGGAATTCATCTTCATATATTCTTCATTGTATTTATTCTTTATTCACCCGGACATGGTCTTAACTACTTACGCTTTGTCAATACAATCCCCCTTTTTGCATCTACAAATTGGGAACCATTGATTGTTTTTAGAAATTGCTACTTATTTAAAATATTTATACATTTACAGTAAAAAGCCTGTTTTTTTAATTACTAAATAAACAGGATTATATTTGTGAAAGCGACGGATTGTGATCTCGTGGGTAGCGTCGCGGACTCCAGACCAGGAGGTCCAAGTCAATTGTTTCCTAACGCGGTTATTGACGACTGTAAAAAAATGGCCCAAAAATCGAATCATTAGGGTAAATTATAAGAACATAAATATTTATTTTTAAATAAAGGAAAAAAAGATGAATTCTCAAAAATTGATAAAATTAAATATGTCATTATTAGTATTTCCCGGACATTATGTAATTTCTTCCCCAAATTACTGAAACAAATTACCCCTTTCAATGTTTCTAGAGTTGTCCAATGACCGAAACGAACGACTGTTAGAGGAACCGGCGTAAAACTAATTACCCCTAAATTAACAGGAAAACCGACCTGCCCGCAGAGCGAAATTCTTCCTCAGTATTTAAACCCACCCCTAAAGACCCGGTAATAATTTTTATCCCCTGTTCATAAAGATTTCGAAAGTTAGCAAACTAGTCGCCTTTTTCTTGAAAAAAAAGTTACATTTTTGTACGTTAGACTATACTATTTGATCCATTTTGTGAAATATTTTTTTTTTTCGTGCATTTCTTAGTAAGCACCTTCTCTTTTAGCACCCACTAGTGCATAGAGCACATCCATTCATTTTTCAATTTCCATTGTTAAGGTGAGGTGATCGGTTTTTTCAGAAGTTCCTTAATAAGGAAACAGCCAACTATCCCGCTGGATCCTTACACAATAGTTTAAAAGAACATACATATTGCAATAAATATGATACTTGAACACAACAAGAACGGCAAAAAATAAACAACTCTAATTTAAAAATAGATGTTAATAGTCCTATGAATCAGGCGCCAGTACAGGAATAATGAAACATTGCAGTATACAACATTTAAGGTCTTCTTCTTCTTCTTTTCTGTCGTTTCTCAGTTCAGAGAGTCATGATCATTGGTACTCTCATCAGCCATTCCATTGACAAAGCGTCTCCACTCTTCACGGCTCTGCGCCTTCTCCACAACTCCATATTATTATTTTTATTTATTTTATTTAGTTCTATGATTAACATAGTCATATATATATTTACAACACAATATTTACATATATACTTATTCTAAAATTATTTATCACTATTATACACTTAATATCCTAATTTATAATATTCACTGTTTCATATGTACATTTTCATTTATTATATTCACTATTTACACTATATATTACCTAAAATCGTTCACATATATTCTTTTTACATTTAATTTTAAATATATTTACATTTATTTAATTTTTTATGCTTTCTGGCATTTCCTCAAATAATTGTATTCCCTTGTACATAAGGCAGTTCTGGGACATTTCTTTTGATTTCTTTTCCAGTCTTATATTTTTAGATCCTCTTGTTGTATAGTTATTTATTAATTTAGATTATATTTAAGTAATATAGAATTAAAGAGAAACGCAGAATAGTAAGCATAGACAATATGGATAATATATTCTTCTTTCTGTACCATATCAGGTCTCCCCGACGTTGGCGATCACTCTAGAGTAGGCATTCCGGTCCTGCGCCAACTGGAACAGTGCCTCAACCCCACGCACTCCCGTCCAGTCGCGGATGTTTCTCAGCCAGGACATCTGTCGCCTTCCAACCCCACGCTTTCCCTCGATCTTTCCCATCATAATAAGCTGTAGAAGCGTATATTTGCTTCCGCGCATGATATGGCCCAGATATGCGAGTTTTCTCTGTTTTATTGAGGACAGTAGTTCTTTTTCGGCACTGGCTCGTCTCAACACCTACACGTTGGTCACTAAATCTGTCCACGGGATTTTCAGCATTCTCCGGTGAAGCCACATTTCAAAAGCCTCTAATCGGTTCATGGAGTTCACCTTGAGAGTCCATGTTTCAACCCCGTAGAGCAGTATTGACCACACATAGCACTTGACCATCCTCTGTCTCAGTTTTAAATTAAGACTATCACTGCAGAAGAATGAATGGATAATATATGGTTTATATTATTTATGGTACAATGAAATCAATGTATAACTTGTCACGGAAATAAAAAAAGTTATAAACTTTTATCTATCATTATGGCTAGATAATTAATTTAGTGATAAAAATCATGTTATAAATGAATCACAACTTTTAATTTGAAATGCCATAAGAGACAAAAAATAAATAAATGTATTTGTAGCTTATAGTAGTGGTAAAATTAGCTGTTCACGGTGGAGTCCTGGTCCCGACCCTGATGTATGGGAACCAAGTATGGACTTGGAAAAACAGGGATAAAAGAAGGCTGAATGCTGTCGAAATGCGATCTCTCAGGCAAATTTGTGATGAAACTATGCACAAATGTCGAGATCTGTACATTATGTAAGGCTCAGATAAACACTATCGATAAAATCAAGAGAGGAACATTGCGTTGGTTTAGACATGTAGAGTGAATGGACAGCAAAAGAATGGCTAAAAATATTTACAATGCGAATTTTGATAGACGCAGTAATAGAGGAAGACCGAAAAAGACATGGCATGACCAAATCTAACAAATAGTCGAAGACGGACATGTCAAAAGTTGGAATAATTGGCGCGCGGGCATGAGAAGATGTATGAGGAAGCGAGATGTGTATGCAAAGATAATGAAAATAACGTGGCATTCTATCTTCTCTGCCTACATTTAAGGGGAAACGGCGTGATGGTTCGTTGTTGTTGTAGTTAATAAACTAGAACAAAGCAATAACATTTCCAGCCATAAAATAATTTTTATTTATTCGATATTACTTTTAAATTTACAATTAATTTACAACACATACCTACACAGATTTTTTACATTTGAACCAATACTCGTATCAAATAAGAAAAAAGCGTATTGTTAGTCTACCTGTTATAAAGTTGTGTGGGAAACTAAAAGATTTTTTTTTGTTTTTGCAGGTTGAAGCAGTTAGCACGGAAAAGTCCATAAGGGTTAGAGTGAAAGTGTTTGACAACACAACCTCAATATACAGCCAAGACATAGAAATTACACAAAGGGAAGGAACCTTCATTGTTCCAGCTGTTCTCGCTGATAGCGATGCCATACTACTTCAGGTAAGGAAAATTATCTTGGATATTTCTATCGCGCGATCGCTAACAAGTTATTTTAGTTATCAATAAGTCATTCCTGTCCACTGAGTCGTGTATGAATCAATAATAAAAAAAAACTTAAAATGCCGATCTAACCACAGGATCAGATAGATTCTGCCACGAGAGAGAAGTTCGAATATTAAGGTTAGAAGAATCCCAGTACAAGGTGAGTAATTGCATAATTTGTCTTGAAGTTCAGTGGCAAAGTGATTAAAGGTAACGAAATATCAAGAACAAAAATTCGAGCGTGAATCTGCTATCTGGCGAGTGGTGCGATCATCAACTTTGTACTAAATTAAATGACATTCATTTTTACATTATGCAGTCCGCTTATCGTTAGAAATAGTACCCACTAAAATACTTCTTAAATTACTGATACTCGTCTTTGCTTTCTCTTTTCTTAATTTGTCATCATGTATTAGTTTTTTTGAAACATATTTATGTGTTAAGCATTATCAACTATCTGCCTTGTAATCATTGATATTGATACATAGACGCGCCGCAAATATTTTTAAAAGTAGTCACACGTAAACGTACCCAACTTTACATTATTTACTTGACAATTATTCATATGCTACTAAAAATCATTGAGATATAATATAAAGAGATAACACTTTACACAAATCTGAGCAAAAAAGTGATCCCCAAAGAAAGGAAAATGACCAGCAGAGGAAGCAAGTGTCGTCACGTCATATCACGTCGACGTTGGCAAGCAAAATACGTAATACAGTAAAAAGCACGAACTGTTTACATCGCTCTACTGAAAATTTAATACGTCACTCCTTTCCGCATACGCGTCATCTTTGTTTATCCTTTGACTATACGCCTGACTAACTTAACAGGACAGAGAAACAAGATATAATTACTGGTAACAAAATAAAAATACGTTTTTAATATTGAAATAGTTATTTTAAACAAGTTTTGATTAAGATAATAACATAACTTACAGGTGAAAGGTTATATCATCGCTTTTTCAGAACTAGTATTCCAAACGCAATTATAGCGCGGTATAGCGCGTTTTTACGTTCTGATTACGCGTTATTGCGCTCTGTAAATGCGTTCAAAATACCAGCCCAGATCGACATGTACCGTAGCAAAGCAAACATATAGGGATTTTATTAATTGCGAGCAGACAAAAGTTTAAAAATAGCTGGAGACTGCTCGCAACAGACTAAAGTCCGTTCTATCATATGCCAATTGGCCATAGATTGAAGGACCATATTTTGAACTATTATGCTTACTCTAGTTATAAACCTTAATGCCGAAAATTAGGGGTATTAATTTTTGGTATGTACAAAAGTTTTTATTTCAACGTTAACACTCAGCATTCGTTTTTGGTGGATCTCAATCAGGTTCTTTACTTTAATTCTTTATAATTAGACCCATTCAATTATTTTTATTGAGTTTGGAAAATGCAAATTTATTCTTTTTTAAAAACGTATTTCTATCCGTGCAGTCCTTAAAGTAAAAAGAGCTTCGCAGTTGCGCCGCTAGGCGTAGTTTGACGTTTACGAGAAATAATATTTATATTTTAGTATTGATTGTTTTAAGCCTTGTTAACTCTTGCGTGGCTGTGATGTCACAATAGTCAATAAAGGATACAAGATTTGATATATAACCCGTATTTTTTGTGATCATCAAATGGACATTTTTACAGCGGATTTAGAAAGTAACATTTGTATAACTATACTGGATGTTAATACGAAAAATATTTATCTTTGCTACGCAAAGAATTAATGTTCGCTAATTCAGCAAAACATTTGCATAAGAGAGAGCACAAATATTAAACTCACAACAAGTAAGACAGAGACGCTGTTCTGTGGCGGGTGTTGTATAAAACAGCTTCAGTCTTCAGTCGGTTGATGACAGTGATGGGGGACGCGCGCGCGTAATATGAGCGCCGTATTTATAATTTTAAATTTATTTTGCTTTAAAGGGGCTAAATTATATGTTTATTTGCATAAATTATCGAAAAATAATTTTTAAACAGTATGTCTTCATGTTTTTGTTTTCAAATGTCTGAACTTTAGAATATTCCGTCTTTTACTAGTGGTTACATGTTGTTACATCACCGCGCGCACAGGGATTATTTACCACAGTCTTGTAAGAGTAAATCACAAATGAACAAATATTTACCAATGAAAAGTTACATAATACTTTTTACAATATTAATATGAATATTAAGCTTTCATGACATAAGCAGGCATTTTGGTTTCAATTCTAAACATCACGCCTGGATGGCGGTCGATGAACGACGAAATACGCGCTGGGCATGACTGGGCGTTTGGGCATGAGTTAAGTGTCATTACTTTTGAGGGCTCAGGGCACGTCTTTATGTATTAATATGTCAATGCTTGCAACATATTATGTTTCGACTTCAAAAGACCTTCGTTCTGTGAATTAGGATAAAATGTTTTTTTTAAAAGTGGTATGCAGCAAATATTATTTGTTTTTAATTTATTTACCTAAAAAAATATAGTAAGACACATCAAATATTGGTTAAAATTAATGGTCGTTCTTTGTTAGGGTAGTTGTGGAATTTATTATAAGAAGAAAATAATGATTTTACTTATGGGATGGTTTTTAAGGGTTTGTAAACCAACATAAAACGTATAAGGCGTGAAAAGGGTGGAAACAGAAGCGCCATGAATAGGCCTTTATATTGCGAGGGATGACCTAGAGTTGTTAAGATGATTATTATTATTCTCCCTCATTATAATGAGGCTGTTAACATACAACTTTGCCAGTAAACCTTTCTCTAAAATCTCCAACTATTATTAGTTCTTGTTTGCCCAGATCTACACAAAAACATCTTGAATAAAAATAAAGCATTCTGCTTTAAAAATAATTCCATTTTATATTTGTATTTATGGGTACTATTTTTTATGCCCTTCCGCAACTCAATGGTTTACATATGTATGTTTGTGACACAGAATCCAGGTCCAAATTTTTTTGACTCGATGGCTGCTCTAGGGAAAAAATCCTCAAAAATAAAACAGGAAATTAAGTAGATATAAATCCATCTTGTTGAGTGGTAGTTGGTGCAGTTCCTTATTATTCTTGAAGTCCTAGGTTCAATTCCTGGCACGGACGTGAAATATGAATTATGAAGGTGGTTTATACTGCAATATTGAATTGTTTCTGGACTGGCACCTGAAACAAAGGACTGATCACCTTACCTTCATGTAAAATATAATCAAAATATGCTGAATTTAGTTTACAAAAACAGTAATGTATGCATCACTTGGTTACCCGTGCCGAGGACACTCAACTATATATTTTTTGATATGTTTTAACATTTGAGAATAAACAAAGAAGACTTACTTAATAAACAGAGATAATTAACAAAATATTCAGACTGTTTTAAAAACTAGGTTTAAATGTACATCTTTATTATTTGTATTACAAAACGCACAATGAAAATAACAAAAACCTCACATAAGTTTTACACTTGTGGAACAGTTGATTCAATATTGGTTTGGCTATTATAACTCAAATTGATTTAATTAAGCTACACACGTATTTAAAATCATTTTTGTAAGATGGTCAAGTTCTATAATTGAGGACATATACACATATTTTAAGAATGACACCAACGCTTACTTACAAATAAACGTAGTTATGCAGAAAGCAGCCAGCAATAGAAAAGTGAAACTGAGATAATAGCACTTTTATGAAAAGAGTGAATAATCAAATTAATACAACAGTATGACACGTTACTTTTTTTGACAAATGATAAACAATAAAGACGTTATTTTTTTAAATAATACAAACTAGAATCTAATTATGTATTTAACCAGTTTTCAGGTTTTTAAGTACTGTAAGATTTTTCTAGTATTTTAGGTGTTTTATGCCGATTGAGAAATTCCGTTTTTGTGATCGACACTATTTTCAGAAGGTGATGATTACAGTTTTTTGTATGTAAGCGGCCTGGCTGTTTTTTAGAAAAACATAGAATTGACCTTACTGCACCCGATAACGCCAATATCTAGTTTTTTCTCAATTGTGGACTGTCTACTTTCTGCATAACTGCGTTCAAATGATATGTTTTTAATGTTTCCTTGTTGAACTTAGAAATAAAATAAAAATGAATGTTTTGTTATGATTTATGAAACCAACTGGTCCAAGTATAAAAATTCAAAAATATTTTCAGTCTCTGCCTACTACGTGGGTTCAATAATCCGGTCAGAATGTCACCCGCATTTTTTTTATTTGTTTGTTTTTCCGTACATATATTAACATTACATACATAATTACATATATAATTTGGAAAAAATGCTTACAAAGACTTCAGCTCTAAGCGTGGGTTATTCATTTTAAGGATTTAAAAGTTTATAGCATATAAATATGGTATGACATAACCATGAATAAAAAAAACAAACAAGAGAACCATATGATGATAGAACAAAAGACAGGATTTGTTTGCTGTATTTCATAATATACATATATATTTTTTTAAAGAAGGTGTCTATCTATTCCTTCCATGCTAATCCAAGACCTCAAACCTACTTTAAATGGTATCAGTGATCAATAATGGTTTCAGCTCTTTCACTCCACAAAGATCAGCAGATGGAAGATTTGAAAGAATATAGATCTTCAAACATAGGCAGAATGGTGAATATTACACAGTCCGTAATGTGGCCACTTAAAACAGCTAATTTTAATCTGTATTCCCTTTAATAAAACGTTCTTCAACTCGGTTATAATTCCCGTCATGTTACCTCATGTTTTATTTCGTTACTTTGGTTCCATAAAATAATATTTTTATACCTTTGAATCATTCTAACTCAACTTCCTTCTTCAAAGAAGCTTAAATTTCATTGAATTCATATCATATTCTGTTTCTAGGTAGGAATATCGTATTTTATATTGAATATAATATTATAATTTCGAAATGGATATCTCAGAAGTCCCTTGTTATCGATTATATCTTACAATGTTATATTAGTCACAATGATTATTTTCTTGAATTTTTTATTGCTTTTCACAAAAAATACTCGAGAAAATAATAAAAAGGCTAACTTTTGTGTTCTGGAAATAACAGAAAAAATAACGGCTATCATTTTCGTAAAAGCTATTTTAACAGACTTGTTCAGTATCAAATCGTAATTACCATTGCCTTAGGCCAAATTTGTTAAATATTCTCAGCGTCTTTCCTGTAAGGTATTTATTTGACATCAAATTATTAATAAAATAATGTTTTTAAAAATACACAATTTTCATTCACAACTGAGATGGAGAAAATTTTATAGAAAAAAATATGTAAGTATAAAGCTCACAATGGAAGAAATCATAAAAGATGTAGCTGGCTTGGGCCTGGGTTACAAAATAGGCAAAAAGGTCATCAAGTTAATATCAGTGCAGATAATGCGGCAATACGAGGGTTATTACTTAAAATTTGAGATATGTTTACATCAGTGTGAATATATGAAAAATCTGATATTGCCATTGTAAATTTTGTCATTTTAAATGGTAAACGTACTCAAAACATTTTGTCATACAAGTGATATTTGTGTTGTTTACAGATAGTTGAAAAATTAATTTATTTAAAAAAATGGAATTAATCGTGAACATTTTCGTGCAATAATTTTCTATGACTTTTGACGCAGATTAAATCAACAACAAGGTGCCAACTAACTCGTGGCGACTTTTGGTAATGAAGCACCATCTCAAGCCACCGTGTTTCTCTGGTTTTCTGAATTTAATCGTGGTTGCACTTCGTTACAGAACGAAATTCGTGAAGGACGTTCAAAATCGGCTGTTGTGCCAAAAAAAATCTATGCTTTGCCTGAACTGATATTGCAAGATCATCACGTGGCATACCGTGGACATTAGTTCCATTTGGATACATTCAATATTGCATGAACATTTGGCCATATATAACATATTTAAATATGAACAACTACCTAGGGAGGAAATCTAGCCAGTCTGCAAGCATTTGGACATAATCAAACATTGTTAGATAAAAATTGTATTATTTAAATAAAACACTGCTCGTTCATTAATAATTAATATAAAATCCCGGGCGTATGAGCTTCAGTTAATTGCTTTTTGGTCTTCGGTCGATTTAGATCTGGATACCTAGGAATATCACCATGTTTCGACTTAGAAGTTTTGTATTACTAACCTTCATATTACCAGCGTCAAATTTCCGGGCATTTATAGACTGCTTCATCAGTGTTTGATTTCGTATACCGCAAGTTTAAATATGGAGTTCTACAAAATAAATACCAAATCAATAAATAAACCTAGGTTATTAAAGCGTGCAATGATAATGTTTTGTGAGAAACTAAACTTTTTTGTCAACACTGGATATTTAAATATGCTTTTTTATTCCAAAAATTGGTTTTGGTTAAAAACAAACAATTTTTTACAATCTTAAAAATACATATTCATGAAATATAATGAAACATGCATTTATTATTTTTGACAAAATTAAAACAAATTATGAAATTGTAATTAGAAATGAAAACTAGCAATTAATTTTTCTCCTCTCCTAATTCTCAAACATTTTTATAACAATCCTTTGTTTTCTCAATCAATCTCTGCAAGCTTTCAGAATATGGGTATATTCTCTGATTAATGTTTGAATTCTCATGAACCCTGCTGTGAGCCCCTTCTTTATGTATGTCCAGGCGTTTGATTTATTTTCTTCGAATCCTTTCGTTTCTTTCCCTTTCAAGGGAAATAACCAAAACGCGGGAATTCAACCCTTATTGTTTGGGTGTTTTGGAAATACTTTTCATGATTCCTGAAAGAAGTAACATTTCGAGATCTGAATAACTCACATTAATTTATGGTAGTGCGTTAGTTTATATTTTTTTCGTTTTTTAAAGCTGAATAAATTTTATTTCGAACAAACTTATATTTTTTTATATTTGTTTTATTTAAATTATTTATTGTCAATTCTTCATGGAATTTCATTGAAATGATGTAATAACTAATATGTTAATATAAATTATTAATTTAAAAATACTTTAAAGAATTAAAACATAATTTTGACAAATCAAAAAACATAAAAATTGTACATGTAGGAAATAAAGGTCAAAAGTTAGATAGATTAAAAATTTTAGAAATAAATAGGATAAAAAAATTAAAGCGATAGAATTTTAATAAATCAGCAGATAGAACTCAAAAACTCACACATATTAGCTTCCTTAGTTAGACCGTGTACATTGTAATAAAACAACAAACGTTTTTCATATAGTAAAATTTTATCTTAAAGTACATCGCCAATACATGTTTCAATAATTTGTCTCACTCTGTTCCATTGAAATAGTGCGTATTGTATATTTTTCAACTTATTCATAAATGTACCTACACTTAAGATAATATTTAGTTTTATGTAAATTATCTTTACACTGTTTAATATTCACCAGTCTGAAGATGCGCATTCGAGGGTGAAAGCGCTAATTGATCAAATAAATAAGTGGAAGTGTACCAAGTATTTTTAAATTAATAACTTTTTTTAAATATAAGTTATTACATCAACACATATTTTTCATTGGCTTGATTCAAATCTAGAAGAGATGATTCGGTTGTCAAAGTCACATACCGTAGATAACTCTCGAGTACCTAAGCCAAGCCGATAGTTTGTTAAAAGTTCATATCTGAACCATGATAAACGAAATTGGCTAAAAATGCTGCAGATTTACAGAAAGGTCAAAGTTCGTTTGCCGACGTCATCATGTTATAAGCAAAGTGTGAAAATATAATAATTATAAACTTGCATTAAAAGTTTCCATATCTAAATACTCTTTTTATTTATTTATTTTATTTTATTAACATAAACGGCAAATCTGCCTTTTACAAACATTTATAATATTAACATATTTAGCCTAGTATTTTTTTTTTTTTTTTTTTAACATAAATTTTCTTATACCCAAAAGATTTATTAAATCAAAATAAACCTTAAAATCATACAAGATTTTTATTTTAAAAATTAACCTCAAAATTATACAGCATACTCAGTAGAAAAATAATAAAACATCCTGCAGTAATACAACAAGAAAATCATAAGTACTGTTTCATACTGCTGGGCAAAGTGAACAAAAAACTGTGATTATTATGAAATGCATGAATAAATAAATATAATTACCGTTCACCATCTTTGAAAAAGTTCAAAAGGTTTGTTCTATAAGAACAATACCCTACACTAAATATATCAGATATATGGGAATAACTATTCCTGAGTTCATGAAGTCTATTTAATACGGCATTACAAGTATATACTGTCTGTGAATTGTTGCTACAAAACGGTGGCGGTGGTTAAGTTTTAACAAATTTAATGTTTTTAGTAAAAAATCGTAATTAAAAAATTCATGACTGATTCTAATACCCGTATGCAGAGACAAACCTTAAGGTGAGGAAAGTACATTCTATTGTCTTCACTTTCGGGTTATTCTCTGCATTTGAAATTAGAATGTACTTTCCTTACCTTAAGTTTTGTCTCTGTATACTGGTATAAGTTTAAAATTTGTATACCGTAAGAATTTTTTTTGAACTCTTTCAAGATAATGTTGGTGACAGCTGTAGTAAGGAGTCCATATTGTAGAGTTATATTCTAACTTTTATAGTTTTACTTAATATCTAAATTGCTTACTCAAATAATTTCAGCTTAACATCGATTTCATTTTAATGACAGAGAGGTTGTAGTCATTTTTACCCATTTTCATTAAAAAATTCACAACGTCTCAACTTGTTAAGAATTATAAATGTTATTTATTTATTTATTTAAAAACCTTTGAAGTCACAAAGCAAGAAAAATATGTTCTGTGTATTGTTTGATTTAGTATTTTGCAACAAAACATCTGAACATAGATGCTCGTTATACGTAATTATCTCCCTATTTTAGTACAAACGCTGTTTGTAAATTAACATGGTTACGGAATATGTTGGATAATAATTATTATACGTGGGTTGCGGTTTATAAAGTAAAATTAAGCAATTATTAATCACATTTCGCTGATGACATTTTGGTTTTCACGGTTTAAGCGTCTCGCTTAATGTGAATTTGATTAAATAAGAAAGCGATACATTAAAATTTAATGTAAACATAAATTGAATATAAAATGCCATAATGAGTGGTTGCGTAATTAAGTTGTTATACCATTAAAACAGTAATTTTCTTTGTTTACCTTAAGAGGATACGCGGTGGGAGAGAAATTTGATTAATAGATATTTGAATTATAGTGTGCAAAAAATACAACTGCGCGTTGCTTCGGACTGATTATATCTAACTATAATAACAATATTTCATTTTACCGTTTTCCGCACCCCAAAACTGAATCGATGTCCTTTATTTTTTAAATGTTTTTTCATTTTATCAAGAAAAAGGTTATTTATTTATTGTAATTACAACAGTTACATGAAGAAACATAAATTAATGCAAGAAACTGAACAAAAAGAACATAAAACAATGTAGCAAAGACGAACAAGGGCAAAACAATAATGGTACACAATATATTTATACAAACGAAAGACATAAGACTTCGAGCTAAACCATGCCAATACAACTTCATCCCACACTGTTTTGCGAAGAGATCTAGGAAAATCCAAAAGATCTATCCCAAATAATTCCAAGTCGTGTGATGAATTTACTAATCTACACATTCTGGACATTGGGGTATAAAAACGAAAGTTGCTCTTAAAAGATTTTATAAATAGCAGATTTTGACACGGTTGGGAACATGAAAAGAAATTTATTACAACAGAGATGGGACATCACTTAAAGCATTAAATATTGAATTTATTTTACATTTTAATATACAAACACATCTTGTTATTTTATTTTTTAAATTTGTACCGTTTTAATGAAGCAAGATACTAGTGTTAAGAGGGGATCTGGTTTTACAATTACATTTTTTTTTTTAATATTGATGTAACAATATAGTAATAAGTGTATTTAATTATAAAAATCAATTACTGCCGTTTTTTAAAGAAATATCTGAGAAGTTTTCAATATTCAAGTTTTTTTTTTTTCAAAAGTATTTATCATATTTGTACACTGTACCTCCGAAAACGGCAGTTAAAACTGGGAGCTTTGTAAAGTTTTTGGATGGTCTACCTCCCAAAAGAAATAATTTATTAAATAAGTAAAATAATAGGAAAATTATAATGATAAATATCTATATTATGTAAAAAAAAAAACAACACTGCTCTAGTGAGTCTAGGAAGAAAATACAGGAACACTTATAAAAAGAAAAGTCAGAGTGCGTTTCCTCTTTAATGTATTTCTTACACTAAAATATTTATTTTTTGACGATAATAATATCAGACGCGTAACTTTTATTTATTGATATTCTAAATTTATTGCAAAAAAATAGTATACATACTTAATAACAGGGAATCTATATAAAACTAATTGATTTAAAATGAAAACGGACTATTCTTTGTTTATGAAAGTCTCCATCTAACATGGCTCAGCCTGTTCTTAGGTTGAGGTTTTTTATCTTTAGAGCATAAGTTGTCCTATATTAATAAAAAAAAATCATGAAAAAGAAAAACTTAAACTAGGTAATTATAAATGCCTAGCTAATCAAATGTAAGAAATTAAAAATCGTTATTATACAAATATAAAGTATACCTGTGTCAAGAATACATGTTACTTAAACATAAATTATATAATAAAAAACAATATAAACAATGAAATACAAATTTTATGTGTACTAATTGTATAAAGTACTACGTGTTTTGATTTACATATTATATTTTTCAAAAAAACCTCTCGCTACACTATTTATATGTGCAGTTATTTTTTTTAACTTCTGCAAGTACTGTTTTATCAAATTTAATGAAGTTTAAACGTATTACAACTTTTTTCATTTTTACCAGCATAAATTTAGGCAAGTTATAAATACAATCGTTATAATAATCGTTTGTATTTCTATGTACGATTTTGTATGTGTCCAGGCGGATGAATAATTCAGTTCTCGAATAATACGTTCCAGACACTCGTCTGGTAGAACCAGTGGCATCTAGTGTCTTCTAGTCAATGTCTACCACCAGGTAAAAATCCCAAAAAAGAAAATCGAGTGGGAAAAGATTGACCTTGTAGTGTGACAGTTGATGTGTTTGCCTACCATGCTTGAGGTCCTCGGTTCGATTCCTAGAAGTATCAACGAAATCTTTATTTAAAAGGTGCAACATTTCAGTGAGCTAGACCTTTGTGCAGCCATCGAGTTTAAAACATTCATCCAGAGTTCTGGTTCAATTTCATATCGAAAACTGAGTTATTTGCCCACTTTCACACGGACAGCATTAGGTTTACAACAAAAAACAAATGAAATACCTTCAAGGTACCTGGAAGTAAGACTCGTCAGGTATCTCAGTTTAGTTGCAACAATTCTCGAACAGTACACCTACTCTCATAACGCTATTCTGAATTGACTCCATGTACTCGGAAATAACTATTTTGACGCTGCTGATATTTTGGTCATAAAGTAAAGCATATATAAATCAACTCTATTTAATAATTTAAAATATAATAAACGGTTATTTACATTTTGAAGACTATTGTGCTTTCTATGTTTGCTTTTCTATAATATTGTGAGTTTACGTGTTCATTAACTTAGTAACTTAGTAACTTCATTAAATATTTTTTAATTGTTGTAATTATTATTAGTATTTGCTACATCAAAAAATCTGTTCAATATTTTTAATTTCATATGCAAACATTGTTAAAATTTTTTGTGATTTATTTTTTTATTCTCAATATCTTAGCATGTTTTTTATATAAAGCATATTACATGTTATAGTATTTATGTAACATCATACATTGTTTTTGTGTGTTTATATTCTAACACATTACAATAGAGATGAAGAACATTCAAGAGAAGGTAATATAGAAGTCTAGGCATCTACAGGGCTTATGACCTGTCAATGACTGGTTTAAGTGCCCAGTTTACATACTGTGTAATATTCACCATTTTGCCCATATTTGAACATCTATATTCCTTTGATTCTTTCATCTGTTGATGTTTGTGAAGTTAAAGAGCTGAAACCTTTATTGTGGCCACTTAAACCAGCCATTGACAGGCCATAAGCCCTGTAGATGCCTAGACTTCTATATTGCCTTCTCCTTAATGTTTTTCATCTCTGTTGTAATATGTTAATATTAACAGCTCTCCAGGGAGTTGAATCCAGTCCTTGTCTACAAAAATTTGGACAAACTCAAAATATTGTTAAATAATCATTTGGATTATTTTGTATGAACCATTTTCCCAGCTTTGCTCGGGATCGATTTTTAAATCTTTATGCGGGTGAGATTCATCTAATTGAATTATTTCACCTACATACTAGGCAACGCCTGAAAATGTTATTTTTTCAATGTCTATACTTCTTCATGGACCAAGTGAATTTATCAACAATATTTTGAGTTTGTCCAAATTTTTGTAGAAAAGGACTGGATACAACTCCCTGGGGAGCTGTTTATATTAACATATTACAGGGAGTTGAATCCAGTCCTTGTCTACAAAAATTTGGACAAACTCAAAATATTGTTAAATAATCATTTGGATTATTTTGTATGAACCATTTTCCCAGCTTTGCTCGGGATCGATTTTTAAATCTTTATGCGGGTGAGATTCATCTAATTGAATTATTTCACCTACATACTAGGCAACGCCTGAAAATGTTATTTTTTCAATGTCTATACTTCTTCATGGACCAAGTGAATTTATCAACAATATTTTGAGTTTGTCCAAATTTTTGTAGAAAAGGACTGGATACAACTCCCTGGGGAGCTGTTTATATTAACATATTACAGGGAGTTGAATCCAGTCCTTGTCTACAAAAATTTGGACAAACTCAAAATATTGTTGTTTATATTCTATGAAATATGCGTTTTTGTGAGATAAAACGCACTGGGTGCCGTGTATATTAATAAATAAATATCAAAAATCAATAAATTCTTGCCACAAGGTACTGACCTTAATTTTAATTTTACGCTCTAAAACTGGTGACAACAACATAATCTTTTTTGTTAAAAAACAATACAAAATGACATTCCAAAGGATCAATTAAAACATAAACACACAAAGGTATTTTCTCAAATAAGTAATTATGATTTTCAGAAAAATAACAAGGTTCTCATTTCACGGAGATAGGGCAAAGAAAAGCTCTGTCATGGTTCATTATATTTCTTGTCTGGATATACTCATATATCAGGGGTAGTTACTTGGGGTGGTTTAAGAAGAAAAAGAGAGAAAAGTAAATAGAATACAGGTCAAGAAAATGAGCTAACCATAAATTGTTAATCCATAAACGACACTGAAATTTTTTTTACACCTCAGTTATTTACATTACAGGTTATTTCAGACATTATTTTAATATATAGATTTTTTTTTTTGACATTCCTCAAAAGAACTGATTAAAATAGATAAACAATTTAATTCGCATTATTTTAAGATTGTTCAAATTAAACTTATCAGTTCGCACTCACTTAAACGATTGCAGAATTTCTTGCAAATTAATGTTAAGCAAACATTGGTCCAGAGCTTACTTTTTCCACTCCTCAATTATTCAGATGCTAACCCTGGATTTTTTGATACGTTGGAATGATTGCAGAATATTTGTTCACTTGATATCGTTAACCTTCGCGAGTTCGATCACATACCCGAATATTGCACGCAACTACACTGGCTTAGTATCAGGCATAGAAGAAACATTCACAATATTGAAAGTAATCCAACTTTGCCTATTTTTTCGAGAGAGTTCTTTCAACTTCTATCACGACATGGACTATCTCTTCGTTTTGTCAACGAGAGAACAAAGAATTTTAATTTCCTTGCCTTCTCTTTCTTAGCAGTTGCTGCTCGATTGTGGAAAAATATATTCACTAATGTTAGAGGCCCTTTCTTTATTATCATTTAAATTATAATTGAAATGTTACTATATAAATATTTGAGTTTTTCAATTCTCTTTCTTCTTTCCTTCCCATCTGCTTTTCTCTCTTTATAGTATAGTGTTAATTTTTATTTTTTGATTTTGTATACAATTATAAGATTCAGTGTAATTCTCTAGAATATGTCCATGTACTTGTAATTTTCTCAAACTGAACGGTTTGGGTAGGTCAGAAGAAATTGCTTTGAAGACAATATGCCCACCCTTATATGTACATATTTTTATTATACTGTTGATGTACTAGTATATAAAGTGTTCAAATAAAATTAATAAATAACACGATTTAAAAAAAATAATATTTTAATGAAAATAAACTACGATGAACGACGTCACTAGTTCTTCCAAATCAACCAATGATAGAGTGATGTGATAGATATCCGATTTACGGGAAGTCAATCCACCGATCAGCAGAACTCAATTTAGAAACCTTGTACAAATTTCAATGCTTAAATATACCAATGCGCTGATAAAAAAATAGATAATTTTTTATTTTTTTTTAATTAAGCTTAGTTTGATAGTCTATTAAAAAAACGTATAAAAATAAACTCTTACTCTTTTCATCTGACTATACTTTTTTTACATTTTTTCAAAAACAAACGTAAAACAATGCGAATAAAAATCAGACAATACCAACGTAACAAGTTACATTTTATTAAGGTAGTCTTGGGTAAACCACCCTTTTTCTGTTTAATGTTGATGTATTTTTTTGTTTTTTGCAGGATTAATCTGAATAAATAATGACGCCAACCTTAATTACTGACCCATTTATACAGCAAAATCGCAAATAAACGGTAACAATGCAAAATGTTTGGCGAATACTCACCGGATTTGTTAATTTAACCGAATAAATAAACTTGTTCCAACAAAACACCTCTTTTAAAAATTGTCAGATTGTTTTTTTTTAAATTCAAAAGACAAAAAGTGATTAATTTTTATAAGAACTTTTAAGCTAATTTGTGATACTTTGGATTGTGGTCCCGTGGCTAATGTTGCGGACTTACGGATCAGAGGTCCTAAGTTCGAACCACACTCTACCCCAACTTGATTTCCATTTTCTGTTAGTGAGTTATTTACAACTGGAAATCGCCCCCAAAATTGAAATATTTGGGTAAATTATAGGAACGCTATTTAAAATTTTTTAAAAATGTAAGATACTCGTATTATGTAGGTACGAAAAAAAGCCGAACACTAATAATTATAATTATTTTTAATTCAATTGATATACGTATCATGAAAGCGAGTTTTCTTTTAGTGCGTCCAAATTTTTGTTGCCAAGGACTGGATTTAACTCTCTGGGAAGCTGTTAATTGACATATTACAACAGAGATAAAGAACATTTTGGAGACGATAATATAGCAGTCTAGGCATCTACAGAGCTTAAAACCTATCATTTGCTGTTTACGTGGCCACTTTACACACTGTGTGACATTCACTATTCTGCCCATATTTGAACATCTACATTCCTTTCACCACTTAAACCAGCCAATGACAGGTCATAAGCCCTGTAGATTCCTAGACTTTTAAATTACCTTCTCTTAAATGTCCTTCATCAGTGTTGTAATTTGTTTATATATGTTTGCTTAATACCTATTCAAACTAAATTGTGAAAATAAAATGAAAAAAAAAATATTAAGAAAACAAAACTTTGATATTAGTGTACATTTTTTATTATTTTACAAGAACACTACTACAGTTTCAGGAAAGCACTCTTCTTATCGATGAGTGATATAAAACTAATATAGTTTATACGGCCTAATATAGTTTATACGGCCTAATATAGTTTATAAACTAATATAGTTTATACGTTTTGGCGGCCTCCGTGGTGTAGTGGTCAAGACGCTTGACTCACGCACGGAAGGTTCCGGGTTCGATTCCCGGTGAAAACACAAACATTTAAAAAAATGTGATTTTTCTCAAGCCTGGTTGTTCTGTAATGTAAAATCAACACTGTAATTGGGCCTCCTGGCCTGTTGTGGTGCAAAAAAAATAAATGAAATGAAAATGAAATACAAAATATATTTTTCACGGTGGTTAAAACGTTTTCAAAACTGCAGTAGTGTTTATGTAAAACAATAAAAATTTTGTAACACGAATTACAGTTGTATTTTCATAATGATCTAAAATGATGTCTTACAAAGTGAATGCTGAATGCAATCAATAATATCATATTTAAACTGTTCAAGAAATTTAAAAACAAAGTAATAACCCGCAGAGACTCCATTTGTAAGCAGATGGAAAAGAGAGGATATGGAAGGAAGTAATGAAAAATACAAAACAACATAACATGTATTTTTTATTTTTTATTATTTGCTCCAAAAGACGTAAAACAAATAACGTTATTAGGGATAATAATATCAAATCGCTTTATTAAACAAAATAAAATAAATTTGTTATCGGCTACAAAATAAGTTTTTTCAAAGACGAACCTTTTCTAACTTTATGCCTTGAACGACGAAACATGGAAGAGTTATCACCTAATTATGTACTTTTTACAAAAAATATTTTTAAGGCTGTAGTCTGGTAAAACGCGCGCAAAATAAGGGAATAATACAATTTTGCCGTTTCGAAACCAATGTTTTTTTTTTAATCGCGCAATAATAAAAAAATAAAAAATCATAAATTAGATACAAACAATAGTTTTTAAAGGTATTTCTATTAGCAAATATAGTTAAAAGTTTTATGTAACTAAAATATTATAATTACTTTTGGACCGGCAGATTACACCATTTCAAATTAAGACTAAACTAAGGTATCTGGGTTCTCATAAAAATACTAGGTATTGAACTAAAATTATTAACAATTATTTAACGATAATAAATGCAGCATGAAAGTGGCAGAAACCAAATTTTATTTTTTTGTTTTTGAAAAAAAATACAAGCATGTTAAACCACATACATTTTTGTGATATATTCCTTTATTTTTATTTCAAATTATGCCTTCGGTAATTAAATTCGGTAAAAAAAAATAAAAAAATAATGAAATATTTTATTTGATTTTTTTTTTATAGAATTTTATAGATTTGTTTTTTAAAGAAGATAATTCTAGTTGTAAAATTCAATTTTTAACAACATCTTATTAACGTTTTTATTACCTTTATACCTGCCCTTATCGGTACCGGTGGAGGGTGTTTTCACACTATTTCATAGTACCTGGACGGGCACCTAAAGCGTAAAACTGATCATTCTACCTTCGTGTAACAAAAATGATCAAGACACGCTGCAATTTGTGCATTAACGCAGTGCCTTATGCACTATTAGGCGCGGAAAGGGAATGGTTATGATGATGATATCTCTGTTGAAATATCTTATACAGCTTGCCCACTATATACCGCACACTGCATGTTAGGACAAGTCTCCTTGGTGGCGCCCACGCACACGAAAAATCTGCTCGTTGCCAAATGAGTAAAGCTGCCCGAAGGAGCTCCCAGTAATCTGAAAGCTTAGCATATTTTTGCTGAAAGCAGGTAATCCAGAAAAAAATAATATTCATTTCATTCGTAATATTTCAGCGGTGTCTATCGTTATTGTATCAAATAGCCAAAAAATCATCATCCACTTACTTGCCCCCCCCATCCCACATCAGTTCTTTTGCAAACGCCAGTGAATCAAATCATTTGACAATGGCCTATGAAGCTTAATTGCAACCACCGTCGCTCTACGTTCTTCTGTTCATCCGTTCGCGCCAGTGATGCAGAAAGAAAATGAAGCCAGGAACAAACAGGTTAGTAACTCTCTAGCTACCACTCTAGTCCATCTTTCACAGTCAAAATTGTGAACGACAATTGAAACCGGTGGGTCTAACACCACAACCACCGTCTTTGCAAATCGCGTCGCATTAATCAATTAAAATTCTTATAAATACAAACCACTAATCTCCCTATTATAATATAAGCCGCTAGACTTTGCATCTGAGAAAAAAATCGTTTTCCGATTCTTTCGCTGCCACCAATTATTACGTTTTTGTGAGTCACAGCAAATTTAACAATATTATAAGTATTTTTTTAGTGCTACTTTTTCTATGGATTTATAAAATTATTCACTTTTTTTTTTTCAAAGATATTTACAAAATAGTCTTAAATTAAAGTCTTGCTGCGTTGCATACATACAATTCGTCAGCAGGTTCTTGTAAATTGCTTCAATTATTTATACTTAACCTACGTTAATAATAATTTTACTAGAAAAATATTACATATTACATACTTATTACATTATCAAAAATTAAAAACTATCACTAATACAAAAACTTTTTTTCTATTAACCATAGTTTGAGCAAACGTCTCACTCCTGTATTTAACTCAGTATGTTTAATATTGTTTGGTAACATGTTAAATATTTTAGGTATACTGTATGCAGTGTCCTTTTGCCATATTTATTGCAATATCAAGGAACAGCTAGCCCTTCCATACTAGTAAACCTGGTGTTGTAATCATGTACCAACTTGTTTTTATACTCGGAGTGATATTATAACCTGTTTTTATTATAAAACATTTTTGAAATTTGTTAAAATAAATTAAACCAGAGTTCAAACTGAAAATATTAACCGCAAGCACTGTCGCAAAGTCAAATAACCGTTTTTATTACAAAATTGTTTTTCTTTTTCTTTTTTAGGCGGTCTTTTTTTTCATTAAAATAAAGATGTAAAATAAGTTTTTTTTAAGTCCCGAATCGCATCACGTTTTATAGCCCCCAGCTTTGGTCCATGTTCCACTTTTCTGTTTTTCATTAACTTCCATTATCTTGCCGAGGAGAAAAAATCCAGAATGTTTTCAGTGTCTCGCGCCATCTGACGACTCTATAAAAATCTTTATATCCCAAATTGCGAAATGAAAATCTCTTACGCGTTTTATCATACATGACGTCACGGGCTGAATTCTAATTATCTTATACCCAAACAGTGTTTTCCAAGTGTATTAAAATTTCTTTTTATTTTATTTATATATTTAAATTTTTTTTAAATTATTTTTTATGAAGATAAAAACAATTTGCTAAAGCAAATAACTTGTTTTTATATTTATTGTAGAATATTTACTACATTTTATTCAATAGTTTAATAAATAATAACTGAACTTTCGGAACATTTTTTGACATTTGACGTATCTAGGATATCATGTCGCCGACCAACAATCTCACCCTTTCTCAAGTTAGTACTGCTCCATAAGATCCACGGAATACATCCGAAATATTGTTATTGATGGCCCACCACTACGGTGTACCTTGTCTTTTGGTGCTTTTTCCCTGAACGGGTTTATGTTATATTGACTTATTGCAGAAAATATCTCAACTTGTAGTGTAGATAGGACTTAGTGCGTTTTTGCAGATTGTAGAGTATTTTTTCAACAGTACAACCTCATAATTAAGTCAAAACAGAAAATGTTGAATTAGTGCTTTTTTGCACAATACCTACGATTTGTCATGTTTTTATAAAAGTTATTTCCGTATTATCAATCAAATTATATTTTTTGAAAACATTCTGGGTTCTGCTCCATTCATTCATAAACTGGAATAAATTTGTATTGTTATTAATTATTTTTATCATCATTACAATATCCCATAACATTTTTAAAGTTTCACCATATTTAGTCTTACAATCGGGTATTTTCATAAACTGGGGATATGATTCTAAATGTATTCAGTATTTAAATAATATTTTTACGATTGCGAGCATTTTACTATAAAAATCTGAAATTTTCTATTTAAATTTTGATAGAAATAAAACGGCCCGTAACTGCCCAAAAGGTTGATGACGTCACGCGTGACTTATGGATCCTACGTCCACTCAAATCCTATACTGAGATCGTCCAACACGGGTGGCTTGTGGCTTTTTATTTGTTTTTTATAGTTAAATTTCGTTACTTTTTAAAAATATTTTTTTTGTTTTCATTTATAAACATCCAAAGCATTATGACTGACTTTAGTTTTTACAAAGAAAATCCAATAACTTGCCCAAAATAGATATAATCATGATGGGTATTTTTTTCTCATCCAATAAAAACTTTTTTAGTTCCGAGTATAGAAATAAAAAGGCCGCAAGGTAAAGAAATATATAATGTTTGCTTCCAGAATGTATTCATTTAAATAGTTGTATTATTTGCATGTACTATAAATATATTGTTTCGCTTACATTTAATGCAAAAGGGAAGGAATGTGACTTTGACATAAAATTTCTGTTGTTCGAGTGCGTGTTAATGCCTTTTTTTAATTAAATGTGATTTACTTATTAATATATTAGCTAGGACAAATTACGGAGACAAAATCAAAGATTACATTCAAGTAAAAATTAAACATAGTAACATAAGTACAGAAATATAATACAAACATAAACAATAACGTTCAAAGAATAAACTATTTTAGTATTGTAGTACCTGTAAAGCTTTATTGCTAATTTCAGTACCTACTGGTGGTAAATTTTCATAATCTACATCAGTGCTCCGCAACCTTTTCTCACCTACGACACACCAAAATTTTTCCTAGAATTACGCGGCACACCAAAAGCTAAGATATATAGGTATTAAATTGATACAAAATTTTACAATAATTTTTAGTTTTTTATTTGAAAGGTATACATACATATAACATATTTTTTTTTACGAAATTTTAAAATTTTACCGCAGTTTTGGAACATTTCCAGGGGAGAAATTTTCAAAACTCAGTCAAACCAATTAAAAAATAGCTATAAAACCTGTTAAAAATAGAAGCTAACTAAACTAATGTGATACCTGCGCTTGTTTCAATGAACACAAAAGTTTTATATTCGGCTCGATTTTTGACAGCGCAACCCGAAGTTCTTGGTCAAGACCTTTTAAGCATGACCGCTTATCATTTTTGATTAATGCAAGCGTTGAAAAACTTTGCTCACATAAATATGTTGTCGAAAATGGAAGTAGTGTTAATATTGCTTTGTCGGAAATGCGAGGATATTCTTTTTTAACGTAAATCCAGAAAACATCTAATGGAACTTCGGAGAAGTGAAGTTTTAGAGTCTTGTCATTACTTAAATCTGTAAATTTCTCTCGAATTTGCAGAGGCAGTGCTTCCGTAGAAATTATTGCATTGGTTGCAAAAGGATTTCGAACTCAATCGTATTGTTCCGTATTCAACAACACAATTAATGGTAATTATCGTAAGTGGTGGAAACTTGTTTACTTAACTTTGTATTGTAAAAATAGTGACAGCTCTGCACACGACAGTAATATCAGACGAGTATACGTAAACTGAGCCGCTCAGTGTTGCCACCTTGTCATTTACATTCCCGCTAAAATCTACAGAAAATCCCGTCAGATTCCGTCAAAACTTACTTGTATTTCCGCTAGATGTCCCGCCAGATTTCATCACTCAACATAAACCACATTATATTATATTATAATAATTATTATTATTCTTTACTAAAATGTCAAAATACATTGAATTTGACCGCGGCACACCTGTATCCAGCTCACGGCACACCAGTGTGCCACGGCACACCGGTTGCGGAGCACTGATCTACATCATTCCATTTAGTATTATGTACTCAACAAGACCTACGGAAAAAAGGATAGTGGTTTGTTTTTTTTAACATCTCGTTTCATAAAGTTCAAATGCGATCAACCATTTTTCCGCATTTTTTCATTAGGTACTAGGAATGGCAAAAAAAGCTTTATTTGGCGTGATTGTGCACATCGGAACTAAACAGTACTTTAATCTTATAATGAAAGACATTTTATGCGTGTTAATTAGTTAAAATACATAGTGTAAAACAACCGAATACAACAAAAACAGATTCAGTCAGACAGATTCGTAACGCGTGACGTCACAAGCCCATTCGGCATCCGAATGGTTGTTTTGGCGCCAATTCAAAGTATATGTATAAAAATTAACGCGTGGACATAAAAAAAAAATCTACAATTACCATCGTAATTTTTTTCTTTTTTTTTTGCAAAATACAAAAAAACGTGTTAATACCCTGTTCTTAAGAAAACATTTTTCGAACTACCATTTATTAGAGCTGGTATTATGTGATCGCATGACCTCACATTTCATCAGCCCCCGCTCTCTCAGCAAACAATCTCAGTGTGATGTGGAGTAAGATCGCATTTGATCCGAGCACCTGGGCTCCTGTGTACGTCACCACTTCACCGCACCATTTTCCTCCTACTCAAAATAAATCTAAAGTCTGAGGCCTTAGCACCCGGAGATAGCGATGGTTCGTACAAAAATAACTTACAACGAAGACGAACGACGATAATGTTGAATCTAAAGCACGCTTTGTCTTTTTGAAATACTACTTCTTCTACTACTTCCATCACGCCATTTCCCCGTAGGAGTGAGCAGATATAATGGACCGGCACACACGTCTATTCTGGAATACATTTCTAGCTTTTCCCACATTAATACATCTTGTCATACATGCCCTTCAGTTCTGCCTGCTTTTTTATATATTTTTATTTTTTATTTTATTTTGTTCTATTATAAACATAGTCTCATATATATATTTACAATACAATACTTACATCTATACTTATTCTAACATTATTTATCACTATTGTACAGTTACTATCCTGATTTGAAATATTCAAACTGTTCAATATTTATCGTTCAATTTAATTTGATCAGATTTAAGCTTTTGGTTTATCTGATCATGCTTCGTCTTTTTTAGTCGTCTTCGTCTCACTTTATTGTTCATTTCCGCCATATATATTTTTTTTACCATTCTATCGTCGTCCATTTGTTATACGTGACCGAATCATCCCAGGGACCCTTCCTTAATCTTATTAATTATTAACATATCATAACAGAGATGAAGAACATTTTAGAGAATGCAATATAGAAGTGTAGGCATCTACAGGGCTTATGACCTCTCATTGGCTGGTTTTCACTAAGTAACATTTACCATTCTAGACATATTTGAACATCTATACACCTTCAATTCTTTCTTCTGTTGATGTTTGTGAAGTTTCAGCTCTTGAACTTCATAAACATCAACAGATCACCCTCTAAACAATGTGTTGTAGAAGGTTAGTGACGTCACTCACGAAGTTTTTAAAAAATAACGTAAATTTTGAAAAATCGTTACATTAAATTATTTTTTTTTTTGCTTAAGCTCGAGTTTCCTAGGACAGCGGTGACCGTATTTTAACGGCCGTAGTGAACATTAATGCGGTTGACAGCCGTCGGAACGGTGACTAGAGAGTGGTTTCCTATAAAAATGGTGTTGATAACACCGTTAAAAAATAAAACCACTCTCTAGTCACCACTACGACGGCTGTACACCGCACCACCGTTCACTGCGGCCGTTAAGATACGGGCACCGCTGTCCTAGGAAACCCTAGCTTAACGTTGTTAAAATTGACCACGTTATGGACTTTTTATATGCATTAGACCACTTAAGAACTTTTCTTCCATTTATTTCAGCAAGTATTGAGACGCATCAATTACTTGAAAAAAAAAAGTCCAATGGTCTCTACAAAACACAACATATTTTATTGTGTATATTGATTTCAACAATTTATATTTGGTGCAAATGCAATATAAAAAAAAATTATAAAATATCTTTAAATTATAAATGAGATAACGTTAAGACTTGGTTGTGAGGTGTATTTTTTATAACGAAGATTGTTCACGCTATTTGACGCTTGTCATGAAAAACCCTATAATAAAATATTACGTTTGAAGCGAATGTAGAGTTTTGAAAAATTAATCTTTAATTTAGTTAGGTTTTTTTAAATTTTTTTAGCTAAATTTTCATTGTGAGATCTCAAAAAAATAATGAAAAAAATAATGTTCATGGTTTATTTATTAAAAAATAAAAATGTATTTTTTCAAAATTTGCTACATACACACTAAGGTATTATATTTTTCTGGGTAATGTCTAGTCTGCCTGACTTGATACAACCTGTTTAAAGGCAGACGTTTTTATGAAAAATAAACAATTACATTTCTCAACAATGTTTGAGTATGTCCAAATGCTTGCAGACTGACTGGATTTACTCCCTAGGGAGTTGTTCATATTTAAATTTAATTCAACAGAGAGGGAAAACGTTGAAAATTAAATAATTGTTTTCAGGCGTTGCCTTGTATGTGAAATAATTCAGTCAGATGAATCTCTTCACTACAATAAAGGTTTCAGCTCTTTTACTTCACAAAAGTCAACAGATGGAAGATTTGAGGAAATATGGATGTTCAAACATGGGCAGAATAGTGAATGTTACACAGTGTGTAAAGTGGCCACTTAAACCAGCCAACGACAGGTCATAAGCCATGTAAATGCCAAGACTTCCATATTTCCTTCTCAAAAACATTTTCCCTCTCTGTTGAAAGCCAGTCTGCAAACATTTGGACATACTCGAAGGATGGAAGAGTTGAGAAAACGTGGATGTTCAAACATGGGCAGAATAGCGAATGTTACACAATGTGTAAAGTGGCCACTTAAACCAGCCAATGACAGGTCATAAGCCCTGTAAATGCCTAGACTTCCATATTACCTTCTCAAAAACGTTTTTCCTCTCTGTTGAAATAAATTTAAATATGAACAACTCCCTCGGGAGGAAATCCAGCCAGTCTGCAAACATTTGGACATACTCAAAGGATGGAAGAGTTTAGGAAATGTGGATGTTCAAACATGGGCAGAATAGTGAATGTTACACAGTGTGTAAAGTGGCCACTTAAACCAGCCAACGACAGGTCATAAACCCTGTAAATGCCTAGACTTCTATATTCCCTTCTCAAAAACGTTTTCCCCCTCTGTTGAAATAAATATAAATAACATTATTACCTACTAGTTAATTTAATATACCGTTAAATTGTTAAATTGTTTCGTTATGCGACTTGAAGGGAAAAATGAATATGCATTTTAGCATCCAATACGAACGCTCGCCCGATCGATGGCATGATCTATCGCGAACATCTTCGTTCGTTTAAATTTCGGTGTGGTAGGCCCCCTGGCCTGAAGTATTCTAGAAGATTGCCCCATTACGCTCTCCGTGTCTTATTTTCAATTTACAGCATTTCAATAAACATTATCATCCTTTCTTCTTTACTCTATTCTTTGTATCATTGTTGGAGAAAATTGTGTTCTGTGTAGGAATCAGTGGGCGGTTATTCAAGGTGTAGCAAAAAATACAATGACTACCATTACCTTTTTTGAAACAGAGTTTTTATATAAAGTTTACATTTGAAGAACTAACTTTGTGGTTATTCATTATAATACTCGTAAAATAAATAAAACAACTTGGTTTTTAACCACTAATTTTTATTTTCCACCGAACGGTTTCAAAGCAAACAAGCTTCTTCGTCAAGGTTTACGTAACTAATGAATTGATTCTTTGTTTATTTTTATCATGTTCACTTACTACCAATAAATCAAGTCGTTTTTTCTTACACGAGTGGTAATTTGATATCACTATTTTCGAAGTAAGACAGGAGAGGACTAAAATAAATATTGTTTATTTGGTTATTAATTATTGTTTTCTTATTATGAATCGCTTTTTTAATTTCTAAGATTTCAAAGTTGTCTTATTTTAATATTTTATTTTAAACATGAAGTACTTTTTTATTGAAGTTATGATTATTCTCTTTCAGATGATTTGCGAACTCAGAAAAAATATTATAATTTAAGTATCTTACGTTAGTGTTCCTTTACTCTAATATTAAAGTTTCTTTTAGTTTTTCCGATGTAGATTTAATCGCAATCATTACAATTTAATTGGTATATCCCAGATTTATTATATTTATGGACTTTGTCTTTGTGATTTTTCAACCATGTTCCTATATTATTAGTTGTGTAGAAAGCCGGTTTAATGTTTGATGGTAGGGTTTTAGATAATTGTTTTGAAAAAATGTCATCTATAAAAAGAATCCGCCTCCATTGTTTACGTGGGTTTGCTTTATTTTCTGTGGAAGATAAGTTTGCGTTAACAGAAAAGATATAAAATGAGAATATTTTTATATGTTTCAAAGAAAATAAATACGCATACATATTTTAATATATAAAGCAGTAACTTATAATAATAATAAAAATAAAAAAAACTTTGGTTTATGTTAAGGACATCGAAAGAGTTCAGCATGAATTTTTGCGTTTTACAAATTTTAATCTAAATATATCGGTTGAACACATAAATTACATATACTTAAATGTTATTTATATATCGAAACATTAGAAAACGAACGAAAATAAATTGACATAGTTATTTTATTTAAAATAATAAAATCAATGTTCGATTATTGTGAAATAATACATTTTATTGATGTGCAAGTGCCTGGTCGAGTTACTCGATGTAATACTGTGTTCTACTGCAGTCCATCATCGAGCAATTACAGCTCGAATTCACCACTAATACAGATAAATGTACTTGCGTATTGTATGAAAAACAAAATACACGTCCTTAAAGTGAATTTTGTATATTTTAAAAATCAATGTTTATGTTCCATTAAAAAAAATAATACATATTCTGTTTATTTTGTATTAAAATATTATGTATCTAGCTTCGTTAAACCTTTGAACCGTGTTTCTTTAATTAGTTTTTTGTTAATCTCATTTTTTATTTTTAATGTCTCATTCAAATTTTTCTCTCTTTTAAAGCGTTTTTTATATATACTAACTATACTTCTAAACACTATTCTATATTTTATTTATTTATAATGTATATTTTAAATTGTATGTTTTTTACTAATGTTTTACATAACTTCTATGTGTAGCCTTTTAGGCGTGAAAAATTAATAAAATAAAAATAAAAAATAAACCACTTATTTTATAAAGTTTATATTTGAAGCACTACTTTTGTGGTTATTCATTAAAATAAAATAAATGGAAGTGGTTAATAACAAAGTTGTTTACTTTAAATTTAATTTTAACTACAACATACATTAAATAAATACAAGATTATCAAATAATTTAACTTGCGAACAACCCAGGACCAACATAAAAACAAACAGTTAGCAATAAATTTTTACAATTCACTTTCTAATGACCTAAAAAATATACTAAACATATATATACGTACTTAAAAAACACCTAAATAAAACAGTTCTTACAGCCCGGGTGACGAGTGATATGTGATGTAATTTTATCAACTTTTTATTTAAACTTTTGTATTATTGTATACTCGTATAATATCCCCTCATACCAGCTCTTTTGCTGATTAAGAATATTTTGTACAAATAAAATATGTAATGTTATATAAAATATAAAGTTTAAAAACCTTGTATTTTGTAATAAATAAATAAAAAATGTAAAGCAAAATATGTATATAATAATTTTCGTTTAATGTTATGTCATCGTCTGTGTGCGTTTTAAAAAAATATATTTACTAGCGTTCTTATAATTTATCCAAGTATTTCAATTTTGTTGGCTATTTTCAACGATTGTAAAAAAACTATAAAAAAATTTAAATTAATTTGGGGTAGAGTGAGGACCGAACCTCGGACCTCCGGTCCGTGAGTCCACAACACTAGCCACGGGACCACAACCCGATACAATAGCATGCCTACTAAAAAAATATAACAATAAGAAAACTAACAAATAATGGTATACACAACCCTCGTGTGAACTATAAAAACAGAAATATGACTTACACATTACACAAAGTTGCTCAAATAATTCAGGTGAAGAATGAGAAATATGAAAAAATCAGGAAACATATTGCGTCTGAATTGAATAACTTGAAATAAATATGGTGACTAAAATTATTTTAGTCAATATTGTTTTTTTTTTTTTTTATAGAGTCTTTATTCAATAAAATATACATATTATTACAATATTAATAGATCATAAAGAAAACAAAGTATTAAGATATATTTTGTCCCGATAAACTATTCAATAATAGTTTGTCATCGGGTGCTCAGACATTAGTTTTAATTAATAATCAAATAAGAAGAACAGACATAATACTGTAAACGTATAAAATAATAAACATAAAAATAGTTTAAAGATTTTTATTTTTTTTAAGTAAGAAAATAGAGTAAAATAATACAATTAAAATTAAAGAATAGTAATTTACTAAAATATATTTTAAATATATGAAAAAAAAAATAATAGACACATATAAATAGTGTGTGCTTATTAATGTAATCAAAACAAGATAAAACATAAATTAAACAAAGTAAAGCAAATCGATAATTTCAATTCTTATCTACAGAAAAAAAAAAATTAGTAAGAAAATTAAAAGTACATATTAAAATTAAGATCTACAAAATGTAAATGAAATAAGAAAGTATGAAAGTAATAAAAGAAAAGGTTATAATGTATAATAAAACTTTAGTCTGTTGCGAGCGTTCGCCTGCTACTTTTCTCCTCTCAATTACTAAAATGCTTATATGTACGCTAAAATACCGCACAAATCGACCTAGAAAAGCAATGGTCAAACCTTTCACCGGTAAATAATATTTTTATCTTAATCAATATTTGTTTAAAATAGCTATTTTAGTTAACATATTACAACAGAGATGATAAACATTTAAGAGAAGGTAATATAGAAGTCTAGGCATCTACAGGGCTTATGACCTGTCAATGGCTGGTTTGAGTGGCCACTTTACATAAATAAAGGTTTCAGCTCTTTAACTTCACAAACATCAAGAGATGAAAGAATTTGAGGAATAAAGATGTTCAAATATGGACAGAATGGTGAATGTTACACAGTGTGTAAAGTGGCCACTTAAACCAACCATTGACAGGTCATAAGCCATTTAGATGCCTAGACTTCTATTTTACCTTCTCTTAAATGTTCTTCATCTCTGTTGTAATATGTTAATATAAACAGCTCCCCAGGGAGTTGAATCCAGTCCTTGTTTACAAAAATTTGGACAAACTCAAAATTTTGTTGAGGTATTTTAATATTTTATGAATATGTTATCAGTTTTCTCCTGTCTAAAAGTAAAATTTATTTTTTTTCAGTAAAAAAAAATCATTAAGTAATATTATTTTTCTTCCTGAAACAAAGCGACCTTCTCTTTCCTTCTATTAAATTATCGGATAATCGAGTTGTCTTTCATTTCAAAGAAGTCATTTGTATTTAGAAGCCAATCGGTTGACATCTGTCACGGCTATGAACTCCTACAAAATACTTTCACAAAATAATGTCGTCCTGAAGGTTCGGGACTTTACTGAAACAAAAACAACGATTTGTCTTAGCTGTTATTATCGCTAACCCCCACCCCTTTACCCTTCTTACCCTTCCACTCCGACCCCCTCTTCCATCTGTCAAGGGAATATTATGGGATTATTGTTCTTCTAGTGTCCCTTTTTTTTCTCGAATTAGGGCCGACAAAACTCAACTCAACAATATATTTATAAATATACAGTGTGACGTTTTAAAAACACGTTGTATTTGAAAATGTTACCAAAATACATTAATTAGATAAAATACTATACAAAAATCACCGAACCTATTTTTACTGTTTTCGGGGTCAATGAACCGAGAAAAGTTAAATTTGTTAAATTAACAAATTACAATAGGGATTAAGAACACCTTAAAGAAAGGAAAATGGAAGTCCAGGAATTTACAGGGTTTATGACCTGTCATTGGCTGGTTTAAGTGGCCACTTTACACACTGTAACAATCACTATTTTTCCTATGTTTAAACATCCATATTTTTTCAATTCTTCCGTTTGTTGATTTTAGTGAAGTTAAAGAGCTGAAACCTTAATTGCTGTGAAGAGATTCATCTGAGTGAATTATTTAATATACTAGGCAACGCCTGAAAACAATTTTTCAAGTTTTAAACATCTTCTTGGACCAGTTGGTTTTTTTTTACAATATTTGAGTTTGTCCAAATGTTTGTATACAAAAAAATTGGATTTCATCAAGCATTTGGACAGACTCAAATATTGTAATTAAAACTTTTCTTTTAAAAGTTTTAAATATATTTAACGACGATTAATGGATTCAAGTATTAATGACAATTACGCAGTTTATGAAGATTGATTATTTTATTAAGTTGTCTGTTTATTGTCAAAAATACTAATTATGCACAGAGACTGACCAACGTCGTGGTTTTTTTCGAAGGCGCTGTTGCGTTTTATGTTAAGGCCCAATACATTAAAAATAATTATATTTATTATTAATTTACATTTTTTGTGTAAATTTTATTACGTTTCTTATGACATATGTCTCTTTATTTATAAAAAACAATAAAATACACATAGACATGGCCAGTGCGTGACTCTACTAAATCTAGAAAATAAATTCATTTCTAGATAATTTTTTAAATTAAGTTTTTTATTTATTTATACTTACACTTAACCATATTGATATTTTTTAATTATATTTTGCCCAGCTTACAAGAGTTCATACCCCGTTCCAAATTAGGCAATTACATTTAAATATATTGAAGTATCGTATTGTTAAAATTGTTCGAAAAACAAACATTTTAAGCAAACAAACTCTCAAACTCTCTCCTCTACAAATGTATCAGTAGATCGCGGTGAGTTTTAAAATTGGTAAGCTACAAAAATTCTGATAAAATGTCCATAGCGGTAGTATGGCATATAAAAAAAAAGTCTATTTGATATTTAATAAATAATTCCTAACAAATGGCTCCAGCGGCTAATTGTGTCAGTTAAAATATTTTCTAATGTAGCATAAACATTTGATTTAAAAATACAATAAAAAAAAACATAATTGCGAAAAAAATTTGGAACCCCCTATGGACTCGAACCCCCGCCTGAGTCATTAGAAAGAAACGACCCATCCGCGCAGCTATTTCGTGTTTTGGGCCAAGTATCGAAAAAGTAATTAATAAACTGGATAATTCATTAGCGTACCGGTGCATCTTTGGTTAAGTCAGACAATTATAACTTGTCTTGATATAAAACACTATTTCTTAATAAATGAGATAAAAACTAAATAATTGAATAGTATTCCTTACCGAGTACGCTAGTTCACCAAACAAAACATAAATTACGTTTTAAGAATCATTGTTTCATCGACTTTTATATCACATTATCATTCACAAAACGACATAAGTTATACATTTTAGAATTCTTCATATATATTTATTCTTAACACTATACACTAGTAACGTTTTTATCATAACTCTAACTGAATTTCAAAAGTTCAAGTGGATACTGAAGAATAACCCAAAATATTCAGCTGCCATCGTATGCACAAGAACGAATTACGATTAAATAATAAGCAAATCTTTGTTTTTTAAAACCCACTAAAGGATTTATACTATGTTATGGATTAATTTATAAATTCGTTTCGATTAAAATATCAAAATATTTATTAATTTTAAAGCACATTTACTTTCAAACCACCGAAACATAAGTATGATCAATTATTTACTTATTATTATAACTTCCGTGTTAAGATATACAAAATATATTCGTTATCTCTTTCTCACACATATCGAGTGCGTATATTGTTACCTCCCTTAGACTGTCGTAAGTCAAATTGATGTATTTTAAAGAAAACTAGCCCTTATGAAAAAGTATTGAAAGACTAAATTGCATTAATGAAAGCTGCAAGATTTTACTGTAATCGCAAGTGTAACTTTTCGAACAAGATTCTAAAATTTTAGGTTAAAGACGTATTTGTATTCGTGTTTTTAAGTCAGCAGAGTAATCTCGTGTAATCCAGTAGTAATAATTTTAGCCAATAGAGGCGCAACTGGTCGCTGTATGGAATAAAGGAATATGATATAAATTTACTTACCCAAGATAAGTAATTTATTTTTTTGGTGATGTTTTTTTTTCTAATAATACTACAGTATTATAAAACATTACTTACGATGTCAAAAAAATATGGTAAGCTGCAGTTAATCGATTATAAAGAGCATTCGCCCCTGAAATGTGTAAACACATATTTGAGTCATCTATTTTCAAAGCCCGCTATCTTCTTATAATGGCCATACATGAACACACCCGTAAATTTAGTATACTTGGACTTGTTTATAAAATAAAGGGAAAAAAATACATTCGAATCTTACAAATTGTTGGTAAAAAGTAAAAAAAAAAAAACATAATTTTATAGCATACGTAGTAGATAAATAAATAAAATGACTAATCAGAAAAAAAAGATCTAGTCATCTCAATGGAAGACCTAAAAAAACTTTTGAATCTGTTGACTTCTTACTTTGATATTACTATCTCCAAACTTATGAGCTCCATAAATTCGTAGTAGTTCCTTGTATTTAATATTTGTAGTTAATTTCTTTTTCCAAAAAAATATATGTAGGTCTTTTTTTATTTTATGATGAAATTATTATAGTATACCTACAATTTAAGTAGGCTGAATGCTATCGAAATGCGATCTCTCAGGCGAATGTGTGGTAAAACTATGTACGATAGATGCACAAATGTTGAGATCCGTACATTATGTAAGGCTGAGACAAGCATTATCGACAAAATCAAGAAAGGAGCTATGCGCTGGTTTCGACATGTAGAACGAATGGACAGCGAAAGCACGGCCAAGAGTATTTACAATGCGAATGTTGATGGATGCAGAAATAGAGGAAGACCGAGAAAGACATGGCATGACCATTTGGTCTTCCAACAAATACTTAAAGACGGACATGTCAAAAGTCGGAATAATCGGCGCGCGTGCATGAGAAGATGTATGAACGTAGAGGAAGCGAGATCTGTATGCAAAGATAAAGTGTCGTGGCGTTTTATCCTCTCTGTCTACCCGAACGGGGAAACGGCGTGATGGTTTGTTTTGTTTTTTACCTACAATTTATTCATATACCACTAATTTTCTCAAATTAAATGGTTTGGGTAGGAAATTATTGTCTTAAGGCAATATGTCTAAGACGATTGGTAATCTAGCTTCAATAGGTAAATGTTATCAACTATCAAATATCCAATTTAGTAAATGAGGTCTAGAACTCCAACCGTATATGCGCTCAGTAGCTGCAAGACTTGTTGTTTATTTTTATAAATTTGTTTTTTATTTAAATTTTTTAATATCACCAAATCTCTCAACTTTATTAAGAAATAAAAAATGTAAAAACGGGCTAGATTTATTTTTGTCTATGCGCTCTGTAGCTGCAAGACATGCTGTAATCTAGCTCCTGTATATCATAATTGCAGACGAGGAACAAGAATTCCAACCATCCATGCGCTCTGTAGCTGTAAAACGTGGTGGGATATTTATTTATTGTACAGCGCCCTTGAAGTGATTTTCACAAAAACGGCTCTATATAAATTATCCAAATATATAAATATATCTGTCGTTACGCATATGATTTTTTTCTTTCCATATGCGTTATGGCGCACAACATTTGTTTTTTTTGCCCCAACTTAAATTTTTAAATGTTAAAAAATTCCGTGTAAAGTCAAGACGACTCCTCTAAACTATAATCAACAATACTATAATTAGATGACACATCAATATACAGAATATACACTACAACTTCATACACATCAGAACAGATAAGTTTTTTAATAGTTCATGGTGTAGTAAAGTAAAAATATGTGAGCTGTATATGTACAGTGTACATACATAAAGTCTTTAAATGAATGAAAAAAAAAACAAAAAATATGACCAAAATAAAAGCAAATAGCAGGTTTGTATTTCAAACAATGATCTGTTGTCCTAGTTACGCAATTATAATTAACCACCTTTGCTAAGCGTTTTTCTATTAAGAAATTAACAAAAATCACAAGAACATGTTAAAAGCTTTGAAAAAAGGAAAATGGAATCAATCAGATAATTCTCCGAATCTTATGAAGTAATCTCATCTATAGTTTTGTTAAATTAAATGGAAAATTCATCCCTGATTTTATTTCCTGTCCAGGGGGAATAAGGAACTCGTTATCGGCTTTGGGTTATTATTCTTGAAGCCGCGAGTGTGAGAGGGGGTGGATGGAGGGGAAATGATGAAAAGTATGAGAGGAGATGAAAAAGGTTGTACAAGTGACGTTTATTGGCTCCTCAAAGTGCCTGTCTTGTTAGCCTTTAATGATATAAATCAATTAATATTCCAGTGAAAAAACAAAGTCAGTGTAAATTTTCTTGTGAAGTGTGCTAATCAATATTCGAACCTTGTATTCACTTAAAAATATTTTTTAAATGTATGAAATAAACGAAGGAAAAAAAGGGGAGTCCTCAAAAATATATTCATAATTCTTAATTATTTTTTGTAAATTCGTGTTACAAATAATGCAACACTGTATATTTTTTTGTACAAGGGTTTGTCAAAAACTAATGGCTTCCATCTTTTTTCTCCTTTTAATAGTCAAGAAGTTTAAATCAAAACTACTACTGACGATTAATATGCCACTTTTAAATATAATCTCCGTCTATTTCCACAGTTTTTGTCCATCTTTAAACAAGGGCTTGTATTCCATTATGGTAAAAATCACAAACTTTTGAGGACTGTAATTGTCGTATAATCGTCATCTCGCTGCCTTTACCGAGAAATAGAATGCAAGACAATTTAACTGTAGTTATACGGCGGTTACCACGAATGATGTCATCGATTCACTGAATGTTGCGTAGACTCACTGCAGTCAACGGCCTGCCGCTCCCTCTTTTCATCCGCCAGCGGTATTTGTCCTTCAGTTTTGTTACAGCAAATGGGTGTTTCACCTCCTGCATTTAATAATTCAATCACATAACGCTGCCTAATACAATATCGATGTCGGCTATTTTGCAAGCGACTACAGTGCTATCATCTGTTGACGTAGAAAGTGACTGCTACAGGAGATTTGAAGGAATAGCGCCAAATTCAAATTTTTCAATGAACTCACTTTATTTAAGTAGAAACAAAAGGATCCTTAAATTTTTTAACTGACCTCCGTAATTAAAATTTTAGATTAAAAAATTTCTAAATAAATAAACATTAAAAAAAGGCAAGTTGAAATTTTATTAAAAATATTTTTGATAGGGTAAAGTTTTACAATCTATCAAAAATTTCAGCGCTATGAACCGTTAACCGTTCGTAAGGATAACTGAACATTGTTTATTTTAAAAACTAACCTTAGACATCTCATTGTCGTATCAGCCACTTAAATTTTATGATGAAACCAATTGCATGGTCGACGGCTAATTTCAGTTAAAAATCCTAAAAAAAGAATACGCGTTGAGAAAATCTGCCTCGTAGTTAGGATTGACCCATTCGCCTACTACTTGAGGTCTGAGTTTTGATTTCGGAAGGGTTGATATTTAATGTTTGTTTTTGAAGACGGCTTTACATTGAAATATAACATTGCTCCCTGCCCATTGCCTGCTGCGGAAGACAAATAATCTTTTTTTTTTTATTTGTTTTTTTTTTCCATACTCATATTATTTGCATAGAAATATAATAACAAAATTACACTTTAGAAAAATACATTTTAAAATTAATCTACAACATGAATTGGAAAAAATGCTCACAAAGACTTTTGCGTATGAGCGTAGGCCATTCCTTTTTTAATTATTGGAAAGTTTATAGCATATATATATGGTATGATATGAACATGAAAAGAAAAGAAATGAAAAATAAAATAAATACCAAATAAACATATGCTGATATTACGAAAACATGATTTATTTGCAATATGCATTTTTTTTTTTTTAAGAATGTGTCTATTTTACCTTCATATAACAGGTGATCAAGATACGTTGAATTTGGTATAATAATGCAGTGTCTTATGCACCACCAAGTGTGGATAAAGATTAAGATATTGCATATAATGATGTGCATAAACTTAATATGTATGTATAAATTATAATATGATTATGTATGTGTGTATTTGTAGAAATGTATGTTTATAAATGTATTGCAAGTGCCCTGACACAACACAGATTTCCTAGCGAATCGGGGCAAGTTCACAAGCATAGTTCGTTTCTAATTCTGGCACTTTAAACTGTATCTTTGTTCCCAGTAAATGAACCTTCAATGCGAAAAATCAAAACTTGTAATTACTTAAAAAAGTACACAGCCAATTTTCGAAAATGGCATTACTATAATTTTACCTTGCTCTCCATTTCAACCGAAATGTAACAATACATTAAATGTGTTTAATTTTCGTACGTTTCAAAGTCTAAAAGAAAATAATCTTGTTAAAAAAATACAAAAAAACTCTATGTATCTCACAAAACAGTTTGTATATTTATTTTACGTGTATAATGTGTCGGCATTGCAATAATTGTGTTTGCCAAAAAGCTTCTCAGCTTTTTAAAAATCTTAAAGCTCAGCAAAGATGAAAGCTTTTCTCGGGAATTAGTTTTTGTAGAAACAAAGTACGTAATTCAAATTTAAGGGGAATATTTTGTGTTTCATACACATTTTTTTAATACTGTAAAAAAGCTTTTAAAATTATGTTTTGTGTCGTTTCATGGTATTGTTTTTTACAGCTTTTATCTATAATTAATTTAGCACCGAGTGATGTACAAAATATTTTTTACCTTTTAAAAAATGAAATTTATCATCTTCAATCTCTTTTTTGTTTTTATATCACAAGGTTAATTACTTATTTTTCCCTCTCATATTTTATCCGCTTAATATACTCTTCCTACATTTATTAAGTGACATTTTACATTTAATAACCCGAAAAAATAAAAACAAAGGTATTATTAACATTTATTTCTCAATCTTTTGCGGACACTCATATGTGCTGTTCTATCTTTGATGGTTATTACCTAATTAGAAATTAAATTTATATGACGCATTGCATTTGACGCTCCAATACTTTTTTAATTGAAAAGTATTCATAATAACATTTTTGTGATTTTATATGTATAGGTATCAGGTATAAATATTTTATAGATGCACTGTTTGACCAAAAAATACTCGAAATTTTTGGACATTTAACACTTTCCTAACCGTGCCAAAAACATCCGCGCGTTACGGTGTTGTGTAGTCAATACACATGCAAAAAATGAGAGTTTTTAAATCGGAAAAATATAAGATTCTTAGGCAATTGCTTCAATCGTTGATAGTTGAAGTCAAAAGCGATACTATTTTTAATCCAATCGATAAAAACATAGGTTGGCTTTTGCAACTCTAACAAAAAGTCCGCTCCTAACAAAGGCTCGAAAGCAACTGCGCACAACTGGTGATCTGTGGCAGTGGTATAGTTACTTTGCTACTGGCCTGCGTATGGCGTAAATTTCTATCTCGCTCGCGTTTATACCGATAGCATCAAGAGTGAGGTGAAAAGAGTGTTTGAGACAGCCGTATTTTCTATACTCTTATATACGACATATCGGTAAACTTTTGAATTTGGAAGTGATTCTTTCCTATTTTTAAGAAAACGCTATATCTGTGCCTAATAATGTTTTTAATTAAATAATAATTTGTTTCGAGACGTAAATGTATAGCGGAGGAATACCGAAATTCTTGACTAATACCCGTATGCAGAGACAAAACTTAAGGTGAGGAAAGTACATTCTAATCTCAAATGCGGAAAATAACCCGAAGGTGAAGACAATAGAATGTACTTTCCTCACCTTAAGTTTTGTCTCTGCATACGGGTATAAGTATTCATTATACATATTTACAAAGATGTTAAGATGCAATGTGTACTGGCTACACTTCACCGGGAAGGAAGAGTTTAAAAAATCATTATTTATTCCTCAATATCAATACTGTATTCTTCAACGTAATCGCCATTGGATATAATACATTAGTGCCAGCATTTTTCTTATTCGCGAAACATTTCTAAAACGCACTTTGTCGTACGGACTTCAGTCTCGTCAACGAGTCGGTTTTTATCTACTCCATAGAGGAGACTCTCCGTTTCACGACCATAGTCGCAAAACGTCATCCTTTCATAGTCCTCTTCATCTTTGGGAACAGAAAAAAATCGCAGAGGGCTAAGTCCAATGAATACGGTGGCTGAAAATCCCATTATTTTATATGAATAACATCCACCCTAATTAATTTAAAAATAAATAACGACTTATTAAATGGTATCTCGCTCCGATACATAATTGTTGATAGTTATTATGCTTTCACTTGCTTTTGGATCATGCACACATTCGCTTACAAACATCCAAACACTTACCTAAATACACACTCACATTTACAGACGCACTCCCACATTATTTCAGCGTGTATCATTATATACACATTTTTTTTTATTGATTAATATATTACAAATTACTTTTATAATTATTTAATGATAAATAATAACTTTCCGAAAAAGAGACTAACTCTTGTGCTTCGAGAGTGAATTATACTGTTACATTTATTAACTAGTTTAAAATTATACGATTTCGAACATCCATGAGAAAATATTTAAACGAAATAAAAAATACACAGAAAATAATAGTACCCACAGTAATACTAATTTAAATAGAAAAGCGTATCTGTGAGATTCATATTAGTAGCAAAATGTGTAATTATTGTTCCGAAACATACAATCTCTGTCTTTCAACCTTAAACATGCTTAAATCATTGTCGACTGTATGTTTCCATAACACAAATAAATATCTTGTATATATGCCACTGTTTTGAGAAACCTTTATTTTTAGTGCATTAATTTCGTGAATATACAAAAGTATATTCTGCATACATATATACTTTTAAAACAGAGATAAAGCTGTTGAGAATATTTATAGAGCAGGCATTTACAGTGCTTATGATCTGTCACAAGCTTCACATATTGTGTAATATTCACCAATTTGCCTATTCGTCGTTGACATCCATATTCACGTTTATTATTTTTCGGTTCTGTATTTTTTATTTTATTTTTCAAAATAAAATAAAATACCTAAATAGTTAGTAAATGTCTGAAATTCGTCATAACAATAAATATGGTCCTCTAAAGGAAATATTGGAAATATTTACGCCTCGGGCCCTGTTTGCTCTCGTTATAATACGAATAAGGATGGGGTTGGCTGGTATCAACACGTAAGGGTGGAAATCTGTAAGATTATACTCGGAGCACGTACCCTTACTGGAGGTGGCTGGGAAGTTGTTACCTAAATTTATCGGGAAACAGATTTTATAAGGGCAATTAATGAACTTATAATCATTCCGTGGAATTTTACTTGAAGTTTATATTTTTATTTATTTCGCTTTTCCCATTGAAGACTAGTGTTGATAATTATTAATATATTTACACATACATCGAGTTGTGGTCCCGTGGCTAGTGTTGCGGACTCACGGATCAAGGTCCGGGGTTTGAACCCCACTCCACCCCAACTTGATTCCCATTTTCTAATCTTGAGTTGTTTACAACTCGTTGAAAATTGGCACTCAAATTGAAATATTTGGAGAAATAATGAGGACGCAAATGTTTCCTTTTTTTAAATAAAAAAATAACTCAAATAAAAGAAATATAACAAATTCTGTTTTTGTATACATTTTCCTTTTTTCCTGTATGAGTTTTTAAAATAAAATTATATTTTTACAGCCGTCTATTTTATGGGTTAATTAAAAGAAGTTGCAATTTGGCAATAAGTTCGCCAATGTTCAAATATTTTAACTTATGTGAGCCAGTGTTAATAAACGACCACTTACTGCTTTTTTATGTCTACCAGTTTCAAGACGTATTTGAATATTTGTCAGGACACTCTCTAAACTAACATGCAAATACTAAAATACACTTAAAATATGCATTTTAATTGCAAACAGAGTTAAAGGGGATGCGAACACCATTATGTCCAAACATGCGCTAAAATTAAGTTAACAATATTTAATGTTATCTTAGTGAATGAAAGGGGGGGGGGACGTTGGGAAGGCAAAGGGCTAGGAAATTAAAAGTTGCGCGATTGGATCATTTATAAATAAAAAGTGGGCCATATTAAATATGTTATATGATTATTTATTAGGTTATCAGGGTACGTCTCGAAACCGGTAGGCTTAAAAAATCGGTTAGTTTTTGTATACTTCTAATATCCTTTAACATTGCTCAATGCTTTGAATATACACATTTTATTATTTTTTATTTTATTTATTTATAACAGATTTTTCATATTACGCACATAGAAAATAAGAGTACATAAAAACTAAAATAAAAAAAAGGCAATATACCTGTCCCACAACGATATATTAAGGTTATTATTACAAACATAATAATTACCCAGTAATAAAATACGATCCATTAAAAAAATTAGAATATTGGCATTTGCTAATAAATTGTCTGTATGTAAAAAACGTTAAATGCAATAGGTTTAGTAAAAAAACATAATAATGAAATCTGTATTGACTAAAACACTCGTGTAACTAAACGGGCGTACTACCAATGCCTATATGAAATGTTCTTTATTTAGTATGTGAGAGATTATATATGCCTGTGTGACCACATATATAATGCACAAAGGTGAAATAAATATTTAGTGTGATGGGTTTTAAACTTTTTATTTAATTTATTTATTTCTTTGTTGCAGGCAGAGCTGGTGGCAGTCGAAGGGAAAGAAATCGAGAGTCACTATATCCTGGCAAGAGAACCCATCCTCAAATGGAACTCCACATCCGACTGCTATATCCTGATTGAAGGAGTGGAGAAACCTTTGCAGGTATTTACATATTAGTTTAAAATTATTTACCTTAATTTCGATAAATGAATTTAACTTACGTACAGTTGCCGGTGGTAAATAACGGAAATCACGTTTTAAAAAGAGACTGTCAGCCATAGTTGGCTAACTTCGGCTTTGTAGAGCGTCGTCTATGTCATTCATCCTTTTCAACCGTGTGATACGAGGCGTACTATGCGAGGCGTTACTCTCAATCAATAGCAAATAGATGGAACATGGCACGTACAGGTCATACAGGGAGATGGACGTGGTCTTTTTTACTTTCCAACAGACTCAGGATGTGTAGTAAGTTCTTGGTGTTGAACTGTGGTGAACATCATACCGCTCAAATAGTTTCGGGACATGGGGAGTTTAGAGACAAGCTTCATAAGCTTGGACTTGCCCCTGTCTCTAGCTGTGCTTGCGAAGATGACCATTAATCGGCTGAACATATCCAGTGGTACTGTGTGCTATTGGATGATACCAGAGATGAGATGCTGAATGGTTTGAGAGGGGTCATTAGACTCCGTCCATACACTCTCTTTACTCCTCATTAATCTGCATAAAGTTTGTATTTTTTAGGAATATTTATAATAACTTTCCTCTACACGCAGCTGACAGAGTCCCTCGGACTCTATAATAGCTGCAGGAGGACAATGGGGTTAAGGATTCACCTCATCATTATCAAAGTAAGCCGATTATGACCAAAAGTCTCTTTTTTAAGCCCGATGTCCGTTTTTTACTGCCGGCTACTGTTTGTGTTTATTATATTCGTTATACGAGTATATATGTATATTATCGTCCAAAGAACATCATTCATTATTATTAATTATTATTAATAAGCAATAAAATTTTAATCTTGAAGATTGCTACCTGTTTTGTTTTATTCCGAGTCTAAAGGAAAGATATATTTAACTCGAGTATTTAAGTATGCATAAGCGTGGATGTATGATAAGGGAGCATAGACGTGTATGCAGATGAAGGTTTATTTTATTTCTTTATTTATTTAATTTTACAATACGCCCAAGGGGCATTTACAAAAAATATACAGGTAAGTCCAAACATAGTAAGTAATAATATAAAAGATAAACAATGCTTTTTTGTTTACATGTAGAAACAATGAAAAGCATACTGTCATGCAAAAAAAAGTGAAACTTTACATAGTAAAAAAGAAAAAAAGAAATATGGATATAAGAAAAGTAATTGAATTAAAAAGCAAGTTGTAAATAACTTGTAAAGAATTTAAACAAAAAAAAACATATATTTATACGTATAAAAAAATGGTTTTAACAATTAGGTGTGGGTATGGATGTATTTCATCTATGGGTGTGGTTGTATGTGGATATATTGGTGTGTATAATGTATATTTGTGAGAGGGTGTATAATCTTAATGTGTGTGAGGGTGTATATACTTTATAAGTTATATTTGTGGGTGTGGGTGTAGGTGCTGGCGTGGATAATTTCCATGTGTGGGAGTAAGTGTGGATGCGGATGTTTAAAATGTCCACATGTGGGAGTGGCGGTAGGAGAGGGTGTGTAAAACGTCCATGTCGGGTCGTGGGTGTTATTGCGGTTGTGAACATATTATATTCATTATTTGGTGTGAGTGCAGGTGCGGATGCGTATAATTTCCATGTGTTGTTGTGGGTGTGAGTGAAGTTTAATGGTGTGAATGTAGAGGGTATTTGAATGTGTTTAGATGTTTGCGAAATTCAGTCGTACAACAAAATTGATGTTATAAAATATTAACATGTATACGTTCTAAGAGCTCCACCACAAGTGTTTTTTGTAAAAATAATATTTTTCAGGTTGGCACGCACGTCGTGGTGACCGTCCTGTCGACGTGCCCGTGTGACCGTGACGCGCACATGGCCGTGGTGACGGGCGGCAAGGCTACCCACTGGGCGGAGCGCCGCGCCCCCACGCCGGGGGGCGGCGCCGTCATCAAGTGGGGGGGCCCGGTCCACCCTGGCTACTCGTTTGACGGCAGCGCTGTGTGCAAATTCAATTACAGGTATTTTTCGTTTGATAGATAATAAACAAAATCTGACAATACACGGTAAACTACAACAAATTTAGTGCCGAATGCCGGCCAAATTCCCAGTAGGGTAATTGTCGTTACAGTCCAATTAATGCCGTATTTCGGCCGGAGTATTATAGAACATCGCACTAATTTGTACACATTTTAATTTTAGGTAATTTCATATATTTTACTTAGCTAGGTTTATAATGATCCAAGCAGCAGTCGGAGTCAATCGTCTCTCCATCTTCCAGATTATTCTGCTTAAAATTCGTATTTTATTTTACTTTCCTATAACCCTTGCGTAACTAACAAAGAGTCAAAAACTCAATTAATCTTTAAATTTTAATTATAACCCTGCCAATACTGCGGCTAAAATACTTCATATGATAAAAAGTGAATTCATCAATAGACTTTATACTTTAGGCAACAAGCACCAAGATATAAGTGGTTCACTCCATGTGAAGTTTAGTACCTACAAGGCGGCCGTTAGTAATAGTAATTAGTAGATCTATATAATATTTTTATTTATAGATCCAAAAAATTATATTTTTAAAACTCTATATATATTTATTATACTGTTGACTTTTAAGCAGTTTTAATTTATAAATAATTGTTAGAATTAATTAATTTTTAAATGATTTATTTTACTTCTAACGTTTTGACTTAACACTACTTACCATTATGTATAATGCATGATTTTTTTTCAACTTACATGTAAAAGGCACTCAGTGCCGTTTATTTGAATAAAATAAAATAAAATTTTAACAAAATCGTTACCTACTGAAATAAAACAGCAATGTGGGTATTGTTACGAAAATTCAAATATACAAATTTAACTCTTAAAAGACAGCTAAAAATACTTTACGAACAGTGCTACATTAAGCAAAAGACGAAATATGTATTTTTAAACAAGGCGTATTAAAACAAAAAAATAACATTAACTTATATTGTTTAATAATTGTTTTTCCATAAGTTTAAAAAAATTCATTTTATTTAGCCCAGTAATAGCAAAATACGACTTTATTTTTTTTTAAAAGGAGTCAAGTTTTGTCCACATTCTATGTATGCTTACGTGACATAGTAGCGATATTCAGATTTAGTGCTGATTTTCAAGTTCTTAAATAATTTTCTTGACAGTCCCAAACTTTTAATTGTGAATTTTTATGTGAGACAGCGTGGGACGAGACAAAATACTTATTTTGCTGTTGATTTGCATAGTTCAAACTATGCTAAATACTCACATATTCTACGACTCCACATGTTAGCGAACAAACATAGAAACTTAGTTTTAAAAAATCATCTTTATACAAATTACAATCATTACTTTTAAATCACTTAATTTCTTAATTTAAAAATTTTTACTAAGTGTTAAACTTGTTTTACTGTTTATGCTATTCTACATCGCCTCTGTTACTTCAATACGTTTTATTTTTTATTTTTTTTTTATTATTAATAAAACATATAAAACAAAAATTACATATTGTACTCCAAAGAGTTATTATAAACTCATTTGGGACCGTAAATGAGAAAAAACATTTTTTTTGACAATACATAACATCATACAAATTAATACATCCGAAATAAAAAAAAAAACATTATTGTACAAGAAACATAAAACACCATATTTTGTAAACCATCTTTATACTCGTTATTTCTTGTTAATTTGATGCATACCTATATTACAATTTCTTTTATAATTTTCCTTTATTATTTCTTTATTTTCTGCTGATTTTATTTTAATTATCGATATTTTCTATATTTGTGCATAGGTGTTTTGTTTCATAATAATGAGTTTTTAATAATATTTTATACTTTGTCAAAGGCGTAAGCCATATAAATAAATTGATAAAATAATACAAAAGCTTTAAAAACATTTTGACAGTTAAATGAATGTAACGTTAAAAAACAAACATGGCTATCTCTATTGTAAGTAAAACTGAATAAATCGACATTTTGTCTTTGAGCGATCAATATATCCGCGAATTGTTGCAGCAAATTATTCTATTCATTCATCTATCCTAAGATTGTATAGTGTAGTAAACCAGATCAGTATTTTTTTTTTCTTCACTAGTCGAATCAAGTTTAAACTTTCTTTTAAATAAATGATTTAGGAACATAATGACTGTTTAAATATTTATATCAATTTGTAGAAAGAGAATGCTAAATATATACATAGGTATGACTAGATTTTTGCAACTTAATTTTTCAATACTTTGTAAAGTTAATTTTTATTTTTTATACCTTTTATTCCATTTTTTTAATCGTTGTGAACCCTTTCAGCTTTAGCACAAGACAGTTTGTATTGAACTTAGAACATTCAATACAAGACATTGCAACAATACCAACAAATTATATATATATGATTATTATCTTTCCTCATTTTCTGTGTTATATTTTTATTTACCTGAGTATATTTACCATAAAGTGTCGCATTGTATTATAATACAATATATTAGTATAATTTTAAAAGCTGTGTAATATTAACATATTACAACAGAGATGAATAACATTTAAGAGAAAGTAATATAGAAGTCTAAACATTTACAGGGCTTATGACCTGTCAATGGCTGGTTTAAGTGGCCACTTTACACACTGTGTAACATTCACCATTCTGCCCATACTTGAACATCTATATTCCTTTGATTCTTTCATCTGTTGATGTTTGTGAAGTTAAAGAGCTGAAACCTTTATTTATGCGGGTGAGATTCGTTAAATTTAATTATTTCACCCACATACTAGGCAACGCGTGAGAATGATATTTTTTCAATTTCTATACTTCTTCGTGGACCAGGTGGATTTATAAACAGCCCTCCGGGGAGTTGAATCCAGTCCTTGTCTACAAAAATTTGGACAAACTCAAAATATTTTCTGTTCTGTAATGTTTAAATAAAATATTTTCGTATTATTTTATAGTTTTGTAATAGAACACTGTTGTGTTTAATGTATACATGTATATGTTCATAAAAGGCATTTTTGCTGCGCACACTAATAAAAAAAAATTACATAAAATAAAAATACTTATTATGAGTCTATATTGCTTTAAAACTGTTTTTTCAATATGCTGAAATTAAACAGAGGTTTTTTTCAAAACTAAAATTTATTATGAAAATCTGCACTTGCAGTCATATTAACCAAAAATCTCAAAAACAAAGGAGGCTAAAGATAGCCACATTTATTTTTTATCGTCACCAAGTTTTTTTCAAATGCAATAATCAAATAATAAACTGAAATAGTTGAATGTGTGTTTAGATCGCCTTGTAAATTTGAAGTTCATTAGATATTATTATTAAAAATATTTATTTTGCGAAAATCACCTGAAGGGCGCGGTATGTAAAATAAATATAAACGCACTGTGAACAATAAATACAAATATACCAAACTCGTCAGCTAATAAGCGCACGTGCTGTTTGGATTCTTGTTCCTTGTTTTCAATAATGGTAATAATTGAAGATGATAAAAACTATATCACAACACGCTTTGCAAGTACAGAGCACAGGAGGTGATTATGATTCTTATTTATCGTCCCCAATGGAAAAAAATGTAATGTTACAGCTAATGTTGGAATTTATGTTAATTATAACATTACTTGCAGATACAGAGCGCATTGGCGCACAGTATACAATTTGACCAATCTAGCCGGACAAAAATCGTCATCAGATTTGTAGGATTTTAAATGACTAAAAGTGTCAGTTTAGAGATGTGCCAGCAAATAGAACATTTCACTCAATTTATTTTGATTTCCAAAATGTTTTTACAGTAGTAAAATATTTTTTGCTGGTTTTTTTAGGCGTTTTCAGCTTCAAATAAATATAGAGATCAGATGAGATTCATGTATATTTAATTAAACCATGCTTCATACAAATACGAAATGTTTTTAATGTATGACCCAATCTAACCTTCTTAATTTCTATGTTGTTGCATCTAAAACCTCTTTGGACATTACTTGTCCTATTGGTATGACAAAATGTCGTATTATTTCTGCTTCGAGCACTAAGATCTTATTCTTTGTTTAAAAGTTAAGATGGAAATTCGCTATTTAAGGTAACAAAAGGTCATATTTTTTCTTTATACGCGGACATATATAAAGAGAAAAAAAATATTAAAAATCGCAAACAATCGCACAAAATAATTATACTTTCATTAAAATTAAATGATGCGATGATATGTATAGAACTTTTTTAGGCCTTGACTCAGCTTGACTACATACTTTAAAAGTATCTGAAAGTAAATTATGCTATTTTTAATGTTTGAAAAATTGTGTTTTTTATCACAGTATTGCTTAGCTTCAAGGAATATTTTGGTAAAAAAAAATACAATTTTAAATCAATCACTATATTTAATTAAATAATTCATTTGTAAATAGTACATTACTATACATAAAACACAGTTATATATGCCCAAAGTTAATGTTTACGATTAAGCCGCCAGCTACATGCATCCGAAACGGTAACTCTTTTTTTTTAGGGAACTATGACACAATAAATAATTTGGAGTGCAGTGCTGGTTGAAAAAAATATCCAAGGGCATGGCCATATTAAATAAAAACAATATTTAAACGTTTCAATTCAGGACTTTTGTCTCTCCAGATTAGACAAATCGTATGCTGTGTGGCGGTTAGAATTCTATCCCCCATATGTTTTGAATAATATATGTGTTTTTTTTTTTTTAATAATCCTTTCAAGATATGAACCAGATTACAACATGTCCTGCAGCTACAAAGCGCATTGGCAGTTGGGATTCTAGACGCTACATAGAGTTGAAATTTTATTATTGAGTCATTTAAGTTTCATTGACATGTAGAAGCTTGATTCGGAATTTAAGTTTTATTAAGCATTAATACTGCTTTTAAAATTCTGTTAAACATTTATCTAAAACTATTTGAAATATAAAATTTACTTGTTGGGAAACAAAGAGTGTAAGTGCGTTAATAATGCAGAAATTTAATATTTTCAATCTAAATAATAAATGGCAGAACTGACTACAAAAGCGACGTCATAAATTACTTCATAACAAAAATATTCGGCGTGAATTCTGCCTTTATTTGAATTACACCCCTTTCCCTTACTACATCCAATGTAGGGTTGGGGTAGGTAAATCTGAATAGGGATGTTCCAAACAGAACCTCATACATCCCATTTCACTATTGTTTTGACAATAAACAACCAAAGTTCCACAAACTAATAGCAAATACAAATTTTTGCAACATAGCTCTGCAAACATAACTTAAACAATACAGCACTAGTGGGTATTTTAGTATGACTTAGATATGAGTCAACAAAATTGCATATGTCTAGTAAATCAACGTATTAAGTTGACTCTCTGTTAAACTTATGTTTACACGAGTCTTAGCACATTGCGTCAGCATACACAAAATAATAACTTATTTTCAAAGTAAAAATATATTCTACAACTTTCGAAAAATCTAAAAAAAAATATAACTCAAATATGGAAAATAAAGACATTCAAAAACATGAACAAAATAAAAACAAAATGTATATATTGGGTTTCAACATAATTTATGTCCTTTTTTCCGGATAAGAAAACAAGAGAACGTGACAAATGATTTATATATTTTTTTTAATTTATTGAAAAAAATGTTAACAAAAGAAGTATAAAATTACAAATGTTTTGTGCATACAAAAATTAATAACAATATTTCTACATCTCTAACAGATTTATAACTCGTATTAAGAGAGAGTTTTACAGGTATTTTCATTTATGTATATTATACAGGGTGTTCTTTAAATCCTGTCACATCCGATACCATGATGATCAGTATGGGCAAAAAGACATATTAGCATATCAAAAAAATATTTAGAACAAAGATTTTTTTAAATAAAATATTTATAAAAACAAATAGTTGCTAACTTCTGCAGGAAAGAAACAAGAGGGGCGCGGCGAATTAGACTTTCCCTGAATCAGATTAAATAATTAATATTTTAAATTTACAAGACTGCTTTCTTCTTCAATCAGACATTAACTCTTTTAACCGATGGTGTAAAGTCAATAAATTAGAACTAAATATTAAAAAATGCAAAATAATGTCATTTCATAGAACAAAACCAATTTCCTTTGAGTACCTATTAGAAAACTCCAAAATTGATGTAATCAAGTCCATCAGAGATTTAGGAGTTGTTTTGGACTATAAACTGACATACAACGAGCATATAGATAATACAGTAAATAAATCACTGAAATTACTTGGCTTCATTAACAGAATATCCTCTGATTTTACTAATGTCCGTACAATCAAAACTCTTTATTGCTCAACTGTTCGCCCTCTTCTTGAATATGCCTCAGTGGTCTGGTCTCCATTCTATGTCAATCGCATAAATCACATTGAATCAGTCCAACATCGCTTGCTTCAAAAAATAGCGTGGATGCTTGGACTAGAGAGAGATAATTATTCTTATGCTGAAATACAGTCAATGTTAAATATTTCTAGTCTACAAAAACGTAGAACTAATATTGACTCCATATATATGTTCGGCATACTAAATGGTATAATCGATGTTCCATCATTACTGGGACAAGTAAAATTCAATATTTCGACTGGTAGATTGAGAAACAATGAAGTACTGTTCATCGATCAGCATATAACAAACTATGGCCTTAATTCTCCAATGACCTGCCTTTGTCGTATTGTTTACTCAAGACAGGACCTGGACTTTTTTGGTTTAAGTTTACAACGATTTAAACGAGCACTAAATAAATAGTCCAGATCTTGTCTCGATGTCCCTTATGTTTGTCAATACTTCTTTCTTTTTTCTTTAAATGTTTTAAACTATTCTTTTATTGTATTATTTAAACCTTATAAATTGTATACATGGACAATGTCCGTTAATAAATAAATAAATAAATTAAAAAATTCAAATAAAGTCTCGAAATAAATATTTGTATTGTTCTTAAAATCATTTTTATAATAATGATAATTGGCGTAGAATCCAATACACAGAAACTCATTTAGTAATAATATCGCTCATATATTCCCTAAAAATATTAGGCCAGCATTTTATATACTAAGTAATAACAAAGGTAAAATCTTACCAAATTGTAAAAGTAAGGATGATAAATTAAATAATTCTGGGATTTATAAATTAAATTGTTTGAATTACCAAAATTTCCATATTGGAAAAACTTCACGTAAATTAAAAATTCGCATAAAAGAACATACAAGATGTCTCAGCAATAATAACTTCTCAGAACTCGCAAATCATCTTATATCCGAAAAAAATATTTTTCTCGAGAAACGGGTGGAAATTTTTTACATTTTAATAAATATTGTCTTTGTTTAGACCATATAAAAAATATTCGAAGCAAGTAAAGCTATTAATCCAAGACTTCCCATAATTGTTAATTAATTAAATTAACATCGAGTCCTCTTTTAAAAATACTGCCTCATGATTCTTTTTATCTTTCCTTCTTTGATATAATAGTTTAAAATGTAAATATCAACGCATGTTATTCTAAGTTAGTTCAAGTCCTGAGAAAGGGACTTCGAAACCAGTCGATGTATAACTTAAAAGTAAGAGTAGTTCAAACAAATGTATAAATAAATGAAAGTGAAATGCCACACCACAAAGCGAATTTTTTTTTGCGTTCTATCGAGAAAATAAAGTTGCCAAAGCCGCTTGCGTTCTTTGCGCAGTGAACGGCGAAGATGCTATGAATTATGGACGTGTAAGTTTTTTTTTTAAATGAATAAATAAAAAAATGAAGAAGCATACATAATTAACCAATTTTTTGTATTTTTTATTGTTCACTCTTTTTCTTTTAATTTGAAGAAAAATGAACATAACTTATGTTAACACCTTTCATCGAACAATATTTTGAGTTTGTCCAAATATTTGTAGACAAGGACTGGATTCAACTCCCTGGAGAGCTGTTCATATTAACATATTCTTTATGATATGTAGAACATTTTAGAGAAGGTTAAATAGAAGTCTAGGCATCTACAGGGCTTGGCTGGTTTAAGTTGCCACTTTACACACCGTGTAACATTCACTATTCTGCCCATATTCAAACATCTTTATTGCTTCAATTCTTTCATCTATTTATGTCTGTAAAGTTGAAGAGATGAAAACTCTATTAATGCGGGTGAGATTCATCTAATTGAATTATTTCACCTCCATACTAGGAAACACATAATAATTTTATTTTTTCAATTTCTTTACTTTTTCATAAACCGGTGGATTTATTTACAATATTATGAGTTTGTCCAAATCCTTGTAGACAAGGACTGGATTCAACTCCCTTCTATATTAACCTTTCTAATATTTTCTCCATCTCTATCGTGATATGTTAACATTTAAACGAGTTGAAGTTTTTGATGAAATAAACTTTATTTCTATAAAATCTAAATTGGACAAATATTTTTTTATAATAAACATATCATAAGGAGCTGAAAAAGTAACAGAAATATTTCATCTATCATATCTCGTTGTAAAGTCAGTATTATCACGCCACAAATTGTGATGTGTGCTTTATACTCACGGTACGGCTTAAATTAATATTTGCTTTGAACAAAGGCCACTTCAGTTATAATTTAATGAAATGTAAATGCTATTTTAATATGTATATCCCGCGCCCCTTTCAATAAACTGCTATTTCGCAAACTCGTCAATATTCCGTTGTGCTCTAAAACGATAAACGATTAAAACATTGATTTTATGCGGTATGAACAGATATGGATTCTACACGCTTGAAATACTATTCACTAAGGAGAAAGGGTTAATTTATTTTCAAAAACTATAAAAATGTTCTTACTTATATTATAAACACTGGACATAATACGAAATGGGGATTTAAATACAAAATAATTGCTGACTGCAAAAATAGCCAAATAAAATACTAAAAACACCTGTTATTTATTTGGTTTATTTATTTCACTTTTTGTTCGTAATGTTATTTGTACATTGGCGGGTTTATTACCAAATGGCAATTTCTTCCAACCAACCGATAAAATAAAAGTTGATTTTTTATAGTTCAAGTTACAGAACATATTCAATAGAAAATAAAGATTAAAAAGCTAAAGACATGTCAAAATAGAAATAAACGTATTTGTTTATAAATCAAAACTATTACTCAATGGGAAAAAGGAAAAAAAGAGGAAAAAAGAAAGGAGGAGAGATTGAGGAAGAGAAAAGAGATGTTTTTTCAGACGTGATTTAAACAGAGATAATGTAGTAACATTTTTGATGGTGTATGGGAGATGATTCTACAGTCGAACCGCATGGACACTATTTGAGTTAGAGAAGAAAAAGGAATTGTTGATGGGTATTAAGAGAGAATTATAACGAAGAGATAAACCATGAGCTGATAAGCGTTGAATTTTTTCACGCAGGTATATTGGAGCGTTAGGACTATGAAGCACATTGAACAGAAGTGAGAGGGAGTGATAGTCTCTCCGCTGTCTAATTTTAAGCCATTTCAGTTCCCTACGATAATCAGAAAAGGGGTCATATTTCCTAAGATAAAAAATGTACCTTATGCATGTATTCTGAAGTCGTTCAAGTTTATCAAGTTGCTCACAGCTTAAATCAGTCATGGAAACATCAGCGTAATCTAGAATGGGTAGTAGTAATGCTTGTACAAGAGTGCATTTAGTACTAATGGGTAAGAATTTTTGCAACCTTCTAAGTGAGTGTAGACTGAAAAATATTTTGCGGCTTAATTCATTAGTATGAGCTCGCTAGCATAGATGTTCATCCATTTGTACTCCTAGATTTTTTATGGATTTCCTGTATTGAATATTGGTACCATTGAGATTAAGAGGATTATCTAGACTACCTAACCCCAACCGCAACTCTCTTACATTATTATGTGTCCACTCCCTTGGTCGAGTATTATGGTATCCACGAAATCTCTCCAGGCCTCTTTATTTGCAGCCAATTCCCCCGTGTTTTTTCAACTCAGGTCCATGTCCTGTAGTTCAGACCTAAAACGTTTGAAAGAGCATAAAAACATACTCTATAACATAGAAGAGCGCTGACTTCTAACCCTTTCCCATTACAACTTGGCCAAGACGCTTGACTCACACATGGAAGGTTCCGGGTTCGATTCCCGGTGAGTACACAAAAATTAAAATGTGATTTTTCTCAAGCCCGTGCGTTCTGTGATGTAATTCACTACTGTAATTGGGCCTCCGGCCTGTTGTGGTGCAAAAATAAAAACAAAAAAAAAACGTTTATTTTTTTGGAATTTCAATATAAAAACAAATACTGACTTGAATCTTTTATTTGGTTTATTTAGTTTTTTAAAACAAAAACAACCCTATAAACACATTTTTTGTATTCAATATTTTTTTAAGTAAACTTAAAAATTATAAACATGTAAGTTAAATTGCTTACATTTTTACTATGTCTTAAGACTGAATAGAACTGGTATATAAACAGTTTTATAAATCGATTAGGTTAAAACTGAAAATAACTCAAATTGTAGAGAAAATTTATGAATTGATTAATTCTATAATAGACTCACCAAAAGTTTTGTTTTCTTTAATTGCAATATTATTTTCTTCCAATAATAAATTGAATTTCAATTTGGATTAAGCTGATATAAAACAGGACTGAGGATACCTTAAACGCCTCCCCAGGATCATTCTCTATTATATCAAAGTTTAATTCCGCTTCTTCCATTCATCTGGCGACAAAAAAGGTTTCGCAGGATGAGAACACAGGGGGATGAATAAGCCTTCGGTAATTCCGTTTGATTGAGGCCTCGCAAAGAGGCATCTCAGGGAAATTACTCGCGATAAAAAGCGGGAAAAGCCCGCTTGTCAAATTTTCTGCTGCTGCGAAATTCGCTAAAAAAAATATTTTGAAAAACAGAACTGCAAAGTATTATAGGCTGAAATTGGAAATGCGTACGTTTTGCGACATAAAATGAACAGTCGTGATCGCTTCCTGAGTTTGACAGATACCTTTATCAAATATTTACGAAGCAATTTTCAAACGTCTTTTAAATTGGATTCGGATAAAATGTTGGGACAAGGATTTATAAAATATAAATTAGTTTATGAACTAATCTTTTGAAAATGATCATTCTCAGTAAGGTAAAAATAGTAGATCTTTATTTTCTTTAGAATATTTAAAAAAAATCCGAATAAACTGATGTTTACTCAGTAAATCTGTTTAAAAAAAGCATTTTTTAATTAAACAGAATTTTTATGGCTTTGATCCTTTTTCGCAAAGCTTTTTAGCTAATATTTATTTTTGCGAAAATTGTCAAAAATATTCAATTCGTGAAAGTTGTATCGTCGGTCGGCGTGCATTACCGCCTATCTACAATTTTGGCAAATTGATACTTTCGTATTAGGGGATTTACAACTCTTATGAAATGTTCCCTAATCAAACGATATGCGTGGGACCAACCGTAGGCGAGCATTCTGAGCAAAAACAGTACCATGGATTGGAGAAAATAATGTGTTTGATTTGATTTTAAAACACGATATAATACTGTGTCCTGGAAAAAGCTTTGTTTTTAATTTTAATTTAACTACTAGAAAACATACAATTTGAAAGCATTCGCCGATACAATTTACATGTATATATATCTTCAATTATAGAATTACACAAAACAGATTTATATATTAAGATGTAATACATATTTTTGAATATTTTTTTTTCATACAGGATACAATTCAATAAAAAATAAGTTGTTCGTGTGTACTTATAAAATAAGATTTATTCCTAAGAGATTATTCGCAAAAGCTGAGAGAGTATCATGGAAAATGTCAATTTTATTTTTTCGGCAGTATATATTCTCGACACATGCGGGCCATAGGTGTGTGGTATGTAGCGTTATTTGAAAACAAAGGCAGTTTAAATATTTCCCGATGTCTGAGTGTTCTTAATTCCTCATTTATATATTTTTTTTATATAGGAGGTTAGAATCTTCTTTATAGTTTATTTTTTTTATACATAAATTTTATATCGACAACAACGCGGCGTTTTATCAGAGAATTAAAATGAAAAAGAGTTAGAAGATTTTCAAATCTTGTATCGTATGTAGACTAGTGTGACATCATAGCCACAAAGGGTAAAGTATTTCGATTTAAAAATGACGTGTTTTGAATTGTAGTAATTTAACATGCAATGTGCGATCCTTCTACGTGTAATTGTTCATATAAGACAGAAGCGTCAAGTATTGAGTGTGAAAGTAAACTTACAGTATCTTCATGTTTTCCTCTCTGATTAAAAAATTTATACCTGGATTGGAGAGTAGCGAGAAACCTTAATAAGGTTCCTGACAGCAGCGCTGGAAAACGGAAGAAATACGAAATAAATTGACTTTAAGACGCTTTATTTGTTTCACCTTTTATTCCTAAAATTTGAAAAGGTACGATCCCGACTTAAGCATCCCCTTAACAATAGACAATATTGCCAAGAAACCCATTACGAAAATCCGTGGTTGCATTTTTTGTATTTTAGAACTTAATACCAAATACGCGTCTATGTTCGGAGTAAATATAAATATCACAAATCGAAGCGCAAATGGCATTCAGGTCTTTCTCGTCTTCTTTGTAAATTCTCATTAGTCTAAAGCTTCTTGATTTAAAATAATGGCTCCAGCGAACTTGGCCTCCATTTTAAATTATATTCATACCTGTACCAGTAATTTATAAAGTAATTACGTAAAACCTTGCAAAGTTGCAAATCATAACAACAACTTCTAGAGCTCGAGACAGAATTACGGCGTTTTTATTTGAGCGAAATTCAGGGTATTGAAAGCAAACTTAGAAATCTCCACCAAAAACGGAAAATTAGTTATTGATGCCAAAATAAATTATACATAAAAACTTACTTACATAAATTAAAGCGTTATTTAATACCATCTCTAAATTTTGCAAAAAAAGATTTTTTTATACTATTTGACACCGCAAACAAAATATTCTCAATTAAGTTAGTGAAAGATAATTAGAAATCTCACAATTCTTTTTTTTTATGTTTTTCACAAATACCTCAGTAACTTCTTCAATGGAGATGTCAAAGTTTGCTTTTAATACCCTTAAGTATACAAACAATCGACACTCTGATTAAAAATGATTTAAGTATTAAACAAAAAAAATTTTTAGTCCTCATTGACATATAAACGTACTCGTGAGTTATTATTTTTTTGTGCCTGATTTCATCATTCGTAAACCCTGCCATACATTTCCAAACAAACAAACAATCATTACGCCGTTTCCCCGTAGGGATAGGCAGAGAGGCTAGAACGCCATATCTTTGCATACAGACCTAGCTTCCTCTACATTCATACATCTTCTCGTGCAAGCACGCAGATTATTCCTACTTTTGACATGTCCATCTGCAAGTATTTGATGGACTTGATCGTGCCATGTCTTTCTCGGCCTTCTTCGTTTTCTGCATCCATCAACATTCGCATCGTAGATCCTTTAGCAGTTCTTTCGCTGTCCATTCGCTCTACAGGTCTAAACCAACGCAACACCCCTTTCTTGATTCTGTCGACAATTCATATCTCAGTCTTGCACAGTTCACGGATCTCGACATTTGTGCACTTATCATACATCGTTTTGCCACACATTTATCTGAGGGATCACATTTCGACAGCATTAACCCCTTATTTCATCATCATTTTTTCCAATTCCATACTTCGCTCCCATACATTAGAGTTGGCATTTAAACTTCATTGTGAACTACTAGTTTAGCCTCCTGCGATAAACATTTGTTTGCCATAGTAAATTTCAGTGCACCGTTTACCCTGTTCCCGGCACTTACCATCCTTTCAAGTTCTTTCTTGGTCTTTCCATCCCATTTCTCATACATTTCCCATTTTTGAATATGGAGTTATTTACAACTTGTTGAAAATGGCCCACAAAATTTAATAATTTGGGTAACTCGTAAGGACGCAAATATTATTTTTCTTCAGTTTTAAAAGAGAAAGAGAATTAAATATGATTTTTTAATGTGTTTCATATTGTTATCTGGTATTTTTCATAGAAACGAAGTTTATTGATTCTATTCAGAGAAGCGGTTTTTTTTGGAAACGGGTGAATTAGTAACGATTTAAGCATTAAATTATTCAACGAATTTTTAGTCTACAATTTGTTTCGCCCGCCGCGTCACCCATTTTTCAGGAACACAAAGAGAAATTTCATGGCTATGCGATGAACTGTATTCAGTGAATTACTGAAGTGCAGTAAAATGTCCGCCCGACCGCTGCAATAAAATGCAATGCGAACTGTGACCAGTTGTAGGCTTTTATTAAATACCGCATCGTTTTATCCTACAATCCTTTTATTTTTAGCATTCGAATTTTAAAATTAGTTACCAATTGATTAATTCGATTAGTTCTGTTAGTAAATGAATGTAAGTACCCAAGAGTATTTATTCATTTATTTACTAAAAGGTTGTTTATTACACATTATTTTAGACACGAGTCCCATCTCCATAGGAATAAATTAGTTGACATAGATACATGAATATATCATCACAAATATTATAAAGCATTAGAAACATAATAATAATTTTTAAAAATAAAAATATATGTACCATTAATATGGTAAACAGTAAACTAAAACATTCGGAACATCATCACGGAGTTTCCCACTAAAATCCCTCCCACTAAGGAAAATCCAGTCCTTAACTCCTCTCTTGAAAATGGTTGATATATAAAAGTATATCATCATCATCGTTTACAAATATGCACCCAGTGGTGCATGGGGCATTGTAATGGTATTCTAACTGCCACGTATTAGTATCAATTGTACTATATGGAGGGTCAGGTGATCAGCCCGAACAGTTTTACGCTACCGATGCTAATTGAAGGATAGTATTGCGCTTAAACAAATTAAAAAAGATCATAAAAAAACTTATTTAAAGACAGCTAGTGATTATTTTGTGTACTTGTAAACATTTAATTTGTTGATAAAATTGCGTACCTATCTTTATTAAAAATCAATGTTTGTAAATTTTTTATTTTTTTTATTTTTTATTTTTATTTTTTAAACATAAACGGCAAATCTGCCTTTTAAAGTCATTTATAATACTAACATATTTGGCTTGGTATAATTATTTTTGTTAAAACATTAATTTTCTCAAACCTTAAATGTATAAAAAAAAAATAAAGCTAAAAATTATTCGAAATTTGTATTTTAAAAATTAAACAGCATATTCAGTAGAAAGTTCAAATAATAAAACATTCTACAGTAATACAACGAGAAAATCATAAGCACTGTTTCTTACAGCTGGGCAAAGTAAAAAATGAAACTGTTTGTATTATGAAATGCATGAATAATTAAATATAATTACCATTCACCATCTTTGAAAAAGTTTAAAAGGTTTGTTCTTTACGAACGATACCCTACACTAAATATATCAGATACGTGGGAATAACTTTTGCCGAGTTCATGAAGTCTATATAATACGGCATTCCAAGTATACACTGTCCGTGAATTGTTGCTACATAACGGTGGCACATGTCTAGTCATTCTTCCAGGCACCCTGAAGTTGATGAGAGATAATAGTTCAGGGCAATCCCATATTGAATTTAAGACTTTGAATAAATTTAAAAGGTCTATAATTTTTCTTCTATCGTTAAATTTTAGCCTGAGATATTGCTGATTTGCTTACTCTTAATTATTATAACCATGTTTTAATTTTTTTATAATCTTAAAACTTAAATTCCTGCCCAATTTAAAGCTTGCTGTTCTTTAGCAGGTTTGAGATTTATGATTCAGAAGTTTAAAGAATCTATCATGTATGCTTTCTAGTTGTGATATATAAATTGTATATCGAGGATTTTAAAGAAAAGTATGACGTCAAGTAGTCTCGTTAAACAAATTTTTCGTAACCACTCTCAGTATCCAGGCCTTAGTATAGGGGGTATTGGTTAAATGCAGTAACTACTTACCAATAAAAATTTCGACGTATTCAAAATATCATCAGCGAAAGCATATTTTCAACCAACTATTTTTTTAAAGTATCCAAGCTTGAGCAGATCCTTCACGAGACCATAACATTTCAAATTATAGTGATAGAATTCATAATATGCAGTAGTTTACCGCTCCTTGATTAGCCGACGGCTCCCTCGTGATGCATGAAGATTAATTACATTATCATATGACTACTGCTAACCGAATATCTACTACCAACCCACCTCCTCCCTCTGCCTACTCGTCCTTCCAACCAACTACCATCTAACTCCCTTCACTAGGAGAGAATTAAACCGGAGCGCCTACCGACGATGGTAATGCGAAAACACATCTGTTTCTCAAACAGTTTATTGAAGTGATAGATTCTTGGGAGTATAGCGTACACACTTTTTGCTGGACAAAGATTAAGTCTGATCGGTCAGCTTTAAAATTTTAGCGTTAAACCTAACGAGCAAGACATGAACAGCTGTGCATCGATGCTGTGCTCTGATATGTTTTGTTTTAATTTTTTTAAATTCATTAATATTTTTTATGAACTTAAATTATTGATTTTACTTTGTTCGTTAGATATGAAAATAGTATTTCTACTACTAATTCCGTCACTCAGATATCTTTCTTTATTTCGTTAACTATAATATTGAAACAGTGGTTTATACATGGTGTACTTTAAACCCTGTCACATCCGAAACCACGATGATCAGTATGAGCCAGAAGACATGTTGGCACATTAAAATACATTTTTAAAACGAATAAAATTTAAAAAAATATATATTTAAAACAACAAATGGTTGCTTACTTCTGCAGGGGAGAAACGAGGGGGGAAAGGGGGAGTCTGACACGCCGTTAATCGCGCGGCTGCGCCCCCCTCGCTTCTCCCCTACAGAAATAAGCAACCATTTGTTATTTTTAACATTTCATTTTTACAACTTTTGTCTTTGTTTTTAACATTTCATTTTTACAGATATGTCTTCTTGCCTATACTGATCATTGTGGTTTCAGCGTTTACAGCGTTTAAAAAACACCTTGTGTATTTATTTTTTATTGTTTACTTTTTAACTTGAACATTTAACAAATTATTTACGATGCTTAGTGTTCATTTTTTGTACATTTATTAATATAATTTTAAGTTGCCAGAATCCCATTCGTTCATGCAGTTTGTCGCTGCAAGACAATTGGTAATCATGCTTCAATATGTGTAAATTATCACTCATAAAACACTCCAATTTTGTAAATGAAATCTAGAATTGCTCATCAGCTGAAATACTTGTTTTAATCTAACTCCTATTTTTTAAAATGAGTTTTTTAATTATTCTTTTTTAAATTTAATATCATTCAAACACCGAGCTTTATTATCAAATTGAAACATTATGTAAATGGCGACTAGATTACTTACCGTTTATGCTCCCTGTAGCTGCAAGATGTGATATAGCTTATATCTGTGATAATAGAAATATATCATAATTGGACACGAGGAACAAGAATCCCAATCGTCCATGCGCTCTGTAGTTGCAAGACGTGCAGGGATATTTATTTATTGAACTGCACCCTTGATGTTATTTTCACATAAATGGGGCCATATAAATTATCCAATTATAATAATTATAATAATCACTCCTTTTTACCGTAGGGGTAAGTAGAAGGGATGGACCCCACACACGTCTATTCCGACACACATGTATAGTCTTCCACATTATTCATATATTTTATCAAACATACACTTTTGTGTCCTTTTGACATAATCAAAGTTAAGATTTCGGTTTATCTTATCATACCCCGTCTTTTTTTGTCATTTTCGTGCCACGTTACGTCAGTATTAAACAAATAATATAATTTTCTTACTCTGCCCAAAAACAGTAACAATTAATCAGGAAAATAAAATGTTTTAGGGGAAACAATTCGGAGTCTTCATATCATTTTGCAAAATGATATGAAGACTCCGAATTGTTTCCCAAAAAACATTTTATTTTCCTGATTAATGGTAGTTTTAAATACTCGTATTTTCTTAATATTTGTTATTTTTTAATCCACACGTTTGGAATAACCAATTACTGGTTTCATCGTTTTTGCGACATTTAAAGACAAGTACCTATATTATATAAGCAAGATGATTTTTTCTACAATATCATTAATCCATTATAAATATTTAAAAAAAAATTGTTATTTAACGAACTAGTTTAGTCTATAATAATTTACAATACATTTCAAGTGCGAATTTTCACTTCGAAAAAAAAACATATCATGACAGAACTCTTAAATAAAAACTTAAACGATTGCTGGTTAGAATATGTTAATTTTAAAAATCTGTAAGTGGTTAGTTAATGCAACGTTTGACTAAAACATGTGTTTGAAACATTTTAAGAAAAATTTAAGCGTCGTACAATTTTTGGAAAAGATTGAGAACCCTGTTTTCGAATATTTAGTGCATTAAATCAAGTGTCATCCCACCTAACAACATCAACTTGACTATTTAATTACTTTTTATTATTTATAGACAGAGAATCTAGTTATTTACCTTATTTCAAGTATTATTAGAGATGCTTGGTACATTTTTTATACCTAGCATCTCTTTATTTTTTTGACTCAATTAATGGATGTATATGCATTTTTTATTTTTTCACTAAATTATTTTACCGTAATGTTTAAATTTGACTTTTAAAAAAAATAAAAAATATGAGCGTTCTTATGATTTATCCAAACATTTTATGTTTAGGGCCTTTTTAACGAGGTGTCAATAGCCACCATAAAAAAATGGGAATTAAGTTGTGGTAGAGTGGGATTCGAACCACGGACTTTTGATTTTTGAGCCCGAGATACTAGACACAGGACCACAACCCGATTCGAATATATATAATTAGTACAGGTTGATTCTTAAAATAATTAGCGGAATATAAAATTGATTATGTTCTGGAATTAATACATTTATGAAGATAAAGAAACTAATAAATATGCCTTTGTTAGAAAATCGTCAAAAAACTGTATTCTTATACAAAATTTAACATTAATTATTTTTAATTTAATAAAACATTCAGCACTTTGCTTATCTTCGAACACTTCTATTTAAGAAAAAAACTTAAAATAATAAATATTCGGAGTGTAAACTTTTTGCGTTTCGGTAGTTTTAAAACGTGTTCGAATGTGTAATGTAATTAAAATATATACTAGCATTTTTTTTTAATATTTATTAATAATCAACAAAATGTTCCGACTGTGATAAACTTCAAACCTTAGTTGAGGGCCAAAAGTAGTATGGAATATTTTTTTAAATAATTTTTACGTTCAATGTAATCCAAAATTGCAATTTTTTAGACCCCTTTTACTTTGATGTCCAAAAAAAAAAAAACTTCCTACATCATTGGCCCGCTCTAATGTACATCAATCTCGGTAAACACCGTAAGGGGTGAAATGTAGTACTTTCCTACGAACATTTTTGGATCTAATCAAAATACTGTTCATCCATCAACCAACTTATTCTAGGAATATGGCTTGTATACTTTTAAAATAGTTGCTTACCTAGGTAAAGTTATTATACCCCGGAAACCTGATTTGGAATCTGCAACGTTTACCACGTCTAGCAAGTACTCAACAGACGCCCTGTTGTACATGATAAAATATTTTGACACGTATTCAAAAGGTCATTTTTTGATGTGTTAATGATTTCTTTCGGTTTTTGCTTACACCGTGGCTTACTTGCTTTGTTATTTTTATTTTTATTAAATTAATTACATTTACTTATTTATTTATTTAAACGTTTTATCATAAATACAATTTTATGTTCACTTTGCCCAGCTAACAAGATTGAATACTCCGTTCCAAGCTAGGCAATTACATTTAAATACCTCTACAATAGTGTTTGTTTTTATAACGTCTTAAATAATCAATTATTTTTGTGTTGTGCTATAAAAAAAGATCGCTTTCGGTAATAAATAATGTATTTATTTATTGATTAATATACACGACACGCAGTGTCTTTTACCTTACAAAGATACATATTAAAAATATCATAAACATTTCAATATAATCTGAAAAACTTAAAAAATAAATTGAAAAGCATTATTTTACATAAATACTATTTATATAACCGAACAGTTTTGTATAAAGAACATATTTAGATATAAAAAAACAATTAAACAATGTGTGCAGATAAAATTTTCAAAGGATAAGAATTTATTATATTTTAAAGAATATAAAAAGGTACAAAATATAAGTACATTAAATACAATAAAATAATTTTGTCTCAAAAAATAAAATTAAAAAAAATAGTAATAATAATGACAGTTAAATTTATTTAAAAATAAGTATACACGTAAATATGATACACAATAGTTCCCATACAAAAATAAACGCAGAAAGCTCTTTAATCTAAAAAATGTAAATTACTCTTTATCATCTTTAAAATGATTAAATAGAGTTGATTTATATAAGCTATACATTATGTAAAAAATATCAGCAACGTCGGAATATTTATTGCCGAGTACACGGAGTTGATTCAGAATAGCATTATACGAGTATAAAATGTTTTTAATTTTTCTGTGTCATTAGTGAAGAAAGGTGTTTATCGCAATTGAAAAATCATTGAGGTTCAAAAAGCCGAATTTTTCGTCACATAGAAGCCGGTATTAGACGTTGTTTACCTGTAACTTTATAATTAAAATGCATTTCCACCAATAAATGTTAGTGGAAAACATAAATCTTATATTACTATATTGTTCTCATTGTATAATTTATATATATTTATTTTTTTATGTTTACATATATATTTATATATTTTTCAGTTTTCCTGTTCGCGCAGACATGGCCCCCTCCAGCAAGCTTCTTGTGTATTACGTCACCCCGGAAGGAGAGCCCGTCAGTGACGTAACCGAATTTCAAGTTCTGCTTATTCACAAACAGGTGTGTACATTTTACAGTCCTTATTAATATAATGACTTTTTCTAATGGCCACAATTTAAGGAACCCAAAAACATTTCTCATAGATTGGTTTTAAAGTAATATAGGTACATATTGTTTTTCTAACCGATATCTATGTTAGAATGTGGAGATTAGTATTGAAAGAAAGGAGATTGAAATTTTTGATAGCAGATTGTTTAGATTGTAAGAAATGAATTCAGGATGTATTTTTTTTTGCTTTTATATTAATTGTATCAATGATTATATTTTAATAACTTGCATTGTTAATTTTACTAAGCACATATTGTATTTTTTCATTATTTATAATATATGCAATTTATTTATTTATTTTTTCAAAAATATTTACAAAAAAATTCTCAATTAAAGTCCTGCTGAGTTGCATACATACAACTCGTCAGCAGGTTCTTATAAATTACATTAATTATTTACACTTAGCCTACATTAACAATAATTTTACTTGAAAAACAATTATAGATTACATTTTGAAAAATTAAAAACTATCACTAATACAAAAAACTTTTTTCTAATAACCATAATTTGAGCAAACGTCGAACTCCTGTATTTAACTCAGTATTTTTAATATTGTTTGGTAACATATTAAATATTTTAGGTATACTGTATTGCAGTGTCCTTTTGCCATATTTATTGCAGTATCTAGGAACAGCTAGCCCTTCCATACTAGTAAACCTGGTGTTGTAATCATGTACCAACTTGAGTTTATACTCGGAGTGCGACGCATGCTGACAAATTAATTTGTACCAAAGTAGAGCCCTAACAGATAATTTATTTACAGATTTATACATTAATGATATTGAAATATTGTGTCTCTGGCGGTATACATCTTTATGTAGTAGCAATTTGATCATAGAATTTTGCAAGGTTTGAATAAAATTAATATTAGTTTCACTTGATAACCCCCAGGAAGTTATGGCGTATCGTATAATTGATTCAGAGAGAGATAAATAAATAATTCGTAAAGTATTAACAGGGACATAATATTTTAATATGTACATTCTATTACTTATTGCTCTTAATCGCTTACACAATTTTCTAATATGTACATCCCATTTAAAATTACAATCTATAGTTAAACCTAAATAAACATACTGCTCAATATTTTCAATATTTTCACACATGCACGGTTGCATAATATCACTATGGATACACGTATAGTTATGTGATAAAATTGACGGTGTTGTGTAAGTTTTATAGTTCGGTGATCTTATGTGCATAAGTTTGGTTTTCTTTGAATTAATTATTAACCCTGCATCATGGGACCATTTTTGCAGGTTTAAAAAGTCTTCTTGCAATAATTTCTCTGCAATTTTGAGGTCCTTATGAGACACAACTAAAGCAGTATCATTGATGAAAAGTATGCAATGTCTTCTTCACGAGAATGTTTCTGACTTTGATAATATTTTTAAATTTCTCTAGACCAAATTAATACACTATTAAAGCCCGAAATAATCTAGGTTCCCACGCTTAGATATAAAAACAAAATATAAAAAATTTAAAAAACCAATAGTGTAAGAATAAATGTGTTATCCAAAACAGTTAAATATTATTAAAATATTATTACAAGTTCATTCGTTAATTATGTTTTATCACCATCATTTCGTTATCCGCAATGGTTTAATGGTTATGCAGAAAGAAGCCAGCCATAGAAAAGTGCAACTAAGATAATGGCAGCTTTGTGAAAAAAGTGAATAATCAAATTTACACAACAGTTGGAATGTTTTTGACTTTGACAGATGATAAACGATTAATTATTTTTTTTCTATATTACAAATAAGAATCTCATTATTTATTTGACCACTTTTAATGATTGATTAAATATCGTTAGTTTTTTCTAGTGGTGGGGGTGATTTCTGCAAATTTAGAAATACTATTTTTTTGATCGGAACTATTTTAGGTGATTATTACAATTTTTTGTGCAAAAGCGGTCTGCCTGTTTTTAGCAGAACAAAGAATTGACGTTTATGCACCCGACAACATCATCATCATCATTCCTTTTCCGCACCTAATGGTGCATAGGGCACTGGATTGGTACTCCAATCGCAGCGAATCTTGATCATTTTTGATACATGAAAGTAAGATGATCAGTCTTAAGCTTTAGGTACCAGTCCAGGGACTATGAAATATTCTAGTGTGAAAACAACCTTTTAAATAAATATTACATTTCAACCATTTCGGGAATCGAACCCGAGACCTTTTGCATGGTAGGCAAACGCGCTGACCATTACACCACGAGGCCGAGTACCCGATAACACCAATATATATTTTTTTCTATATTGTAAACTGACTGTTTTCTGCATAACAATAATATTTTTTTCATGTAAGACTTTGACATATTAATACATGTATTAAAAGTCAATAATATAAAATACGACGGTTAGTTTTACGTTTCAGGTGCCAGTTTAGGAACAATTTCACTATATTACTATATTACTGTATAGCACTACCTTTAAAACTTATCATCATTATCATTCCCTTTCCGCTACTAATGGTGCATAGGGCACTGGATTGGTACACCGATTGCAGCGTATCTTGATCATTTTTGTCACATAGAGGTAAGATGATTAGTCTTCCAGCGGCCATGAAATATGCTCGTGTGAAAACACCCTTTTAAATAAATGTTTCGTATCAACCATGTCGAGAATCGAATTTGAATTACACCACTAGGCCGACAAACTACTTTATCATTAAGATAAAAGTAATATATCATTTAAGGCCTGTTAGGAATCGAACTTAGGACCTCAATCATGGTATGCTATCGTTCTAACCACTAAACAACGAGGCGGAAATATCTTCTGATACTATCCATTGAGGCGGAAATACGTATCCAGGGTTTAGGTTTAATTTCGCACACAAAACTGTTTTTTATTTATTTATTTTGAGGAAACAAACAGTCGACAATGATATAATAACATTAAAAAAAAATACAGTTTAAAGACAAACCAGCAAAATTTCTAAATAAAAATCAAACATAAAATGTTATTATATCATTGTCGACTGTTTGTTTCTTTAAAATAAATAAATAATAATAAATAATATTATGAAATTGTGTTACAACAAAAGGATGTGTTTATGTGTATTTGTATGAGAGTAAGGGTAGATGTGTGTTTATATGTATTAGTGTGGGAGTACGTGTTCAGGAGTGTGCATCATTAAATAGTAAGTGGGATCGTATCGCAGCCAGAAATAATAAGTCTTAATTTATTTTTAAATAAATTAAGGGGTATGTAATATATATCAATAGATGAAAAAAATCATTAAAGTTAAAGCAAGAACGATAGAGGAAAGAGTTTTGTGCATAGTTAGTGCTACAGACTGGCAGATGGAATAAATACTTATTTCTTGTCACGCGAAAGGGGACATTAAGATCAATTTGTTGAGTAGGTTAAAAGAGTCTACTTTATTATTTAATAATTTATGTGAATAGCATAATTCAGATACAGTGCGTCTATTTTTAAAGGTACAAAATCCATTTTGTTTGGCAGATTTATCCGCCAACAACAAAAAATACAGCAATTTACTGAACGATTTTTCAATAAAAAATCAAATAATAATAATAATAATAATCAAAGTTTATTAACAAAAATAACAATAACTTTGGCAACTACATAAACACTTAGGTAATAGATTTCTCTGGATCATGTCTAGTCTGTCTAACTAGGTACAACCTGTTTTAAGGCAGACATTTTTATGTAAAAATAAACAATAACATTACCACCTACTTGTGTATATACTATACAGTTATACAATATTAATTTATTAGGAATTTATTTTCATTAAATTTTCCAATTTTTTTCGACCTAAACCCAGTAACCAATTGTTTACAAATTTGTTAAATAGAAATAACTGGAATATTTTCCATAAGTTATCGTAATTTAATGGTACAATGGCCAAATACAGTATGGATGGGTGCGCGTAAATTGATTTGAGGTTAAATGCAAAAGATGGATTACGATTGAAATTATTTATTGAGTAGGTACACACGAGTTACATCCTTACAATTTTTGTACAGAAGGAATTTTTAAAAGCGAACACTGGTCGGAGAGCTGTGGTGAGCGGTACAAAATGTTAAGACGAAATATTATTCTTCCGGTGCACGACGTTTAATATCTTGTCCGAGCTGAAGTTGCAGAGGATTACACGTTGCGGATCAAAGCGTGGTTTGGTTTTGCCAACCACACGGTTGGTGTTGCTCTCCACAGTACAACGGGTATTGAGCATTTAAATTAATGTACTTTGAAACTCGACATTGTATGAAAGACTTGTCCGCAGCATACTAGAATACTGTTATGTTTGGATAATTTATATAGCGCCATTTTTGTGAAAATCACCTCAAGGGCGCTGTACAATAAATAAATATCCCAGCACGTATTGCAGATACAGATCGCATGGACGCGGACGGTTGGGATTCTAGTTCCTCGTCTCCATTTATGATATATAACAATTATGATATATAGGAGCTAGATAACAGCACGTCCTTCAGCTACAGAGCGCATGGACAGTAAGAAATCTAGCCCCTATTTACATTTTTGTATTATTTTTTTTATTTAACAGTGAAGTTTAAAGTTTAAGTGATATTTGAAAAACGAAATAACAAGCAAATTTATAACAATAGAAGTAAGATAACAAGTATTGCAGCTACTGAGTGCATGGACAGTTGAAATTCTAGACCCCATTTACTAAATTTAGATAATTTGGCACCCTTCTGAATCAAATCACATCCTTGAATAGAAAAGACTCAAAATAAATTTTTGCGATACTTTTATCTTGAAAAAATAATAATTATCATTTTTTCGAGCAGAGATGTTGGATTACAACACCAAACCTTGTCGTCAAACTTTTTTTTGGGATACATTTCCACACGCTGATATCAGGAAGTATACGAGTATATAATACAAATATACTGAAGGAGATCAGTTTGTATGTTCCCAATAACTATACTAGTGTGAGATCTCATGCACTGTTTTACACACCCAGAAGCCGTACAAATGCATGTCAAAATTCACCCATTAATTGCGTAATTCACTTGCCGAATACGGCATCTGCGGATAATATGAATCGATTTTTCCATACATTTCTGCAGTTTAACAGCTATCTGCTTTATTTTCGTTAACTTTTAACTTATATTTCCAGCCTGCATTATGCAATGGGTTAAACAGCCCGTAAAGTAATGCAGACAACAATTTGTCAAATGAATAAATAAATAAATATCTTTGAAATTTCCCTTGATCTCTATCTATTCTCCCTTTAAGAATCAGTGATGTTGAATTGATTCCACAATGGTGACTTATTCCAAAATACTTCAGACAAAAAATAAGTCCAAGAATTGAAGAAAATTAGTTTATTTAAAGTATTTTGAAATACTTAAATTAAAACCTTGTGCCTTTATGGCTTTATTTTACAAAATTTTTCACAAAGTATAATTTTTAGAAATAATGTGATTCATTTTGATTTATTAGCTTTTCGGTAAAAATATTCAGGGGTGGGGGACGTGGTCTAAAAGCATTTGGCACAATATTATTTACCAAGACGTTTACAGCTGCCGAAGTTTGGCGAAGTTGGCCAAACTTCGACAATTTGTCTAAACTTAAAGTTACGTAACTCATGGACCAATGTTTGATTTACTACGTGTCTATAGAACATTAGTAAGTGTTCATTTTATCTTATAAAATCAATCTCAAATTATGTTTTTTACTTTAAGGTGTTAAAGATTACGATAAATAACAATTATTTCTTAATGTTTCTGTTTAAAAAAAAACCTCTTGTCTTACATAATACGATATCGATAATGAATCAAAATTTATATTAAGGATATACAATATTTCCTTTCCTAATAAATTAACTGTATATTTGTAGAATTAATAATAATAATAATGCTGGTCTAATGTGTTAACTTGTCTTTGATTTTCTGCTGTATTGCTTCTATCATTTGTTACTGTATCATGATTATTTTTTTTCGTCAAATGCTTTGTTTAAATTTGACATTGTCCGTAACATTGTTAAATAATTAAAAACCAAAATATCAACGATGTCATTTATTCAAATCAACTGTTTACTTCTGATTTCTACGAACAAGATAGGTAACAAATAATATTCATATTATTTTAACCGTTGTTTAGATACTTTACATACATTTTGAAACTTTAAATCAATATTCATAGAATTACGTTGTAATGCGCCTTTGAGGTATTAATATATTACAAAAATAAGGCTATATAAAGTACAAAAAGTATCTACATACAATCGTTGGCTGCATACTTTAATATTTCTCCGGAAATTTTAAAGAAATATTTAATAATCTTTTAATTGACCTATGACTCATCAAATCATTTTTGAAACCATTTTTTACTTTTTTGCAGATTTCAAATAAATTGCTTTGCTTATTTTTACAGTATTTATAGGGGAAAAAACGTACTTTCTTATGAAACGCAACAACAAAATTATTTAACTTCCTGTTCAACACCAATGTGTTGTTTCTCAATCTAATATTAAACTTGCTATGCCAACATATTGTTGCATATATAAAATTACATATTACAAAATAAATCGTTATTTTCTTGTCTCATCTGAGACAAATCCGTGTAAAGTCGGCCTTGTTGATAAGAAATATTTATTTTAAAAGGTGTTTTGACACTAAAAAATTAAGAAAATTAAGACTGATCATCTAACTTACATGAAACAATGATCAAGAGACGCTACGATGTGTATACCAATGCAGTGCTCTATGCACCATTAGGTGCGGAAAGGGAATGATGATGATGATTATGATGAAAGTCGAAACTATAATATAAACAATAATCATACAAGTAATAATTCAGATATACATTTACGTAATATTATGTATCTACATTTTTTTTTAATGCAGGCGAGCAATTTTATAATGAAACGGTTGGGCAATATTTAGATAGTTGAATTATTGATAAAAATTTGAATAGTTTCATAATACAACATAATTTTATAAGGTTAGAAAATCTATAGGTTTTTTAAAATTATTTAATATTATCTATTCAAATTATGTACAAAAGTAAACAATATCTAGATCGCGCCAAACTAATAATAAATTAAAGTTTATCGGCGCGTTTCTAATTATTATTTTTTTTAAATAGTAAATTATCACAAAATATCAAATAAATACAAAAACAAACAAAAAAATCACTGTGAAAATTTACAAAACAAATATACTTGTACTGGATAAACACAACATTACACCTTGAAGTTTAGATTCTTGATCAGGAAATCCTTCAATCGTTTGTTTTTTTGTTGCAAACTGGTAGAGTTCTCTACCTCGGCAGGAAGCTTATTAAATAGCTTTGGTAGAATATGTTCTGTCGTCCTGGATCCATAGAAGTTTTGTGCTCTAGATGTTGATGGACTTTACAAAAATGCTGATTCATCCTCATCATCATTCCCTTTTCGCACCTAATGGTGCACGGGGAACTGCGTTGGTACACCAATTAGTGCCCTTCTAGAATATTATAGATTAATATTATTGCGTTGCACTGCGGGTGTAAGTCGACTTACGCCATATTTTATGTTACACATTTGATCAAAATATTTGTAAGAAAGCACGACTCGATTCAGGTCTATTTCCTTTATTATTATTTTACAAATATCGACTTAGGCCCAAACATGTAATATAAAAAAATAAAAGCAGCAAATGTAAAATCGCTTTTGTATCGTTATGATGAAGAACGTTTTTTACTTTTCTTTATTTTACTTATTTTACTTTAATGAAGTATCAAATTATATTACTAAGTCAATTCGACAAAAACCCCGACTTATGCCCCTATTTCGTGTCAGCACAAATATTTTTTTTATTTATTCGGGATTTGTACAGCTATCACATAAAAATACGTTTTTAAAAACAATATAAATACAATATAAATTGTAAATTATTATTAAATATTAATATTTCAAGTATAAAGCATTTGATTATGAAGCAATTCAATTCGTACATATTGAATGAATAATGTGCAACGAGTTTTACATATATGACTTGTAAGGTTACTAACTACAGGCGACTAAAGAAATATTTTTTAAAACCTTTTAATTCAGCTCAACAGTTGTAAACTCCATTCAATATCTTTTCTGGATTAACAAAATACCTTTTTTTAACACCCACACTCTCATCCCATGCAATTACTTCAAAATAAAGCCACCCGAGGTAAGCATTCTCGCGCTATCTCCCTTTCTCGTTCCCGAGGGGTTGAAACAATGAACTCTGCAAAGCCTGGAAGTAAGTCGCCCCTAGAGTCCACCGTTCGGTCATATATTCCCCCATAATAGTCCCTGTATAGTGGAAAGTTGTCCAGGGAGTTTATCCAGAAGTAAAGTTGGTAGGTATTTTCTGTTACCCGTTTTTATTTTCTGCTTTCCGAGTTGCTCTGTGCTATTTTCCATGAAAATGTTAGCGCGCAGCTGTGAAAAAATATACACAGAAAACGTAAAATGTGTTGCAAAATTACTCGACAAATAAACAAGATTTCGGATTACAGAGGTTGGATAAATTGTTTTCTTCCTTACCCTCTAGAACCGTGTGAATTATTTTGTTTTCAAAGTAAACAGTTTCATTGTTATACTTTTTAACATAGTAAATACAACGAGTAGGTTAAGTCCATTCATATCTTTAATACTTTTTTCTTTTTTTTCTTATTTTTCTACATTTACTCCTAAGTGGAGCATATTGATATCACTGGACGCCTCCAGGAGATTCTTGCCTCGTACCACGCCAATCCTGCGTTGCTAAATTGCGCCGAATAAAGCCGAAAGATCGGCCGACGACCTTCTAGAACGGTGGGATCCTGCAGTTGTAAAGAAGAGGCAACATTGGTTGAGGTTCTCTTGGGGCATGCGCAGCACGTATCCAAGCAAGATCCACCGCCATATCCTCCAAACGCTCCTTACAGGAAACTGCTGCGTTATAGGATTTCAATGTTAGTTTTGAAATCGAACCACCTTATGCCTAATATTCTCCTCAAATACTTACTCTCAAAACTCAGAAGTTTGGTGTTTTGAATTTTGATAAGGTGCCAAAATTTGCACTCATATAGAAGGGCATTTTTTATTTTGACCAAGTATAGACTAAATTTCTGGACAGCACGCATCGTGTTAAAAGTTGCTCCAGTAATTCCTAGGAGGGTTGCGAGCTATTTGTGCATGCTACCATTCTTGGTTATGTAAACTCCCAAATAATCAAAGCTGTTCAATTTCTTGATCTTCGGCCTACTGTTTAGAGAGGCGGATAAGCTTCAGAAAATAATTTGAAGCATATAATCTCGGTCTTTTTGCTATAAATATTAAGATCCAGATGAGCAGAGTTTTTGTGCAGTTTGTTAACAATTTCCTGAAGATCATCAACAGACGTTTGTGTGCGTCGCTATAAGTTTTCATATGAATCAGAAACTTTGCTTTTACTCACTATCACAAGAGACCTTAACACAGTACACTAGATTAGTTCTACCTTTAGAATAGAATTTAAAAAATACATTGTTTATGCAATGTGTACAGGGTCGGCAATGACATTGTCTTTACCTGGTCGATCCATCGAGCTACAGCTCTACCTCTGCTTGTCTAGCACAATGCCTATGATTATTAGTTTCAAGGTCTTGAAGTTTTTTTTATGATTGCAGCATATTGGCTATATTGATATTAACAATCATGAGTTTTGTTTTGTTATTGTTATTTTCAAACCAAATTTCCGATTTTTTTTCGCTACCCGATCCAATACATTTCCCATTTCCAGCTCGTCTTTAGCAAGGAGTGTGGTATCATCTACATAAATATCTGAGGTTATTGATTATTGTTTCATCTACATATGACATTTATAGTTAGAATTTCACTGATTCCAAAAAATATTTTCTTTCCTCGTTCTGTTAATATTACCATGGTAAGTTCGTAAAATGTATGGATTCAAAACTTGAAAGAGCAATCACAAACAGATTTGGCATGATGAGTAGTGGGTAATCCTTGTAAGTCAATAATTTATTCATTATTATCAACACACAATCTATTTGATCATTTTAGGATAATTGTTTAAATAGCCGAAAGGGATCTTTAGAGATTGGTAATTTGAGATAACACCCCAATTAGAAACGTCAATTACGTAACATACTTGTATTAGAAGATATTAGATAATCACAGTCAGATATATCTTAGCATTTGTAACATGTAATTTCTGGTAATTATTGTAGAAATGTAAAAGCACAAACATATAATTCTGAAGTTAAATGCATTAACCCTTTTAGCCCCAACGTTCATTCATGTATTCACAATACCATCATGTCCCAGGAGTCAAAATCTGCTATTTTTCAAGTCTTCTAAGAACAACTTCTGTTTTTATGTTCAGAATGTGTAGATTAGTCAATTTGTCACACGACATAGAACTCTTAAGAATACAACTTCCAGTTCTTTGTAGATCTCTTCGCCACTAAAATAGTGTGAGATGAAGATGGATTGGCATGGTTTAGCTCGAAATCTTATGTGTTGATTATGTTTATGAATAAAGCCACTATTTAATTGACCTTGTTTGTCTTTACTACATGATTTTAGGCTCTTTTTGTTCAGTTTCATGTACATTTATATCTTCATATAACTGTTGTTATTTGACAAATGCCGTAGCGCAGTTGATTAAACGGCCAACTGTAAATATAGCGTAATGGATTTGATTCCTGCAAGTTTCAAGATAAAAATTAATCAAAGATTATTTTTAAAGATTCGTTAAATTTAAAGTTAGTCTAAAGAAATTTTTTGAACACGTGAAAATACAACATTAAATTTAAGAAGTATGAATGTATGAATGTTATATTGTTCTTTGTTTTTTCTTTATATATCCTATGGTTTTCTTTTTCATGTACTCATGTATTTAAAATTATATAAATTCCTATAAATAAACAACTAAAACAGTATAAGTCACTCTCCGAGCACAATAATTTGTCTCTTTTTTTTGTGAGTTACAATGATAACGTTTACTAGATGTGTTAAAGTAGATATGCTTAGAATTTTACAAAAACATGTACTTTTTATGAAATTTATTAATAAAAAAAAATAAAAAAAATTCCCGAGTCTAAATAAATTAAACAGCAAAAAGATTTATTTTTTATTTACTACTTATTAATTAATAATTTTTTGAGCTCACCTTGGTTAATCAAATGTAGTTTATTTCCATCGCCAAAACTTATATCGCTTGATGACGGTTTTTGCTTACCTTTGTGGAAAGAATCGGTTTCTTGACCGGTTCCTCCCGTGGAATATCTTGTATGTTAGTGCAAAGATATTATTGGAACTTTAGAGGCAGAGAAAGTAATAATCGGTAATATTCTTCAGAATTTATTTAGTCGGTATTACACCGAAAAGTTTGTTTTTAAGTTTGACAGCTGACTTCCGGCCAGTTTGTTTTCTTCGGATCAAATTCTAGTCATCTTTTCAAATGATATTTGTGCCAAGTATTTAGCATGATTCACTAAAATTAAACTTATTTTATCGAAAAAACAAACATTTTAAGATGCACAAGTTACATGATTTTTTTCAATTCATTATCCGTTTTAAAAAAAAGATAAAGGATACCAAATTATTTCGAAATATTTCCTTTAGTAATCTCAGAATACAAAATAAGTTGATGTCAACACGAATTGATTTAAGTCTAGAAGGGTTCAATTCGACCGAGATGAAGAACATTTTGGAGAAGGGAAAATATAAATAAAAACAGTTACAGAGCTGAAATAAGCTGGTTTAAGTGGCCATTTTACACACTTTGTAACATTTACCATTCTGCCAATGTTTTAACTTCCGTATTTTTTCAACTCTTCTATTTTTTTACTATCGTTATGTGCTAAAGCCAACCAAAAGCAGGTTGAATAAAAAAATCAAAAAGTGAAAAGCAATCTGAGAAGTTTTTATTCATACATTGCATTGTATTGAAATTATTACATTTATTTTTTAAATATTAAAAAAAAAAAAAATGCACTCAAAAATAGAAAATCATAAAATGTAGTATTAGAAAATTCAGTTTACTTCGTAACAATTCAATGTGTGCCCTGTACGCCTTATGTGAACTGAAAATGCTCAGAATAACAATGCTATCAAGAAAACCTACGAAAACATCAAAAAATAAATAAAACAATAAACTACCTCTCGCTTTACAGCAAAAATATCCAATTTTGTTCACAAGAGAAGCCCCTAACATATACATATATAAAATGCTTGCACGTTCACAGGGTAGCTGTAACGAGGCGTATATAGAACAGGGTAGTTAGTGTTAAGGGTAGCAAGACGTTGAAATGCAACTAGAGTGTGCGCACACTAACTTCAAGTGAAATAATTAGCATTTGCAGTTTAAGCTAGAAGTGCACAAGCGTTATGGCATGGTAATACAAAGTTTCACCCAGAAACAATATCGTTGTAATTTTTTTCTAGGCGGATAAATTCCTAAAAAATCATAGAAAATACTAAAAATGTTGCAATTATAAAACTACAACGACGATAAAGCTTCCACTTATGATCCCTTAAATTAGTGTTGGGATTTAATTGATGCATCCCATGCATGGGGTAGTTACAGTTATTATTGAGTATAATATACGTTTTTATCAATTTTAATTTATTAATATAAATGTTCATGGATGCAGAAAGAGGGGTGGATAGTAGAGTTGGTAATACACCACATTTTCTCCCTTTTACGTTTTTTTATTTTATTTTTCCTAATATTTCTTATTTTAGCATTTATTTTTTCCTATCTTCTTCCGTATTCATAATAAATTAATGTGAAATTTGTAATTGGTGTTTTTATTTTAAATTGTTTTCTTATATCTTCTGTTTATTAAAAAGACTGTATGTTTTTCACAATAAATATAATATAATAACTTTATTTCCCTCTCTTCCGTCGTTATTTCAATATGTTAGTCCCAGTTCTTTAAATCTATCATACTTTTGAGATTTTTGAAGTGCATCTTTGGACTTTTTCCAGTATCTCGATGTATTTAGTGAAGAGCGGACTCTATACTTGGTTTTTAACCAATTCGGTAAAACAATATCTACAAATGCTTCGTTTCAGGGAGTGTATTCTGATTTAATTATTGAAAACAATGAATATCTTGTCCATGAACGTTGGCGTGTATTAAAAAATAATAGTTTTTTACCGTCATGTAAATGCACGTTTTATTTTTTTATTAAATTTAGTCTAAGTGACATTTAAACATCATTCTTAAATTTTCTCCGGAATATTTTATGTTTCCGGAACTAGCAACGAGACGCAAGACTGATTATTTTCTATTTTATGCAACAAAAAATAAGAAAATACGTTGCATTTGGTGTACTTATGCAGTACTCTAAGCACTTAAATTAATGAAATCTAAAATAAAGAAGTCATTGAAAAATTTCCAACTAATCCGAATATAAAACCTGCCTGCGTATCAATCTAAAGTTTGGGTAGCTATTAGAGGCACTATAAAGGAAATCGAATCTCAAACGACCCCCATCAGGCTTTAATACCCGCATCCTTCTGATTTACAGAGCCAATTTTCTCAAAGGGGGAGGCTGTTTTCCGGCCATTTTATCTGCAAATCCTATCGCAGACATTTTCAGCTTGATAACACTCGTATCACGGGAAAATTACAGCTAATTAAGGCATTTGAATTCATTGCCACCATTAACGGGAGAGTTATATCTCACGACTGTCTCTATTGTTAATTTGACATGCAACATTGGGCAATAGCTGCAGGTTTGAGTTTTACAGGTATTTTTATACAAAAGTGATGCACGTGTATAGAATTTATTGCAGTTTGATTTTAATAAGTTTATTTATTAAAATATTTATTTATGCATAAATAAAATAGACGCTTAATCAAAATATTTTAATTATTGACATTTTTTTTAAATTTAAGAATAACTTCGCTTGAAGACGGAAATAAAGATATGGTAGAGCAGGGTGCAAACCTAGGACTTTTGATATGCAAGTCCGCGGCTGTACTACAGAACCAGAACCTGATTAATTTATTTTTTTTGTTAATAAGTGCCGGGTTGTTAATCTTCGTGGAATTATATTGAGAAACTACGTTTTTTTCTTTCATTTATTTTTCCCTTTTTGCACCTAATGATCACTATTTTTGCCCTTGATTATTTTTGTAACATGAAGGTAAGATGTGAGTCGTAAGACTGATATACTTACTTTCACGTAATAATTGATCGAGTAAGGCTGCATTTTTAAATTCATTTCAGTGTCCCATGCACTACTGGGCGCAAGAAGGGACGATTGTGATGATAATGTGATGATTTGGCGGCCTCCGTGGTGTAGGAGTCAAGACGCTTGACTCACACGTGAAAGGTTCCGGGTTCGAATCGTGGTGAGAACACAAAAATTAAAATGTGAATTTTTTCAAGCCTGGGGGTTCTGTAATGTGATTCATCACTGAGATTGGGCCTCCTGGTCTGTTGTGGTGCAAAAATAAATAAATAAGCTCATAAAGAACTGTCATTCCTTCGTTTGTTTTAGAGCACAGATTAATTAAGACCATTACCATATCTGCCTTATTGTCACAAGGACTGCAATAAATAATCAAGATAATAAACATTTTATTTTTTTATTTTAACACTTTATATACGAGTAGATACATGTCGGTATTGTCGATAGCCAGATTGTGGTTTGTGGCAAGAGTTGCTTACTAGTGGTCAACTTACGGATCAAAGGCCTTGGTTTCGAACCCCGCTGTACCACAACCCGTGTTTTCTAATAGTGAGTTATTTACACCCCAATGAAAATGTTTACGAAATTAAAATATTCTAAAGTATTTACGAATATAAAAAAAAAAACAAAAAAGTAATTGTTTTCATTCAAATAATGCAATTTCGTCCACTTAACAAAATCAATGAATATTAAAATTAATCATAAAAAATCATTTAACAATTAGGAATAAAAAAACGAGAAATCAATATTTTTAAAATAGAATAAGAGTTTTTTTTTTTTTAAAAACTATTAAATTAAGTCAAAATAAAATAATAATACAGTGCCTGATTAATAGGAATATTATTATTTTTTCATAAACGAACAAAGTTTTCTTATTTAAAGATTCTTCTCATCGTTTCTTTGAATCCCTTAAAATTTGTATGCGTATATTTATGTTTTTATTTTTTTTTAAATGTTATTATTATACTATTTTTTTTTACATCTGAGCATGTTTTTTATTCTTTATTTTAATTTTTAACTTTTAATTACTTTTACAAATTTTCTTCATTTTTTTACTTTAATTTTAAAATTTAAACAACTTTTATTTATGTTTTTTTTCCTTCTCTTTTTTGTACTTTAATTTATTAGTTAAATAAAACCTTACATTTAATTACTTTAAAATATGGATACTTAACTGGTCCATTATAGTTAAATCTAACTGTGTAAAATATAAAACTATCTATCTGTCTGTATGTTTCCTAAATAAAAAAATAAAATAAAATAACACATGTTGACTCGAAGTAAAATAAAATATAAAAACTGAAACTAAAAATAACAAAAAGCAAAGGCATTGAAGACAAAAATAATGGTAGTGAATCAGTATGACAGATAATATTTGAGCTTTATATTTATTTATTTATTAACGGACATTGTCCATGTATACAGTTTATAGGGTTCAAATATTACAATTAAAGAATAGTTCATAAGGGACATCAAGACAAGATCTGGACTATTTATTTATTTATTAAATAAATGTGAAATTTAATCCATTAAATTTTATTTTGAATACCGGCTTACCAATATGTAAAATAAAATTCTACCAACTAACGGCCATTCAGAATAAATAATATTTAAGCGGTCAGAAAAAATAATTTATTTTCATACCAATAAAATAAAGGTTTAAAGTTAATTAAAAATACTTAAATAATCGCAAACGTCTATACGTTGTTCAAATGCAAAAAATATTCCATTACTAAATATTTCACGATTAAGCTTGGGGTAAAAGCAATTTAATATTTTAATTTTCTTTCAGTTTTGTATAGACAATCGGCAAAAGATGTGGCGTGAATATATAATGATCTGCGGCAATAGATCCTTCTTTATCACCAATTAATTTATATTCACGGAATCCTACCGAATTCCTCTCTCGTAATTAAGCATTATTATTTATTATCCTATTATTCATAATTATGGTCGAGTTATCTCTGTCTTTGTGGAAGAGTGGCGAATAATAATAGAGAAAAAACTGAAAGGGCGTATTGACGAAATTAGAAATTCGATGACGCTGTAAAAAAAATTCAGAGAAAGGGCTTTTTTAGTACTTTTAAATAAATTTACTGAAATTGTGTCTCGAACTTTGGTATTTTTCTTTTTTTTTTTAAAATCTGGATTTATCACAATTTTGTAAAAAACGCTTCTTCTTTATTTTCTTTCCTATAATATAAGCAATTCTTAATTATCGTGGACAAAACAAAAGATAGGACAATATTTTAAGTATTTTTTTATGTACAATATATACTAGGGGCGAATGCTCCTTATAATCGATTACTTGCCGCTTACCATATTTTTTTGACATCAAAAGTAATGTTTTATGTTACAGTATTATTAGGAAAAAACACATCACCAAAAATTATTTTACTTTTTTTTCCAAAGATGCACCGGTACGCTAATAAATTATCCAGTTTTATTAATGACATTTTCGACGTTTGACCCAAAACACGTAATAGCTGCGTGGATGGGTCGTTGCTTTCTAATAACGAAGGCGAGGGTTCGAATCCTCAGTGGGTTCCATTTTTTTTTGCAATTATGTTTTTTAAATTGTTTTTTTTAAATCAAATGTTTGTGCTACATTAGAAAATATTTTTACAGAAAAAATATAAAAAGTTTAAAAAATTACATGTATGTATATATACAAACTGAACCAGTACGAGAGTGCAAATGTTAAAAATTACAAGAATAAAAAAGTTTTTTTTAAGTTAACAAAATATGCGCACCCAAAACCGGTTAAAAAAATATTAATTTCAATAAAAAGTGCGGATAACAAAACCTAAGTTTCTGTGTGCCCGGTTATCTATATTTTCAACGTGGTTTTCATACGTCAGTTTTTTTTATCCAAAATCACACCAAGATCACGAACTTTTTCAACTCGTTGTATAGCTTGATTACTTGTAAAATATTGATGCAAAAAAGGTTTGGAGTTACGTCAAAAAGAAATGAGCAAACATTTGGAGACATTTACATTTGTATTTTTTTTCATAGTTATCTGTTAATCGGTAAAGATCGTCTTGGAGATTATGGCAGTCACTAGTATCTTTGATATTCAGATATTTAATTTTTTTATTTTTTATTGTTAGCATACATTCATTATCATCGTCATTTATATGTGACATCAAAATATTTTTTTTATGGTTTCAAAACCAATATTTGTATATTGTTTCCATTAACCAAAGAGCTTGAAGTTTTCGAAAAAGTAAATTTTACCGCTAAACCGGCTGTTATTTCGTATTAAAGAAAGAAAATCAGTCTAATTGATTTTTTAAATTTGCATAAAACCTTACTAAATAAGCATCTAAGGGCGTGAGTTTCACTTTTTTTTGAACCACACGTTAACTACTGTAGTAGCATTTTATTTTTATCAAACAAAGAAAACATAGATAAACTAACTGTATTACAAAATAAAGCCTTTAGAATCATTTTGAAAAAAAACAGATAAACGAGGGTAAAGTCGATGGTAAATGAAATGAAATTATAAACATATAAACAAAGAATATTTTACAATACAATGATATTTGTTCATAAAATTATAAACTCTAATAAAAAAACAGAATTTTGGAAAAAAATTGATCGGAACCAGCATGAACACGATCACAATACTAGAGAAAAGAACAAAATTAGACTTCCATCTAGGAAAAAGGCAAAGTCACAAAATTCAATTTTATTTAAAGCAATTAAAAAGTATTACGAAATGGAAAAAAATATTTATGAAGAAAAAAACATATCAAAATTTAAAATAATGGTCAAGACATATGTGATAAACAATTTATAAATTAAATATATTTTCAATGTTATTATTAGAACACACATAACAATATGTATGATATGTGTGCCCTACTTTAAGATTTAAATAAATAAATAAAATAAATTGGTTACATTGTTTTAATGAGTTGTAATTTTCGTCAATATTAGCCAGGCGCTCAACGGAATCAGTTCCACGAAGTGTAATCCTTTTGCATTTCGGTAGCTTAAAAACGTGTTCAAATTTGTAATGTGATTAAATTATATCTTCACTAGCAAATAAATAATTTTATCAACATAGATAATTAACAAAACATTCAGACAGTTATAAACTTCAAACCTCGGTTCAAGGCCAAAAGTTGAATGGAATATTTTTTTAAATAACTTTTACGTTCAATGTTATCCGAAATGCAACTCTGTAGACCCCCTTTACTTTGATGTCTACAAAAATAAAAAACTTCATACATCATCGGCCCACTTTAATGTTTATGTATTGGAAAATGCGTTCGCTTTGCAACGCGAGTACCAGTTCAGTGCCCTATCCAACAGTGAATGGAAAATGTGATGGTGGTATTACTTTTATATGCATAATAAAAAAGGATTTATGTAGATTATATGCAATAAAAAATAGATATATAAGTAGAAATGTAACAGTACATACGGAGTGTGCAAAATTTCACTTAAGATGATTTATTACTTAGTTGAGCAAATTATATTAATACCAAAATATGCAAGGGTTTACGGTTGACACTCAAGAAGAGTTGTAAACTAAATACTAAATACACGGGCCAGAAACTAAACAAAAAATTGGTCAGAAACCTGAACAAAAAATTTCGTTTCTTATTTTGAAAATTTTAATTGCGTCTATTTATTTTTTTGGGCATGCGCAATAAGTAATACGCATTATGCACAAAATACTGGAGATACGCGCGTGCAAATACTGAATAAAATAAATTGTTAAATATTGGATAAAAAAATGGAAGGATTCTTTCCGATTTTTTCATAGTCCACTATCTTTGCTTAGCTTAACCGTAGCTTTGTTTTAATCACGTCTGAAACAACATCTACTTTATTTTCCTAACCTCTCCTATTTTCCTTTATTTCATTGAATACTAGTTTTGATATTAATTTATTTATGTATTGAAAAAAATCACAAATGCAAAATTACAAACCAATATTTTACTTAAGCATTATGAATAAATCAAACAAGCGAAGCAAGTCGGTATAGCATAATATTTGAGCCTATCTATTGGTTCTATGGGCAATGCCCAATCGAAAAAACCGATATTTTGGCGCAAAAAAAAACACGAAAACATTTTTTACATAACTGATATATATTTTTATTTTTTTTATATGTAAATATGGGCACGCACTCACACGCTGTATTTTTATCGCTTGCAACACCAAGTGTAACGCGCTGACTGGAACTGCATGACATCGCCATGATCGATCACTTTAGATTCTACGTGTCCTTCGTTGACTTCAGTTCATTTTGCGTTTTGCTCTTTCTTAGACTTTTAAATACCCACTTAATATAAATTCATGTCACGGTTAATTCATTCAGTGTTGTTCTCAATTTTATTGCTTTTTATATAATCTTGTATTTTTTATTATCTATTAAAAACTCAGAACAGTGTAAGCGAATCTTTCATTTTATTTTACGCAACCTTAACAACACTACGGTAAGTTAAACAAACTATGTCATTCAAACAAAAGAATTCACTTTATACATATTGCGAAATAAATATAATATAAATGCTAATCTCTATTTTGGTTTTTGTGTTTATTTTTTTTCTCGCGTACGTTTTGTAGCTAAAACTATAAAAAGTAAACACTTTTAATTTTGCTGGTAGGTTGTAAGAAATTGTCATATGGCAATTAGCTTGCCAGTTTATAAATATACATGCAAAATATTTTTTTTGACAAATATTTTTAATATTTGCGCAGAATCAGAGTGGAAAATAGGATCAAAATAATCACAAGTTCCTAAATATACCATTGAAATAAATTATTACATTTAAAAAAAATGTTTTCTGATCCACATAATACTGTTATTACTTGTTCTACTTAGTATCACACAATAATACTAAAATGACGCTCTTATTTTTATATTTTATAAGGGTCGAATGGCTTTTATACTGCCATCGATATTACACAAGGCTTTTGGTTATTCACGAGTCTAGAGGATAGGGTAGCTATGTAATATTACTTAATGTATGTTGGTTATGGTAAGCAAATAAATAATTTATAAACAATATTATGTAAACATAACAAATTGTGATTATCATACCAACGTCTTATGTAAAGGTTATTGTTTGTGAACCGTTATAAATAATGAAAATATATAAAATAAATACGGGCATAATTTATTTAAAGCCACAGATCTTAGTGTAAGTTTCATAAAAAAAAAAATGGTTACTTTATAGTCAAAACGAGTTTCTTAAAAACTTTATTTAAAATTATTAACCACTTATATTTTCCATGCTGATAAATGAATTTATTCGTTTTAATAAAATAATTGCAGTTTTTATTTAGCAACAATATTTTAGGTTTGTCAAAATGTTCGTGCGCAAAGACTAGATTTCACCCCCCCAGGGAGTTATAAACATGAACATATTATTATAATAGAAATTCAGAAGATTTTAGAGAACATTTATGAAGTCAAGGTATTCCGAGGCCTTAAAGCCCGAGTCAACGAATTTTATCTGAGTAAATAAATTATTTCACCCACATGCTATGCAATTTTTGAAAATAATTTTTAATTTTAATTTTAATAGACCAGTTTGTATAAAAGGTTTCAGTTCTTTAATACCACAAAAATCAGCAGATGCTAGGATTGATTTACTTAACAGCGTACAAAAGATCTTAAAATAAGGAAAAATATAAAATGACAGCAAAAATAAAACACTTGTGCATTTTTAAAAAATACATTTAAAAAAGTGACAAATAATATAAATATATTATTATTTAAAGTTGTTATCATTCAAGCTAATAATTAAAACTCCGAGAGCCAGAAAATTTAAGGGTCCTTCAAACTGTTATTGGCAAAATGACGTCTTAACATTTATGACTTGTGTTTTATATATTTTCAACTTTTTTCTCATCCTTAACCTTCTAACAGTGCACTTTTTACCCTTTTCTACCTCATATTTTATGTTTTTCAACCATTTCTATCATTATATTTGTAAAAAACTATAATTGCAGGTATATACTCCTTTTTATAGTGAAAAAAGAAATAACAAAGACGCATAATGTGAAGACTTTCTGTTACAATAAACGAAAAGAAAATAAATAATGTTAACTGACAGCTCATGCAAATTTGGCAGTTATGTTTAAATGAATTTTATTTTTTTTTATACTTTCATTTTGCCATAAGTGTTTTTTTTAAATAATTAATAACTTTAATATTAGCGATTGAGTTAGTGTAAATAAAAACTTCAGTTTTTTATATCTTAATACATATTCCGATTAAATTTATGTCAAACATCGCTTACGCTTATATGGCTCTCAGTACATCGCCTTATTTGAGCCATGCATATAATATAATATGACTAAATAACCGAAAAAAATATTTTTTTAAATTAGCGTGAAAGTGGCGATGTATTATATTGCATTCCTATATATTAAGGTATTAGTGTAAGTACTGTCACTGCGCAATCGAAAAAATATGTACAATACTAAACTTATTTACTAGTATGGTAAATATCCACATTAAAATTACTGATCTCGAGATTCTGAAGCAACGGTTATAAGGGAAATAGTTGCGAAAATAAAAGCTGTAAAGTCGTTTTATTTATCGATTTTAAGAAGAACTTTATAGCACAAAAAAGCATACAACTGGCTTTATTAGTGGTGGGGGCAGCGGGGAGGAATAAATTAAGTAAAATGGCGGGAAAAGTATACAAAGCGGAAGCGCCGGAAACGTCAACGATTGAATAGGAATTATTTCTGAGAAAAGTTTTGATTCGCCCGACAGAGAATTGATGTTAGAAAATCTCATTATTCCGTGTTGAATTCCCGTGTTTACGGATACCAAGCAACTGGGAGTTATTGTGGCGAATATTGCTTTCATACACAGTCATAATTTTTTTTTTCCTGAAATAAAAACAAACAATGCTTTATCATTTCACAGATTTTATTTATTTGCTTTAAAAAATGTGGTCTCTGCGGTTTAGTTCTTTTTATAATTTTGTAGAATGAAGAATTTGTAACGAAATATATAGATATTGAAAGGAGAGTGAGTATCGGGAACAGAATGAGCGGTGCGTAAATGTTTGTGGCCAGAGGCAAAATTAGCAGTTCACAAACCCAGATGGATGGAAGTTAAGTATGGGTTTGGAAAAGCAGGGATGACAGTAGGCTGAATGCTGTCAAAATGCAATATTTGAGGCAAATGTGTGGTAAAACTATGTACTATGGATGCACAATGTCAAGATCTGTACAATATGTAAGGCTTACTGACAAAACTAATAAAAGGACCGCTGCGTTAGTTTCGACATGTGGAGTTAATGGGCATCTCCACCAAAAACGAAAAATGAGTTATTGATGCCAAAATTAACTTTTTGTAAAAACTTACCTACCTCAATAATAGCGTAATTGAAAACTGTTTCTTAATCTTGCAAAAACAAATTTCAATTATACTACTTGACACCGCAAACTTAGCATTCTCACTTGAGTTAGTGAAGCATAATTAAAAATCTCACAATAATTTTTTTAAAGTGTTTCGCAAATATCTCAGTAAAATGTTTACGTAATAACTATATGCTTAAGGGTCAAAACCACCAACGCTCATTATGTGTAAATGATCTAGGTGTCTTCCGTGATAGTAAATTACATTCGACGCCCATGTTGACAGCATCATAAAAAAGTCATCGCGTGCGCTTAGCTTTGTTATGCGTAGCTCTACGTCGTTCACTATGGCAAAGACACTTAAAATCCTTTACTGTACATTAGTGCGAAGCAACTTACAATATGCATCACAAATATGGGATCCTATGTACAATGTGCAGATATCACGCATTGAAAATATTCAAATAAAAATCGTAAAGTTCATGTGTTTCCGGTTGAAACTTGAATTTAAATCCGACCAGTATATTCATATATGTAAAAAAACATCACCTATTGCCTCTGCAAAAACGTCGTGAAATAGCGGAATTGATTTATTTACTAAAATTGCCTCTGGTTTAATCGACTGTCCTGAACTACTATGCAAACTTTCTATCAATGTTTCTTCCAAAGTTTTAAGAAATAACCCTCTTCTTCACATACCTCTTATTTCATCTAATTAAAGGCAAAATTCATATTTATGGCGAACTTTTAATAATTTTTATATATTAAATAAATCATTGAGCATAGATTTATTTGCAAATAATCTTAATGGCGTACGGCGTTTGCTTTCGAAATAATTCGTAGTATTTTTTTTCTTTTCTTTTGAATTTACATTTAGTTACATTTCATTTTATATTCGAGAATCTTTTTTAACTTACTGTGATGCTACTTGTGAAAAACTGTAATTGGCTTATTTGTTTTGTTATATACATACAAGATAATTATAGCTGTTGGTTATCCAAAAAAAAAAAAAAACTTCTTCAATGGAGATTACTAAATTTACTTCTAATTCCCTCACACATGTTATTCTAATATTGAAATCAAACGCTTATTTAGTTTACGCTTTTGGCCATAAATACTAATTTAGTACATTGAATGTTTAAATAATGAAATTTAAAACTTATATAGTACCTAGACTTGTATGTACATAAAAACCTTAAGTCTTTTAAATATTTACAGTCGTTTAAAAATACCTCAACACGGCGAAATAGTTGTCTGATTTTTTTATTATTTGAACAAAAAATAAAATTAAGTAAATTAGAAGACTAAAGTCAGTGCTTAGTATAAATATTTAAAATTGAATTTCACTCTATAAATACATCTGCGTAGTTAAAAAACCACATTGTTTTTCCCTACAGATCTCCGTGGCAGTAGAGCTTCACCCCCCTGGCCTGCCCCGACCCGCCCCTCACCCAGTCAACAATGATGAAGGAGAAGATATTCAGGTTCATGTGACTGCTGAAGCGGGTAGTCTCGTCTGCTTGATCGGTGGAACTGATAATCAGGACAAGTTCGATCCGTGGAACAGGTAAGAAATCAAATTTCGTATATTATTTTATTAATTGATTTGGTTTGATGATTCCAAAACAAATTTTAGCTTACCTACAATTAAAGAAGTTGAATATTTTTTTCATTTACTTTTTTAAAAAATATTTTGTGAAATCCATAGTCATAAACACAATAATACGGTTAAAATAAAAAAGATACTTGATAATTTAATAAAAATTATTTTAAGCTTTTTTAAGATTAACAATAACGAGAGAACCCTTTAAATACCCTGTCATCGCTCTTGTATTTTCTTGCCTCCTCTTTCACAGTAGTAGCCGCTCGATTGTAGAATAATAGAATGTAGATTTCACAAAAGTAAACAGATGGAAGAGTTGAGGGAATGTGGATGTTTCAACATAGGCAGAATAGTGAATATTACACAGTGTGTAAAGTGGCCACTTAAACCAGCCGACGATAGGCCATAAGCTCTGTAAATGCCTAGACTTCCATATTTCCTTCTCAAAAATATTTTCTCTCTGTTGCAACAAATTAAGATCTGAATAACTCCCTAAGGAGGCAATTCAACCTGGCAGAAATTCGGTACTTATTTTTTTATTTATTTATGCTTTATAAAATTACCTAATAACGTCGGTAGGGTTCATAGTCCATTGATCGATGACACACACACGTGCAATGATTTCACCTGAAATATAGATCGACGACCGATGAAGCTAGACATCGTTTTATATTGAATACAATACATTATATTCTGAAAGACTTACAGTATTGCACATAATGACGAGAGCAACGTCCTGCAGTACATTACCATGGAGAAATTAACAACGTAGTAGTTTTTTAAGGAGTAGTTTTACATTTTAGCTATAAGTTACTTTGTAGACGTCGCTTAGTACGCAACTGCCGTTTTAAATTCAATTGTGGCGTGTTTCGTCGTTTTTAAGTGTTAAAATACTGCTGGAATTAAATGGGAATACTGTTGGATCACATTTCATGTGTAAGAAGCGAATTCACTCAAACAATGATTTAAGAATTCGATTATTTTACCGTCTGTCAGGTAGCGAAATAAAACAAGATGGACATTTTGTAAGTATTTCCAGGATAATCGGATGTTTTACCCGGCTTTCTATTACTAAGCCTTAGTATAATACTAAACAGTATTATTTACTTTAATTATTAAATGTTTTTTTTTTACTTTCGCCAAATAAAAGTACCTGTTTTTTTTATAGTCTAGTGAGTACAATATTTTTTGTGGTCAAACATAACATAACACAAAATTAACGTATACTTGTGGTATGATAGTAAATTGTTCGCGATCTAGCAAAATTACGCGGCTACATCACGCATGCGCGCAGGCGAGATGACGCGCAGGGGGGGAGAATTGGGAAACTTTTGAAAACAGTGCGATGTATGCAAACTTGGTTCTACGCGCCTTCTGGTATATTATAATTCTATGATTGCAACGTCATACATATATTATTTTTACATATTACTTCAATAAAGCCATTTTCTAGGATTTTTCTTCTTCCTTGCGGATCGGGTGTATTTATTTAATTCTAAAAGCCCGCTGGGTCGAAAAAATACGCACGTGACGGTGGTGGATCAAAATTAACCCAGTTTTTAATTTCGTAGCAATTTCAATATTATTTTATCAAAAAATCGTATTCTGATTTAACGAAAAGCCGTGTAGTTAAGTTTTGTGTCCGATTCTTCAAAATTTAAATTAATTGTAATTCAAAATATCTGAGCGCATCGAAATTACTTTTTACGTAATCAATAAGTTCCAAAATTACTATTACTAATCGGATCCATCTCCGGTGGGCATATGTTAATTGAAATCGTTTCTCATACGATTACATAATGTATTTTCTTATTTTTATTTTCTTTTTCTAGAGACTTCGGAAACATATCAATTTAGGCTTACCCGTAGAATACATTTGACAAGTGCTCAAACAGCCGATGAATTATTTATACTTTTCCATACACCGATTCCATACACATTTCGCAAAATATAAATAATGTATGGAATAATAGACGAAACACAGACGAAGCTTTCTCGTGTGGCGTAATCACGTCGTATCAACAATACTCAGATGCTCACTCATCATTTCCATCTTCTTTTAGGTCAAGTAATATATTTTATTCATACTAATATTATAAATGCGAAAGTTTGTTTGTTTGTTTGTGTTTCCTTCACGTTTTAACGGGGCAACCGATTGACATTATTTTTGCATAGGGATGGCCAAAGAGGTGAGAAATTAAATGGGATACTTATTTTTCATCCCCAATACATCAACATTGAGCAACATCATTTGAAAATGAGTAGGCGGTAAGGTGAGATGTCAAACAGAATTAATTTAAAATTAATTCCCAATGCTTCTATAATTGACTTGCTTTATCTATGGTTAGTTTTGGTTTGCTTTTCGTTTTGGTTTTGTAGTAGGATTTTAGAATTGTGAAGAGAATAACAATGTTACATCACCATAAACAAACGAGACATTGTATTTCTTTTATAGCGAGAGTTGGAAGACCAAGGTACTTTCGGCCCCGTTAAAATGTATCTTTCCATGGGGAAAATTCTTATTCATCAACCAAAACTCTAATTGATAAACTACACAACTAATGAATAACCTTTATAATTTCTCCCTTATACCACATGAGCAGAGCCGCGGGTAAAAATTAGTTTTAAATTATATATAAACATAACCTGATTCCAATTCATCTTTTAAAAGAAATTTAAAAGAAATTTTTTTTTGGTAATTTTTTTAATATTTTATTTTATTTTAATTATACCCCAAAAACATTCATCAAATAGATTGAATAAATGCATATTTCATAATTAATATATTATTATAATTGTACAACTAATTGAATTATATAGTTATTAGCTGTTGTGGTTTTACTTTTTAAACCAAGTTGTGTATTTTAAACAAGCGCTATGCACGATCTTCAAATAAAAAAATTAATTATTTTCAATCTTTTCAATTAAAAAAAAACAGTATAACTGTTTTCTGCCCAACAACAACAACAATAAACCATCACGCCGTTTCCCCGTTAGAATAGGCAGAGAGGATAGAACGCCACATAACTCTATCTTTGCATACAGATCTCGCTTCCTCTACATTCATACATCTTCTCATGCACGCGCGCCGATTATTCCGACTTTTGACATGTCTATCTTCAAATATTTGTTGGATTTGGTCATGCCATGTCTTTCTCGGTCTTCTTCTATTTCTGCATCTATCAACATTCGTATTGTAAATATTCTTAGCCGTTCTTACGATGTCCATTCGTTCTACATGTCCGAACTAGCGCAGAGCTCCTTTCTTGATTTTGTCGATAATGCTTGTCTCAGTCTTACATAATGTACGGATCTCAGCATTTGTGCATCTATCGTACATAGTTTTGCCACACATTCGCCTGAGAGATCGCATTTTGACAGCGTTCAGCCTACTTTCATCCCTGTTTTTCCAAGTCCATACTTCGCTCCCATACATCAGGGTCGGGACCAGGACTCTTTTTATTCATTTGACAAGGTTGATTTAAGTGCACTGTTCACTCTGTTCCCGGCACTCACCCTCCTTTCAATATCTTTACACTTTTAACTTTTTACACTCTTTTTTTTCGCACCACAACAGGCCAGGAGGCCCAATTACAGTGGTGAATTACACCACAGAACACCCAGGCTTGAGAAAAATCATATTTATTTTTTTGTGTTCTCTCCGGGAATCGAACCCGGAACCTTCCGTCTGTGAGTCAAGCATCGTGACCACTACACCACGGAGGCCGCCTCAGATCTTTCTCAGTCATTTCATCACCATTAAACATACTTCCCAGATATACAAATTCCTCTACTTGTTTTAGCATAACTCCATTCACAGTGATTTCACATTTAGTCATACTTTCATTTCTTTCAATAACCATCATCAAAAATATCAAACGATTTAAAAAATATCCGAATAAATATTATCTCCCATCTGTGTAACCTTTAAACAAGAGAAGGATGCAAAGGCTCACACCGGAAATTGTATATGAGGGACTAAACCTCAGTTCTATGATTCTTGAGTCAAGATTTACAGCATAGATTCTGTTGGCAGTGATGAATAGGTGATGATTTGAAATGCCTCATGGGGATGTATATCTACGTGCGTATTTACATAAATAATTGGATATACATGCTTAATTAATAATATGCATGAAGTAATTAATATGTAAGGATAAGTAATATTATATATTACATAATTATTAAAACGCCAAACTAAAATCGTACGAATGGTTTATATTTCCAAGGCAATTAATCAGTTAAAAAAATTAAATAAAATCAGTCAATTTTGATTCAATTATTTTAAATCTACGTCATGATTACTCATCGCATTTAATTACCAATTGGTGTCGTTATTTTAATGCCTTTTCACTTTTGATAATCTTATTTTACACGGTAAAACCATATCGTCACTTAAGCGGCAACATGACCAATCTCATTTTTTTACCAAATTGAGATAAGTATGTACAAAGCTTTGTAGCCATCTGAATCTCTGAAATGGGTTTATTGAAATAAACTTGTAACCTAACTTGAATTTTAGAACCATTTTGAGTTATTTCTTAACTTTAAATAGATGTAAGCTTTTAAATGTATTGAAACAGAGAGAAAAACATTTTTGAGAAGATAATATGGGAGTTTAGGCATTTGCAGGAGTTGTGACCTGTCATTGGCTGGTTTAAATGGCCACTTTACACACTGCCTGCAAGCGTTTGAACGTACTCAAAACATTGTGAATAAACTACCTGGTAAAAGAAGTATAAAAAATTGGAAAATTGTTTTCAGGCGTTGCCTAGTAGGTGAATTGGTTCAGCCGGATAAATCTCACCCGCATGATAAAGGTTTCAGCTCTTTTACTTCACAAAAGTCAACAGATGGAAGAGTTGAGAAAATGTGTGAAAAATTCATACATAGGCAGAATGGTGAATGTTACACAGTGTGTAAACTAGCCACTTAAACCAGCCAATGACAGTTCATAAGCCCTGTAAATGCCTAGAGTTCCATATTTCCTTCTCGAAAATGTTTTCCCTCTCTGTTGCAATAAATTTAAATATGAACAACTCCCTAGGGAGAGGATCCAGTCGGTTTGCAAGCGTTTGGACATACTCAAAACATTAGTAGATTGGTTCAGCCGGATAAATCTCACCCGCATGATAAAGGTTTCAGCTCTTTTACTTCACAAAAGTCAACAGATGGAAGAGTTGAGAAAATGTGGATGTTCAAACATAGGCAGAATGGTGAATGTTACACAGTGTGTAAAGTAGCCACTTAAACCAGCCAATGACAGTTCATAAGCCCTGTAAATGCCTAGACTTCCATATTTCCTTCTCGAAAATGTTCTCCCTCTCTGTTGCAATAAATTTTAATATGAACAACTCCCTAGGGAGAGGATCCAGCCGGTCTGCAAGCGTTTGGACATACTCAAAACATTGTGAGATATAAGCTTAGCTATATTCATTACATGTTTTTAAAATAAAACTTTAAGCAATTAAGGCACCCCCTCGACTGCATTTTATGAAAATAATACCAATTAAACATAAAGTATTTGGAAATTGAGACGGTAAAAATTGTACACAAAGTTGGATTGGTAAACATAAAAAATGATGACATGGCTGTAACCGCTGACATACACAAATATAAAACCAGACAACAACACTACCACTTTAAAAAGCAAGGATAAATGCAGGACAGTCGGAAATACGATACAATGGACTACAACTGTAGAATTCAATAATTTACCTGGCTACTTGAAAAATTATATTGGAGACATTAAAGTAAAAAAGTCAACATTAAATAATTACTAAATGACTTAATTAACCACTTTTGAGTTTTTTTTGTATATGTATTGTACTCATATATAATTTGTACATGTTATGATACTTAAAAGTAGGGTTATTTGCGTTGTTAGTGAAGATCCCAGATTGGTTTACAAGTTTATTTTGACCTGTTGACTCTAGGAGAGATTATCGTGAAATGAGTTATCTAGGATAGGTGGGTGTGCAGATACTGTGGCTATGTTATTGTTGGCAATCAACATACCTACACATCTTACAGATACAAATGTAATTACATAAATATACAAAATCAACATCACAAAATATTTTTTGTGTGTACATTATCATCATTCCTCTTTTCGCACCCATTGGTGCATAGGGCACTGCATTTGTAAACCAAATGCAGCGTATTTTGATTTTCTTGTATATTTGTACATTTTATGTATATTTCATTAATTTATTTTCATGTTTTTCATAACACTTTTTTTCTATATATTTACCTCACCGGGCACAACCTATGTCTGGGCATTCATTTACATTATTTAAATTATTATTATGATGGCTAAAAAATATACGTAAAATAAAACATGTAAATTCATACTTAAATCTACACATACATAAATATACTAAAAAATAACAATAATAATAATGCAATAAGTTCAGCACATACATAAGTACCGTGCAGATATTGAGCCGGGAAACAAGCTACTGTCGTAGGCTGTTTGGCACCTGTACATTAGCAAGTTCCTGGTAGCCCAACATCTGCTTAAATACAAAATATATATGACAAATGACAATATCACAGACAAGATTATATTCATCTAAATATTGTGTGGATATATGTTAAATACAAAATATGATAAACAACATAAACAACATGAAATTAAGGTTAGGTGTTCAGTCCTGCCCTATAGACACTCGACAAGATGCATTGAAATTTTCCGGTTTAAACTACTTTAAATATCAATGTTTCACGTCCACTCTGCTAGGAATCGAAGCCTATATCTCAAGAATGGTGAACAAATACGCCAACCACCACACAACGAGGCAGACATATCTTCACTCGATTTTGCAGGATTTTCACATGAGAGTAACTATAGATTCAAAAACACAAGTCGAGACACATTTTGGTTCTATTTTATAAAAAAAAAACTGTTTACTTTATCCGCTTGGACACAAATATACACAAACATTAAAAAAATATATATTTTATTTTTATTCTCAGAAAACAAGAAGTACAAATTCATAGTTTAAGATTATTTAAAATAAGTTTTGATTCTAACGGATAAGTGATGTTTTCATTGTAAATTACATGCTCAGATAATCAATATTGTGATTAGGACATTTTTAATACAACAATTATTCATTTTAAAACATTCTTAAATGCATTGTTTAAAACTAATTATTAAAGTTGCAATAAAACTGTATTTTTGGTGCAATTTTTTCTCTGTTTTTGATGTGCATTAAAATTATCTCTTTCTGAAATTAATTTATCAAATATGTTCGTGTTCAATATATTGTACTTACTGTAAACTAATTTTTATTGTTTGTTTTTTACATAGATTTGTTAAAAGTGAGTTATTTACAACTCGTTGAAAATGGTCGTCAAAATGACATATTTGGATTAATCACACAAATATTTTTTTATACATATTTACATATTTTGTTTAAATTCTTTACAAGTTGTTTCCAATTTGATTTTTGATTCTAGGATTTTTCTTATTTCTATATTTTTTTTCTTTTTATTATGAAATGTTTCACTTTTTATTTTTCATTGCAGCATGTTTTTTTTTGTTTTAAAATGTATACAAATAAAAAATGTTGTTTTTTTTTTAAAATCATTACTTACTATGTTTATATCTACCTGTATAGTTTTTGTAAACGCTCCTTGGGCGTATTGTAAAGTTAAATAAATCAATAAAAATAAATAAATAAATTAACTATCTTTATAATTTCACTGACAAGGATAATATTATCATACATAAATATATTTGTTAATTATGTTCACAGTAAATAAATAATGTAAAAATATAATTTAGTTCTTCCCACGAAATTTCCACCTGAAAAAAATCACTTTTTTATTAGAATGGCATTATAACGAACTTGTAAACCCTTTAGAGTATTAAAATCCTACCCTTCGGTTGCAACTCGTGTAAGGGTGAATTCTAGTGGAAACTCTTTTGTTGTGATGTTTGAAATGTATTTAACTTCCCCTGGACTTCACAATAATGTATGATGTAGCATTTTATACGCAATTTAGTTTTGTTTTATTCTTTTGTACCACAATAAATACAACAAGAAATACAGTTTTGTATGGGAAATAAAATCCGAACTCAGTTCAGTGTTATCTATTGTAGTAGTTACTCTCAGCTCAAAATCCTTCAAAAGGAAATCGAGTGTAGACTGTTGATTAATCTGCCTCTTAGCATACTGATTATTACTAGAGATAAGCGTTTCGGTTATTTAAGAAGATTAGCAGTAACAGTTACCGTTTTACAAATTAAACTGTTTATTTATTTATTTTATTTTATGTATTTATTATTTACATACAATATTACATTTTTATTGTTTTTTTAAAACATGTTTAAATGATTCTTTTACAGGAGTCATCATGCCAATTAATATATGGCTTGTCGGTAAAGATCCTTTACGTGAAAACACATAATAACACTACATAGTTGTATAATAATAATTACTGCTAACTTGAATAAAAGGAGCCAAAAAAAAATTATGTAATTTATGTTTTCAATTAATATTTTAAAAAATGCAAAAAAAAGCAAAAAATAAGTGTTTGATATCGCAATTATAAGATAAAAAATAAATAAAAAACCGGAATACCAAAATTTAAAACAGAAGTGTGAACATAATTAATAGGCACTAAGCCTTTTTAAAAAAACATTATTTCTTTACATATCTAACTAACTAACTAACTAACCATCACGCCATTTCCCCGGAGGGGTAGGCAGAGAGGATAGAACGCCACACCACTCTGTCCTGGCACACTTCCTTTGCTTCCTTCACATTCATACATCTTCTCATGCACGCACGTCGATTATTCCGACTTTTCACATGACCACTTTCAAGAATTTGTTGTACTTGATCATGCCATGTCTTTCTCGGCCTTCCTCGACTTCTACAACCAGACACATTCGCATCATAAATCTTTTTAGCCGTTCTTTCATCATTCATTCGCTCCACATGACCGAACCATCGCAAAACTATGCGACATCCCATCGGTGATAGGTAATAAAGAACTCACACGAGAGGTAGTATTATACATGATCAATATAGTGCAGGCTATTGGTATAATAAACCAAAGTAGGGAAGAAAATGCCGAACACTCCTCTAGTGGAACGGAAGGCCTGTTGACTACTGCCAACAGGCCGGCTTCTCCTGAAGAGTTTTGAGTGGTTTCCTCTCCACATAAGCAAATGCTGAGAAGTTCCTGATTGGCCCACATTAGTATATCCCTCCTGATCCCAACAGTTTAGATCAATTTAAAGAAATTTAATTGCAGAAAAATCCACTTTTGAAATATAAACCTTGTTTATTATAAGCAAGGTAAATAATAAAGCAACTCCTATATAAAAAAAAAATTAAAAAAAAAAACCATCGCAAAAGACCTTTCTTAATTTTGTCGATAATGCTTAACTCAGCCTTGCATTCTGCTCTAATTTCGACATTAGGGCACCTATCATACATTGTTTTTCCGCACATTCGCCTGAGGGATCGCATTTCAACAGCATTCAGTCTACTTTCGTCCCTTTTTTTCCAACTCCATGCTTCGCTTCCATACATTAGGGTTGGTACCAGAACTCCATTATGAACTGCTAATTTAGCCTCTTGCGATAGACACTTATTTGCTACGACAGACTTTAAGGCACCATTAACTCTGTTACCGGCATTAACCCTCCTTTCAATATCCTTGTCCATAAATATCTATTATAAATAAATAAATGTATATATATATATATTTATTTATATCTATATCTATATCTATATCTATATCTATATCTATATCTATATCTATATCTATATCTATATCTATATCTATATCTATATCTATATCTATATCTATATCTATATCTATATCTATATCTATATCTATATCTATATCTATATCTATATCTATATCTATATCTATATCTATATCTATATCTATATCTATATCTATATCTATATCTATATCTATATCTATATCTATATCTATATCTATATCTATATCTATATCTATATCTATATCTATATCTATATCTATATCTATATCTATATCTATATCTATATCTATATCTATATCTATATCTATATCTATATCTATATCTATATCTATATCTATATCTATATCTATATCTATATCTATATCTATATCTATATCTTTATCTATATCTGTATCTGTATCTGTATCTATATCTACATCTACATCTACATCTATATCTATATCTTTATCTAATCTGTATCTGTACCTGTATCTTTATCTGTATCTGCATCTTTATCTGTATCTGTATCTGTATCTGTATATGTATATGTATATGTATATGTATATGTATATGTATATGTATATGTATCTGTATCTGTATCTGTATCTGTATCTATATCTACATCTTTATCTATATCTATATCTAATCTGTATATGTATCTGTATCTGTATCTTTATCTGTATCTGTATCTGTATCTGTATCTATATCTATATCTATATCTATATCCTATATCTATATCTATATCATATCTATATCTATATCTATATCTATATCTTCATCTATATCTATATCACATACATATCCATAGTAACAAATTAAACCCAACTGGAACCACATATTTCAGAGTTCTTTTTTCCTTGTTCCAAAATGATACAGAGTCACAGAATTCCTCGAACCGGCAGCGCCTTTATAGATTTATATAGTACACATTTGTTACTCCTTATTTTGTACATATTAGTAGATACTATTTTTTTGACGATGGAATACTGTAACTTAGTATCATATCTCTTATCAGGAAATTATTTATAAATAACAGTTTAGAACAGCGTAGACAATATATCTGATACAAACAGCTGAAGTAGTTTAATTCGAGAAGTAAAAAAAACCTGACTTGTTTTCTTTACAGAGACAGTTTATATTTTTGTGTTTCAGCTATTTCAGTAGATTAACTGTTCAATAATAATTGTTTAATTTTTTTAACCACCTTTAGGTATTAATAGTACGTTGTGAGGCTGAACCACGTTTTTTATCAAAACGTTTTTTAAAAAAAAGTAATATCAGAATAATTATCAGATTTGAAAAAAAATTTTCAAAAGAATTCTAAAATAATTTATTATGACTTGATATAACTGTGAGGTTCATAGTTTATGATCGATGACACATACGCGCTGAATAATTTCACCTAAAATATAGAATCATGACTCCAAGTAACAAATCGGCGTTTTCTATTGAATTCAATTAATCACATTCTGCAAAACACGAGATCAACGTCCTGCAGTACATTAACATCGTTCCATGGAGGTATGAAGAACAAAGGAACGTGGCATATAAAAAGACCACGGGGCGCAGTCAACGCCCAGTTCAGTCCAGTAAACTTCAGTCAGTCAGTCACTCAGATCCAGCATGTAGTTCAAGTGCGGTCTCTTCAACCCATCTTCGTCGCCACGCTCAGGCTACACAACCAAGTGCTGTATCTTATTCGCCACGCAATAAAAACACATTAACAGCAACTTCGTGTCTTCTGTCAATCTATTTAATCTGTAGAAGCTTCATCAACCTCAGCAACATAAATCATACATATCTCTCTTGTCTTCGAAAATATTGTAATCGTATATCGCTATAACAGGTCTAAATTAAAATTAGGGACAACGGATTATTAAACAGAACAAATGTGTAAAATTTTCGTTGTTACAAACCCTTATTTCAAAACATGTAGTCGTTTGCTAAATGTAACAATGTTACTGCACTGTTTACAGAATTTTTAGAAAGTCTTTTAATAGAATGGGCGGTGGCTGAGGATTTTGATAAATAGGTATTTGAGCATTGTTTTTCTGCCACTCTCTCACAAATGCCTCCCCAATATTGTGCAAAAAAGACAATTGTACGTCGGACTAATTATACCATACAAAAATCGACGGAATCGATGTTTTGCTGCCCGTTTTCCGCACGCCAAACCTGAACCAATTCGATTGATTTTTTTTAAGAAAAGGATCAGAATCAGATCAGATCGGCGATGGTAAATATCTACATTGAGTAAAAAAAAACCACTATTCCAGTACTATACTGCCCTTCTAAGGCTAAAAATCACATCTGTTGAATTGCAAATTTAACATAAGATTACTGTTTAACGCTTTGCTAATGTAATTTTAAATATTTTTTTACAAGAAAATATATCATATTTAAGAAGCAGAAATGACTTGTTGGTTTAGTAAATAGGCGATGTGAAATTACATTCATTTAAGTTTTAAAAAATCCGTTAGTGGCTTTTGCAGTTTGGAAAATGTATTTACATAAACTGCCATGTATTCATGTAAAGTACACGGTTATAAGTAAAATTTATCAAAATTCTTTTTTAAGCGTTTATGCGACTTGAACACAAAATGGTTGAAAAACGCAATTGATCATTTTAGCATTCCATGCATTCACAGATCTGCCAATTACGAAACGTTTTGAAGGATTTATGTTGAATTTTGGCTTTTTCAGTTTTCTATACTGTTTTTTTCATTGCGTATTCCATTTGAATATCAACATTTCATAGTAATAGGCCGAATTTAAGAGTCTAAAGAACTCATCAAGTTAAATTTTAAATCAAATTTATTACCTAAACAAGATAATGTAAAGAAAAGGTTTGTGGTTAAAATGTTATTTCTGAGTCTGACGGAATTATTTTAATGCTGGTGATTTCTAAGAAAACAAAACAAAACATCATTAAAATTTATGATTAGTACTGGTTAAATGTGTCAAAATATCAAATTACGTGTTTTATTATTATTATGGTCAGTTATTTATATTTTTTATGTGAGAGTTTAACTTGTTAATGAAGAAAGCTCCTACACCGGTTGAAGATAACTGATGAAAATGACGTTATGCTTTGATGGATATTTATTACGACATGTTAAATAAAATACAAAACATTGAACTCCACTAAATTTCAGATCTACAACTGATTGCTTGAAATAAGGGTTTAACGGCAGGTGTCTACTACTCGTTAAACCTGAGTATGTTAAAAAGCTCATCCCTTTTCTAATAACCCGATAATTTATATATCTGAGAGATTGACCAAATGAGAAATCTCGCCTTCAAAACAATAGTCAGGCCCTTAAAGTCCTTGGATTGGAGAGCGAGAACTAATTCACGGGAACCCGTAACAATACAACTTCACAGGTAGTGACGTCAGGAATTTATAAAGCACTGACTTCAACTTCAAAGAATAAGAATAAGGGTTTCACAGCTTTTATAGAAACCATGCTTATTGGTCTCTCTTGTTTATAGTATAAAATTGAAGTCACCTTCTATTTCCCAGCTATCAGCAATTTTACAATTTTTAGGTTTTCAGTATTTTTGATAATTTGATAATGTGTTGTTTACGTACAGGAAATGCATGATTCAACTTCTGCACTCTTTTATAGACAATAATTAGTCAAGTGACAGTGGACATTGGTTTGCGGGTCCTACAGTATCATTTTTTTTTATTTCCATGTTTTAGTTCTTTGTTTACAATAACATCAGTGGCTAATTTATGACCAATTTTAAAAATTCTATTCGGAAAATTTGAAGGATAGAGTTGTTGATGATTGGTGGAGCTTCAACCCCAGTTAGAGATTGACAGAGGACCCAAGATTGCCATTTGATACGTATTTATTACATGTCGAAAAAATAATGAAGTGTGTCGCGCGAGTGTTACGGCGACAAGGAGTTTAACTGGCTGCACTTGAACTTCATGCTCGAACCGAGTGACTTCGTTGAGCTGAGTCTTCGGGCTGGCTGGGCTGACTGGGTGTTATCACGCCCTGTGGTCTCTTTATAGGCCACGTTTATTTGTTGTTCATTTCTCCAGGGGGTGAATGTACCGCAGGACATTACTCTTGTCGTTACGTGCAATACTGTTAGTCTTTCATAATATGTTGTATTATATTCAATAGAAAACGATGAATTGCTTCATCGGTCGTCGCATTATTTGAAGTGAAATTATCAAACACGTGTGTGTATCATCGATTATGGACTTTGAACCAGACAAAGTTCAATTTCATGTAAATGTTTAGTTTGTTTAAAGAGTTTTTAAGTTGCTTTTAGATAAAAGGGTCATACAATAACTTTTATAATTTTTTTGCTCGTTTGCTGTTTATGGCATTTTGGTTTCCTGTTCTCCATAGTTGTTGCATATAACATATTTTAGATTTAACAAAGGTTTCATATATTAGAATTTTGTACATTTCTGAAACAAACTTTTGATTTAAAGTCTCGTTAATGTTTCAATTTTGTCAATTAATTTATTGATATGAATTGTACATATAAATTGTCTGTCTATTGTTAGTCCTAAGCATTTAACATGTTCAATATCAATTAGTTGTTAATCATTCATGTAAGCGTGTATTTTATGGAATTTTTTTGTAAATTAAAAATGTATAATATTACTTTGAGTGAGACTTTTTTTCATGGAGTGTAATTAAATTTGTGTTTGTCTATTAAGTCATTGTTTTTGCTAAGTTTTTTAATGCTTTTGTTTTTTTGTTTAAATCTAAGTAGACAAATACACGTATTATTTTCAGTGAACATATAATTTTATTTATTTATTTTTCATTTTAAATCTTAAAATACGGCACACATAAGCAGGTTGTTATGTGTGCTCTAATTATAACGATGTATATTGATTAAATTTATTATTTATTAAAAAAATATTTCTTAACCTTCTGCTTGAATTTAAATATATTTCAAACTATGAAGCACTAAAAATTATAACCCCACAATAAAAAAACAAAGTATGTGCTTAGATGTGCCACATTAAAAACAATACGGTGCTGTGTAATATTGCGCCGTTCTTGGAAAAAAACACATTTTAAACCAAATTGGCCTGAATTTCAGTCTCGTAAAATCCGTGAAATGAACGTCTGTCTCTGATTATTTTTTACTCGTTTGTCGAAAAGCTCGTGACGCGGCAGACAAGATGAGCAATGTCACCCTTGCACGAGAAGGGATGAGTGACGTAATACTCCTACACACACGTGATCCATCGGGAAAAAACACACGTGCGAGATTTATGTGATAGGTTACTACTCAACCACAAACTATCTTCTGAAGTACGTGTCCTCTTCTCATCAGACAGTAAGAAGTTTGCTTTTGTTACTGCGACATTCTTATTTCATTACTTGAATTGCTGAAAACATTTAATTAATTAATATTGTTTTGAACTTAATAAAATCCTACGTTTTCATATTTCCTAGTCAAAAGTAGTATCTAGCTGTTGCGTTCTCAGACATGAGAATCAAAAAAGTATGCATGTATGTCAATACAGTTATTTCAATGAAGTTATGCAGTTAGCAATTGGTTATGAATAATACAGTTATGTGTGTGAAATAGAACCAGAACCAGAAGTTTCCCTTAAAGAATTTCGGCAGAAGGTCTCTGGAAAATATTGGCCAATCCGAATTAAAAAAACTGCCCGATGAGCTAAAACACGAAAAGTCGAATAAAAAAATCCAAAAGTGTCACAATTAAAAAACACTAAAATCTTTTTGATCGTTATCGTTATTAAAGTCGTTTATATAGATGGTGTAAAGTACTGTTTTTTATATTCTAAACAATGTTTTCTTACTATTTCGGATGTATTAACTACGTATGATATTATGTATTGCTACAAAAATGTTTAAAAAAAAAACCCTGGACAAATGTTATCGACTCGATTAAATAAAAATCCTGAATAAAAAATCGAGTCTACATTATTACTCCTCTACTATCTACTATCCTACTATCTTCGTGTAACATAGTATTTATCTACGCAGCATTTGATTTACTAATGCAGTGCCCTATGCACTACTGGGTGTGGAAAGGTGGATGATAATGATTGTAATAAAATATGGATTATGAACCTAACGTAGCAGTTATTAGAAAACTTAATTTATAACATAGTGTGTTGAATACCAACTCATTCAACTGATTTTTTTTCGAGGCAGGTAATAATAAAAAAAAGAAAAAAAAAAAGAAACTCACTTACGTTATTTTGAAATTTATTTATTAATAAATAATAGTTAAAAGCGGGAGAGTTCATTACTTATTTCAGACCCATATTTATGTATTCACCGAATAAATCTACGTTCTTTGCAATGTCAAAAAAACTTTTTTATGTCCTCGTTTTGTGACTGTTTTAACTTTTTTTTTTATTTAAAAAATCCGGCATTTAAAAAAAAAAAAATATGTTGTCACTTGAAAAACAGAAAAATTGTATTCGTTGCTGTTTTTATTGGATCAATAAATTTACTATTTAAACATATTATAGAAACTACAGAATTTGGATAAATCTCATGAAAACATACCAATTTAATTAAACAACAATCATACATATAAAGAAAAATTTATTTGGCCGATTTTACAAATGTAGGATTTTTCTTGTTGTAAGCGTTGGAGCTTTTACGCAGGTTTAAGATTGACAGAAGTAACGATGTGAGGTTCAATGCATATTTATTGCATGTCGAATAAGATACAACACTTTGTTGTAAATAACGAGAGTAACGGCAATGATGAGTTGGAATGACTGCCCTTAGACTACTGACTGACTTGGCTCGGCTGACTGACGTTACCATGCCCTGTGGTCTCTTTATATACCGCATTCCTTTGTTCTTCTTGTCTCCGTGGCGATCATAAAGTTAATGTACTCCAGGGCGTTGATCTTATGTGGACGAACGTCTTTTGGGCAATACTGTTGTTCTTGCAGAATGTAATGTATTGTATTCTTTAGAAAATGCAGAGTTGATTCTTTGGTCGTTGCTCTATATTTCAGGTAAAATTGTTTAACACGCGTGTGTGCCATTGATCAGTGAACTTTACCCCCACATTAACAAATTTTCTTTTTACATTACCTAGTTCTAAGAGATTATTGGTACAAGCACGAAAATAAAATCTCAAAATATTAAAATAATACTGTTAAAAAAATAAATGATACTACTTGTTCGAATCGTATTTTGAGGTTAGAAGATGTTATAGTGATATTGTTACATTTAATAAAATACGAAAAAAAATTTTAACCCTAGAATATCTATCAAAAACGTGGATAGTTGAATACCTTTTTTATCTTTTATATTATGTAGGAAAATATCTGTTTTTTTAGAAGAATAAATTAATTAAAGTCTATGATATACTATCGATTTTTAAAAAATTAATTATTTGATGCATACAAAAATATTATAATTTCAAATTTCCGCGAAAACGGTTCATAGCATTGGCCACGCTCTTAATACGTCACGATTCGGCTAAATTTTTACCATTATTTGTGACCGTTTAAATTTAAATAGAACTTTGTCAAAAATCTTGAGAACACGATTGCAAAGGCCAAATTTATCGCATTTTTGTGTAGATGTATTTTTTAACAATTTAACGATCAAAATTATGAATGAAAACATTTTTCCATAGCAACGATATTTATTACAAAAATACTATGATTTTTTTCTAAATCTATTTCACATATTTTTATCGCTATTTGTAGTGTGTGAAATTTTCCTACTATGGATAGTCCATCCTTTCTTTCTTTGGAAACGTAAATTAAAACATAATTTGTTTGTTTTACTTTTATATCTAATAACGTAGAATTTCCGCAAAGTTCAAATTGAATTATAAGACTCTACAAAAGGATTCGCTTAACAAACCCAAGTAGGAAATGAACTCTGGTGATATTCAAACCTGGAAAGCGCACTGGGTTAAATTATATATTGTAAGATAACGAAGTTGTCTTTTTGGTTGCACTTGTAATGTGATTTTCATTTTATGTGCAAGTTGTCATATATCACAAATTCTGAAGATTCATCGAATTTCCTAATTTTTTGCTTTCCGACTTTTCGCTACTTTATTAAAAGTAATTCTAAATGAAAATATGAAACTAATTATACGTATGTAACGTTTTTATATTTTTTTATTGAAAAATGACACTTTTACGTATTTTCAATGTAAATTTTACAAAACTTGGTTTGCTGAAGTTTTACACCAAATTGATTGTAATAAATACCATAACAATAAAAATATTTATCTTATTTATTGTTTTGTACACCATTTTGTGAAAAGTACCGAAACGATATTTTTATGGTATTTTTTACAATTGATGTAGTGTAAAGTTTTCGCAAACCAAGTTTTGTAAAATTTACATTAAAAATAAACGTAAAAATGGCATTTTTTATCAAAAAAATATAAAAGCGCTATATTTGAATCATAAGTTTTATATTTTCGTTTAAAATCACCTTAAAGAAAATATTTTAAATGACCGCCACTGATCATAATAGAGCTATATGACTTACGTATCTCGTTTTGGCCATAATTATTCAGAGCATGTTTAATCGTCTGTGTTACACATAATCCGAAATATTTGACACGCTTTTTTAATTATTTTTTAATAAATTATTTAGTTCCTCTGATGTAAAAAATGAATACCTATTCATGTCATGGTTAATTCTTGTTTTTTGATTTAAAGAATTTTAAAATTTATTATTTGAGGAAATCATAACAGTAGAAATATAAAAAAAACTTGGTGAACAAGTATTATGTCCGTATTTTCTTTCCTTAGTATTAATTTGAGATTATCGAAGTAATAATTCTTAGAGATTATTTTTTTTACAAGTAGTGAAAACAAATAGTGAATTGTGCAGGTTACGGTTTTTTTAATTTTTGTTTCATTTCTATTTTTTTTAATTATTCGGTTAGCGCAATTTATAATGGTTGGTTACTGCTAATACTGGAATGATAGCCAAATCGTCTAAATATAAAGTGGCGATAACGCTGGTTTGCCTATAACTCTGACAGGCTTAGTTTTTGGTGGCGAGCTAGCGTAATTACCTACATTGCCGTCGGTAACGTTGTTTTGCTTGGCTTAAAAATAATATGTTAACACGTTTAAACGCTAAAAGACACATTTTTTTTTTACGAGTGGAATGATGCGGAGTAAAATCATATTATATAAAAAAATATAATTGGCCTATAATTTTGGTTTATTTGTAAGTATTATTAAAATGGCTTATGTTTTTTTAAAAATAAATAAAATAAATATCCTTAAATGTGGCAGGTGAATTTTATAGAGCTATGATGTTTTTTACACGTGTGCAGGAAAGACTTAAGAAAGACCTTTCCTTAAAAAAACGAAATTCGCCAGAAGTGTCGCTAACGTTTTTCTACCGATTATGACTCGTTATTTAAAATACTGTTAATTAAAAATATTTATTCACTAAAAGGTTCAGTATAATGAAACCGGAAATCGATTATTTCTTAATTGTGAATTTAAGTACACTTGTCTTCGTTTTTTCATTTTATTTTGCTGTCGGTAGATTTTCGTAACCCGCTTTATCCGTGGAAGGTTAAAATTCTCTGTTATTCTAGATCAGACGAAATAAAACTTCTGATTATTGTCTTAAAGTAAAATATATTTACAAAAACGAATTAGGGGGAGGAAACGACATTACGGTCCACGAATATTAACAAACAAAATATGCCACGGCTTTTCTCGTCCTCCGCTAAAGTTCTAAGAAAATTATAAGTCAATTTCCACTGAGATACAATGACTTATGATTGATTACGTCCAAACGCGTAAGATTTTGAGAGATGTTTGCCTTAGTGAAATACCAGGGGTAGAAAACACACTTAAATAAATAAAATTAAAATAAAAAAATAGCTAAAACAACTTTGTTTTTAACAATTTTTTTTTTTTCATCGACCGGTTTCAAAGCAAACAAGCGTCAAGGTTTACGTAACTAATAAATTAATTTCTATTTTATTTTTATCATTTTCACTAAATACTACACGTTCAAAAACATTTAAAATAATAATTATGTCTCATCAAAATAGTTTTGGATCTGGGAAGATTAACAGTAGATATTAGATATAGAAGCAAAGTGTGAATCGGCGATTGGCACAATATTTGAATGGGGCGTGAGAAACAGGCCCTTATTTTTACCTCAGAAAACAAAAGCGATAGTTGGGAAGGGGTACCTGAATATAAATAGAAACCCAAATATCAAAATGTGGGCAAAGCATTCGGTTTCATGACTCTTTCACATACCTAGGTGTACATTTTGATCGATCTCAATAATGTCAAGATTGCCTCTGAAAAAATGTATCAATCATTTTTTAAAAATGAATAACAACAAATTTAGTAGAACTTATCAACCTTTAAGGAACATTTCGGGTGTCTCATCATTACATGGACAGCTATTGATTTCTGAGAGCTTTAAATTATGAAGATAGCTCTTAAAACCGCCGTGGCCAGAGAGGATTTGAGTAAGTTCATGCCGGACTTGTCTGACAGGAAAAACATAGGTTTTTTGGTGTTTGATCATTACATTGCGAAAATATTTTTGGGTCATGGGAATTCTAGGGACAAATTTTACAGTATAAGCCTTGCTACAGCCACGAACTGTGTACCGCTCATATTGGACGCCAATTTTCAGAACACATCCTTTGATGTCTAAGCATTAACAATGCTTTAGTTGGTTTAATCGGTAAGAAATGTAAATGTTCCAACAAAGACGTGCAAGAATACCCTGATAACGAGCATTTAGAGAGTGGACTGTATTGAATGGAAGGTTGCGCAACTCCACTAACCTGCTGGTTTTTTGAGGTGTGATGTGTATCTGGCACCATCTGGTGACGCCGGAGGTCTGAATGAAAGGTAGCGCAGGTAGTGTCTAGAGCTGGTAGTCAAAGAAAACGCTAGCACAGCTCTGTTGTGAAAAAAAATTTGGAGTGAAACAATACGCGTGATTATTGTTGCATTGAGCTGCGCTAGAAAAATGGGAAGTGGGATGAGTAGAGATTTATTTGAAATTGCGTAGTTGGTCCGAACAAGCAGAATGGATACAGTGTGTAAAATGGCCTCATAAACTGTAAAAACCTTTGCTTAAATATTTATTTTTCTGAAGTTTTCCTTCTCCTGGAATATGTTGAAGATTATTTAACTAAAACTCTTATCTAGGCAATGAGACTTGCTCTTGATATTTCTGTCTCTGGAATTCAGAATTCGAAATAAATATTAATATGCATCATTGTATTAATACTGCGCACATGTTCTGTATGCGAAGGAGATTGTATAACAAAATACCTCCAAACGTGCTTCGTTTCAGTATGAATATTATATGTCGCTACTTTGTACGTATGAATAATGTAAATATGGTATGATATGCTTTTACTTATTTTCTCCTTTATGGGGAAAAGCAAATATTTACAAGTTATTTTACAATGGTAACGATGTCATAGTACAGAATCTTGTGTGATTTCATAGTCTGTTTTTCTTTATTGTTTCGTTTTATTTAATCAAATCTCTGGCTTGAATCTATAAAGATCAATGTTGTAAATCGTAATATTACAACAATAAAAAAATGTGGCGTTATAATGAATTATTTGACGTTTTTGATGACAAATAAAAATAAAAATCATGACAACACATGTACGTGTGTATAAAATTGTTAAATACACGTTTTTTTTATTGAAATCAACCTTTTACAAAATGGTGGCTAAAAATTATAAAATCTGACACTGGCCCTTCTAGATCTAAGCCACGGAAATACTTAGAAAGTTGAATATAGTGCGTTTCGCATAAGATTTTTTTTTCGCATAAGATTAAACGAAACTGTTGAGAATATGAACGACGTCCAGGTATTTTTTAATTATTTTTTTTATTTATCATATAAGGGTGGGCATATTGGCCTTAACGCAATATCTTTCTACCTACTCAAATCATTTAGTTTGAGAAAATAAGTTAAAGGTAATATTATATGGATGGGTGCGTGATTTAAGGTTAAATTAGAAAGATGGATTACAATTGAAGTTATTTATTGAGTAGATACACACGAGTTACATCTTAACAATTTTGTACTGAAGGAATTTACAATAGCAAACACTGGCGAGGAGCTGGCGGACGGGTGACATGAAATGCCAACATAAAATGTGCATATTCTTTCGCTGCACGACGGTGACATTTAATAACTTGTCCGAGCTGACGTTGCGTCGGGTTACGCGTTGCGGGCCAAAACGGTTTTCAGCCCTGGCAACTTTACGGCTTTATGGTGATGACTTCTACAATATATATACATATTAGAACAATTTTATTTTGTTCAGGAAACATGCAGTACAATTACAAAGTAATTACTGCAAAACCTTGCATATATTTATATATAGTACTAATAAGCGGAGTCCGGATGATTATTGAAATTTATGTTAATGTTTTTATTTTATTTGTAGTATTCTTTATTAATATGCATGCTTTCACTTTCTATTTTATTGTATTCCAACTCAACACAGGGCTCTTGGCCTCATAGAGTTATGGATACGTTATTGTATTTTTATGTAATATTTGTCTTTATATGAATAAATAAATATTTTCTATTTTTTTTAAATAGTGTATGACCAAACAAAATAAATTAGAATTTTATGAACCAGGGAAGCTTCTATATTATATGACATGCTTATCAATGATCTATTTTTATTATTTCAATTACAATAATATTGTGAGGTAAAAAAACCAAACCGTATGTAGTTTAAATATTTAATTAAAATTAAAATCATTAAAAACATGCTAAAAGTAATTACAGGAAAAATAAATATTTGAAGTATCCCAAAAACAACGGATAAAAATGTAATTATTTTTTTTTTTAATTGTTTACGTTTGGTACATTTTACTTCACATAATATATCACTTTTTTCATGAAAACCAAAAATCCCGCATAGGCATGGCCGGTACATGGGTACACTAAATCTAGAATACATTATGAAATTAAAGGTGTAGATGCATATATAATATATTTAAAAAAACCTAAAAAAGTTCAAAATCATGACAAAATATTTTATAATGTTACATAGCGTGTAAAGTGGCTACTTAAACTAAGTCCAGTAAATGCTTAGAATTTTATATTCCTTTTTAAAAAATGTTCACCTATATTCTATATTCCATTCAAAACATAAAATTTTAATCTCTGTTGTTATATATTAACATTTATAACTTTCAAGTGAGTTGCATCCAGTTTTTGTCTACAAAAATTTGGATAGACTCAACTGTAACTTAAAAATTATTCCAACCACCGCCACCGACTAGACTCTAGACCGCGACAGATATCCATTTCTGTTTGTCCGGCATGAAAGGCTATAATTAATCCCCCCCTGGCATCCCACCCCCTCCCTTCCCCGCATTACGAGTGGAGGGGGATCAACTTCATGAGAAACTTTCCGACAGGCTTAATCAAATCAAACCCATATTTATTTAAAACATTGATCCACGGCTGTCGAGAAGATATCGAGCCATGATCGCCAGAACACCGTAACCGACAAAAAACAGCATTTTACAGGATATTTTTTCACTTTTACCTTTCGAACTACAAGTAATACACTTTGAGAATCAAACTCTTTTTCTACTATTTATTTTATTGATATCAATAAAATAAATATTTGAAATAAAACTTAGTTCTCAAAGTATATTCCTTAGCACTAGCGAATTTACGGGTATCGTTTACTTTTATGCTCACGTATCCCATGAAAGCCAAAATAGTGTACTATTTTTTATTGTTTCGGGTATTTTTTTAAATAAAAAAAATATTGTTAAGTTTTAAAATAGAGAAAAGTTAGTTAAGTTTAAAAACAGAATCTTAGGATTCATGAGAAATCAACATAAACAACTTAGAAATCATTCGTTTCATAAAATTAAGTATTTCTAACTATCTAAGACACCATATAATTCAATATATATGTTAATAGTAATATTTACTTTAAAAAGACAGTTCTACAAATTTTATTTACACCCGGTGATGTAACATTGTGTTACCGCAGTCAAAAGACAGAATATTCTGAAGTTAAGACATTAAAAAAAAAACATTGAGACATACTTAATTTAGGCCTGTTATAGCAAAACAAATTGAAAATCATTAAAACGCCGGTCATATAACTAGCGTGCACTCTCGCCTACTGCCAATAACTGACTAACGAATTTCATATTTTGTTTTTGTCTCTATTACACGATCACCTGCCTCAGAACGGCGTCTCTGCCTTATATGTTATAAGTTCTATTCTAATGCTCTTTCTTGTACAGTAAAACATGTTTATTGCGGTGTTGGCATCACTTCCATTCGTATAATTTTTTTTTGCATAAAAATGAAAAATATTTTTTTACTATTGAAATCCAGCATATTTACCCAAATTTAATTTTTCCGTGTCCGATGTGAAAATGCCCTTTCGAAAAATACAAAAACTACAACTTCATCATTCAAATTAATAAGACTGATATATCGAATCTTGTACATACACTCGTGTTACATCATAGCCACAAAAGAGTTAAAAACAAACTACTGAAGGATAAAAAACAATGGCGCATTCTTAAAAAAAATCATGGATGTTTATAACTAGAATAAACATAAGTGTTTGAAATATGTTCTCTCAACCTGCGGCCAATTAGTCTATGTTTAATAGAACAGACTTTAGTCTGTTGCGAGCGTTTGCAAGCTACTTTTCTCCACGAAATTACTAAAATGGCTATTTGCACGCTTAGATACTGCACAAATTGATCTGGAAAAGCGATGGTATAACCTTTCACCGGCAAGTAATGTTCTTATCTCAATCAATACTTGTTTAAAATAGCTATTTTAATGTCAAAAAACGTCTTATTGATATGTTACAATTCGTAAGTTATCTTCTGTCTCCGTTTTGCTCAGTTAGTCGGACGTAAAGCGAAACAAAACAAAAGTGACGCGTATGCGGAAAGGAGCGACATACTAAATATAACCCACAGTAGACAAATATAAACAGTCCGTGCTTTTTACTGTACCGCTTATTTTGCTAGTCAAAGTCGACGTGACGATACTTGTTATCTCCCCTGGTAAATCCCTGTCCTTTGGGGACGACTTTTTAGCTCGGATTTATATGGAGTGTTATCTCTATATACGACTTTAGTGCTCGCGAGGTACTACTTCTATGGTAGTCCATACGATTTAACGCCAAATTTAATACACTGGTAGTGATTCTTACGGTACATTTGTTCCTTAAAAATACACGGACGCTTAACTTGCAAATGTCTACAGTTGAAAAATTCGATAAAAACGTCACCCTGAATTACTATGGTAATCCGTGCGAGTACTCTTAATAATAAATTAATATATTGAGAAGAAAAAATAATCCCCCTTAAAAAAAACGCTCTTGTCGGTTACCATGTTTTGGCGACTATGGCTCGATATACCGATTTTTGAAGTATATTTAGATTTTTAAAAGCAAAAAAATCGTAATGGAGATTGAAGTATATTATTAATTGGCTTATCTACACCGAAAGTGCAAACGGAACTGCCGGTTTACTGTTACAAGTTTGTTTCGTAAGTTCGTTCGTTCGTCATACGTGTCCATCTCACCATAATGCAATCAAAATCGTATTTTGCTCTCGTTCCCTCTCATACGATACGAATGAATTTACGAAGCAAATTCGTTACAGAATAAGTCCCCTGCATTGATTGTCTGATTAAAGCGTATTTATATATAGTTTATCTATGGCTTGGATCTATAAGGGAAAATTTCGTAAATCGTAATATAAAAGGAGTAAAAATATTTAGCCATTTTGTGAAGTTATGATGATCTGTTTGACGTCTATGATAACAAATATTATTAAAAACATTGCAACGCATATTAGTGCGTATAAAACTGATAAATTCATAAGTTTTTACCCTTAATAGATGCGTAGGTTTTCATGGTCACTGTAATCTGTATGTATCTTTATTTGGGTGATCCCGTGTACGTTGGATTCGTTCCGACGTTTCGGCTACCATTGCAGGAGCCATCTCCAGAGTAAACTGTGTGAGGAAGTGTGGCGTGACTATCTGAGCACGGCACTTCTTTTCTGTCTGTAACTGCCCAGCTAGCGTGTGGAATGGTAGATTTCATCCCCATAAAGATTGGTTAAACAGCTGCGCAAGTCTTCTATATTTTTTGTTGCCCTGCCGCGTCCAGGTGGTCACATCACACTTCCTCACACAGTTGTGAATGAAGATGGCTCCTGCAAAAGAAAACATACACAAGATCTTCCAAAGGAGATGTACTCGTATATTGACATCGACCCTCTACAAAATGGTGGCAAGAAAAATATGAAATACATTGGCCTTTTCATATCTATGCCACAGATATATTCCATTCATTAAAAATGCGGTTTATGTAATTGAGTTTTTTAAAATTGGGTTGTGATCCCGTGGCTAGTATCGCAGACTCACGGATCAAAGATCCGAGGTTCGAATCTCACTCTACTCCAACTCGATTTCCATTTTTGAATAGTGAGTTATTTACAGCTCGTCAAAAATAGCCCTCAATATTGAAATATCCAGGTAAATTATACGAACGTAAATATTTAAAGAAAAAGAAAGTAAAGCTAGGTACTCAATTTTGGACTGAAAAAATTGATTAAATAATACGATACAAAAGCCTTTGAGGCCTAACTTAAACGTTTGAGCGCGGCTGAATATGACAGATAACAGCAAACATAACGATAGACAAACATAACAGTTGAGCTTTTATACGTCTTATGAATAAACACCCTGATAATTAAGTAAATGATATGGATGATTTAAATACGTTAACTAGTTGCAGTTTATGATTCGTGATTTTTCATCATCATTTAATAAATTAATTTCCAAAATTATTTAAAAGAGATTTATTACGTGGCCAAGATACTGTAAAAAAACTAATATGTTTTTGTTGAGTGACGTTAGCAGGTACTACTCAGGGGTAACTTTGTCATGTTACAAAACTATTTATAAGAATATTAGGACACGGCCAAGATACCGTAATGAAAACAAGAATAATTTAGTTGAGTGACGCTAGCAGGCGTTACTCAGGGGTGACTTTGCTGTAAAATTTAACAATGTAGGCAACCCCTAAATTATACTAAAATGTTTGTATTAAAAATGTATATTTTAATATCTTTATGGACCTATTGCTATTTTTAACATTTTTTTATCTTGTTATTTTAATTTGATATTCATTCGCCATTCTGTTTTTAAGATTATTTTTGTAACTCTTAATGATATCCCTTTTTTTAAGTGTTCAAACGCTATTTTTTAGAGTTATTTTTAATATTATTATTATATAATATTGTATTATTTCTACTAATTTGCTTTATTTCTTTCCTAATAATTATTGTTACACGCGTTATTTTCTCCTTTTTATTCTTATGGTTAAAATTCTATAAAAAATGAAAATAAAAATATTTTTGTCATGTACCGACGTACTCATACGTTATAATTAACCCAACTTTTGGTCTTTAAAACGATTTTCGAGTATGTTGAGGGAGTGCTTTCACTGCAATGTTTTGTTGTTTCTGATTGCTATTATATTTATTTAATAGACAATTGAAATTCACTGCATTTGATTTGACAAATGTCCAGTGCCCTATGCAACATCGGGTGACGGTATTTCGAATATTTATTCCAACTATCCGAACACCGACTATCCGAATCACTGATTATTCGAATCGTTTTCAGAATTTCAGAAAAAAATAATTATAACGGAAACGTACTGCGATTCGCAAAATAACGACTTAGCGCCCGAAAGCGGACGATGACAGTCAAACAGCTTACTTTGACTGAGATGTTTCGTAAGCAACGACTTTCATTTACAGTACGATATGTACACACTGTAACAGAACCTGTATTTACGCTTAACATGTCAAAGTGTTGCCTTTTCGTTTAATTAATCAAAAGCTCATTTTTCATTTTCAATCATTCATTTTAATTTTCACCTTACGAGTACATGCAGTAATTAATTTAAATATACCCTTTTTTCGAAAAAAACATACTATCCGAATTTTTGATTATCCGAATGGGGTCCGGTCCCAATTGATTCGGATAATTAAATGCTACTGTACTAGGATTTACGTTTTATTATAAAAAACTTTATTTTTTATCTCCTATGGCAGCTTTACTCCAACCTGTCATAGAACAGTTGGAAAATAAATGAAACAAATGAAATATTGCCGCTGAAATATTACTGTTTCAGCCGGAAAATGTAACAATGCATTTGGATTAAGGAATCGTTGGGCATGCTTCCATGTTGTTATCAGTACAATACCATAACCATAAAATATAATCTATTCACCCATACGAAATTGCCGTTCAAAATTTCATATAACTGCAGGATGTAAAACCATGCTTATTATTTGATTTTAACCTAACAACACTTTCTGAAAGAAGAATTATTAATGATCTCATTGTACTGTATAAAATTGTAAACTCACTTTTTGACTTGATTTATTTTAGAGTACCTGCTGTCAACACTAGGAGTATATTATTGTTTCATTGCTCCAGTACTTCTTCCAACCAACAAAACAATTCATTGATACTGAGACTGCATGGGTTAGGTAACACTTATGGAACGGCTGCAGACATTCTGTCCAATTCTTTACCATCTTATAAGTCCACAATATCAAGTTTATTTGTAGCTGCTCGTCAAACTATTGTTGACAATTAAATTTCATAAATGAAAAAAAAATACTTACTTGTTTATTTTTACTACCTTATACTTGTTTTTTATTTTTAACTTTTATATCTTATTATATATACAACATTTTTAAAAACGAATAATATTATATTATTTAACGTTAACTTACATAGGTCAAGGGTTATCGAGAAATAATTTATGGAAATGATTTTTTAGTGTTATCTGATTTCCTTTCGTAGACTGGTAAGAAACTGATTTAGGTGAATAGACAGGAGGTTATATTGAGTAGAGGCAATGTAGAGGAGTGACCTCTAGTAATTATAATAATACTTCATGAATAATATGTTTTTTTTATTTATTACATTTTTGAATGGTAATAAATATTTCTGAATTATGTGCGTTCTGTCTAACTAAGTAAAACCTGTTTTAAAGCAGACTTTTTTTTGTGTAGAGCTAAATAAACAAATACATGACTATTACGTCCGTAAATCTTTTTTTGAGGCGAAAAGAAGAAGAAAGGTCCTTAACGTGAGAGTTAAGGAGAAGAAAAAATAAACATGTAAAATAATATTGGAGCTTAATTTTTTTATGAACACGTGCCTATTTATGTTCAGTTTGCGTAGAAAAAATAATCAAAGGAAAAACATGGAGAATATTGTTTGTGTAATAATAGAATAAATTACCTTGGTCCGACCACTCACTCAAAACTAGCTCAAAGAAACTTTACCTTCCTGGCTCCTAATTTTTAATCAACTTCCGGCAGCTATAAAAAACTCCATAATTGTCAATGTATTTAAGAAAAATGTTTCCAATTGGCTGCTGCATATTGATAGGGTCAAGGTTATCAATATTTTTAAAGTTTAAGGCTAGTGAAAATTGATTAATCTGCTTTCCTTTCCTACTTTTATTTGCTTATTATACATCTTGATATTTTTTCTTTGGTTATTTTTCTATTATTCAATTAACTACTCACTGTTATTTATTATATTTATTTCTTACTTAAATTTTGAAACTTGTAAAAATTAAGTGATCTGCTTTCTTTCCATACTTTTATTTGCTAAATGTATGTCTTGATATATATATTTTTTTTTTATTTGTTTTTGTATCATTTCATTTAGTACTCACTGTTATTTGGCATATTATTTTTTACTTTAATTTCTTACTTAATGTTCGCGACTTGTGAAAACTAACTAATCTGCTTTCCTTCTATAATTTATTTGCTTTTTATATATCTTTATATTTTTTTTTTTTTAATCATTAATTTTTATATTATTTGATTTCGTACTCACTGTTATTTTACGTATCATTTTTTATTTTAATTTCTAACATGGACTGAGTTTATAGAAACCATATCTCAATTATCATTTCAGTTATGTTTTTTCGAATTATTTTCAATTGATTTAAATTATACCATTATTTTGTATATTTAATTATGTATGGAACTAAATTTGTATAATTTATTTTGTATCCGATTTTTTTAAAATTTTATATTCTGTGGAATTCAATTATTTATACTTCGTTTTTCTGGTTGGTTATTTTATTAAATCATATGTAATTTTAATTCAATTAATGTTACTGTGTTTTTTTTTCTTGTTAATTATTACGGTTTTACACGGGCACAGTCTAAAAAGCCTTAATAAGTTAATGAATATGTAAACTTTTTTAATTTCTAATAAATAAAAAAATAAACAGTATTTGGATGATATTTCTATTCACTGAATCCAAGTATAGATTCGGTAATACAACCGTTGGGTATTTCGCCATTTGGTAGTGATACGTTGCACGCACGCGGCACACGGTATCCTAGAAACAGCCTTCACAAGGATCGTGATTAATGGCCCGAGAGCAGGATAGAAGTAATTAATTACCGTTTTATAGTTCTCCGTAATACCGCGGTGATATGAAAAATTACACAAACCTCCCCTCGAACGTGATGACCATAACTCTGTAAGGCCTAAACCTCGCATCCTGTTTGTATGACACGTAGTACGAAGACCTGACGTGACTGATAGATAAACGAATTATGTTTTTTTAATTTTATTTTTACATGCACTAGCCTGAAGGTTTGTTTGAAAAAACAATTAATTAATATAAATTATAATGAAATTATCCAAGTGCCAGTCCAGAAAAATTAAATATTGCAGATTAAGCAACCATTGTAATAAATATTTCAGGTTCCCCCTTCAAGGAATCGAATCCGGAACTTTTAGAATTGTAAGCAACCACGATGATACGGACTAACCTTTACTCGATTTCCTGTTTAACGATTTTATTTTGTCAGTAACTATCGAATAGAAAACACTCGTCCAAGTCATTTGTCCATTTCCACACACATAAATATTCTCCTTTCGGACACGGATAAATATAATACAATTGTAGAATAATTTATCCAATTATGTCAGAGACGCCACTTCTTCATACATTTAAATCTTGATTAAAATGTCGATTTCCAAATATTTTAGTTTATCCTTTCACCTTCGTCTTTCCTTCCCATCCTCCACCTCTTTTCATAGTAAAGTGAAGATTTAAAGATCAATTACGTTTCATATTTTGTATAAAACTATAAAATTCGGCAATAATACATACACCTCTCTTCAAGCATTTTTGTCCTTATACCGCCCAATTTACAGTAACTTAATGTTCTTAAAATAAATATTTTAAAAATCTTTGATTATTGAGTACATGAAAATAACATTTTTATATGTATAAATTGTATGTATTTATTTGATATGTAATATATTTTCTTTACTAACTTTGTATACTATGTGGAAATTTGTTATTAGTTCTGAGTTTATACACTATATCTGTTTACTAAAAATATGTATGTAGAACTGTTGATTTCCCTAATAAAATAAAAATAAAATAATAAATAATATCTACTCGTACACGTACACTCTTTTTACTATCTAGAACTGAACGGTTTCGTTAGGTAGGAAGAATTGCTCTTATGCAATATCCCCGCCCTATTATGTATATCGAAGTACACGTACGTAAAGGGTTAAATAAATTTACAATATAAAATGTTAAGTCAAAATATTCAATTTAATTATATATATTTTAATGTACAATACAGCACTACTGTCAATTCAATGTACATAGATGAAATAATAAGGTAATATTAAAATCGTGTTGAAAAATCACAATAGATTACTTAGGTATATATACACAATATAAAACAAAGACGAATAAGTCACTAATACACATTATGATACATAGTTAGAGAGAGGAAGAGTCTAATACTGGTAATTCCAGCATGGAAAAGATCCACATTTCTCGGTGGGTTGTTCAACAGACCGGTCATTCTCCCCACAGGCATCAAAAACGGTCAATTTGTCCTGCATTCTGGAAAAACAAATGGTCTGTGTTTGTGCTGCCTAGCTCTTAAATAGTTGCTCGGTACATATAATTTTATGCGCTCCAAAATGTTGGAATTGTAAATTAACCCGTTCAGAAGTTTAAAGGCCATCATAAGCAGTGAAATGCTCTTTCGGGTCCACAAACTTCTGATACTAAGCATACCTAAATTTTATATGCGTTTTTAAGGTAAAAAAAACTCATTTAAAAACATATGTACATAAACAAAAAGACGTGTCAAAACCAACGTTTGTATAAAATAATTCAACATCACTGTTTACAAAATAATCATATCTAAAACATACTTAAAATGTTTTTGAGAAGGAAATTGAATTTTTTTTACTCAATTTACTTAGTAATCAAATGAATCAACTTTGTTTTTAACAACAATATTTTCAGTTTGTCCATATTTTTGAAGATAACGATTGGATTCAATTCACTGGGAAGTCGTCTATACTAACATATTACAACAGAGATGAAGAACTTTTTAGAGATGGCAATATAGATGTCTAGGCATCTACAGGGTTTATGACCTGTCATTGGCTGGTTTAAGTGGACACTTTACACACTGTGTAATATTTACCAGTCTGTACATATTTAAACATCTTTATTCCTTCAATTCTTACATCTGTGGATGTTTGTGAAATTAAAGAGCTGACACCTTTATTTATGTGAGTGAGATTCATGTGATTAATGATGAATAAACCGGTGATGAAAAATCCACATGGCACGATAAAAAAGGATAGGGTGGATTGATACTTATTGCATTATATTTTATTATTTATTTAATGGCAGGCACTAACCGGTACATCATTAGGCCGTATCATCTTCACATGATTTTGTTTTGCCGGATTTTAACCTGAGAGTAAGCGCTGAATATTCATTTTTTAAATACAAAAGATCAATTATAATAAACGTCAATCCACCACACCGTCCCGTGTGGATTTGAACGATATTATTGTGAAGTTGAACTAAAACGTTAAGTATTACGTCAACAGATGGAAGAGTCGAAGGAATATAAATTTTCAAATATAGGCAGAATGGTGAATGTTACACAGTGTGTAAAGTGGCCACTTAAACCAGCCAATGACCGTTTTTATGATCTGTATATGTATATACTTCTATATTGCCTTCTCCAAAAAGTTCTTCATCTCTCTTGTAATATGTTTGTTTTGAAACATTTTTTTTTTTCACAAACCGGTTTTCAAACTCAACAAGCTTCGTTCTTTCAATTTTATTTTATTTTAATGAATAACCACAAAATAAGTGCTTCAAATATACAATTTATAATCAGTAATCGTTTGAAAAATCTCACTCGTATCGATAAAGTTTTCCTTTCTTTTAATTAACCAAAACAATACAAGAATTGAAGAAATGCAAAGCCATGCCAAGCCTATCTTTAATTAGAATCCATAACTAGCTCGAAAAGTCAAATTCATTTATTATGCAACCAGAAAATTCACAGTGACCTGATTAAATTTTTAATTGTGTATATAAAATATCCAAAAATTAAAATTATGATAGAATGATACAAAAATATCTCAGTCATAAAATATATTATATTTATGTCATGATACATAATATTTCACCGTTTTTTGTAAACTTTTTAAAAAATCACCTTTGATGAAACCATTTTTTATTGTTTGACATTTTATAATAAGTAATAGAATGTACATATTTAAATATTATGTCCCTGTTAATACTTTACGAATTATTTATTTATCTCTCTCTGAATCAATTATACGATACGCCATAACTTCCTGGGGGTTATCAAGTGAAACTTATATTAATTTTATTCAAACCTTGCAAAATTCTATGATCAAATTGCTACTACATAAAGATGTATACCGCCAGAGACACAATATTTCAATATCATTAATGTATAAATCTGTAAATAAATTATCTGTTAGGGCTCTACTTTGGTACAAATTAATTTGTCAGCATGCGTCGCACTCCGAGTATAAACTCAAGTTGGTACATGATTACAACACCAGGTTTACTAGTATGGAAGGGCTAGCTGTTCCTAGATACTGCAATAAATATGGCAAAAGGACACTGCAATACAGTATACCTAAAATATTTAATATGTTACCAAACAATATTAAAAATACTGAGTTAAATACAGGAGTTCGACGTTTGCTCAAATTATGGTTATTAGAAAAAACTTTTTTGTATTAGTGAAAGTTTTTAATTTTTCAAAATGTAATCTGTAATTGTTTTTCAAGTAAAATTATTGTTAATGTAGGTTGAGTGTAAATAATCAATGTAATTTATAAGAACCTGCTGACGAGTTGTATGTATGCAACTCAGCAGGACTTTTTAAGTTTTTAATTTTTCAAAATGTAATCTGTAATTGTTTTTCAAGTAAAATTATTGTTAATGTAGGTTGAGTGTAAATAATCAATGTAATTTATAAGAACCTGCTGACGAGTTGTATGTATGCAACTCAGCAGGACTTTAATTTAATAATATTTTGTAAATATTTTTGTTTTAAAAAAAAAAAAAAGTAATATATTTACGCCATTTCAGATTGTTACAATAATCAGGGGACATTCGTTACAGTTTTATTACATAGGATAAGAGCAAACATAAGAGCCTGACTCTTTTTTGGCAAGTTCAACCTAAATTTTTTTTCTTAGTGTATATTTTAATATTCAATTTCAGTTTTAAATAAATGTTATGTTTTTGCATTGATATACAAAACTCGTGATGGGAAAAGTACATTCTCTTTTTATATGCAGATAAAAACTTGAAATTGAGAGACAGTTGAATGTACTATCCTCAATTTAAGTTTTGTTTCTGATTACGATCATAAGTACATGTGTATTTTTTTTTTAATGCTTATGATATTTTGTTTTTTTAAGACATTAAAATTGGAAAAGATAGAGTTCTATTTCCATTTTGGAAGTATTTTCAATGAGTTGTAAATAAGAAACTATTAGAAGATGGGAATCAAGTTAGGGAAGTGCGGAATTTAAACTACGGACCGCTGATCCGTAAGTATGCAATACTAGTCACAGAATCACAAGCTGATTTTTATAGGGATCTTATTTTCATGTCTTTGCGGAGTAAATTAAATATCTTATGTGATTTTGATACGTTTAAATTTGAAAATAAGATAGAAGAAAAACTTATCTTTTAAAAAAAATGTTTTATTGTTACAGCGTCCACCACCGACCAGATTCTGGTGGTCAGCCATCAGAAGACTTCCTTCAAGCTGGACTGTCCCTCTTCCAGAGAAAATGTGGTGGAGACGAGACCCTCGGAACTTCTAGTGTGACGTACAGGAGACCTGATGGACAGGGGATTAGCAAGCCGCTCATTCCTCAGCATACTGACAATATTTGGCTATGGGATTGCTTTAACTACACGTGAGTTTATCTACATTTTTATACCATTATTAGTAAATCAAAAAGTGTATCCACAATTTTACGAGTTCAAATGCTTAGTGTCAAATACTATGTAGATTCTATTGCCTAGAGAGTTATCAAGGTTATATTATAATTATATTTATTTATACTTTTACAAAAACTAGCAGTTCACAACGGAGTTCTAGTGCCAGCTCTAATGTATGGGAGCGAAGTATGGAATGGGAAAAATGATGATGCTTTGAAAAAAAGGTTGAATGCTTTCGAAATGCGATCTCTCAGAATGAGAATGTGTGGTAAAACGATGTATGATAGGTGCGTAAATGTAGAGATCCATGAAGTAGGTAAGGCTGAGATATGCATTATCGACAGAATCAAAAAAGGGGTGCTGCGTTGGTTTGGACATGTAGAGCGAATGGACAGCGAAAGAACGGCTAAAATGATCTACGATGCGTATGTTGATGGATGCAGAAAACGAGGAAGACAGAGAAAGACATGTCAAAAGTAGGAATAATCGGCGTGCGTGCATGAGAAGATGTATAAATGTAGAGGAAGCGAGGTCTGTGTGCTAAGATATAGTGATATGGAGTTTTTTCTTCTATGCTTACCCCTATAGGAAAACGGCGAGATGGTTTGTTTGTTGGTTTGTATTTTTTTCTATACAGAATAATGTTTACTGAAGTGGGGTGTTCCGTGCCGAGGGAAACATTTTACAATAAGTCAACATGCCTTAAATTAGTTATTTAACAAAGTTAACATAATAATAAAATAAGTATGTTATTAATCTAATTAACCTAATTATCATTTACGTAATAAGCAATATAAACTAAAATAATCATAAAAAACATAACCAATTAATATAGATCTGTAGAGCAAATTTCATAAAAAGTACACAAATTTTAACCTATTTAGCTTGATCCACTCATCGATCCGTGCGCAATTCACCTCCACTATCCATTTTTTAATAGCAGTTTTATGTTGTGAGTACTTATTAATTGTCTTTAAGGATAATAGAAGTAGATTATACACTTCGTCTGAGTAGTAGGCCAATCCTCTTTGACCGAAAGTTGTATTTTTTATTTTTTTTGCATCATCAGCGTGGAGTATCTAGTAACTCTTGTATTTGTAACGGAATGTAGAGAATGATGTTTGTTTGCGTATAGTAACAGAACTTTTACATAAAGTTGTTTTTGAGAGGTTACATTAAGACTTACAAATATACCGAGGGGGCTAGTTTTGATTGGGACTCTTAAGAGTCCTAAGATAATTTTTATTAAAGCTATTTGTGCAATTATTATTTTTTTGATCAATGTGTCATTTGTACATCCCCATCGAATTATTCCATATTCCAAAACTGATTGATTTATTGCGTAAAATATTTTAACAAGCTTTTTTAGGGTTATAATATTTATCATCGTTTTCAAAAAGTAATTTTTTTTTTTCAATTTATTTTTAAAATGTTTGATTTGATTATTTGATGATTTGATTATATTAATACTTTTAATATTCGGAATTTGGTTATTGTAATTACAGCTGTGAATAGTAAATGAAAGATAAGGAGTATAAATAGTTTTATTTTCAATTTAAAAGTTATGTATTTTGTTTTAGAGTAATTTAGTGTTAGATAATTTGACTAACCATTTTTAACTAAGTTTAAGTCATTTTCAGCCTTTTCAAATACAAAATCTCATGAGCTTCCTTGATATTGATGATAAAATTAACTGATTCAAGAAGTATTTCAGAAATTGAAAAAGTGCCATCGGCATAAGTGACAAATGTATATCTGGTCGTCAAAGCCAGCCTCAGAAGGTGGCCATACAGAAGGTCGCCTTACAGAAGGGCGAGGTTTCTGTGGTTTCTTCGTCACTAAAGCAAATGCGGAGAAGCTCCTAAACAGGCCACAGCTGAAACATCCCTCCCAATCCTTAAAAATGTATCATTTACATATGCCTTACAGAATTTATTTCATAAGCTTATATCTTTGCATTTTTTGTTTATATGCTTACTGTTTTTTCTTGCATGCCTTTGTTATTATTGTTTTTTTTTTACTTTGTAAAACTTTTTATCATATCCTTTTTAACTAATTTCACAATTTTTTTTCTGTATATTCTGTTTCTTATTTAGTATGTTAGCGTGTACTTCATTTTTATTATTTGTAAATGCCTTTTGGGCGTTAATGAACAAAATAAATAAATAAAGAAATAAGCTTCGTTAAATTTTTCATTAAAGTAAATTTGACAGAAGATTAGTTTTTGAAGTAAACAGATAGGTAACTGTCTCATTGAAGTAAATATAAACCTTGTACGTTGCAAGGTAAAAAAGAATGGATAAAATATGAAATTGAAAATAAATTCACATTTTAAAAAGAGGTCGTCAAAAAAAATATTCTACAAAAATTAAAAGATAGAAGTAAAATTAAGGCAGCTTGAAAAAAGTTGTAAATGCGTAAAGTGTTGTTGATCAAACTATGTGTTAGGTATAAGAAGTATTAAAATATTTTCTGAATTTGGCGTTGGTGAAATAATTTAGTATCATGAGTCTCACTCACATCAATAAAGGTTTCGGCACTTTTTTATCACAAAAATTAACATTTGGAAAATTTAAGAAATATGCATGTATAAACATAAGCAGAATCGTGAATAATGCAAGCTGTGTAATGTAACAATTTGAACCAGCCAATTGCAGGCAATAAGCCTTATAAATGCCTAGACGTTCATATTCTATTCTCTGAAAGATTGTAATACATAAAAATATTATTATTTACATGAGCAGTAATGTAAAGTATCTACCCAGTTTTCCTCTCATAAACTATGAATATCTTTCAGCAAGGACCCACTTGAGTATTCTTGATCCTTCAATAAACATTTTGTACCCGTAAATAACATTTTAGATGGTCCGTGAAATCGGCAACTCGAATCGAGAATTTAATATCAGTATGAAAATTTTCAGTCTCAGAACATATGGCTTCCTTTTTTTCATTTAAAGTTGACAAATATTGGCAATATTAAACATAAATAATTTAGTCCTTCCGAACAAAGTTTTTGATCCATTTAAAACAAAAGAGGATAAATTTTGTATAAGATAAAACATTCTTTTATATCTTTAATAGGCGTACAAAACAATTGTAAAGACCTTTTATAAGCAGATTTCTGGCGATATTTTAATTTTGTATTTGGCCTACTGGAGTATTTATTCTGATTATGCCTTATCACGTATGCACATACATATGTATTTTTTTTGTATTATATATTAATACCATCATTTTATTTGTACTTGAATTTTAGTATTAAAGCTGTAAAGATGTACCTTTATAAAATTATTATTTGTGGACTGCTGTGTAATGAATAAGAAACAACATGTATGTAACAATGTGAGAGTATAACAGGTCGTTTAAGAAAAATATTATTAATGATAATTGTATTTGTTTTGAACAACGCGATTCGTATTTAGGCGACTTTATAAAAAAGAAAGCTCTTAAATATTTTAATTTCCTGCGCGGTAATATTTATTATAAAGCAAACACTTTTTTCATGTTTTGAAATTATGTAGTTTGTTTAGGCGGTTCTAATTTTTTATTTTATTTATTTAACTTTTTGTACATAATGTTAATTGTACATTGACGGGCTTGTTGCAAGATGGTATTTTTTTCCAACCAACCAAAAAAGTTAAAGTTTCGTTTTTGTAATTTAAATCGCAGAACATATTCAATAGAAAATATAAATTAATGAGCTTAGGATATACAATTAATAATTGTATTATACAAATTACCTTAAATCAATACGATTTCTAAATGAGAAAAAAGAATAAAGGAGAACAAGGAAAAGAGGAGAGATGAAGGATAAAGGAGATGTTTCTTTAGACGTGATTTAAATAGAGATACTGTAGTAACATTTCTGATAGTGGATGGGAGGTGATTCCACAGTCGAGCCGCATGGACACTATGTGAGTTAGATAAGAAAGAGGAATTGTGGAAGGGTATTAAGAGGGTGCTTTGAGAATTAGAACGAAGAAGTCAACCATGAAGTGATAATTGTTGAAAATTTTAATGGAGGTATATAGGAGCGTTAGGACTATGAAGTAAATTAAACAGAAGTGAGAGGGAGTGATAAGCTCTCCGCTGTCTAATTTTGAGCTATTTCAGTTGCCTACGATAATCAGAAATGTAGTCATATTTCCTTAGACCAAAAATATACCTTATGCATGTATTCTGAAGTGCTCCAAGTTTATTAAGTTCCTCAAAGCTTAAATTAGTCATGGAAACATCAGCATGATCTAGAATGGGTAGGAGTTATGCTAGTATAGAGTGCTTTTTGACAGGCGCTTCTTGGCACCGGCCATTTGATTCATAAGAAATTAAACAGTTCTCCTATATAAAAGGTAACATATTGAAATCTAATTAAGATTAATCAGACAGTCAAACGGTGTATGCAAAAAAGTAATTTTCTAATTTATGAAATTGAATTGTCAATAATAGTTTGACAAGCAGCTACAAATAAATTTGATATTGTGTACTTGTAAGATAAAAAAGTATTGGACAGAATTTCTTCAGCCATTCCATAAGTGCTACCTAATCTATGCAGTGTTCCCACCAATGCATTGATGTGTTGGTTGGAAGACGTACAGGAGCGATGAAACAATAAAGTACTCCTTGTGTTGACAGCAAGTACTCTAAAATTTATCAATTCAAGAATTTTCGGGACGTCAAAAAGAGAGTGTACGATCTTATACAGTCCAATGATATCATTAATACCTAGTTCTTATTTCAAAAAGTGTGAAAATGTTGAGCAGTGTTAGTCATAATTAACATTATGTATTGTAATGTAATGTCCAAATGTTGTCATATTGCCGTCAAATAGAGGTTTTTTATCTTGTTTTGAAATGTATTCATTTTTAAAAAATATATTCGAAGACGTTTACAAATACCCATGATATTTCCTTGTACACTTCGCGCGCTGTGTAGTTTACCATTTCTCGATATAAATTATTAACTCGAACCCTCCACTTTACTATGTGACGCAATCTCAAACTATCAATAAATAATCATATTCCCCGAGAAGATATTGACATGATCCGTCGTATCTTATTCAGCCCTTGTGATTATTCATTCCAAAACCTTTCATAGAAAACAATTTAATAATATTTGCTTATTCGTTTTTTAAATAATATTATATACAATATTAAACAATTAGAATAATGTATCCGCACTGGAGTAAGCCGTCCCGATGACACTTAAATTATGATTTCAGTTTTTTTATGAAGTTCAGCTTGTAAAAAAGAGAGATTTTTTTTTTATTAACAATTTAAAACACTTGTATTATGAAATGTACAAAAAATATAGTCCGAGAAAAAACCAAATCGCAGTAGTTCCTTCAAGAGAATGCTTCACTTTTATAATTTTTCCTACTTTGACCCCTTCGTCTCTTCAAAGTATAGTGTAGATATTTAGTTGATTTTCAATTCTAAAAAAAAAAGTTTGTAATTGTTTAGTTTTATGATTAGAATATTCTAATATACATAAATGTGTTCATGTGCTACTTATTTTCTCAAATTGAAGGATTTGGGTAGGAAGAAATTGCCTTAAGGCAATATGCCTGCACTTGTGTTTATTAAGTGTTTGAGTAAAATGCAATAAATGTAATCAAGTCTTTGTAAATATTAATTATTTTTTTTTAAAGAAGTATTTAATTAATATTTTTTGATAAAAATATCTACACGTTTGATTTAGTCTATTCTTTTCATAGGATTCATTGAATTACTTATTTCAACTAAATTATAACTTTGTAATAAAATGCTACAATAAGTAATTGAAACTCAAAAAACTAGTAAATTCAAATCGATAACACAATTACAATGAACAAACTAAAACCAGTAAACACGAATTTAATGCCAAGCAGTCTTGTCCAGCAAACATTCTCTTTGTCAATTTTTCAAAATTCTTTATTTGTTAAGATACATAAGTTTATTGTACATTATTTGAGACATAAGTCTCAACTCAATAGGACTAAAAGTCATGTGTTAAGATGGGATGGGACGTTTTGTTAGCAAAGTCTGAATTACAAGAGGTACCTTGTGTTGAGACGAGTTGAGGTCCCGGACTCTGAAACAGGAGGTTCGAGGTTCGAATCCCGCCCTGTCACAAGTTTTTTTCCGTTTTCTAACACTGTTACTTACGAATAAAATAAAATGGCTCCAACAATTGAAACACTTCGTTAAATTTAAGGACGCAAATATTTTTTCTTAAAAAAAGAAGTGTTAGCGTACAATTTATTTGTTAATGATGTTGTCAGTGCGTTTTTTACCACAACATTTTGGCTTTTTGCTGACGATAATAAAATTCTTAAAAGTAATTAAAAATGTTAGTGACTGTCTTGCTCTACAAGATGATATGAATTTTTTTCATGACTAGTGCGAAATAAATAACCTTGAATTAAATATCAATAAATGAAAAATTATTTCTTACCGTAAATCTAAAAAAAATATAACCTGCGATTATAAACTTAATGCCCAAATTCTTTCTGTTGTAACTTTAATAAGAGATCTCGGGGTAATTCTAGAGAACAAACTTAATTTTCATGAACGCATTGCATTGACTATATCATTAACAAATCTCTTTAATTCTCTGGATTTGTTAATAGAGCTACATCCGATTTTGAACACATTTGAACTGTAAAAACACTTATCTACTCATTGGTTCGTCCCATTCTTGAATACGCCTCCGTAATATAGTCACCTTCATATGTTTCTCATATAAATCGCATCAAATCAGTTCAGCACAAATGTATAAGAAAAGTTGCGTACAAACTAGGAATCACAAGAGATCACTTTAACCATACCGCCATGGAACTTTTTCTGAATTTATCAAGTCTCTCACAACGTCGATTTAATGCAGATTTAATTTGCATGTTTAAGATACTTAATAGTTGATTTGATATCCCGACTATTCTCCAACAAATACCTCTTAATGTTCTTTCACGTAGACGAAATAATGAAATTCTGTTCCTCGGTCAGCATAAGACTAATTATGGTTTCCATGCGCCTCTACCCAGAATGATTAGATTTGTAAATGAAAATCAAGATCTAATTTATTGTGATCGTAAATTGAGTTTTTTTATAAATAGGCTGAAGAAATATTCCCAATAAATTGATTGGATATTTGTAGAATTAACCTGGATTCCATAATGCCTGTCTAATGTATTAACTTGTATTTGATTTTATTCGTTGTATTCCTTCTATTAGTTACTGCATCATTATTGTTTTTCGTTCTATAATTTGTTTAAATTGGACATAGTCCGTAAATTTATTAAATAAAAAAAGCGATAGTTGAGACATTTATGTAAAATATTTCTTTTCTTTTCAGTCTCGGTAATGCGCACAGGCGCGTCCGGCTACCGGGCGCCCCTGGCTTGGTATGGGCAGCCGCCCTCGGGGCCGCGGGTCTGCGGGCCGGGCCCCCCGTCCCGCTGCCGGCCCCCCGCGGCGCTCCTCTGGCCGGCCCCCTGGCGGATCCTCCGCCCCTCGTTGCGGGGGAACAGCTGGAGCTTGACATTAACATCAGTAACCCGCTCAGCGCCTGTATGGACGTAAGAAAACATTTTTGTAATTGATAGTCTTTTTCAAAATTTTCAATTTCATTTTATTCACTTATTTTATATATATGACCTAAGCCAATTACAACTTATGTTTTTTATTTAAAAAAATATATATTTTCCTTCTTATGATTTACCCAATTTAATTTTGAGGGACATATTTAACGAGTTGTAAATAACTCACTATTAAAAAACGGGAATAAAGTTGGGGTAGAGTGGGATTCGAACCACAAACCTTGAGTCCGTGAGTCCGAGACACTATCCACAAGATCACAACTCAACCCGACTAATATGAAAAAACATCTGAATAAGAAACTGAACAAAAATACCATAAAACTATGTAGCAAAGACATACAAGGGTAATAAAATAATAATTGACAATTTACTCAAAAACCCAATTAATATATAACTTAGAGTTAAACCATGCCAATCCATATTCATCCCACAATTTGTTTATAAAAGTAGAGTTCAGGTAGAAGAGGGGATATAGGATAGGTTAAAGATTAACGTGGATAAAGAAAGAAAGAGGGAAATATTTATAAAGCGTCTTCCAATAGGGATGATACAATTTTAAATGGCTATAATGGCAACACTGCATATTATTTTTTATCATTCCATTCATTCATTTGTGTTCAGTATACATAGTATGCCATTTAATCATGGAAAGATACTATTTCAACAACGTTTTGAAATCATTAAATTGTTTTATCAAAACCAGAGTTCATATGTGAATACTAAAAGAAATTTAAGAATAATTCAAGGACGACATTATTCAGTTAATCTACCCACTATTTTTCGTATTTTAGACAAATTTAAAAATGAATTTTCTTAACATGATACAAGAGTACCAGTATGACAAAGAAATGCACGCACACAAGAGAATATTGATACAGTAGCAGCAAGTGTAAGAGATACTACAAATTTATCAATCGAACGTCTTCCTTAAGAATTAAATCTTTCTCAACAACATGGACAATTTTAAGAAAAGATTTGAGTTTACACCCTTAAAAAATTTAATTGGTTTAAGAATTAAAGCCAGCAGACCACCAACAACGTCGTTTATTTGCTGATTTTGCTTTAGAACAAATCAATGCAGATCCATTTTTTACCGTTTACTGATTTTAAGTGATGAAGCTCATTTTTGGACAAAACAATCAGAATTGCTGAATTTGGAGAAACGTGTTATTGGTGAAATAACACCAAATTTGTGTGATGGGGAATTGGGTTGACAGAATGCGGTTTGTACAGAGAAATCGTGGTGATCACATGAACGATATTATTTTTCATACTTAATGGCATAATGAAATTTTTTAAATAAAATTTTAAAAATGTGTCTCGCTGATTAACTTATGTGTTTTATTTTATTTTTAAATTGTATCACTTTTAATGAAAAACCCTTTAGTTGTATGGATTAGCTTTTTTTTCTCGTTTAGGCTTAGGATTATTTAAAAAAATAAAAGAATTTGATTTTTGTTATAGTAGAACAACGACAGATCCGCGAAAAACGTGAAATTGGCATTAATTTAAATTTAAACTTGAAAAGATTTGAAATTACTTTTGAGCATATTTTTTTTTTATATTCCAAGTTTTAAAAAAACAGTATGAAAGATCAATATACATCGATAACTGTATGAAAGACATGAAAATTTTAAAAATGGGAGCAAAAATGGGTGATATAACTGATAACTGTTCACTGTCTTCTGTATGCGGATGGTGCCGTGCTTCTTGCTAGCAGCAAAGAAGACCTGCAATTGTTGGTAACAAAAGTTTACTATGTCTGCAAGGAAAGCAATTAGCTAATGAATGTTGATAAATTAAAAGCGGTGGTTTTTGAAAGGGATGAAAATATAACTAAATGTAAAATCCGTGTGAACGGAGATTTTCTGAATCAGATATAAGAATTTGTATATCTGGGAAGTATGTTTACTAGGGATGGAAAGACTGAGAAAGATATTGAAAGGAAAGTGAGTGCCGAGATCAGGATGAACAGTGCTCTGAAATCTACTTTGGCAAACAAATGTTTATTGCAGGAGGCAAAACTGGCAGTTCAAAGTAGAGTTCTAGTGCCAACTAGTGTATGGAAGCGAAGTATGGAGTTGGAAAAATAATGTGATCCCTCAGGCAAATGTGTGGTAAAACTATGTTTGATAGGTGCACAAATGTCGAGATCCGTGAAATGTGTTAGGCTGAGACATGCATTATCTACAGAATCAAGAAAGGGGTGCTGCGTTGGTTTGGACGTGTAGAGGAAATGAACAGTGAAAAAACGGCTAAAAGGATCTACAATGCGAATGTTAATGGATGCAGAAAACAAAGAAGACCGAGAAAGACAAAGCATGACCAAGTCCATCAAATAGTTGAAGATGGACATGTCAAGATTAGGAATAATCGGCGTGCGTGCATGAGAAGATGTTTGAATGTAGAAGAAGTAAGGTCTATATACAAAGACAGAGTGATGTGGCGCTCTATCCCCTCTGCCTACCCCAACAGTGAAACAGCGTGATGGTTTGTTGTTATTGTTGTTGAAAAAAATATATATAACTAACCCAAATATGGAAGGATTTACATTTGTACTAATGGAGTTGTGTAAATTTGAAGGAAATCACAAGCGTTGATGTTTTAAAATAATGACGTGATGATTACCAAAAAAGTAATTGATACAAAAATGCTACCTGGGGGACCTTAGATACGCTCTTAGACTCAGAAAATTTAAGTGATTGCACGAAGGAAGACACATTGTCATCAAATAAATCAAGATTGACTTTGCAAGTCTTAGGCTTCTTGGGATAGAGGAGTGAAAACCACAATTACCTTTCGTTCTATTGTTTTCTGTTTAAAAAATTGGTTTGTACTGATACATCAAGTTTATTTATTTGATAATTATTATAATCTATCTATCCATCTCCTATCTATATATATAAAGGGCAATGTTCGAATGGTTGTCTTCGATGAACTCGATAACTACCGGACTTGTTTGCGTGAGGTTTTAAGATAAATGTACATCTTTGCCGCGAAAAAGTTTATAGCTTATAGAATGTTAAATTTATTGAGTACAAAAAAAGGCAGGAGCGTAAATGTTTTTGCTATCCATCACCAGGTTTGCATTCGCCAAGAATGCAGATACAAAAAAAATGGACGGTGGTTTTTTTTTTGTATATAAAAAAAGTTGGTTTTCGAATGTAAGTTTTTTTATGGATCCCAGTCAGATTATTTTATTGAATTCCTTATAATTTCTACCTGTTTATTTTTTTCTGAATTTTGGGTCATACTGAAATAATATCAACTGACATTCGATTCAATTTTGAAAATCGCATTCCTGACTCAAATGCATTCCTTAGCAGAGTTTGACATTTGCTAAAATTATTATTTATTTGAAAATAATAAATTATTTTATGTTTTGGAATTCGAACATAAACAAGTACTTCAGTACCTACTTAAATTCGATGTTTAAATATATATTACTTTTATATTTGAGATTCAATCATAAACAAGTACCTACTTGGCAATTCAAAGGTACAACATCTTTTTTACGTTTATCCGAACGGATTTTTTTAAAGATTCTTTGGTAATTTTTTGTAAGTATACTTAATTATATTTAATCTTAAGAGGAAACGCGTTCCGACTTTTCTTCATACAAACGTATTCACGTAAGGGTAGGGAGAGAGGATAGAACGCGACATTACTCTATCTTTGCATTCAGATCTCGCTTTCTCTACATTCATAGATCTTCTCATGCACACGCGCCGATTATTCCGACTTTTACCATGTCTATCTTCAAGTATTTGTTGGATTTGGTCATACCATGTCTTTAACGGTCTTCCTATATTTCCTCTATTTCTGCATCCATGAACATTCGCATTGTAAATATGTTTAGCCGTTCTTTTGTCCATTCGTTCTACATGTCCAAACCAGCGCAGAGCTGTTTTTTTTAATTCGTCGATAATGCTTGTCTCAGTCTTACATAATGTACGGATCTCAACATTTAATTATAATATGTTGTAAATGTGAAATATTGTATTTACTTCAGATCAGTAAAGAATATTTATGCGGACTTTACGGCAATAAAACCCTAAAAGAAAATAAATATATCATGTCTGAAAATTCATAAACACCAATTACAATGAAAAGACCGCCCTATTAATTATTTTTCATTCTTACTGAAACCGCCGAACTCTCCTGTTTTCATGTTTTCGGGAGCACGGAACATAATTAAGGGGAGTATGGTGGTGTTTAGTCAGCCGGTTTCAGGACGGAACATAATTATTAATTCACGAGAAATTTGGCGCAACATTAATCACAAAAGCGTAATTACCAAGTTAATATTTTTTATTGAATTTGAATTAAAATAAAGAATTCATTTAGTTTAATTATTATTTTCAATTGTAAAAATCTTGATTATTAAACTCGGTGATGTTTTATTTGACTGTTGATAATATTTTTAATACATTTTAAATGAGGAATAAAATTGCTAAGGAGCTATTTTAATACTTGATATTTTATTAAATACATAACAAAAATAAATCAAATATATTCAACATTTTATTAACTTTTATAAATAAACAACTACAACAGTGTAAATCACTCTCCAAGCACAAAAGTAAGTCTCCTTTTTTGAAGAGTTACAGTGATAACATTTACTAGACGTATGGAAGTAGATCTGAATAGAATTTTTTAAAAAACATGTACCTTTTATGAAATTATTATTATTTTTTTTTTAATATTTTTAAAAAAAGACGGATTTTCTGTTTGTTTCTTTGACATGAAAAGGAAAAATTTTTTAAAATATTATTTATTAATTATATTATTATTACGTCACCTTATACCTATATCAATTATTTTCAAACGTCGTGCAGCTACGTAAGTAAGCAATATAGAACATATTATTAATATTTAAAGCATTAACTTTGTTTTTAAACATTTTTATAAATGTTATTAAATATTTGTATAAAACCACTTACCGACTTTTCTATGTCTACCGGTTTCGAGACGTACCCGTCTCTTCGTCAGGACATCAATTAAACCAACATGCAAATCAACAAACCCACTAAACACCTTCACCATAGTTGTTGCACACAAAACGTCTCCAAACCGGTAGAAATAGAAAAGTTGGTAAGTGGTTATATACAAATATTTCACAACATTTATTAGCATAAAACATATTGGTTTACAAAGGAAATTATGAAATAATTAACTAGTTTCAACTTTTACTTTATGCTGTTGGAAGATTTACATTTACATATTTTTTAATAAGCTTACTCAGAGACCTAAAAAATAAATATTTAGCACATCATACCAGAGATAAATGACATTTTATAGAAGGGAAAACACAAGTCAAGCCATAACAGGGCTTATGACATGCCAAATATTTATTTAAAAGCAATAACACAACAAAAAGTAATAGAAAATATGAATAACCAAACAAACAAACCATCGTTCCGCTACCCCGAAGGGTTTGAAAGAGAAGGTAGAACGCAATATTTATCTTTTTTTGCATACGGACGTCGCTTCCTCGATATTTACACAACTTCTCATGCATGCACGATGATTATTCCGACTTTCTACTTGTCCATCTTTAAGGTTGAATTTGGTCATGTCATACCTTCCATTTTCTTTTTTGTTTTTTGCATCCATTGAAATTTGCATCTCAAATCCTTTTAGGAATTCTTTTGCTGCCCATTTGCCCTACACCTCCAAACCAATTGTTGTACGTCGGTCGTGATTTGGTCGATAATGGTTGTCTCAGGCTTACAAAATGCACAGATCTCATCATTTGTGCTACTTTTGTATTTTATTTTATTGACATAAACGGCAAATCTGCTTTTTACATACATTTATAATACTAACATATTTGGCTAAATATATTTAATTTTTTTTAAAACATTAATTTCCTTATACCAAAGATTTATAAAAAAAAAATATACAAGATTTATATTGAAAAAATTATACAGCATTGTAGATAGTTTTACCATTCATTTTCCTGAGAGGTCATATTTCGTAATTATTTTTATTCCCATACATAAGTCATAGAGCCGGCACCAGGACTTCATTGTTAACTGCTAAATTTGCCCCCAGCAAAAGAGATTTTTGTTTGCCAAGATTGTCGAAATTGAAAAAAAAAATTCTCAGTATTTTCATCCCTATTACACGTATTTTCCAAATACACAAATTCTTTCACCTCATTCAAATATCTCCATCTACAATGATCTCACATTTAGACATACTTTCACGCGTTTCAAAAACCATTACTTTCGATTTATCAACATTCATCAGCAAATCTCTTTTGCTTTATCATTTTTTTTTAAACAAAATCATGATAAGTGATAAATATTATGTAGTTTTTTTGTCATTTCGTGCATAGTAGTGTTTAAACATCAGTTTTTACTTAAGATACAGTGCATTAACCTGTAAGAGATATAAGTATGTTCATTGGCAACAACAACAGTATCTGCATACCCACATATCTTGGCGAGTTCATTTCATGATAGGCTCTCCTATACTTCATTTATAAAGAAAGGGCAGCTTTTTGAAAAAAAAAACATGAATTCAGTTAAATAAGAGGTAATATTATAAAAGAAATATCCTAAAATTACAAAGGTAACCTTCGGTTAACCTTGAGTAGCCTGAGGTTAGGAAATGATTGCCTGATAATCACTGTCTCTTTTCATCGTATTAAAATTAAATGCGTGTCTTGCTTAGTAATCTAATTAGGATACAATATGTGGTATGGAAAACAATTGTGGTAACATGCTTACTAACTGCTGAGATATTAACTCTTAAAAGACTGTGGTTAATAATACCTTTGCGCGCGGTGATGTAACGACGTGTTACCGCTAGTAAAATACGGAATATTCTTAAGTTCTGACATTTAAAAAAAAAAACTTGGAGACATGCGGTTTAATAATCTTTTTTCCATAATTTATGCAAATAAACGAGTAATTAAGCCCTGTTATGGTAAAATAAATAAAAAATCATAAATACGCCGCTCATATTACGCGCGTGCATCCCCTATCACTATCATATACCGGTTGAATCTGTTTATCACTGCATCCGCTACAGAACAGCGTCTCTGTTTTTTTTATTATGAGTTCTTTTTTCGTTTTCTCCCTTATACAGATGTGTTGCTAAATTAGAGGACATCGATTCTTCGCGTAGCAAGGAAAAATATTTTTTGTGTTAACATCCAGCACAGATATACCAATTTTACTATGCGTCAACTTCATTTCCGCCTTAGTGACGTCCATAACAAAAGTACATGACCTATAAAAGGACCACGTGAAGTGGTAACATAGTTCGCTGTAATAAATAGGCATCGAGCACAACATCGTTTCTTTGGTCGTCTCCAACTGGTCTAGAAATTCCCTTAACAACAACTAAAAAAATCTTAAGCAAATACTCTTTCAATCAATCGTCAGAATATACCTTTACAAAAGATATGTACTAACAAAGTATTTTAAATGTATAACAAGGAAAAATAAACCTTTAGTTTTTTCACTAAATCCATGTGTATGGAGGGCGAGATAACAAATATTCTCGAACATCATAAAAGTATGTAATTACTAACAAAGATTCCAGACAAGGCAGCGTCGCTTTCGATATGTAAGATAATATTTTCAGTCTAAAAGTAATCCATCAATAAACGTCAAGTTGAACCCCTGTGAAGTAACTTAGTGTAATACGTAATTTTACTTAGCAAATGCCAACAACTTTCAAAGAAATAACAGAGTTTTATGTAGGAAGAAGATATTTTCTTTAATATATTTTAGGTACAAAGTGATTGCAAAAACGAAAGTAATATGAGTGTTTTTTTTTCTTTTTTCCTATAAAGTTTCTGTTCCTAAACAATAATATTTTTTTAAATCAATATTTCAAGCACTTATTTTGAGATTTACCATGTAAAAATAAAAATAATCATTTGTTTTCTTCAAATTCACTAAACATATTTTATTTGCTAACCGGTTTCAAAAACTGTTCCTTCGTCAAGGCACCATATAAAAATTGACATTAAATATTATTTACTTCTTCCAAAAAAACAAGTTAGAATCTTAAATGCATTATTTGCTAACATTATGTGTTCAGTGTTTATTTAAAAAAAAAATTGAAATAAACACTGAACATTTTATTGTGGGAAATAATACATTTAACCCGTCACCAATCGCGCTATGAGCATTTTGCTCACGCCAATTTAAAATTACTATTTTTATGCAGTATTCTACCATATTTCACTGCAACCTGTGAAGATCTATTGTGACGGGTCTCCGTGAAAAGTTAACAGCCTCTAAGCCCAGGTATATAAAGAGCCTGGCTACTGTGTGGAAAGTGAGAGTTTAAATTTTTCCAAATATCCCTCTCCAAGCCCAGGTCTATAAAGAGCCTGGCTACTGTCTTAAAGGCGAGAGTGTACGTTTTGCTAAATCTTCCCCTCCAAGCCCAGATCTGAAAAGTATCGGGCTATTTTATCAGGTACCTTCCTAAGTATTCTTTCTTTATTAAACAGAATAGTGCATATTATTGTCAGTACCTGAATGTAAGCGAGTGAAATAATTGACATTAGTTTATAGAGATCATCGCGCGAGCAACTACGTAAGTATATTTTTTTTGCCTTGTTTTTTAAAAATGTTTTTATTTTATCCGTAGGAATAAATTTTACTACGCGTATCTATTCCATAATACTTATGACTTTTTAGATAAATAATTCAACTTGAAAAGAGCTTTAAATACCTTTACGAAAATTGAAGCTTTCCTTTTAAAACTCATCATTTTTCCCAATATCCACATTAAAAAAACACACATAAATTCACATCTGTAATTCAGAGGCAGATGGATGCAAATCCAAACGTCAAATGTTAAACAAAAGCCTAAAGAATCTACTTTCGCTTTATGATTTCTAATAATTTATAGCATTAATTTGTGTTTTCAGTATCTTAATACATTGGTTCTTTTATTATAAGACTTTATTTTCTTCAAAATCAATGGACATGATCATGAACTAAACAAGAAAACCAAAATGTCATTTCATCGAATTCTGGATTTGCATCCGTCTGCCTCTGATTTAAAGATATTTTGTTTAGTGACGATTTTTAAAAATTGACTGTGAAAGATTAATACATCAACGTATTTAAGTAATAAAAGTGATTTTTTGTTTGCAGTTAACGAAATAAAAAATCATTCACACATGCATTTTTCTTTTTTATTTTCATCCTTTATAATAATACATCCATCTGTGTAGATTGAAGACAAAGCATTATCATTCTTTTCAAGGATCCGTCTATTATTCTTTGGAATTGTGTATTCCTTAAACATCTGCTATATTTGTTTCTTACCGTATTCCTATTCACAACTCCAATTTCTATTCTTCCCCTCAAAGATTTACTTTCTATATACATACATTTTTATCAAACGTTTGTTAAAAGAATAAATATTATTTTCAGCGAAGTAAAACTAACATTTGGGAGTGGTGTAGAACTATCAAAGATTTAAAAAAAACCCAATTTGATGTTATATTTTTCATTTAAATATTTGAAGGATCAGCACGAATTCCTTAATTTTATAAACTTAATAGTTGAAGCACTTACTATGTGGTTATTCATTATAATAAAATTAATAAAACAACATTGTTTTTAACCACTATTTTTTTTTTCACCTACCGGTTTCAAAGCAAACAAGCTTCTTCGTCAAGGTTTTATGTAACTAATGAATTTATTCCTTTTTTATTTTTATCGTTTTCACTAAAATAATAAAGACACTGGATTAAAAGTACTTCATGTTGAAAAAAAAAAATTAAAATTACAGAACTTAGAAATCTTAGAAATAAAAAAAGCGATTCATAATAAGAAAACAATGATTAATAACCAAAAAACAATATTTTTTTAGTCCTCTCCTGTCTAACTTCAAAAATAGTGATATCAAATTACCACCCGTGTAAGGAAAAAACGAATTGATTTATTGGGTCCACGTGTAGTATTTAGTGAACATGATAAAAATAAAAAAGTAATCAATTAATTAGTTACGTAAACCTTGACGAAGAAGCTTGTTTACTTTTAAACCGGTTGGTGGAAAAAAATGAAATAATCAGTGGTTAAAAACAAAGTTGTTTTATTTATTTTATTCTTAGATTAAATTTAAACTCATATTAGTTTTATTTTTTTTATACATTTTTTTTTTCCATTTTTTTTTTTTTGCACCACAACAGGCCAGGAGGCCTAATTACAGTGGTGAATTACATCACAGAGCACCCAGGCTTGAGAAAAATCACATTTTTAATTTTTGTGTTCTCACCGGGAATCGAACCCGGAACCTTCCGTGCGTGAGTCAAGCGTCATGACCACTACACCACGGAGGCCGCCAAATGTATATCTCTTCGTTATTATTCTAAGGCATCCTTTTACTTCCCATCCACAATTACTCCTTTCTCTCTAACTTATTACGAAGAGCCGGGTATGTTTTGAAACCGTTCCACATAGAAAAGTCGGTAAGGGGTTACATACAATTATTAACCAAAAATTGATAATTGATATTCCACTAAAAATAGACACACAAAAAAGGTTTTAAAAAATATTTATATTTCCACAAGTATGTAAACATAATAAATTTGTTTTTCTAATGATTATTGTACTCGTTTCAGGTGACAGCCCTATTGTCTTTAAGTGGTGGAGCGCAGTTCCTTAGCAACAACATGATGTATGTTACCGAGAAGTTGAGGCTTGGCCCCAGAGGTGCTACAGCCCTGGTTGTCAGAATTGCGGTCACTAAGCCAGGGGTGCACAATCTTACAGGTAATTTGTAATAATATAATAAATAAAAAGAATAGTATTTCGAATGATTTTTTCAAATTTCGTAAACTTTACGCCAATGTTTTCACACTCTTTTATTAGCCTCCCTTGAAAAATACCATAATTATTATGGCTCGTATTTTCAAATCTGTTTTTTTTTAATAACAACGCATTTTGATTAACAAATCAAAACTGGGATGGAGAACATTTTAGAGAGGTAATATAGAAGTCTAGGCATTTACAGAGCTTATAATCTGTCATTGTCTGGTTTAAGTGGCCACTTTACATATTGTGTTACATTTACTTTTTTGCCCATGTTTGAACATGCATATTTTTTCAATTCATTCATCTATTGACTCTTGTGAAGTAAAAGAGCTGAAACCTTTATTTTGTGGTTGAGATTCATCCGGCTGAACCAACTCACCTATTAGGAAATACCTGAAAACAATATTTCATTTTTATATATCTTTGCATACCTGTTAGTTTAATCAACAATGTTTTGAGTAAGTCCAAATTTTTGCAGAATTGTTTTCAAGCGTTGCCTAGAAGGTGAGTTGGTTCAGCCCGATGAATTTTACCAAAACAATTTAGGTTTCAGCTCTTTTACTTCACAAAAGTCGACAGATGGAGGAGTTAAGGAAATATTTTTAACTTTTAAATATTTAACTTGGTAAAATCATAAAACTAGTGCTTCAAATATTATTCATGATCAATATTTCCCTTTCCGCATCCAGTGGTGCATTGGGCAGTGGATACCTATCAAGTATAGCGTATTTTGATGGTCTGTTTCGTTATGGTGAAGTATTCAGTCTTACGGTAATTATGAATTTAATTCATGTTTTTTTTTTTAAAGAAATATTTTCGTTCTTATTATTTATCTAAATATTAAAATTTTTGGGGCCATTTTCAACGAGTTGTAAATAACTCACTATTAGAAAATAGGAATCAAGTTAGGGTGGAGTAGGGTTCGAACCTCGGACCTCTGATCCATGAGTTCGCAACACTATCTACGGGACCACAACCCGATTGTGAATGTTTAAACATAGGCAGAATGGTAAAAAATATATAGTATTTAAATTGGCCACTTAAACCAGCCAATGACAGGTTCTGAGCCCTGTTAATGCCTAGGCTTTCATATTTCCCTCTCAAAAGTGTTAACGTCTCTGTTGCAACAAATTTAGATTTAGGGGGTATCATTTCAAAGAAATAGGAAAATCGTAAACGTCTTTGTCAAGAACCGTTATAAAATACATATCACACAAACGATGAATTAAGTATATGAGTAAATAAGTAAATGACTTCATTATAATACTAAAGATTCGTAACATCCCATCTTGAATTTGACATCATCTTCTTAAAGATACAGTGAGTATCCCATTATGTATTGAGTTGTTTCCTGAACAAAATGAATTAGCTTTGGGATTGAAACAATACGGGCTTTAGCAAATAGCGACACGTTCATTATTCCTCTCTTGTCCTAGTGAGATGATCTTCAGATTGAGTTGTTATCTCATAAAGGAAATAGGGTGGAGATTTCACGAGGCAAATAATTTATTCATTGTCTGATCGATTGCTCGGAGCAGTATTAAAATGATAAATTAACTCAGCCAGTCTGATACATTATCGTGAAATCACCGGTGTTATTGACGGTTAAGCATATTAGGTTCGATATAATAATTCATTAAACTAGTTACTCATACAAAAGCAACGTAAAAAAACAGTTAAAATCCTGAATTGAACGTATTAGAGATATTTATGTTATCGGGTGCAGTAATGTCGATTCAACGTTTTTCTAAAAACAGTCGGGCCGCTTTCATACAAAATACTGTTATAATTACCATTTGAAAATTATATTGATCACAAAAATTGCATTTTTCAATTTGCAGAAAATACCCAAAGCACTAGAAATATCTTACTGCATATATACTGATGGGAAGATTAATGCTTACATAAATCTATTTTATACACAAAGATGGATAAATACATAAGTATTATAATTTTGCAGATTCATATATTTAAAAATGTCATTAGTTAAAATATGTTTAAATACAGAATATCACCTTAACATTCAAAGTTTAAATGAGGTTTTATTCAATATTTGATATGACTGTTTTCTACGAAATGCGTATGTAAGGTTGTGTGGTCAGCTAGACATGAAGAAATTACCAAAATTCATTTAACACATAATCAATTATTTTAAAAGATTATTATAACAAATTGATAAAGGGAATCTTTATAATCAAGTACCCCTATACAAGTATAAATAATATGTTCAATACGTAATGACAAAGTATACAACGTATATCAGAGTTTCACTGGGGCTGGGTGTTTTTTTCAAAATACAAATCTTAAATTGTGTAGTCAGCCAGACTTTAAAAACTATTAAAACTGTTCAAATAAAGAAATGAAATTCCTTTTTGTTTTATTTAAAAATCCTTCGTTATTGTACAAAAAATTAGCCAATAATGTATTTTCCTTCATTATTTTACAAAAATTAGTCAATAATGTATTTTCTACAATGATTGTACGACAAATTAGTCAAAAATGTATTTTCCTTCATTATTGTACAAAAATTAGTCAATAATGTATTTCTACAATTATTATTGTACGACAAATTAGTCAAAAATGTATTTTCCTTCATTATTGTACAAAAATTAGTCAATAATGTATTTCTACAATTATTGTACGACAAATTAGTCATTAATGTCATCAACATATCCTTCATTATTGTACAAAAATTAGTCAATAATGTATTTTTTACAATTATTGTACGACATATTAGTTAAAAATGTATTTTCCTTCATAATTATACAAAAATTAGTCAATAATGTATTTTCTACAATTATTGTACGACAAATTAGTCAATAATGTATTTTCCTTCATTATTGTACAAACATTAGTCAATAATGTATTTTCTACAATTATTGTACGACAAATCAGTAAATAATGTTTTCTCCTTAATTATAGAAATAAAATGTTCTTATATCTTCATTGATAATCAACAATATTTTTAGTTTGTCCAAATTTTTGTAGACAAGGACTGGATTCAACTCCCTGGGGAGCTGTTTATATTAACATTTTACAACAGAGATGCAGAACATTTAAGAGAAGGTTATATTTAATAGAAGGGAAGGTATAGGCATCTACAGGGCTTATGACCTATCAATGGCTGGTTTAAGTGAATAATGTTGATAAATTACCTGGTCCATGAAGAAGTATAGAAATTGAAAAAATAACATTTTCAGGCGTTGCCTAGTATGTAGGTGAAATAATTCAATTAAATGAATCTCACCCGCATAAATAAAGGTTTCAGCTCTTTAACTTCACAAACACCAAAAATGAAAAAAATTGAAGGAATACAGATGTTCAAATATAGGCAGAATGGTGAATGTTATTCATTGATTATGCTTTAAAAAAGCCAAAATATTCTTTATAATATGTTTAATATCTGAGTTTATAAGAAATTTACCAAATTATAATATATACAAACAAAATAGATATAATTCGTTTAGATTCCAATCACGTTTTAAATTTTTCATTATTTTGAATATAGCTAAACCAAGTCACCACAATAAATCAATCGAACTGTTATCGTCACGTCTGAAATTCTGAAAAGTCCACAAAATAGCACCAAACTGAAGTGCCACTGCAGTCAGGAATTGTTTCAGTTTCAGAAATGCACATCGATTGACACCCGTAACCTGAAAACTGAAACTAGGTCAATATTTTAACGAAACTTTCGAAACCATTGTATAACACAGACAACGGAAATTACTTTTATAATAAAAGCGATAAATTTATCACATAGTAAATAAAAACTATAAAAAAATCTTTACCAACCATCATTATCATTCCCTTTCCGCACCTAATGGTGCATAGGGTACTGCATTGTTACACCAATCACAGCGTATCTTGATATTTTTTTCCTGAGTAACATGAAGGTAAGATGATAAGTCTTACGCTTCATGTGTCAGTCCAGGGAATATTAAATTTTTTGGTGTGAAAAAACTTTTTTAAATAGTTGTTTCATTTTAACCATGTTGGGAATCGAACCCGAGACCTCTTGCATGGTAGGAAAATGTGCTGACCATTACACGACGAGGCCGACATCTATAGCATAAATACGAACAGTTAAATTATTTTATTACTTAAAAGTGCTAACATTATTCTTAATACATTTTTTGAGTGAAGTTCATTGTAATTTATTACATAAATAAAATACGAGTGATACTTTAATCCACAAATTTGGAATATTGTAACAGTCAGTGTAGGTTGAAATAAATTATTTGGTCCCAGTTGGGTGACATTATAGAGGTAGGTTATAAAAAATTAATAAGCAAATTTTTAAGATTAAGGAAAATAATGCAGATAACCAAATAAAGTACCTACAAACGACTTACCATTCACCAGTTTCGCTCAATCGGCAAGAACATAAGAATTCTCCAAAAGAATAAGATTATTTTGTATAAATTTAATTTTGTGAACGGAATCAAAAACGTTATGTTTAAAATACCTTAATGTAAAATGGAACAAATATGACTTAAAGATCTGGATTTTATGAAATAAACAACTCGTTAGTGAAATATAAAATTTAATAAAAGAAGTAATTCTCTACAAATGTACCAAGATTAGTTAATATAAAAATTTAGAATTTTGCCTATCTAATATGAGTAAGTGGTTGACAATAAATTTATCTAAGAAATAATAATGAAAAGTAAAATAGATTTTTGATTGTTTTCTTCTCAAGATGATATGAAATAATGTTGATTTTACAAAATAAAATCCGCAGATGGAACTCGATATGCGATGTCTTCGGTTGATATATTTTTACTCGTGGTTGGCTCAGTTGATGATTTCCCAGAAGATTATTTGTCGACACTTTAATTCAGTAAATGATCGTTTGCTTCCTTGCTTTTGTAAATTTGTGTCTCATGATCTTGAAGAAAAAACTTTAAAATCTGACACCGACTTTTCCAGGTATTTACGAATAAACTTCGTAATAATTAGTGATCCATTCGAATTATGGAGTAAATATACTACATTGTAAAATCTTTATCATCGGACAAAGTAGATAAAAGGTAGAGTAAATAAAATAGAATAAGGTGGAAAAATGGAAAAAGGTAGAAAAAAGGTAAAAAAAGTAGAGAAAAGGTAGAAAAAGGTAAAAAAAAAAAGGTAGTGAAAAGGTAGAAAAGGGTAAAAAAAAGGTAGAGAAAAGGAAACCTTTATAAAATACAATCTCATTAGAATATGATATCTCTCTCTACAAGAATTTCGGTAATAAATTTAAAACATCTAGACTTACGTTACGTTGAACGTTCCCTTTCTTGAAGGACTACATTTTTTAAATGTGCGGTCGCCTCTCTTTGTGTCCTTGCGCGACAGTTGGAATGTTTATCCCGAGTTTTCAAATGGAAAATAAGTTATTTCTAATGCACGGATATCGTATGGATGAGTTACTACCGCGGCCGTCAGATGGCGCTAAATCAGGCAACTTAGAATTATAATCCAGTACCAAAATGCTTTCAAAACGGGGTACGTTGGACTTGTTTTTTACAACGTTACAATATCCAGTGATCGGTTTCATCGTTTTTGCGACATCTTTGAGACTGGTATCTTTTTTAAGGAGTTCAGTATATTTTTACAAAACAGAGGTTAAGATAGATAATTCAAAATTATATAAAAGTAAATTAAATGAACTCCTTAATAAAGATACCAGTCTCGAAGATGTCGCGAAAGTGATTAAACCGGTCACTGGATATTCCAAATTTGTTGATTAAGGTATCACTCGTCTTTTATTTATATAATAAATAAATAATGTAAAATAAACCTGCCATTAAAAAAAAAATGTGTCCCACCGAAAAGTCTTAAGACCTAGTGGGTAAAAAATTGTTATATGTATTTTAAATTGTTAAATAAACTCTGCTCTGTAGCACTGAAACTAATAACCTTATCAGTATCTGATGATGCATTTAGCACAGCATTGGTAAATCATAAGAACACAAATAAATATTTTCCAATAAAAATAATACGTATAAAAAACATTATAGCGATGACACGATGTTTCTTTTTTGAGTGATACCGTGTGTGTTGGATTTGTTCCAACGTTTCAGCTACCATTACAGGAGCCATCTTCAGGGTAAACTGAGTTGTGTTTTTACTGTACTTGAAGTTTTTTTGTTGAGCAACTTAAAAAACTTATTTTATTGTTTTCTTTACCATGTTATAGTATGTATGTGGGTATATGTGTATGTGCGTGTGAGTGAGTGTAAGGGTGCGTGTATGTGTGTATATAATTATGCATGCGTGCGCACGCATGCGCATTTGCATGCATTTGTATATGCACTTATTTATAAAAATTGTTTTATATACCTTCATTTATTTTTTTAAATAAATGTGTATTCTGAAATTAAATTATTAATATTCTTATCCTACGGCAATCGCAAGAGGTTGCCTCTTTTTTGATGAGATATTTTGTTTCGTTTTTGTTATTGAACGTATTTCTTTTTAATAACATGTTATTCCTTTATATTTTACTAAAAAAAAAAAACTCCAAGAAAATAAGGATCTGGGACGTTGAAGATGTTGTGCTATGGGAAAGATCAATAATACGTTTCTGGAGAGAGCAGATTCAGAAAAGGTGGTAAATATTTTTGGTTTATTTTTTTTATTTATTAAAAGAAAACAACAGCCATTACAACAAAAAAATAAATATTTACCAACAAACCAAAATCATAGGCCAATTAAAGTTTTCTATACATTACTTAATACGATGTCGAAAAAAGAAGTAAAAAAGCGTACATTGAAATAGCCACTCCCTATCATTCCACTTATAGAAAATAAATAAAATATTACAATTATAATGAAATAAAATTTTTTTTTTTTTTTTTTGTTTGATTGAACTTAAAAATCCTTTCGCCGGCGGATCCATACGGAGTATTACGGAGCTATCAGTCCTCCCTTCTTTCTTATTTCAAACAAAAGAAAATAATTACAATATTAAAGTGCACAAAAAAAAATATTAGGTAGGTACAGCTAGATTTAATTATAATTACTTTTTTTTTATTAGGGTTCGAGCATTTTCTTTAAATTTGTTTAAAGTAAGGATATATATATATATTTCAGAAAAATAGTGGGAGCTGCAATATCAGTTAGCAGCAGACCCCCCGAAAAACATATCAGAAACAGGCCACGAGCTATTGTTATTATTGTTATTAACAGGAAAAAGAAGAACAGGAAGAGAGAAAGCAAAAGAAAATAAAATAGGTGTCTTTTTATTGATATTGAAATGCGGACCTAAGGCATTTTAGTCAAACGCGCCTACTTGTACACCACGACGTAAACGTTTATCTATTTAATGTATGTTGATCACTTTGAGTACAAAAAAGGCTTCATATTTCTCTAGCATCTCATTATATTTCGCTTTAGCAACAAGATCTCGTAAGGAAAGATCTTAGGAAGTAAGGATTGGGTGTAATGACGTCTGTCTCGGGGTGGTTTTCACAGGACGAAACTGCAGAATCATCCCTTTCTATCATCCTTTATATCTATGAATGTCTCGAGTCCTTGAGCAGATCCGTAATTTGTTCCTTTGGCAGAGAAATCTCTAACTCATGTCCTTTATTAACTAGGGACCGTCGTAAAAGGGGAACTTTTATAGTCAATTAATTTACGTCCCATCAACTTGATAAAGGGAAGCTTCCACACAGTCACATACAAAGAAGAATAATATAAAAATCTGAATAAATACTGCAAAAAAAAGTCAACCGTTTTTATTTACAACTCCATAAAACTTTTTACAAAAATCTTTTCCTTCTTCACCAAAACGAACTGTACAGAGAAACCGCATCGATTAATAACAGCATAAAATAAAATACTTAAATTGGTTATATACTGCCAGTTACGATATGTCTAAATATTTATGTATTTTGAAAGATAAGTCCGTCTCTAAGCGGATAAAGAGTGCAGATCTGTGTGTGAAATATAACTAGAATCTTTTACGGCTGTTTTCGACTTGCTGCTCAATGGTTACTCTCAGGTAAAAAATAAGGAAAATGAAATCGAGTGGAAATTAATTCACCTCGTAGTATAGTGGTCTGCTGTAGACTACTGTGCCCGAGATCCCGGGTGTGATTCCTAGTAAGGTTAGGATGATAATATCATGTCAACTGCTAGTATAGCTACTGCCAGTCCTCTAGAAACAATATAATAAATATTGTTTCTAGAGACTTTCTAGGACTAGCACCCTAAAGTCTTCATAGAGTATATGATCAAGATACACTGCGTTTGGTGTACCGATGTAGTACACTATGCACCATCGGTTCTAAATAGGGGTATGAAAAATATGTTAACAATCACAATTATAATGTAATAATAACATGTCATTGTATACTACAAAATGTCTTATCCCTTCATGTTTTTTTTATGGAACTACTCCATTTTAAATGTGTTTTTTTATATGTTTGCTACGCATTCGTAATCTTAGAAGATGTTATCAGACAATTCATAGTGTTTAAATGGCTTAAATAGTTGCTTGGTACATGAACAGTTATGGGATAATGTATTGCAAATATCACTTTGTTCCTAAGAGTAAAAATTCATTAGAGAAGCCCTTTATTATAAGCTCTATTGCTTAGAACAAAAGCGTTCCAATTTTTTTATTAGGTAAGAACCGAACTAAGAAGTTAGGTTTTTAGTTTAACAACAAACGTGTGACGGACGGTTTCAGTGTTCACTTCCGTTTCTCGACCCGAGTACCAACGGCTCGTTGTATTGCTGTAATATGTAGCTAACTTCTTTGAAGTAATTACTATGGTAAATAATGATATGGTTGATAATGGTTTTTCTCCGTATAGGCGACTATAGCCAGTGGCGTGTTATTACTATACGCTGTTCAATATTTATTTCACTGTGTCTTGTAAATGTCCAGTATTCAACTACCGGTTTTCTAAAAAGGAAACCATATTGTTTTTCAGAATGACGGTTAAATATAATACAATACGCGCATATCCCAACAGGTGGAGAGCATTTCAGAGGGTGTAGAAGTCAACCGTTTTCTAATTTAACGAATTACCGGACACAACTTGTGAATCATGTTAACAAACCTTGATTAATAATATCTTCTCGAATAAAAGTATCAAATAGCAGTTAAATGAATTGTATTTTATTTCGGCATTTTTATGGCTTACATTTAAATTAATAAAAATGATTACAATATTTGAGTTTGTCAAAATGTTTGTTTACAAAATACTGGATTTCACCCCCCCCTCCGGAAGTCATAAAGATTCACAAATTACAACAGTGATGGAGAATACCTTAAAGAAGATAATATGGAACTCTAGGCATTTACAGGGTTTATGACCTGTCATTGGCTGGTTTAAGTGGCTACTTTACACACTATGTAACATTCACCATTTTGCTTTTGTTTGAACACCTATATTTCTTAAATTCTTCCAATCGTTGATTTTAGTGAAGTTAAAAATCTAAAACCTTTAGTAAATGAATAAAAATTTGTTTTAGATATCTTTTGCATAAGACGAAGGATCATTGCTGCTAAATCCACTGTCACTATTTGTTTGAAAAGATTTTTTTTTTTTAATTTCTTTTCCAACAACTCGTACTAACTCGGTCAAATAAACTTCGTTTCTTTTCTGATGCTTCCGCCCCATATAAAATGGTAGAATCCACGTCTAATTCATCCCTCGAATCCTGATATCTGAATACTGTAACCCCCAGCCGAAAGAACCTTCTTTACCAGTGGGATTTCAATTTCACATAAAGCTTATCAAGTTGGAAAAGTTTTCGCAACTTTCTCCGACTTTTTACTATTTTTCCTTTGAGTTTGAAGGCATCCCTTGAATCGCATATCGGCCTGTGAAGCAGTGCGTTTTATGTGAAAACTATTACGGCCCTTTTTCAGAATACTGAAATGTTTTCACATAAATTGTAGCACTTTGAATAAAAGCCTGCATTTTTCTCCGCTATGAATTCAGATTTTTATTCTTACCTTAACAAGTACCTCGAGAAAGAAACGAGAATATCATTTTCAAATAAATGGAAGGGAGAAATATACAAAATATTACTTTTGTATAAATTCTGATGCAATATTACAATATGTAGTATAATTAACACGAGAATAGCCTAAAAATCTATGCTTAATTAATGAATATATACCCATTGTAATCTGAAATAAATAAATAAATAAATAGTAAATAAAGAAACGAAATATTTTTTTTCATAGTATTTTATTACACACAGATTAATAAACAGACTTTTCTTTAATGTCCGAAGTACAAGACAAAAATATTTCCAGTATGCTAAGTAATTTTAAATTACGTATTTTTTTCGACCTTTGATAGAAATATTTGTTGATTTCTTATTTAAATACAAAATTAAGGGAGAAAGTCCACCTCCATTCGCAACTGTTATAAAGTCCTAGGGGAGAGCCACGTTATTTTATCGAATCAACTTTTTACATACATTTTTTTAACAAGTTATTTTAGTGAAAGTCGAGAGCAAAAAAGTGCGTGCAATCAATAAATATAAACGACTTCTCTTCCTCAGTCTCCTTCAATTACAACAATTCCGTTACAACTTTATTAAAAAACTGAACATTAAAAAAAAAAAATATCACAAATTATCAAACACAAACATTAAAACATTAACAGTCCTATTTAAAATTCTCAACTCACTCTTTGATGCGCCTAAACTACTGAGCTCAATAAAATTAAATATCCCACCTAGATATCTTAGACAAAACTTACCCTTTCATACCCATAACCATAGAACTAACTATGGTTTTCATTCTCCTTTACCTAGAATTTTCAGATCTGCCAACAAACATACCAGTCTTGATTTCTTTGATAGCGAGTTGTCTTCATTCAAGCGATCACTGAATCAAATTTAATTATAAACACCTCCCTCCCGCCCCCACTCCCACAAAGTCTACTATATACCATTGAGTCTTTCTATTTTTTTAAATAATAATTTTCTATGTATAAAAATGACCTTAAAATACCCATTGGGCGTATACATAAATTAATAAAAATAAAAATAAATAAAATTTACATGAATCGTCAATTGCATCGACAATATTTACATTCATTTTATTCTAAGATTATGAAAGTTTATAAGCCAAGCCGTGTAAATGCTGAGACTTTCACATTTCCAACTCCAAAATGTTTTCCTTCTCTTTCATAATTAATAATAATTATAGTTACTACTTAGAAGTGAATTTAAACCTTATTTTATTAATTTATTTGTTTTATGTATTTAATTGATTCATACAAAGATACATATTACAAAAAAATAATAATGCATCCCTTACTCTATGAAACCAAGAGTCCTGTGTCGAATTGAGATACAACATAACGGAAAGCAGAAGCAAGCATTTTAGTAAAAAATACTTAAAATATAAATTATTTAAAAAACGTAAATTATTGTTTTAAATAAATATTTAACATGTTTAATATAATAGTATATAAATATAAACAAAATCTTGCAGTCTTCAAACATTTGTCAATTATCATTATTATTTTTTCGTACATTTACGTAACTTTTTCAACTCAAAAACTCATCTTTAAGTCCTAAATAAGCGTGGATTTCATTACTAGCAAGTCGGTAGTTGGGATATGAAATTCAAAATGAGTCGTATAAATAGGTATATATTAAAAAATAGACAAATATTTTTGATTTGTTTAATTCTATTTTAGATCTATTCATACAAGTGTTATAAACTCTTAACATTAGTGTATAAACACCAAAAGTTTGGTTGCAATATTTGGCATCAAAAAGTGGTTTCACATGAATAAGTTTAAACGCGCGAAAATCATAAACCACCCCTTCCCTTTTCTAAGCTCCCGGGACTAAGTTAACTCAACTTCTCTCAAGCGATACGCTGCCAAAGATCTAGGGAGGGTGTCATTAGTAATTCAAACTTTTCACATAGCAAATATCGGCGCAACAACCAAAAAAAGATTACACCCTTTCAACTATGGTAAAATTTTATATTATTTGCAGATTTATTTGATTATTAAATACATTAAAAATGAATTTATAAAACTACTTAAAATAAATCATTTATTATTTTAGTCTAAGTATTTTGTCTTATTTTGTTATTACTGATTATAAAATTTAAAGACAAGTATGACCAATTTGTAATTAATAAACTACAAAAGAGATAGAGAACGTTTCAGAGAAGGGAATATGGAAGTCTAGGCATTTACAGAGCTTATGACCGATCATGGGTTAGTTTAAGTTGCTAATTTAGACACTGTGTAAAATTTACCTTTTTGTGCATTTTGAAATATCCAAATTTCTTTAATTCTTCAATTTTTTTATATAAGTGAAGTTAAAGAGCTGAAATTTTTATTGCTATAAAGAAATTCATCTGATTGGATTATTACTTATTATTTCACAAACTAGGCAACGCCTGAAAACAATTGTCTAATTTCCATAGGAGGTGAAAGCCAGTATTTTGTCTCCAAATATTTGGAAAAACTGTAAATAGCCTAACAAATGTGTAAATTTGTCGCTGTAGTTCGGTTTTGTGCGACAGTTTTTAACGAAATTGAGTTAAGTGTACAGGAATTCTGAGAAAGCCTTTGTTTATAAAACTCAAATGAAAAAAAACTTGGTTTTTTATTGTCTAATGGGTTTTTCAACAAACTTTGTCTTAAGCTGTAGTCGTTATTTTTGCCTTTTTCGTAAAAAAAACAATAAAACTCTATTTTTGTAGAATGGTGTTTTAGTCTGATAAATAAAAACAAACTTAACCAACAAAGTAATGTTAGATAATTATTCGTCTTTTATGTCACGTCTTCAAAGCCATTGCTAATTTAAAATGTGTGAATAATATTACTTATCTTCCATTTATTTACAATGAACTACATCTAAAAAACTACAAACAAATATAAAAATTGTTATTTCAATACTAAATGAGACAATTTATGTACAAAATAAGCAGTATTGTAATTTGATATTTTAATAAATTTACTTAAAATTACTTTTATTTATGAGTTCAAATTTAAGCTTTCAGCAAATAAAGCAATCAGAAATATATATTCGTAATTTGAGATTATTTCTAAAAAAAAAGATAAAGAGAAAAGTTCGCCTAATGTTATTTTTAAAAAAAAGATATTATATGACAAATTATTAAAAAAATAAAAGCTACAAAGCTCTTGAGTTAACTTTTTAATAATTATTCCATCAATTCGGTGGTCTATAATAGCGCTCACATTTTTTTTAGCTTTGGGACCCCAATTGATATACCCACTTTTGGCGGAACCTCATCTTGACAATAAAAAAGTAAAATGACAAAAATGTTTTTTTTAAGACGAACAAAACTTTTTTATTTGCATGCTGTAATTTTAAACTTAAAAGAGAAGACTACAGTTTCAATACAAAATGTTTACTGTCCTTATTTAAAGTGAAGAATTATTTTTTTCAGTTTTACTTACAATAGCACTAAAACAAGGTTTAATATCCAACAATTTAGTATGGAGATCTGGAGCGGCATCCAGTCTAGTTCTCAACTTGTTTTTTGTGGTGTTGCTAAATAGCTAGTCTTACATCAGTCAATACAAACAGAAGCAGAACTATGAGAGCCTTCTAAACGACTGCAGGGTATCTTTAAGTCCAATCCGAAAATCATTCATGTTAAAATTAAATTATTTCAATTTTGGTTTTAAAGATAATAAATTCGTAATATCTATCAAATTCTCACACTTCGACACAGTTAATTTTGGAAGTTTGGTCTGATTTTCCAATAGATTCTCTACATGCGGGTGTCATTTTTTAAAGGTAAAGCGACGCTGACGCATTCATTTACCAATGAATGCGTCAGCGTCGCGGCGTCGACTGCCTGTTTTCTACGACAATACGCACTAACGATCGAAACCCTTGCCTCCCTTCCGCGGAACACGGTTCCTAACCATTGGTCTAGAAAACAAACGTGCTAAGTAAAAAAAAATAGTTTTCATATTTTAACTTTAAATATGTTAAATGAGCAAGTCGCACCATTTGAACTGACTAGAACACTAATTGTGCACCTTTTACTAAATCGTAGTTGCATGTTCATAATAAGTCAAAATAAATAAATACCTCGGCCATTTTTTATTTATACCTCCGATTATTCAATTAGATTTAACTCATAGGGCACAAACTGTAAGGTCTAATATGTACATACATTTATCAGTCTAGTATTCACGTACATTTAAGCAATGTCTCATAACAAAATGCAGTCAGTTGGAACGATACGGCGGGATGCAACAGTTGAGTGCATTGCGAGCTGTACTAGGGTGCACTATTCAAAGCTAATGGAGGAACTTAGAAGTGCACTTACTTTGCATAGCGGATATGATGCTTTGGAGGGATTTGAATCCAGAACCATGAAATGACCCATGAGAGGTGTTGTGACAAACTTAAATAAAAAGCATTGAAAAATAAAAAAAATGTTGTTAGGTCTTTTACAATTACGCACTTGTAACTTATTATCTTAATTTATGTATTTTTTTATAATTTTAACGACATATTATGAAACAAATTATTTTTTTCCTTTGTCTCTCCTATGTCGGAATAATCGACGCGTATGCATGAGAAGATCTATGAATGTAGAGGAAGCGAAATCTGTCTGCAAATATATAGCAATGTGACGTTCTATCCTCTCTGCCTACCTTTACGGAGAAACGGCGGGGTGGTTTTGTTTGGAGCGAATAAATAATACAAATAAATGCAAAAATTAGAGTCAGAATGCTAAAAACTAGGTTGAGATAAGTTCGTCTCGTAATGTTGCGGTGGCATATTTGCCTACCACATTTGAGGTCGTTGGTTCGATTCCTAAAAAGGTCCACAAGTTATGGTTGTTCGTTTCTTTTATTTATTTTTAATTTAATAATGGTTTTGATAAAATACAAAAAAACATATATTTAATATGTACCCAACGCATGTTTTACAATATTTTTTTTCTGTTAACACACATTGTTTGGTCTTGTGGATTTTTAAAAATTGAAGCAGTACATTTTTTTCTGAAATATTAATTTCCTTATTCATTTACATTATCATGCAGTTACATATTCATTAAAGTTTTAGAATAAAAAAAATATTACTCTAGTATAAAGGAGTTCGGTAGATAGTGGAACAAAAAAAATCGGTGGCCAGGGTGGTTTGGAACAAATTTGCTAAAATGGCACGTTCCCAAATGTCACCAATTTATAGCTACGGTTATTAAACTTTAATTTACTTTTTGTGCATATTGTGTTTACTAACTAATTGATGAACAAAAATCTAAACATAACAAATTGTGATTATCATACTAATGTCGTATGTATTGTTCAGTGTTTGTGAACCATAATAAATAAAATAATATATATAAATAAAAAATTATATATGCCTACACCACGGAGAAACAGTGTTATATATATAAATCAATATGCCTTTAAAATGTGTATTTATTTCAGTAAAATTTTCCATATTCTAAAATATTTTTATATGACTTGTTTTTTTTTTAAATTTCTTATTCTTTAAATTTATTGGGTCATTACTTTATTGTTTTGTTTTATTTTTTAGTTAAATTTATTTTTTTAATGATTTCTTTTACATTTACAAATACGAGTATATATTTATACATGAATTTTTATCTTATTTTTTATTTGCGATTTCTGAATATTGAACATTTTTTTATTTTTAAATTACTTTTATTTTTATACAGATAATGTACTTTATTAATAACTTACATAACTGTGGAAAATAAATATTGATTACGTACTTTTATTTTCTGTATGCATACAATAAATGTAATAACTTATGTTTTTTCCCAAATAAATCAAATAAAAAAAGCATTTATCGGATATTTAATGTTTTTATAACATGTGGATGTGTGTTACACGGAAGCCGTTTGGATTACCGTGTGGTAATTATGAATGTTTAATACCCGTATGCAGAGACAAAACTTAAGGTGAGGAAAGTACATTCTAATTTCAAATGCAGAGAATAACCCGAAGGTGAATACAATAGAATGTACTTTCCTCACCTAAAGGTTTGTCTCTGCATACGGGTATAAGTAATTCAGTAAAACATGTTCTTTTGTATTAACAGTATAACATACCCAAAATACACAAAAAAGAAGTTTGGCTAGAATTAATAAATCATGGTTTCAAATAACTGAAGTTTAAATGTGACTGGAGGGAGGATCACTGATTAATAGATGTTTGTAAGTGTTGCCACTTTTTAAAACTGATTTATTTTTTTGTATTTATTGATGATATTATGTGAAATCTTTCATAAGTCTCACTTTTTAATATTGTTTTTTTGTACCTTGATTTTGTATGATTTCCATAATAAAAATAAACAAACATCAACAGTAATACAGGTCTAAATAATAATCGAATAAAATATACAGGTAACAAAATCAATGACAGACATCCATTTAAATACAAAAAATAAACATAAAACGTATAATAATTACATTTTTAAACGTTTTTCAAAAATACCAATTTGACAACGTGATCGCAATGACCAGTCGACTTTTATCTAGTAGGAGACAAAATGCTACGTCTTTTTAGCATAAGGCTTATGTTTACAAATGTCACCCCTTCAGTATCGTGAAATTGTCTAGTTTGTTCCTACCCTTCCATCCGAGTGCAAGTAATTATATTATGGGGAAAACATTAAGTAAATACGGAAATTGAATTACAAGAACGAACAGATCAATATGACGGGATTTTAAAAATAAAATTTCCCGTCCGTTTTAGTTTTCCTAGATTGTATTCATGTTTTGCAACCAACATGCTTTTTAATTTAATTATAGTAAAATATAACTACGGCAGTGGAGAGCACGATATTTTTTTATTAACAAAAAATTTGAAAATGCAAAAACGGATTTTTAATTTAAAATGTCACTCTGTGCGCAGCTTCAGGGCGTTTCTGTCAGACGCTAACTCATGTGCATCTTCCAAAGTTATGTCCAGTCCACATATCGTAATTAAAAAAAAAAACTGCTGATGGATTATCATCAGCAGTAGACTTTCATATAAAAGTTAATAATTATCTGTTTTAGATTTTAAACTAACACTTAAACAAACCGTTTATGTACTTTGCAGGTATCTAACTGTGTTTTTTTCAAAAAAAATATAGTGACCATGTCTAAAGCTACGAAGTTAGGACAAGGACGGGCTTTGTGCGGACAAACTAAGGAACTCGTGTTAAATGTGGCATTTGATAATTTTTTGAAATGTATATTTCTTTTTTATTTGTTTTTAATGTATCAGATGATAAAATTAATGACACATCGGATTTCGATAAGTGGTTAATACGTTTTAGAATATTTGTTAATATGATATACGTGTTGAAAATAAATAAATACATTTTTACTACATTATTTCTAACTATGTTATATTTTTACTGCATTTACTGCATATGTGTTTTAAACTTTTTTTTTACATTGTGACATTTTTTTACTTTTTTATACTGAATTATTTTCATTACGTTTTATTTTCACTACATGTGTAAGTTTTACTTCATCATTTTTTACTGAATATTTTATATTTTCTCAAAATTTACTGTTTAATGTGTTTGGCATTTTTTTTAATTTTTATGAAATGTACTTAACAAAACGTATAAATCGAAATATTTTGTTTTAATGTTTCCTTGCTTTGAATCTCTGCTTATTCTGCCTACGTTTTTATATTAAACGCATCTTTCAGATTTGATATCGAACATTTATTACATTTTATAAATTACATTCAATAAATGTGCACTAAAATTATGTTGATTTCTTAACAACATAAATATTCTCCATCTCTGTTGAAATGTAAATGATTGTAATTTTACTTTCACGCCATTTTCTGTAAGGGTAGGCAGAGAGGATGGACCACCACACGCGTCTATTCTGACGCAATTCCTAGCTTCTTACACATTCATTCATTGTGTCATGCATGCCCTTTGATTGTGTCTGCTTTTGACATGACCAGACATAAGATCTTTATTTATCTTTCTTGGTCATCCTCATCTTACATTTCCACTCATTTTTTTATTAATTAATTATTTAAAAATTAATTATTTTATGTTTTGGAATTCAACCATAAACAAGTATTTAGGTACCTTCCTACTTATTAATGAAAAGTATTTTTCCAAGCTAATAGCAGGCAAGCCAACGTTCGGGCAGGACAACGTCTGTCGGGTCCGCTAGATGATAATTAATTTTAAAGCTCTCTATTGCGCTGTGTCCCATTATTCAAGTACTTTTCAAATCGAAATAGTTGAATAAATATTTATCTGACAATATTGGCATGTGTTTATATTTATGGAACTTAAAATAGTTTGAAGAAGAGAGACACAATTTAAACAGCCAAGTTGACCTCGTTTCAGTACCTACCAACTTACTTCCGGTGACCCGGAAACGTTAGTTTGGTTCATTATCTATGTAAGTAAGCAGCTATCTTCCGGTCTTCTAGTTAGTTGGGAAATAAACTTCCAAAGTTTCCTTTGAAGCGTTTATAAACACAAACATTGTTTTTATTTGTAGGGGTACTTATAAAAAAAGTGCATTTCTCTCTTTAATTTGAATACTGTGAAGTGAATAATTTTTGTTTAGATAAAGAACAAACAAACAAACCGTTCCCCAATAGGGGTAGGCAGAAGGAAAAGAACGTCACATCACTCTGTCTTTGCATGTAGACGTCACTTCTTCTACATTCATACATTTTTTCATGCACGCACGCCGATTATTGCAACTCTTGACATGTTCATTAGAGTGGGCCGATGATGTATGAAGTTTTTTTATTTTTTTAGACACCAAAGTGAAAGGGGTCTAAAAAGTTGCGTTTTGAATCACATTGAACTTAAAAATTATTTAAAAAAATATTTTACACTTCCTTTGGCCCTCAACCGAGGTTTGAAGTTTATCAGTGTCTGAACATTTTGTAATTTATCTATATTGATAATTTTTTTTTTTTTTAGTAAAGATATAACTTAATCTCATTACAAATTCAAACACGTTTTACAACTACCGAAATGCAAAAAGTTTACACTCCGTGGAACTGATTCCGTTGAGCGCCTGGCTAATATTGACAAAAACAATAGCTCATTAAAACAATGCTACCCATTTATCACAAAACAAAGTGCACTCACGCCCTCAGATGCTTATTTTATAAGATTTAATGCACATTATAAAATTTAATTGGACTGATTTTCTTACCTAAATACGAAATGACAGCCGGTTTAGCGCAAAAATTCGACTTTTTCGAAAATTTCAAGCTCTGGCCAAAAGTAGTATCGAATATTTTTTTTGAAATTTTTTTCATTCCAAGTAATCCAAAAGGCAACTTTTTAGACCCTTTTCATTTCAAAATTCGGAAAAAAATAGCATCAGCCCACCCTCAATTGTCCATCTTCTAGTATTTGATGGACTTGATCGTGGCATGTCCTTCTCGGTCTTAATCTATTTCTCCATCCATCCACATTTACAATGTAGATCGTTTTAGCTGTTCTCCCACTGTCCGTTTGCTCCACATGTCCAAACCAACGCAGCATCCCTTTCTTGATTCTGTCGATAATGCTTGTCCCAGCTTTACATGGTTAACGGATCTCGACATTTATCATACATCTATCATATATCGTTTCACCATGCATTTACCTGAGAGATCGCATTTCAACAGCATTAAGCCTACTTTCATCATTATTTTTTCACAAACAACAGAGATGAAGAACATTTAAGAGAAGGTAATATAGAAGTCTAAGCATCTACAGGGCTTATGACCTTACTAAGACATCTATATTACCTTCTCTTAAATGTTCTTCATCTCTGTTGTAATATGTTAATATAAACAGCTCCCCAGGGAGTTGAATCCAGTCCTTGTCTACAAAAATTTGGACAAACTCAAAATATTGTTGATTATTTTTTCAATTTCATACGTCGCTCCCATACATTTAAGTTATTAAAATATAACCTTAATGATTGATATTTTTTATTTAAAGACAATACAAATTTATTGCAAGACGTTACTTTCCATTATTATTCACTGGAAAGTTTTTATTTTTATTATTATTTCTCCTTAATGATCCATGCTAAGAAAGGGGTTAACCAATTTTATTTTTAAAATATTGAAACCACATTTTTTCTCCGCTTTTATCTTTTCACCCAACCTCATGTGAAATTATCAGTGAAGTTTATTGAGTGACACTGCATACTTAACACATTTTCTCAATTTTAGTGACTTGTACCTTTATACCAAATGCAACAGAATTATTGTGATACAAATTATTTATCGAACTTCCATGTGCATTTATTGATCAACGATTTAGGCATCTTCACCAGTCTTGAAAATATGCTTCTTAGGCAAAATCACTCTTTGGTCAATTTATTAATATGAAAAAAAAAAGGTTTAATTATACCAAGAAGTATGATTTGGAAATTAATGCATGTACAGGGGCTTACATACTTGTATATCCGTGGCATGGATCTATTAGGGCCAATGTCGAACTAACAGTCAGCAGCGGACGTCCAGGACATCGAGAAACTGGCGTCTTGTAAAGTAGGCAAGCGTGGTTGAGGCTCTCAGGAGGCATCCTCAGTACATGGCCAAGCTAACTGTATTGCCTCGGCTTAGTGACAGTTGTTCCCGTAGTTTGTTCTGTCTGCTCTCTTCTTACTTTATTTCTTCAGTCAAACCACCCGCACACCTAAGATTCTTCTGAGACATCTACTCTTGAAACTCAGAATTTTGCAGTTTTGGGCCCTTTGGCTTTCGCTGAGTAAATATCCGATCTCCAGACAGCGTTAATTCTGTTATTTTTTTAATATTAGAGGACAGTAATTATTTCGTCATTTTGTGGCGTTATTATGAACTTTTTGACCTCTGTGACAACAAATATTAATAAAAAATATTAGAATATATGTATGGGTGTAAAAATTGCTAAATATACATACAAGTTATTATTTTATATCGACATTGGTCCTATTAGATTCAAGCCACAGATTTATTGTTTTAAATTATCATACTGTACGAAAAAAAGTGTAAACAAAATTAATTAAAGTATTCTCTCTGGGAACCAGTCCTGTACTGTACATGACTGTCCATGTTTGATTGAAAAGAGATTGACAACATATTTTAAATGTGAACTAAAGTCCAGGCAAATAACTTCACTTATTACCTGTTCGTGATCACTTTACTCGGTGTTTAACATTAATGTATCATTATCAATTATTTTTCAAGTTCATGCTTTTGATGTTACCCTGTGTGTATCGTCTTTTTGGTTCTGAAACCTGGCACTCTCTACGCCTTACTGATTTAAATTCATTTTATTTATCGGGCAGAGTAAGTTGTATAAAAGAAGAGAAGAAAGCACAAAAATTTAGGTTGAAGAATGTAAACAATTAGTAGATTATTCGAATAACCGACAAACGGCGTATATGTCTAGTATAATAAGAATGGAAGTAAAGTGCAAAGGTAAAATGTATGAATGGGGGGGAAGCGAGGTCTGTATGGAAATACATAGTGATACGGTGTTTTATCCTCGCCGCCTACTTCTTCGGGGAAAGGGTGCAACTATTTTCCAGTTGTTTGTCTGTGTTATCTTGACTATATATTATATTTTTAAAATATATATCTTGTCGCCGTGTCTCGGTAACCTTTTATTGGGTAACCATTAAGTATTCGTGTAAATATATTTTTATGAAAAATACTTTAAAAATCACTCTCGAATCCGTAAGTATTTTTTATATGAGTTATGTTTGACAATTTTGTAAATATATGTACATTGTCATTATAAAAGCACACACAAGAATATGTTTATATGTGCCCAATTTATTTTTTCAATAAAGTTGGAGCAGGGGAATTGAGGGAGACTAGGGTAGAGAGATATTATGTATTAGAGCTCGCAATCAGTATATTAAATATTACTGATTGCGCGCTCTTTTCTACCTTAGATTTTTACTAAAATCACTTAAAATGTATTTCGAATTAAATTTGTTAAAATAGCGTGGCTGACAGAGAATATTTCAGGATTCTACATCACTTGTGGGGGGAGATGAGTTTTCTCCCTCAATATACTATCCTCGATTTCAATGTTTCCCTTTATATGGAAAAAACTTACTGCATTGCAAATATAAATTATTAAGCGTTTTGTTTGTTACAAAATAAATTGCGCGTTTTGAGAAAATGAAGTAATTGTTCCCTTATTAGGAAATATTACTACCCAGAAATCCTAAATTTTTAAGGGTTTGTTACAAAGTCACCTAAAATACAAAGACCTAGTTCATGAAAATGAACCAATCATTAAAAACTCTCTTCATTAACGCCCTGTTGTACTCTCATATTTGTTACACAAATATAGTTTTCCTAGTCATTACACAACATTTAAAAATAATAATAATATAACAAGTTTACAATAAATAGGACATCTTTCAAATTTCACAACTAAAATACAAATTCAAAGAAAACGTTAGTATTATTAAATAAAAAAATTCAATATGCATACGGGACAAGGCGCAATCCGTACAGTCCTGTAGGCCAAGTACTTAAATAAATGATGTCAGGAAATCTGTTTATTAAAAGATTTAAACACTGTTAATCTCTTTAGTTTTTTAAGAATGTATTTTATTCATCTTTTGTCAACATATTTATCAATCCATATAAGAAGGTACTACTTGCAAACCCGGCAAATCCAAAATTTCAAAAAGTGAGATAAATTTGAAACTTTTTCAGAATACTTTTTTTTACAATAATTTTAGCATTGTTAGTTTAAAAATACGGCTTAATTTGTAAGACTTCATTTTTAAATTATCGGCTTTGTTGCAAACATGACCACTTTTACTTGAGTATTGCAAAGTTGGTAATGTATAAACTTAAATGTATTATTTCACTACTGTTTCTTGACATAATCATGCTTACGTCATCACTGCTTACGTATAAAATATTTAGTGATTTTAATAAAAAAAATGAGTTTAAAAAAAAGTTGATGTTAAGTATTCTGTCAGTTTTTAGTGATTTGCTCAAAGTAAAGAAATATGGATTTTGCCGGGTTTGCAAGTTGTACCCTCATAAGTTCTCTAGGGGGAGGAGTGAGCGTTTATTTACAAAAGAAATGCTTAAAATACTGTTATGTCATTATTTGGCTCAATATATCACAATAAAGACCAATACCAAAAGTACCAAAGGAACCTTTTGATATTTTTTTTATATTTGACGAACATTTAATTGTCTTTTTACGTACTTATTAATACGTACCTTCCGTGCGTGAATCAAATGTCTTACAGAGGCCTTAATCAAGGTATTTTTGTGTTACCATATAGCACTTTCCTCATAAATGGTCTGGTCAGGTAATTGCCTACAGCACCCCCAGTAAAGAGAACAAATTAATACCTTTCTAGAACAACCCGTCACTCGTGTGTTCTATTTTCTCTCGCCGGAAAGGGATTTTGCGTTCTCAATGGAGGCTGTATGAAGTGTAGAAACCTCGCCATATTTAGTTCCACTACACGTCTATTGTTCCGGTCTCGCACACGGAAGTGTAAGGTTTCTGCTTTAACAATACTGAAGTCAACTTACATGCAGCTCCAAGAAGTTTAGCGTAATATTTGGTTTATTGTTCTGTATAAGCTAAGTATTAAAATTTTATTAAAATAGACTTGACATTTTATTTAATTGAGGAAAGCTAACGGACATAATAATGTCTATAATTGAGGAAAGCTAACGGACATGATAATGTCTTTAATTGGGGAAAGCTAACGGACATGATAATGTCTATAATTGAGGAAAGCTAACGGACATGATAATGTCTATAATTGAGGAAAGCTAACGGACATGATAATGTCTATATAAATCAAACAAAAGACAAAAACATACATTTGATTCCGATTACAGGTTCATAATAACCATACTCAAAAAATTCAAACACAAACGTAATATCTACTTATTTACTTCCATCCATCTAAATTTTATATAAACCGTAAATAAACCATCGGCCTTTTGGTGTAATGGTCAGCGCATTTGTCTTGGGTTCGATTCCCGACATGGAGATGCTCATGAAGATGCTCAAAAATGAGATGCGTTGCGATTGGAGTACCGATGCAGTGCCCTATGCTCTATAAGCTACGGAAAGAAAATGATGATGATGATAAATTAAAGATGTAAAACAGGAAAATTTGTCAATGTGTCGTAGGAAATAATCTTAGTATTATTTATGTATAAGAAACTGGTTGTGAACCCTTGATTCACTGATGCGAGGATCCAATCCCACTCTACCCAGACTTGATTCTTATTTTCTTACATTGAGACATTTACTCTCAAAAATCTCGCAAACTTGTTTGAAAATGTCCTAACAAGACGAAACGCGTCACAGAAAACGCTTTGGTATATTAAAAAAAAAAAACGTGTAATTAAAATCCAATAAACGTGTTTTATTTTGGATACATTACCAAAATAAAAAAAATATTGTATACAATAAGTATTTGATTGAGATAAAAAAATTACTTAGCGGTGAAAGGTTATATCATCGCTTTTTTCACCTTTTCCAGGTCGATTTGTGCAGTATTTTTCCGTACATATAGACATTTTAGTAATTGCGAGAAGAAAAATAGCCCGGGACTGCTGGCATCAGACTTAACTCCGTTTAATCAAACATATGCCAACTGGCCGCAAGAAGATCTATTTTTCGAACGCTCATGCTTACTCTAGTTATATACCTCAATAGTTAGTACGTAGTAATAAAATTACCTGGTCTATGAAGAAGTATAGAAATTGAAAAAAATAATATTTTCAGGCGTTGCCTAGTATGTAGGTGAAATAATTCAATTTGATGAATCTCACCCGCATAAATAAAGGTTTCAGCTCTTTAACTTCACAAACATCAACAGATGAAAGAATTGAAGGAATATAGATGTTCAAATATAGCCAGATTGGTGAATGTTACACAGTGTGTAAAGTGGCTACTTAAACCAGCCCTTGACAGGTCATAAGCCCTGTAGATGCCTGGACTTCTATATTACCTTCTCTTGAATGTTGTTCATTTCTGTTGTAATATGTTAATATAAACAGCTCCCCAGGGAGTTGAATCCAGTCCTTGTCTACAAAAATTTGGACAAACTCAAAATATTGTTTATAATTTTATTGGTTGGTTAGAAGAAATTACCAATTGGCATTATTGCTTATGCCCGCCAATGTGCAAATAACATTATGTACAAAAAGTTAAATAAATAAATACAGTATAATGAAGCCTAAGACCATTTTTTCTTATTTTAACTATTTTATTATTTTTAATAATATAATAGGTATTTTCAAGCCCAAGTTTATTTTTGTAATGATTTGAGTTATAGATGTACGCGTAGAATATATTAGTATATGAAAAAAACAAAAACGTTTGTGAACGAAATTATAGAAAAAAAATGGTCCAGTTTGGTACCTGTTTAGTCAAATGATAAAAAAACTAATACACTTTAATTTAAAACGGTGATTTCTCAATCAGTTTAAATCCAGTCTGAAGGTAGCGGCTCGGGGGTAGATGCGGTACAGGCGAGGGGGTAGATAGAGGTAGAGCAATCGAGCGGCAGCCGTTTGACCAACAACCCGAAGTAATCTTCCAATGCAGTAAGGGTTATAATTGCTTGTCTTGTACCATCCCCCGTCCGGTGCATTGATCTGAGCAAGCCTGACGAGAGCAGGGAATAATAGACCCTCTGCATTATGCAGGAGATTGCTCTTTAGAGCGACACATTATACCGCTGATAAAGCGATACATTGTATGCAATCTGTCTTTCGAAACAGTTTGGGAAATATTAGTTTACTAATGTTTAATTAAATACACAAGTTGTTTATCCGAATACGTAAGTAGATATAATATCTTAACATTAATGCAATAGCGGTTAAAAATTTTATTTGAAGACTTACTTTGTGATTTTCGAAATTTAGTCAAATCAAGTTTATTTTATTTATATACCTATGCGCATACATTTTAAAAGATACACTTGCAAATGCGGGGAGACTATGTTTTGCAATGGTCTAGATTAGATTTTTTCAAATTATTTTTTTTATTAATTTTTTTAGTCTTAGAACAGTACAAACATAATATATGAATTTCATAATATCAACTTGCATCTAATTATCATTAAACAATATACTAGTTATGAACATTTCTAAACATATATGTATGTACACTTGAAAGTTATTAAGATAAAGGTTGCAGAGAACAAAACATTTTTAATTTAAATTTTGGGAACAACCAGAAGATTTGATTATATGGGTTCATGTTGAATCACCTACAAAAACAATCTCTGAACCACACACCAACCGCAGCAGCACATTATCCTATCAAACCACTTATATATTTAGATTCGATACATATTTTTATTTAAGTATATTGATAAATAATGCATCATAAGTATAAAGTTTTTAATTTGACATTTTTTAACCGCATTTGGAAATCAAAATTTGTAAAACTATGTTGGATGTTAAGACAAAAAACATTTATCCTCGCTACGTAAAGAATAAATGTAGGCTAATTCAGCCACACATTTGTATAAAAGAGAGCACGAAGATATAACTCATAACAAGAAAGACAGAGACGCTGTTCTATGGCGGGTGTTGTGTAAAACAGATTCTATGAATTCAGTCTTCAGTTGGTTGATGGCAGTGATGGGAGACGCCCGCGCGTAATATGAACGATTTATTTATGACTTTTAATTTATTTTGCCATAACAGGGCTAAATTATGAATTTTTTTGTATAAATTATGGAAAAGGAATTATGAAACAGTATGTGTCCATGTTTTTTTTTTCAAATGTCTGAACTTTAGAATATTCCGTCTTTTACTAATAGTAACACGATGTTACATCACCACGCGCAATGGGATTATTTACCACTGTCTTTTAAAAAGAACCTTGACTCCTATAATTTTCTACACCCCCTTTCTTTGCTTCTGTTTGTCTAATAGTGAGATTGCATTATTTGTTTAAAAAGAGCTTTTATAAGCTGTTCGCACTGATTTCATTAATAATTCTTGAAGATAGTTGAAAGAGAAGACGCAGATTTCTACTAATTTATTTTAGATTAAGAAACAAAGCGCACAGTTTTGACATTGTTTTCGAATATTTTTTTAAAACTTTTGTCTCTCGAAGAATTCGCCTTTGATCTCTTTGCGAATCAAAATGAAATGAGATCCAAAAGGCTTTGTTAGCTGGAATTACAAGACAAGTCATGCAGATGTACCGGGATGAGACGATGTTCCAGAAATCAGTTCCAAAGCGAGGAATCTCAAAGAACTAAGGTACTCTTAAATACTTCGTTTAAGAATTTATTAAACATAGTAACTCTTTAAGAAGAAAGCGAATTAGCGTAACTTCGGCGTCATTGCGCTACCAATATTTTCTAAGTTACATTGTAAAATGAGATCAATTAAACAATGCACCTTTAATTACAATATTTTGAGTTTGTCCTAATGTTTGTAGACAAAAAACTGGATTTTACCCCCTGGGGAGTCTTTGAGATTTACAAATTACAACAGGGATGGAAAATATTTAAGAGTAAGCAATATGAAAGTCAAGGCATTTACAGGGCTTATGACCTGTCGTTAGCTGGTTTCTGTGGCCACTTTACACACTGTGTAATATTCTCCATTCTGCTTATGTTTAAACGTCCACATTTCCCTAACTCTTCCATCAACTGTTGACTTGATGATATTAAAGAGCCGAACTGCCGATCATGTGGGTGAGATTCATCCGGCTGAACCAGTTCATCTACTAGGCAACGCCTGAAAACAATTTTTGTATTTTTATACCAGTTATTTTAATCAATAATGTTTTGAGCATGTCCAAATGTTTGTAGATAGGCTGCCTAGACTTCCATATTCCCTTCTAAAAAATGTGTTCCTTCTCCGTTGCAAAAAAAATATATCTAAATAACTCTCTTTATAGGAAATCCAGCCTGTTTACAAACATTTGGACATGCTCAAAACACTGTACATATTTTTTGTTCATTTACGTCTTCCAAACCTTATAAAGTACGTTATTTTTAAAAATTAATAATAAACCCGTTTTGCCTATGTTTTAGCGTCCAGATTTTTTAAATTTTTCCATCTGTTGATCTTGGTGAAGTTAAATAGCTGAAACCTTTATTTTTGTGGAGAGATTCATCCGATCGAATTATTACACATACTAAGGCAACGCCTGAAAACGATTTCCAACTTTTTCTTCGACCAGTTTGTTTTGTTACAATGTTTTGAGTTTGTCTTAATATTTGTAGACAAAAGACTGGATTTCACCCCTCAGAGAGTCTTTGATATTAACAAATTACAACAGGGATGAAGAACAGTTTAGACATTCCCTTTTCTTAAATGTTCTTCATCCGTGTTGTAATTTGTTGATGAACTTTTTTTTTTTTGTTTTTAATAGGGAACTAAAAGAATACGTCATTTTATTTTCAAAAATATTTTTATATTTTTCGTTTAGAGAAAATTGTATGAAAATATACTTACATAGATGTTATCAGGAGAACAAAAGAACACAGAAACATCTTATAAATCTCAAAAGAAGAGAGAAGTATGGTATTGTGATTTCAAAACAACAGCATTATCTACGACTTTACGGTGTAAGAATACACCCACATGTCCTACATCTACACAATACACGAAACCATAATATTTATGCTCCTCTGGTTTCTTACTTTATAATACACAGACGTTTTTTTTATTACTACTCGTTATTTTTAATACCCACCAATAGTATTTTAAGTACATCGATAAACAGTACTTAAAATTATTAAAGAGTTTACCTTTCCATATGACTTCTAATATTTATTAACTTATTTTTGCTTTATTAAATTACTTCATAACATTTTAAGAACAAATATCAACATTAAATAATATCACAATTTTTTTATCAAAATTTTCAAATAATTTTTAAATATTTTGTTTTTTTCTATTTCCTTTATTTCTTCAGGTAACTCGTTGTACAGCTTCAATCCCTTGTACAATGAGTTTTGAGATTATTTTTTTTTTCTTTGGTTTTCTTTTCTTTTTTTACCGCTTGTTTCATATGTATGACATTGTTGCTTAAATTTTATTGTTGTTTTTATTTTATTCATCCCCTTAATTATTTTATGTATAAAAATGCTACATAATATTTAATTTGTTGATTTACTGTAAGCAAGCCAATTTTTTAGTGCATTCTTTCTACATAAGAATCGATATTTCTTTTAAGTATAACCCCCGTCGCTTTATTTTGAAGAATTTGTATATATTTTAAATTTCTCCTCCATTACATAAAAAAAAGAATGGAAGAACAGTAATTTATGTGTGGACATATTATTACTTTATGTATAAAAATACTACTTTTTAAATCTATTACATTTCGTAATCTTCCCATAAATATTTTTTTTTTTGTTACATATTGAGAATGTGTTTTGAAATTCAAATATCTATCCAAGTAGACCCCGAGATACTTTATTTCGTCCAAAGAATGTATATTCAACTTATCAATATTAATATTATCACCCTGTTTTTTTTTTTTTTTTTAATTGATGATACCTTTAGGACAAAAACGCCTCAAGTAAAAAAAACTAACAATGTGTTAAGATCATAAAACGACTTCAATGAACACTATCCATCTTTCTGCATTAAAAAAATGCAACATTCTGGTGGCAATATGACAAAACCGTTACTTCGGTCTCTTTATTCCTCAGAGAATTTACATTCTGTGTCAGTACGGAAGCCACGCAATTAGTGTTGTGTTAACATTGCTGTGTAAAGGACGCAATGCAGACAAACTTATAGTGACCGAAAACCGAATGAGTCGATTTTATTCCAATACAAATAACATGTTAATTTTATTTAAAAAAATATTAAAACGATGAATTTGGCTTTAATTAACTGTTTGAACATCTTTATTCCTTAACTTCTTTCATCTGTTGATGTTTTCAAAGTTAAAGAGCTAAAACTTTTACTTGTTAATATGGGCAGAATGGTAAATGTTACACAGTGTATAAAATGGCCACTTAAACCAGCCAATGACAGGTTACAAACCCTGTAGATGAGTAGACTTCAATATTACCTTATCTCAAATGTTATTCATCTCTGTTGTAATTTATCAATATTAACAGCTTTTTAGGAAGTTAAATCCAGTCATTGTCTACGAAAATTTGGACAAACTCAAAATATTGTTGACCAATTGAGCTTTGTGATTGTTTCGTTCCGACTTACTGATAATTTGAGAGACTTATTTGAGTTAATGTCATTTTATTATTTAAATTATCGATAATCTAAGAGACTTATTTACGTTTATGTCATTTCGTGAATAAATAAAAGCACACGTTTATTTAAAAAAAACTATTTTATTATCTTACTTATCAAAGTGCTTTTGTTTCTTTTTTTTCAATCTAATAATGACTCATTAAATAAAAGTCTTCTTTAAACTTATAAAAATATGTTTTTATTACTCTTTTATTTCATAGATTCATAGTTGAAAGCCTTCGGTATAATTTTCAACTCAAAATTTGGTGCTTACTCTGAAAAATACGAAACAATCGACGAAAGAATACGAAGGTGTCACAATTTATATTCTTATTTTACAATTTCACAAAAAAATAATTAAGTTGAGTCGTTTTCGTCCTAAAAGTGCGACATGTAGCAAAAAAGTCAACATAATAGCTAAATGGTAGTAATTATCTTTATCGTTTTCATGATTTCATGTCAAGATGGTTTTAAAAATATTTTTTTAGTGTTTTACATGTAAATAAATAGAATGCATGGATTTCCGCTTTTCACTAAATAATTTATTTAAATTATTATTCGACATGTTGGGTACACTTAACGTACTATTTCAAAATTCATTTAAAAGTCAGCTAGAATTTTCCCTGTTCGGGAAAATTCCATTTAATTGTGCTTCAAATTACAAACTTTTCATGCTCTCAAGTTCCACTTTCCACTCCAACATCTGGACACCTCCAATCTGTGGTTTACTTTGTCCAATTTGCTGAACAAAAGATTCCCGTGCTAGCGTGAACACTTGTACCAGTTTAGAATGGTGTCCAATGTTCTGTCTTGTACTGTCGTGTACTATCCATTAGTGTCCCGACTGTCCCGTTTCGTGTCTCGTCTTTATGTTGAATTTCTACAGCCCCACGAGATTAAAAGGACATGGTTTTTGTATCGTTAACAACTGTGGCTAAATAGTAAATTAATCAGTGGTAAAAACAGTACTAGTATTAACCGCCTTTCTTCGCAAAACTGCACGATATATTAAATATGGCAAAATCTTTAATGGTGCAAGTTGTCCGTGTTTAGAAATGAAGTTTGCTTTACAATTTTAAGTACAAAATATTTTTTTGATAGATAAATGGTTTTAAAATAGTTGACGAAATATAGTTATTTATAAGACCCAATCAATACAGGATAAAAATTAGCATAAAGGGTGTTGTTTGGCAAAAAAAATTCTTATATTTCTAGTCATTTTTGCCAAAGAAAGCTATTTTTTTAAAGAGGGCTGTGATGGATCTTAAAATTGAGTTAATTTATCTGTGTTTGTGAAACTTGAATTATATGTAAATATTTAAAAATATTAATAAATATTTACCTTTTTAGATGGACATATCCCTGGTTTTTTAAATTAAAATATTTAACGTATTTTTCTATCTTAATATAAATCTAAATTTTAAGTTTAGTTTTACTTATAAATTTAACTTATTTCTTTATTTGCCTAAAAAATCACCCGTTAATAAACTAAAGTTTTACTATCATAAGAAATACCAGCAGAGGTACATTTATGGGCAAAAAAAACTAAAAAATCTGAACATAGAGTTTGATTTATTAATAAAATATTCCGTTTCAAAATAACTTATCTTTCGCTTATTGATAAATGATAAATTCATGTAAAAATGTACATTTAAATAAAAAATTTGCGATTAATTGCAGAAAGTTGTCAATACATGATCATTTGATCAACCATTTGACAAGGGTAAGAAAAAACAATAATATGTTTTTATGGAGAAAATATAGGCGTACGATCATACACACTAGCAAACTAGTTTGAATAAAATTAACGTTTCAATTTCATTCAATGTACCAATAAATCATAAGTGCACTTTAGTCAAATCATAATCACGAAAAGCTTGAAATAATAATATAAGTAATGTTTTTATTAGGTTTGATTAATTAGTATAATAGCGATTTTAAGCCTGCCGAATACACATACTAATAAATTCAACAAATTATTTATTTCCGAGTTTCCAAAGTCATGGAATATGCGCATAAAATTTATTAAGTTTGTCCAATAATCATTCGTGAAATATCATCAGGACCATGAATTTTCGATGATATTAACAATATTTCTCCAGTTGGAATTACCACTGGTCCATTATTTATGTGTTTCATTGGAATATCGTCCGTTTGTATGAAAGTTAAATTGAATAATGCTATATCTCTCCTCTCGCGCCCCGCGGAGAATATAATTACCACATTTGACCTAAAATTACCCCCAATCCTCGTTGCATTCTGCAGAGTAATCTATTTTCCCTTGTATTCTGAACGGCTAGCTATTTTAATCGAATAATATTGTGCCGCCTTCATATTGACTTTGAGTCTACAAATAATGCAGGTGAATATTTTGACTAAATTGTTAGGTGATATTCAGATATTATAAGATTGAAAAAGAATTCGCCAATAGTCAAATAAGAAAACCAAATTTCATTTGAAACCTGTCATATATAATGGCAAACAAATATAAGCGTTGTAGATTATATTATTTTATTTTATGTAAATCGCGGGTGTGTCGGGAATATTTCAGCACTGCCTAAATGGCAAGATGGACATATTTCATGATTACTTTCCAATTTTTGCATCCTACCTCTTAAGTATCGATTTTGAATAAGAAATCCTCTATAAGCTTATGTTTACAATTTATTTTCTGCAAGAAATATTTATCCAACATATCAATATGTCAATGCTAAATGTAATTGTACTAAATACTCGAAGATATTTTAGTACAACGGGGGCTATGTATGATATGTCTATCTTTCAATTGATTTACACATTGCATTTATTTTAGGGCTGTAGTCTGGTAAAACGTTCGCAAAATAAGAAAATCATACAATTTTGCTATTTTAAAACAAATGTTCTTTTTTGATCGCGCAATAATTAAAAAAATAAATAGATGAAAACAATATTTTTTTAAGGTATTTCTGTTAAAAAATATACTCAAAAGTTTTATGAAACTATAGTATAATTACTCTTAGACCGTCAGATTACGCCATTCCAAATTTAGACTAAACTTAGGTATCTGGGATCTCAATAAAGACTAAGTATTTATGTTTTTTTTTTTTTTTTTGCGCGATTAAAAAAAAACATTCGTTTTAAAATGGAAAAAATGTATGATTTCCTCATTTTGCGTGCGTTTTACCAGACTACAGCCTTAAGTAAGGATCTTTGTTAAATTATTTTTTTAAATACGTCATTTCTGCCATTTACAAAACCAAGCTTTATATTTATTTATTAAAAATAATTTAGCGACAGATAATTTTATTTCACATAAAAAATACATATAAGGCGATGAGCACAAAATAAAATAACAAAACGAAATACCATACCTAAAAATAGACAACCTTTTGTGCTTAGTTTGCAATTACATATTAACTAAAGCACAATTGAAATGCTATTAAATGAATAAAAGTTAAGTATCGAATTGTGGTTCCGTGGCTAGTGTCTCGAACTCACGGATCAAAAGTCCGTAGTTCGAATCCCAATCTACCCCAACTGGATTTCCATTTTCTAATAGTGAGTTATTTTCAAATCGTTTGAAAATGGCCATCAAAATTAAATATTTTAGTAAATCACAAGCACTTAAATATTTGTTTTACTTGAAAAAAACATATGTATATAGGCATAAAACATTATTATGAGACCGATAAATAAAACAAAATAATATTTTGAGTCGCTAACCAAAAGAATATAATATATGTGTATTTACATATATTCATATAAAATATAGTAATATAAATAAATAAAAATATTATAACGAAATATTATTCTAAAATAAAAACAAATAAGGTCATTAAGTGCTTGATAGATAATTACTTTAATTAGTTCTTGAGCTATTTAATATTTATTAAATAAGTTAATTCCTTTATTTAAAATGTAACTTTTTTTTAAATGTGTGAAATTTTGGCATTTTAATATTAATATTGGTGGGAAAACGATTTCCCACGCGGAGGCGAAGGCAAAATAGTTGGAGGCGAAGCCCTAGGGCTTCTACGATACGTTGGACTGTATTTTTAAATTCAACATATAAATAAATTAATATCCTCAATGTGCGGTATGCAATGTCAATGCACATGTGCACCAAAAAATGATGCTTTTCGTTATATATGCTTCGTGTCCCTATTTATTTCTGTTTCTTCATCACATATATACGATTCTGGTTTCATTTCACGTACATAACTATTTTTCATCCGCCAAAACACAGACCATAATACGATGTACGTGTAGTCGTATAATAAACAACTACATACTCGTACGTATGTACATATATGTATGTGGTTGTCTCGACTCTTTGTGTACGTGTGCATATACTATGTACGTATGTAAATAATACAGGTACTCACATGTACAAAGGTTGTGCATTTAATCATAGGATTACCTCAGCTCGTGTGTTTCTCTCTGAAGATCCTTAATTCGAATTAATTACAAGGATAAAACATTCGTTTAGTTTTAAATTAATCGTCCGTTCTCCCCGTACACGTGCTTAAGGCTGTCATAAATCTCCGTTTGCTACCTTAAATCCCAGAATCATAATAGGATCAAAATTTTAATTACAATTCAAGTGAACCTGTATGTTTAATACGAGTATTCAATAATTTAATACACATGAGAACACATATTATTCCATTTATACGCATATTGCTGTTACAGTGAAAACTATACTTCAAAATACCTTAAAACTGTAATAAAGACTGAGGCTCTTCTTATCAGTTTTTCTCATGCCAAAAATATAATTCTTTATTGCGTCGACGGCAATATATTACCACGTCTGTAATATAAACGCTTAAGTCATCCGGATATGGAATTCAGCTGTAAATGTATTCAAATATTGCTGGTTAAAAGAAAAAAAAATGCGTATTATTGAAATGTGCCAACGTAAAATATACAAAGAGATGTAAGTCTTTTTTTTCAAAGTAATTCCATAAAAACTTTTCGACAAAGCTTTGTTAAGTCAATTTAATTAGTATTAAAAATATAACTTGGTAGCAATATTTACAATTTTACGTTTAAATAACACTTTTTTTGTATGGTATATGCTTTTTGACGTTGGCACACTGAGGAAATTCAGTGCAACGGAAAATTGGATTTAAAAATGTTATCTCTCGCACGGTAAAAATCATTTGATTATACGGCGAAGTTTCTTAAAAAGAAAAAAGTATGGAAAATATATATTTTTTTAAATTAACTTATTTGAACGACGTCACTATTTTTTTGAAATCAACCAATGGTAAAATGTTGAAATATATTTTCAGTTAACGGAAAGCCAACCCACCTATCAAGACAACTCACCATGGAGAACATGAGACGTCACGGGTGGAATAATTTCAGAATCGCAAACCTTTAAATAATCATAGAGCTGAAAATACGATACATAAACATATTATACGATAAAACTTGTTTTTTATAACAAATATTTGTAAATCAATGAATTTATAAAAATAAAATACTTGTGCATTTATCCACTTTAATTAATATTATAAAACTAGATTTCTGAAGGCTTTCATTTTCCCATCAGCATCCCTACCGAGGGATGTTTCCAGTGCTTTGGGTGTTTTATGCAAATAGAAAAATGAAGAAAACTGAACGGTTTGGGTAGGTAGGAAGAAATTTCCTAAAGGCAATATGCCCGCCCTTATATGTATATATATTTTATATGTATATAAAGTGTCAAATAAATAAAAAATAAATAAAAGTGCGGTAATTGTGATCAACAGTATTTTTTGTAAGATGGCTTGATACGTTACCATCGCTAACCTCTATCCCCCGGAGACTTCCGTGCGTGAGTCAAGCGTCTTAACCACCACACCACGGAGGCCACCTATTATGTTATTTATATTATGCCTTTATAGATTTTAACATGAAATCCCCAATATAAGATATATATTAATAACCTAAAAAAGAACCTCGAAATGATGCAGAAAAAAAATATAAATTAAAAATAATAAAATTGATTGTACTTTTTGTGTGAATTATATGTACTAACAGTTTTTTCGCAAATAAATAAATATTACAACTAATACTACTTATCCTTGGTAAATAGTGATTGCCGGCTATTTTCAAAGTTGTAGAATTAAAAAAAAATAATTTCACTTCGTTATTTCATAAATTTTCTTTTATTAAATAAAATGTCGTCAGATCACTTAATAATAATGAAACTTTTTTAACGTTAGTATTTTCTGCTTAATTTTTTTACTCAATTTCATTATAACCAAGCTTAAAATTACAATAAACGAAATAATTTTCGTAAATTTGAACATTAAACTCTCCGTGTTGTCATTTGAGACAAACGAAGGAAGAAATTTTAGATTTCGGAGTTGAAATCAACCGCATATAGAACAAACAGTTAAAATGTAGACAACAAATAATTTTATTTTATATAACAAACATACTTTGTATCTTTTATTTCTTTAATTTCAGCACTTACAGAGCCAAATACTTTTTATGTTCAAATATGATCACAGTTCACAGAAAACAAAAGTCACAAACAAACTAACAAAACGGAAACAGGTAATCACATCACATTTACGGATTTTTCGATTTTATATTAATTAAGAACGCAATTTCAGTGTAAAATCGAATTTTAACCGCTATTTTAGGTGCATAAATATAACCTGAAAATATTTGGTGTTTACGTTTGACGTTTAAAGAAACGAAAGAGACTCCCAACTTTGTAGAACGTTGTCACTGTCACACAAGTACAGGGTAAAATAATTAACGTAATACTGAGAGAGACAGCGTTATACAAAAGGATTCAAGACACATGTGTATTCCTATAATTTCGAATCACTTTGACCAAAGTTTTTTTAGTTTCAATAATAACAGACGAAAATTAATCCTATTTATTTAAAGAACATATATGTCAATTACCTATCCGCTAATTAAGTCAATTGTTAAACATACCACGGCCCCAAGAAACATACGGTAGATTTTTTAAATATACTTTTTTTTTATTATTTCATTTATCAATAGGCAGTTAAACACACAAAACCTTACTTACTAAAGCCGACTAATCTCCACTCGATTTCTAGGTGGCAAAATTTTCACCCGCGAGTAGAAACTAAATAAATAAAACCAAAAAAGAAAATAATAAATAAGTATCCACCCACCCTAATTTTACCGTGCCGAGTGGATTGGCGCGATACGTGTGAAACAGGCTCGTACGCGACAGACACAATCAATCATTTTTTTACTATTAATATTATAGATACATTAAACTACATTTCAAATTATGGTCCAAATTGACCAATGCATAGTGGAAACGTAATTTTTTTTAACGATAATAGTTGAGGGTCGATAGTGTATTTTTGTAATTGCTCGGGAGAATTTATTTTCCACTATACTCTCAGTGTACTGATATGGCTTCTGTATCTTTTGATTTTTATCACCCAAGCACATTGCTCTTTATTTAATTCCTTTTTTTCTGAGCCCCAAATTTATGAAAATATAACGTACAATACATAATTCATTAAAGTAAAGTCGTTTTGAAAACCAATAAAATGGTTTTTAAAAATTTTAAACCGTATGATGGCAATTTTTCAGCATAACTTTAATTACAAATGTGCGAAAATGTATCAAATACACCAGAACAATTTATCAACAGATTTTTGCGAATATTTTTCATAAAAAGTTTTTACATTATATACAATCTCGGCTGGAAATATTTTTGCAAACTGACTCCCGAGAAAGGTTATGTGACCCGGGGGTAGTCCTGGATAGGTGTTGGTACGACACTCCAACAATTAACTTAATTTGACTTGTTTAATAAACTAAGGCGTGTGGAGTTAGTTAGCGGTAAAACCAACCCCCGTTTCAATGGTCAACTCTGAAGTTTACCGATGGAATACCTTCGTGTTTTGGAAGACAATGTGTGGTTTAGTCTTTGAACCGGGTTGTGGTCCCGCGGTAGCGCCGTGGACTCATGAATGAGAGGTACGAGGCTTAAACTCCACAAGACTACAAATTAATTTCCATTGTTTAGCACTGAATTTAAAAAAGCTCCTAAATATTAATGTTCGAAGTATAAACATCCAAACAAAATATCTTATAAGATAAAAGGGGTTTCATATCGCTGATTTCACGGCATTAAAGTTACGCGAAAAATTCAATAATTATATGTTTACAATTGAAACATTATTCTTAAAAAACAAAAAACATTTTTCTGAAAAATATCTTTTGTAGTAAAATATATTAAATATTTCTTTTTTTTTTTAACAATTTCGAATACGCAATTTAAGCAAAATACCACCAAATTTGTGTTGTTTAAAATGCTTGCATTTCTTTTCAGTAATAAAAAATTGAGATTATTCTTCATTTTTCTGATTTTATCAAAAATATTAAAATATATGTATTTTTTTAATAACTTAAGTTCTTTACTTTTATATAAGTAGGTACCAATGCACCTAAGTTTTAACTAAATATTAATAGGCAAAATCTGATTGTCGAAAAGTAATTATATTTTTATTATCTAGTACACTTTTTATCAGTAAACCCCTAAACATGAATAGTTTTTAATGACGGAATTTTAACAAAAACACCGTTTTGAAATGGTGAAATATATATGTCAACGAATAAAGAAGTTAAGTGCTACTGGAAATCGGATCCAAAAGTAGTTTTCGTACACGCGGTAAAAATAAGAGCATTTAATTGTGCAGCAAAGTTTCTCGAAAATGTTTGACAAAAATTATAAAACTCAATTAAATGAAAATGCACTCCTTTCAACTACGTCACAAGTACCCTAAATAAACTTATAATATAGTGTTGTAAAAGATTTCCGGTTTTCGAGAAGCCAACTCACTAATCAATTGATTTCTTCTACAAGAACTTGTGACGTCACGTATGAGGTAATTGAAAAAATCCAAACTTTAAAAAATCATAGCGCCGATAATACGATATACAAATTTTTTAATTTTTTTTTGGCATTGTTTGATTAACAAAAAAAAACATTGAACTTGCTAATTAATCAGAAATAAATATTATCAAAGGATTTATTTAGTATTTTTTTAGATAAATGATTGCGTGTATTGTGATTTAATTGATATTGTTATTATTTGAGTACACCGTAATATTTTTCATGTAACTTAGATGTAGCCAGCATAAAAATAACGTGTTGATTATTTATTATTTGCCAATTTAAACCTTGGTGAACGAACTACATTACCACCATTTTTATTCGAGCGGTGTTGGCGTTTGTCGAAAATTACCAGCTACAAACTAACCTTAGGTAGGTACATGACTATTTAAAAACTACACGGTCATTTGCTGCGCAATCCGCCGAGTGGCGCTGTAGATGACGCCTGGCGACAGAAAACAGAAGCTCAAAACGCGCCAACCGCCGAAACTTGCCATAGAGAATAGAGAAACAAAAAACAAACGTTATTTAATTTTGGCAAAGTGCAGTGAAAAATCAACATTGCAGAGCAGCGCAGAGGACCGACTCTCGCAGCAACGGGCAAACAAACACGCCGATGGCAAACACACAAAAATTCACCGCTGACAAATAGTGCCGGGGCTGTATAATGGAAAATGCAGGAAATTCATGTTTCCAAAGTTTGCTCGGAGGGCGCTTTGTGCCAATTTGTATTTACTCACTTTATTTTAATCCAAGCAATATCCGCCCGGATTTTTACCGCTCAAAGTTGGTACCACGTACCAAGCTTCAATTGATCATTTGGCAACATATTATATTCTCTTTCTTTTCTCAACTTTTTAATCCGAATAATTAAAATTCAAAATAAAATTTATATTTGAAACACAAAATTTGCGATTATTCATAATAATAATCATCATCATCATTCCCTTTCGGCACCCAATAATGCATAGGGCACTGCATTGGTTCACCAATCGCAGTGTTTCTTGATATTTTTTATTACATGAAGGTAAGATGATCAGTCTTACGCTTCAGGTACCAGTTCAGGGACTATGAAATGTCTCAAAACACCTTTATAAATTAATATTTTGTCAACCATGTCGGAAATTGAACCCGAAGCTTTTTGCGTGGTAGGCAAACGCCCTGACCACTACACCACAAGGTTGATAGTAATAATAAAATAAAATAATTAAAAAATCAAATTTCTCTAGGCCTTTCTTGTTACATTTTAAAGATCAATGGTATATACGAGAACAGCATGACAAAAGACTCGACTTATTAGTAAAATATTAAACAGTATGTCTCCATGATTTTTTTTTTCTTCAAATGTCTGAACTTTAGAATATTCCGTCTTTTGCTTGGAGTAACACGACGTTGCATCACCGCGCGCGAAGGAATTATTTACCACAGTCTTTTAAGAGTTTATATAGTCATAATATAGATATTGTCTTCTTTGATACAAATAACGAGAGTGGCAGTCGAAGAAATGTATACATTCAATAATTTAAATGAGTAAGCAAAATAGCTTTCGTACTAATTCGGGGCAAGAGTGTAAAAAAAAAACACTTTCAAAAATGATTCCTCTGTTATTTTTTTTTTAAAGCATTAGTTACATTTTTGTTTCTATTCTGGAATGACAATGCATTTTTCTGTCTGACGGACTAAGCGATTGGGAGGGAAATATCACATACTACGATTACCGATAAAAATATATGAAATGGATTGAGAATAATTATTTGTATTTTCAAAATCAATATGGATATTGAAAAAGAATGCTTTCATACTTAAATGTTAAAAAGAAATTCAATAAAAATTTGTTAGTGGAAAAACGCGACGTGTTTGGCCTTGGTTGTTATGACGTCAAGATTCGTGAAATTGTTCTACACAAATTTCAATGTAAGGAACAAATAAACATGAATCGTGACGTATTAGGGCGCGGCCAATGAAATCACCGTTATTCGGGAATTCAAAATTATAAATTTAAAAGTATATTTTATGGTACTAATTACAGTATTTTATAGACCTTTATTACTTAGAAACTGTTAAAAATAACTAGTTATTTCCCTATTCTACAGTTTTTTGTAGATCAGTTTTTGTTCCTGTCGCCCAATAGGTTTAGACTTTTGCCGCACCCGGTCTTAATGGTTTTAGTATTAAATTAATTATACATTTTTTTTTTTATGTCAGGATATATGAAGCCTTGTTAATGTTTGAATGTAATCTGATATTATGGTTAAGTACTGTGTTCTGGGTAGTGTGTTGGTTCGGATTTATTACACTAATTAATTTAGATATTCCACATTATAATATTTCCTGTATAAGGTATTATTATTGTTTTGTGGCTTAACTAACAAACAATTTTATAATTATTAAATAACCGTCGCCAATTTTAACAAAATTAAAGTTTAATACCAATTTATATGATATAAGGAAAACATAGTTATTTGTTATGGTTAAACTCAGTAAAAGCAATGTATAGTAAAATAAATAATAAAATATTTATAGTAAAGAAGTGAAGTATAGAAAAAAGGTAGTATAAAAGAAATGCATTTAAGGTTTGTAAATCTTACATAGGCACACATTGTTACGCACAAAAATTTAGCAAAAATAAAAATAAATAGATATTTATATGAGTATATTATAAAAACAGACTGAATATCCGGTTCATCGGTTATTGTTGCAAAGTCAGTAATACTTACTTCCTTTGTACAACTAAATGAGCATGAACCCATCTAGGTAGCAAGTTTGACTGCTTGTATTTATAATGTTTTAGGGGTCTCAAACTAATTATTTTATTTATTGGATCTTAAAATTAAAGAAAATACTTATTAAAAACCAAATAAAAATGTTGCATATAAAAACTAAAAACAAACAGAAATATTATATATACATTTTATTTTATTTTATTTTTATTTTGTTTATTAAGAAAAACAACAGCAATACAAAGAAATATACACAACATAATAAAAAAAACATAAAATAAAGCCAAATCAGTTTTTCACATAAATACAATTATAAAAATCCAGTTCAGTTAAATATAATTTATAGAAGTGCAAGTGTGCGAGTTTTTTTTTGTGTGTGAGGATGCGTGTGTAAAAAAGTGGAGTGTGGTTTTGGTAGGTATGTGAATATGTGTGTGATTGTATATGGGTGTGAGGGTAGGTTTAAGGACAGGGTAAGTGTGTATTTGATATGAGTGAATAGAAACAATTTAAAATTATAATGTAAAAATATAAATATATATTTTTTTTATAACGAAACATAATTTTTTTCAAATAATAGTTTTTTAATTTTGGTTTTAAAAGTGAGTTTACTGTAATTAAATATGTCTATGTTATTGAAAAATAAATTATAATTACGCGTCAAGCGAATCAGAGGAGAGTTCTGAGCATAGTTGGTGCGAACTGTGGGTACATGGAAAAGAGATAGATTCGTGTGACGGGTGCGGTAGCCAGGTACGTTAAGGGCCAACTCAGAAACCAGAACAGGACTATCAAGACGTCCATTAAGAATGTCATGTAAAATACCCATATCTAATAACAAACGACGATCCTCAAGACTAAGTATATTATGTTTATGACAAGAAGTTTTATAGTTAAGGTCCGTAAATCTGGATCTCCAATTGAGATGTCTCAAAAATGTTTTCTGAATATTTTCAAGCCTTATCTTGTGTATGGAATGCTGGGGAGACCACACAGAGGAGGCATATTCAAGGAGACTACGAACGTAAGCGAAATAAATTAATTTGATACTACCAATATCATTAAAAACTTGGCAAGTGCGGATAACAAAACCTAAGTTTCTGTGTGCCCGGTTCACTATATTTTCGATGTGGTTTTCATACGTAAGTTTTTTATCTAGAATCACACCAAGATCACGAACACTTTCAACTCGTTGTATAGCTTGATTACTTAAAAAATATTGATGTGAAATAGGATTGGAGCTACGTGAAAAAGAAATGAGTAAACATTTTGAGACATTTACATTTATGAAATTTTTTTCATAGTAATCTGTTAATCGGTGAAGATCGTCTTGGAGATTATAGCAGTCACTAGTATCTTTAATATTCAAATATATTTTTTTATCGTCAGCATACATCAAGAAATTTGAATTATGGATGACTGCATATATATCATAAAGGTAAGCATTATAGAGCAAAGGACCCAAGTGTGAACCCTGAGGAACTCCCGATGTAATATCTATAAAATTGGATCGAAAACCTCCGAGTACGACAGCTTGGCTCCTGTTGCTTACGTAGGATGATATCCATCGATATACGTCACCTCGTATTCCAAGGTTAAGAATTTTTCTCAGAAGGATGATATGATCCACACGATCGAATGCCTTTTCAAAATCAGTGTAGACCACATCCACCTGTTCACATTTATCCATACAACGAAGTACAAAGTTCGTAAACTCAATTAAGTTAGACGCGGTTGATTTGCCTTTGAGAAAACCGTGCTGATGTGGAGGAATTCCTTTAACAATAATGGGATAAATGCTTTTATAAACAATTTTTTCGAATACCTTACTAAACGTATTAAGAATGGAAATACCCCTGTAGTTGATAATTTTAATTTTAGAACCTTTTTTATGAATAGGTAAAATATGAGCCTCTTTCCATTTGAGAGGGAAATATCCCTGCTTGAGAGAAATATTAAATATTATATTTAAAGGGGAACATAGTGATTTCGCGCATTTTACAATAAAATAATACATATACACATACATATAAATACATACATACATACATACATATACACATATAAACGCATATATATGAACAAAACTATTGTCCGGTTATTAGTGAAACCAAAATTTTCAATTTGTGTTTGAAGCAATAATTTAGTAATTTTCTATGTAAGATAATTCAACTTGTTTGTGTATAATCACTTAAATATATATTTTAGTGATTTCACATAAACTGTTTACCACCTTTGAAAAAACGTTTTACACATTTAAAAACATCTTTTGAACTTTCTTCTAATTTTCCAATTTTTTTTCCTGGATTCTCTTCCTGTATCCTTTTAAAGTTTTTACCCGATTCCAAATCCCAGGCATTCCTTTTTTCGTAAGTCTAATGCTTCAGGCGCTACTCCAGGGATGCTATTCTAAATCTTTTCTACCCCATGGGGAGTTGTTTATTTGTGCATTGTTATTATTTGCACACGACTACACTTTGTTTCACATATGGCTACACTGATTAAACTTCAAATAAATACAAACACGTCTAACCAAAAATATTTTTCATTTAAAAGATTGTTGCAACTATAATCATAACCCAAAACATAAAATTAAGTTTACTTGACTATACCGTATTATAAACATATTACAACAGAGCTGAAAAATTATTTAGAGAAGGAGATAATATATGATTCTAAGTATCCACAGGGCTAATGACTTGACATTGGCTGATTTAAGTGGCCGCTATACACACTGTGTAACATTTACCATTCTGCTTTCTGTAAAAAGTTCTTCATCTCTGTTGTAATGTGTTAATTTTATCAGCTTCCTGGGGAGTTGAATCCAGTCCTTGTCTACAAAAATAAAGACGAATTTAAAACATTGTTCATAAACCGAATTTTTTTTAAAGTTTTTTTAAACAGTTTTATGACACATTTGACGTTTAATCATTAGTGTGGCCATGTATAAAAATGGATAAAATATAAAATCCTTAATTAACCACTCTTTGCGAAGTAGAGAAGATTCAGAATACCACCCCAGGAATAATAAAATATTGGCGTGTAGGACTAACATAAACACTGAAACACTAAAATCCACCCTTCCAGAAATCGAACCTAGGACCTCAAGCATGATAGACGAACGTGCCAAGCACTACTCTATTAGGCGGATATGTATACCTTCGATTTCCCTTCACAGGAGTTTACAAGAAAGTAGCTATCGAGTCTTAAACGCACGTCCTGGGTTTTGATTCTAATTCACAGACAGAATTGTATTTTTCATCTGCCCGGACATGGACTTACCTAACCCAATTAATATCATCATTGTTTATAATACAAACATGTATATAAATGCGTAACGCCATGTAATAATATAAAAATTAGCATGTGCCGTAGGTATCTTTCGCAATTTTTCACAATAAGTTATTGACTTTTTTATACTAACAATGTAATGGAGCGCTTCGAAATACTCTATACATTTTTCAAGAGGCGGAAATTGAAATACGCTCTCTGTATTGTGTATATTTGTTTGAAACTCGTACTTGCTATTACAATCACTCTAAATTAAAATTAACTTGAACAACACAAACCATCCGCAATGTTATGAAACTTTGGTCGAATTTATTAGGTACTACGTTTGTTAATTATGTCACTTAGGTAAATTACGGTACTAATTATTGATGCCACAATAAATTTTACACAAAAAACCTATCTACCTAAATAATAGCGTCATTAAAATCCGTCTTTAAACCTTGCAAAAACAGATTTCAATTATACTACTTGACACCGCAAACTTAGCATTCTCCATTGAGTTAGTGAAGCATAATTAGAAATCTCACAATTATTTTTAAGTTTTTCGCAAATATCTCAGTAACTCCTTCAATGGAGATTTCTCAGTTTGCTTCTAATACCCTCAAATGTATCACATTGTACTTGAGTTGTATCAAAGTAAATATGAGATTTAATTAACTTTGGAATTTTAAACATGCGTTTTAATTATATCGACAATTTAAACAAATCTGTATAATAAAATATTATTATTTTACTTATAAATCATAAAACAATAAGTATTTTACAAGTTTAATACATTTGCATTATATTCCCAGGAGTTACAACAATTAAATTTGAGACTTAAATAAAATAAAAAATTATAAAACAAACACATATTGAGAATGAGGAATTCCACTGTTTTATAATTTTTTTTATAAGCGTACAATTTAAACCAAGCAAAAATATAAAAAAAAAATTTTTTTGTGCGTTATTTATAAAGATTTTTTAAAGTTACATTTATCAAATACCGCCCCAAATGACTGTAATCAGTGTGTCACTTTTCAGTAGTGATGTCATGAAACGGTTGGCGTTCTTTCTTTTACTGACCTGACAAGAATCTGTGGAATATTGGTTTGATAACTTCATTTAGTTGATCGTAATTTGTTCATTTCTATGTTATGGTTGTTTTTACGAACGTTTCGATTTAGAAAAACCTAGAAAGTTGACATATTCTCTGGTTGAAATGTCAAATTATACTCTTTTTTTATTTGGTCAAAACGTTGCGGGGGCTTTAAGCGGAAACCGGAAATACTACACGTAGATATAAGGAGTGACGTCATTATTTACGATTTCAAAATGAATACTATTTTTAACATTTTTTATTTATTTTTGCGTGCCTTTTTGAGATATTTCATCCTACTCCAAAATTTTTAAATATTCACGTGTACACGAAAACATTTTTAAAATTTAACTCTGGGTTGGGCTGGAATTTCTCATTACAAAGAAATATAGAAAGTTCAGCACCTTTATAACTAAATTTAACTCAACGATCTTTCAGTCGAACACCCTTTCTTACACAAGCAGAATAAATATACAAAAACGCCTTCAAGAATGAAGGAGGTGGTAAATCTAAAGCTAAAGGAGATAAGGTCATTAACATTACATGCCACGCAGACGATGCATTTAGTGGCAGGGATGATTAGAACATATTCATCTTAGTTAGTAAAACATCTGGATGCCTAAGATGCAAAAACTAAAGCTTGTAAATAATGGTTCAGTCTTTCAGGCAGAGCTGCTTGGTATTAAGAGTGCAATTTTATGGATACGAAGAAAAAAAACTGGTTCCGCAATTGTCTCAATTCACAGCGAAACATGTCTGAACTGCTCGCGCCCAAATCTGTTTACTGTACAAATTCCATTATAATAAGCATTCAAAAACTTTACTATGCTCTCACCAGGCATATATTTTGTTCAATTTTGCTGGGTTAGATCTCATGTTGGGGAAATTGTAAATGAGAGAGCAGATGAGCTAGCCAAGGCTGCTACAGTAAAAAAAGTGAGGCTGAACTTTGATGAAGTCCCAATAAGCCATGTAAGGTGGACCCTTTTAAACGATAAATTCAATGAGTGGAGGAAAATATATGAAGAAAAAACTGCCAATAAGTGGATCAAGCAACTTTCAAGAAGTACAGACGAGGCCAAAACATTTTGGAAGCATAAAACGCCGACATATTAGCTAATTTGGGCTCTCTCGGGGCATGGATGCATGAGGGAATATCTGCACCGCTTTGGGCTGTGAGACGATAGTTTCTGTTCATGTGATGGCATCACTGACCAGACTGTAGAGCATCTTCTAATATACTGCCCAATGTTCGATAAGCCGAGATGGGAGCTTGAATGCAAACTAAACACTCATGCAGGCTTAGTTATTTAATGGTTGCATTTACCTGCTTTTGAATTTTTATGTCTCCACCTTTACGAGATTTTTTTTTGTTTTTTTATAATTTAAGTGTGATTTTACTTATTCTGATTCTGCTATCATTTTTATTATTATTATCTACGGTGAAAAAAAAAGTTAAAATCAACTGAATATAACTTTAATATAAATATATTCGATAAAACCTTGCATATAACAAAAGCAAGGTACAAATAATTTGCAACGATAAAAAAAAAACCCAGATGTTCGCCGTCTGCAGGAAAGACCACAAAAGAGAGAGGAAGGTATATATATATTTACATTTTATAGTACAGTGGTATTTAAATTTACATGTTTTTCTGTTTTCCTCGTCAGAACATGAATCTAAAACCCTCGTGCGTATGGCAAGAGTCCTCGGCGTTATACCACGTGTATTACACAATTTATAATATAAAATAAACAAAGAGAATTAATTGTTGACTAATTTGTCTATTTTTCTTTTTTCTTATACATCCTTTTTTCTTTATTTTGAAAAAAGTGGACACAACTTATGTTTACACCAACAAATTAATCAGAAACGAATTCTCTATTATTTTACAACATACTAGTCAAAAAATATTTGCATCTTCACCGTACACTACACAATTATCGAAAGTAGCTTTAGCAGCGTTATTTCATCGATTGAACGCCAACAAGAGGAGCAGTTAAAACATCTCCCTTTTCATCAACTCAGTCCATTTACAGTAACTATTATTTTTATTTTAACGTCTTACTGCTTTTTATTTTATACAGTAATAGAAAATTGAATATACCTGCTACATTGGTACATGTGATGATAAAATGAAAATAAAACAAATTACATTATAAATTATACATTATGTAAATCGAAAAGAATTCGATTGGAACAATATGTTTGACGTTACAAAAAGTACTTTATTTTGCAGAACCAAAAATGTTCTTTCAAATGACGTATAACGTTTACCATTTTGTTTTACTTTCAAGGCTCATTTTTAAATTTGGAAAAAAAACAGACCCAACTTATGTTAACACCTAATATCATAAAAAGTTATTTACAATTTTTAGGTCGCTTCTTGAATGTGAATACGGCCTACTTCTGAATTACGTATTCGAGAACGGAGTTACGCTTTTCTTAAAGTGATATAAATCTAAAAGGCGCCACGTCGCCTGCTTAACTTTAGCGTCGCGACGCTGCTACGGATATTGGAATAATATAAGCGAGCTGGCTGTAAAACAGGTCATAATTCATAGCTTTGCGATACTTGTTTGCTATAAAGCTGAATATTTTTAAGTGTGCCATCCATATTTAAATATTAGGTGTTTTAAAATGGTAAAAACTAGATTCTCATTATAGATTTGATAAAAAAACGTACAATCAAATGATAAAATCATTTTGCTATCCATTTATTTATAATATATTGACACTTTTTTTCGAAAACAGAAAAATTCTTACAAAGGCTCAACTAGAACTAGTTCTCGGATGTCTGAAAAAAGCTAACTAAAATAAATTATTTTATATTATCAAATGTAGTTTAAGTAGGAAATGAAATATCAAGAATGTGGTTGTTTAAAAATGACAGGAGTACTCCTAAAAAAATAGCTATGTAAGGTGTCTTTCGCACGTTTATGTTTCCTGGTGAGATCATAATGATTTGTGTTATTAAATTATATTTTTATACGGCATGATAGGCTTTTTTTTTAATCGCCGGATTTAAAAAATTACTAAAAAATATTCTGAATTTTTACATTGAAGGCATGGATCATTCTTATGCTTGAAGTGCCAGTCCAGAAATAATAAAATACCAATAGTTGATGTTCTCACGGCCAGAATTTCAAAAATTGTAGTCAAACGCACAAACCACATAAACGATGCTGATTTGTCTCCACAATATTCCCCTTTTCAGGAATTTTACCTAAAGTAGCCATTGACTAAAACATTCGTTCACATTACCGTATTCCTCATTGGCCCGGACAGAGAACATTTGTTAACGAACTTTTTATCATTTAATAATTGTGAGGCACGGACCTAAAGGGCCAGTGTCGTAAATAACCATGATGCAGGAGAGTAATTATTCAGCCATATTATATTTTAGTCAGCGTTAAAATGTTTTTTTTTTAATATTACCACATATCATGTATGTGTATGTAAAAATATATTTTTTTAATTGACCACGGCCCTCTACAAAATGTCGGCAAAAAAAAGCAAGAAATCTGACATTGGCCCTTGTAGATCCAAGGCACATATTTATTATTTACAAAATCCGTGAAGAAAATTTTGCCAGCTCTACAAAATAAGCAAGTCCATATATTTTTTTCTGCGAGATATTTTTATAGCACCTAATAACCTGATAAGCCAGCTGAATATAATATACAAAAAACAACGCTATTTTTAATATAAAATTTTTAATTTATAAAAATTTATTTCATCTTTGTTTTATATGTTCAATTCTTGAAAGCAAATAGCAATGTTTCTACAGAAAGCGCGAGACAATTTGTTTTTTCCTGATAAAATTCTGTTTTATGGAAAATTTTGTGTCATGCTGAAGTTATTGCCGTCCTCGAGTGTCAAAAATAGTTCTTTTTATTATCAAGTCGTGTAATTTAGGAAAAAATAAGGTATGCGCCTTGTACTGCCATTGCTAGAAATAAATTACAGTCTTCTTAGAGTTCTGGAACTGTACAGAAACTTGAATTAAATATCAAAAAGTCTGGAGATTTGGAAACGCTGGAATTATTTTTGTTTTTATTTAATTTTATTAATCACTTTTCATGCTGACCAACTTGTTTTTTATGTTCTGATATAAATGATAAATAAGGAATTTTTTAAATTACATAAAAAATAAAGTTATTTTCAAAAGTAAACAAGGACTAGATTCAACTCACTGAGAGCTGTTAACGTTAACATATTACAACAGAAATGAAGAACATTTTTGAGAGAAGGTAATATACAAGGCTTATGACCTGTCATTGGCTGGTTTAAGTGGCCACTTTACACACTGTGTAACATTCACCATTCTGCCCATATTTGAACAACTATATTCGTTCAATTCTTTCATCTGTTGATGTTTGTGAAGTTAAAGAGCTAAAACCTTTATTTATTCATCACAATCATCACTATCATCGTCACCATTATTATCTAAAATAGGATCGAGAAGAGAAGATGAATCTGGACATTTTAGTAAACAATATATTTGTTTACTTGAAATGACTAAATCCGATGATATTAAAAACCTGTTCAGTACATTTCTACTTGTGTTTGATCTGGAAGTTTTTCTGCTAGAGTTTTCTCTAAACCTTCTGTACTCCTTGTTGCATGCTTCTTGGGCGACTTCTGAGAGTTGCCCTAATGGAAAAATACAAACTTTAAGAATATCTTTCGCATGGTACAAAATGTTGTGCATGCTGGCGGGCATATAGTACCACGAATAATCTTTTAGGTAAAGATCTCTCATTTTTCTTGCATATAATTAAAATTTGTCTGCATCAATTTCGAATTCCCTTGACAATGCCTCTAAAATGACAGGCAAATGGTAAATGAACTCTATATTAATACTCGTTATTTTGGCCGAAAGGGTGGCATTTTTCAAGAATCGTATTTCTGTATTGCCATCATTCGTATTACCTGATCTTTGTTTGGGAATATCTATTAATAGGCCAATTTCTGACTTGAACCTATTCTGGATGTACTGTTTTCAAATAGCAACTTCCTTTTTATCATCAATGGTTCTTGCTTGCGATTTCTTAATATTGAATTTATACGCAGTTTGAATAAGACATTCATATAAGCGAATCCACGAATGAAGTGGAGATATTCCAAATGAATATTATTCTTCATTTGAACTATGCTTCTGCAACACTATCTCGTTGTTCATCTTCTTTAGAGAAGCACCATGAATATAAAAATTTTAAGATTCATACTGTGATAGCGATTGATGGTTTCTCTTCTAGGTGCAGTATCAGAGTTTTTTAAATAAATTAGCAGCGTCTTTCTTTCCTGAAGATTACAGTGATATTTCAATGGCTATTTTAATTGATGTTCTAGTTTCAGTTAATACCTTCGCCTTTCGTTTTTTAACATTTAAATGTAAAATCTACAAATGACTTTTTTGGACGTCCGGGACCGTGGCTGGGGCCTTTACCTACCAGCTGTGGAGATGTTGATAAAGATGATGTACCAGTCGATGGAATGTTTTTATAAAACTCACATGGTAAAATTATTTCACTATCCAGCCATTCTTTGTTTGGGTTTTCGAATCTTATCGCGGTTTTATTAGCTTTTTACCATTTCTCACCTATTTTAGAGCCAATTGCACTGACTTCAACTTGCAATCTTTTAAAATCTTCTTTTTTACAGTCAATAATACCATAATACTGGAGAACATGAGCAGATATACCTTTGATACGATAATTTTTGATAGAACTCCGCCGTTGGTTATAAATCGATTATTTAGCTAAAAATTGCCTCGTTCCCGAAAATTAAAAAAACGTAGTTCAGTGGTTGCAAAAACGTGCGGTCGAGATAAACTTTTTTTAATACATTAATATCCATTAAACCATAAAATTATAAAATCTTGGCGGATACATGCGGATACATTTTTAAAAGTCTCGTCAAAGTCTTTCGTTTATGAAAAAATATGCTGTAAATATTAACTATTTCATTGTTTTTTTCCTGCCAAAACATATATATAATAATTATAAAAATTACCTGAATTTGAAGAATCTATTACAAAGTTCTTGAAAAGCACTTTTAAAATAGTTTAATTATCGCGATAAGAGACACGGGTCCGTCCGGAGAGATATCCGAATTCAACTAATTAATTATCTCTCTTTCGCATTTCCTTTTATTAAGTATTTGGGACGTTGACACACTTTACGAGTTGGCAGTATTGTTTATTTTTTTCCGATTTTCAATAGACTGGACATTTAGGAAGCTAATAAAATTTTAATTTAGCAGATAAAAAAATATTGAATTAAATAATAAAGTTGAGTCAGATTCCCCATATAATTCACTGTGCGGCGGCGCCCTCCTTGCTTCTCCCCTGCAGAAGTACGCAACCATTTGTTTTTATTAATATTTTCTTTAAAAAAAAAATGTTCGTTTTAATTATTTTTTTTAAATATGCTAATATGTCTTCTTGCCCATACCGATCATCGTGGTTTTGGATGTGATTGGGCTTAAAGAACACCCTGTATATACAAAGTTTAACCTTACCTTAGAAATAATCACCCATTTTCCTTCCCTCTCCCCTACCCCTCTTCTACCCTTATCGACACCCACTAATTGGTTAACTGTTTTTTTTTACAAATGTATGTTTAGTTATTATATAACCCTGAAGAGGGCAACGTTTAGTTGCCAAAACTAGTCGGGTTTGTCAATAAAAAGTGGTTCATAAAACAAAGTTATTTTATTTATATATCTCTAAAGTAAATACGATAATAATTAATACCGTAAAACAAACATCCGTTAATACATTTTATATGTACTTTTCTGAATGAATTATCATTTCTGAGGTATCTCTACATAAGGGAGTATGGTAGTTATCCGTGGCTCTATCCCACTGGGTTCCTCTTGGGTATGCCTGGAACCAATAGTTTGCAATTTCGAAGGGATGGGTCTACACTGACCCATTTTTTCAGACTGTTAAGGGGTTTCATCAATAACTCGGCCATTTTAGAGAGTATCTATTTTTATATTCCTGATGGCTGTCTCCGACAGCGTCAGCACAGACTGTTTTACCTCCCGGTTTCCAGAACCAACCTGCCTCTGGTCATGCCGATTGGAAGAGCAGTCAAGCAGCTGAACATTATCACTTTGGAGATCGACATCTTTCACATTAGTGAAACTATGTTTAAGAGGCAAATACTCTTGCTATTAGAGAGTATTATACCTTAATAATGTCGAACCATTGCTCAAGGGTTCTTGGTTAAATATAGTGTTCCAACTTAACGTCTTAAATCCTTTGTTATTTGTTTTGTTACTTTGTGAATAAATAATTTGAATACTACTACTACTACTACCATCATGCCATTTCCCCGTAGGGGTAAGCAGAGAGAATGGACCCCCACACACGTCTATCCTGGCATACAATCCTAGCCTCTTCCACATTCATACATCTTGTCATACATGCCCTTCGGTTCTGTCTGCTTTTGACATGACCAGACTTAAGATTTTGGTTTATCTGATCATGCCACGTCTTCCTTGGTCGTCCTCGTCTAACGTCGCCGTTCATTTTTGCCATATATACTTGTTTTACCATTCTCTCGTCGTCCATTCATTCTACGTGTCCAAACCATCTCAGAGACCCTTTCTTAATCTTATCAACTATACTTGTCTCAGATTTACACTCTCGCCTGATTTCATCATTCGTAACCCTGTCATACATTGATTTCCCACACATTCGTCTAAGAGATCGCATTTTAACGCAATAATTTGAATATGAATTTGAATTTGAAATATCGTAATCATTCCCTTTCCACACTTATAGGGTATACGGCACTGCATTGATGATGATACACCAATCGCGGCGCGAATTGATTATTTTTGGTACATGAAGGTAAAGATGGTCAGTCTTAAACTTCAGATGCCAGAATAGGGAAATATTTTAGTGTAAAATCAGCTTTTTAAATAAATATTTCACGTCAACCATTTTGGAAGTCGAGAAACCTCTTGCCTGGTAAGCAAACGCGCTGTCCACTTCACCACGAGGCCGACGAATATGAATAAATAATCTAAATTATAAGGGCTAGATCTCATACTGTCTATGCGCTCTGTAGCTGTAAGACATGCTGTAATCTAGCTCCTATGTATCATATTTGTAATATACAATGACGAGGAACTAGAATCCCAACCGTCCATGCGCTCTGTAGCTGCAAGACGTTCTGGGATATTCATTTACTGTACAGCGCCCTTGAGATGATTTTCACGAAAATGGCGCTTTATAAATTATCAAAATATATAAAATATATATATACATGATTACCGAATGGAGCCTCTCGCTACTATCCGTGGCCCTGTTATAAGTTTTATCAGATATTAAGATCTGGTGACTTCCAAATAGAATTTCAAAGCTTTCAAAAAGTTTTGTAATCATTTTGGCGAATCAATAATGTTCAATCATTATATTTATGTTTAAAGCATTAATTTTCTGGTCAAACATTTTAATTAATGTAAGTTAATATTTGTATTTAACCACTTACTGACTTCTTAAAAGTTTGATGGTAAAGTTGAATGAATGTGTATTTAATAATATAGAGATTTTCACATTAAAAAATGATATTCCCTTTATAAATAATCATTTACGTTTTCAGTACAGCCCTCATTTTTAATTAAAAATTAACCACTCAGCTAACCCCACGACTTCCCTCGTTTTCTCAATCCAATAAAGTGCATAATATGTTTTTCTGGATTACGATTATCTTCTCGTACCTTATTTCAGCGCAAACATGCTAAGGCTACCAGTTTATACAGCTCCTTTGGGCAGCTTTTCTCGTTCGGAAACGAGCTATTTTCCCATTTATTGGTCTCTGCTGAGGTGACTTGTGTCCTCAAATGCGGTGTGCGGCATGTGGTGGACAAGCTGAGTACCTATATTAATGTGTAACCATTATGTTACTTTTATTTGGACCGATATCATGTTTTTGCAAAAGGCCTCTTCAGAGAAAAAAAAAGAATTAAAAATAAGGTTTAATTAATTAAATAAATTATTATTGATTTGAATTGTGAGGCTTTCGGTCGGTGACTTTAATTAACGAAACAATATAAAAATTCGAGGTTAACCAGTTCTTGAATGCATTCTCTCTGCCCACCCTCTCCCGTCCCTACAGCCTCCCTCATATCTCCCCAAGTCTGTTTGCCGCCACAAATGAGGTCCCTGGATGAATAATTCATCCCCCGTGGGAGCGACGCAGAGGGGAGGTTTTCGGTTTTCAGTTTACACTGAAAGCCGATTCCTGAAACAGGGAGCAAATAAAACGAACATCACTGTTTATGAATTGATTTATTTGCTTTGTCGGTAGTTTTTTTTAACACCTACTGTTTTGGTGATAATTTAAAACTTTTTTTATTGACAAATCACAGATAGAATTTTTTCCGCTTTTATTTGTGTTTTTTCGTTATATTATGCTTTGCCAACGGATTTTAATATTCATAACCTTTGGTTTTAATGTTAACAGTATTTACAACTTAAAATTACTGTTACCTTTTACTAAAATCTGATAAATTATAAGAATTTTTTTTGACATTATTATAAGTAATATTGATGTTTTTTGTTGATATTTCTTGATAAAACTCCATAGTTAATAATTTTGATAAAATTATAAATAAACTTGTCAATGAAACTTCTTTCCTAAATAAACTTATCAATGAAACTATTTCCTACTGTGCTGTATTTCGCCATGTGTTCCTTTCCCACCTTTTAAATAATAAAAGCTTAATCCCAATAAAACTCCCAAAAATAAACTGTTTGGCAAACTAGTTGCAAAAATATATGTTTCTGTCCCCTGTTAAAATACTCATTTGATCTTATCTCCAAAATATGTTAAGAATAGTATAAAAACTGTTTATTTTGTAAACAATTCACCGGTCTTGAAGATGCCTACTTAGGCAAAAGCGCTCGTTGGTCAAAATAATAAAAAGTAAAACTAAACCAAGAAGTTTCATCGATAAGTTTATTTATAATTTTAACATAATTATTATTATAAGTATTATCTTATCACGTAAGGAGTACTTTTTTATTATAACATGAAAGGTAATTGATATCAAGGATAGATGTTGATGCTTTTGTGTTTTTAAATAATAATTGCACCTGACAGCAGTTTGCATGATCTGCAAATCTGTTTAACGAAATTAGATTTTTTAAAAAGCACTATTTTCTAATGTAATTGAACAAGAAGAAAAAAATAAATACAAGGGATAGAAGGTGGATGTCAGTTAAATACTTAAAATAAGGCGATAATTCAATATGTATCTACACCAGCACCGACTTTTTATATTAAGCGTTACGTTGTATTTATAGTTTATTTCAATGTCCATTAGGATTAAAAACTTGAAAACGTTCCATCTAGAAACTTTTTTTTTTTTAAGTTCATAATCATAAAAAGGATTTTTTTTTTTAATAGGAGTTTGTTTTATATTAAAATATAAATCTTTTTTATTTTTAATTTCAAGATAGACAGATATTTCAAAATTGAAAGCCCCTTCCACTCATCCGGATAATTCAAGAGGTCTTTTGGTTTTTCTTCAGATCCTCACATTGCAAGAACTAGTCAATTTTTGTTATGAACGGACAATCATTAAAAAAAATATTCTTTAATAAAATATGCGCTTTGTTTTAAATACACAATTACTGCTTTCAATGTATCTTATCACTTTTAGTGCAGTTCAGTCTATATAGGAAATTTTTCCGTCACCACTGATCTATTTATCCCAGTTGTCATTGAAATATTTCTTAAGAGATCGAGAAGCTTTTTAAGAAGGGAATATAGAAAGCGTAAATAAAATAAACAGCAACTACCGTGACACTTAATTGTAAGGCAGCCTCCATGCTATCAATTTACCTAACTCACACGCAGCTGGTTCCAGGTTCAATTCCCGGTGAGAACATAAAAAATCATGTAATTTACCGCTTTAATTGAGCCTCCTGGTCTGTTGTGGTGTGTAAAAATATAAATAAAAAATAAAAAATACTTATTTTCTTTGACAAAAGCAAAAGCTTACTTTCACTTTAAAAAATGCGGCACTTGGTGACTTTTACAAAATAAAATTAAATAGTTTATGAACAATATACAAACAAAAGTAGAAAAGTTAATAGCGCGCTTAAATACCCAAAGCCAAAGCTGATTTTAAAAAAGTAGGATATAATCATGTTATTATTAACATACAGTAGCTTGGTTTTCCACATTTTTTTTATTTATCCACTTTAAAAAAATAAATAAGAGGTACTGAACATATGAATTCAATATTTCATACAAATGAAAAGTTTAAAAGTAAATATTATATAATTACTAAATAAATTAGTACTGCACCAACAAAAAAGTATGAAAGTAATCGTTTACCCGGTTTCTGAAAGTCATATGAATTATTTTTGTGGTTTAAGAATTAATTATCCTAAATCCAAACCATTTTTTATTTTTAACATTATATAGCTGTATACTTTTATCATATATATTGGATTGAGTATTTAATAATTTGTTTTTTTCTTCTAGCTGATATATCCGGCTACGTGGCTAAGTTTTGCGGGCCTAGTGGGGCCGAAGATGGGGCAACTAGAGGAGTCCCGACACTTAGGGCTCTGCGGAGCGCCCGCCTGACCGTGCGCCCCGAAGGAAGGGGAAAAATAGACACAGAGAGCGCCTACTTCTGCGCTAATGGTAACTAAATTCAATTAATGAAAACACGATCACTTAATTCTATTGACAGATGAAAAAACACGATGTGCCATATTTTTTAAATATGCATTCTGAAGGAGAGCAATGATTGATTTTGAAAAATGATGATGCTGTGCTTCTAGCTAGCAACAAAGAGGACCTGCAATTCTTCGAAACAGAAGTCTACGATGTATGCAGGAGGAGCAATTAGCTGATGAATATAAATAAATCGAATGTAAAGGTTTAAAAGAAATGAAAGCATAACAAAATGTGAGATCACAGTGAATGCGGTGGAGTTATACTGAAACAGGTTGAGGAATTTATAACTCTCGGAAGTATTTATTTATCTATTTTATGGTAATATACAGACAACAATGATTCAAACTATCGAAATATACAAAGGTAATGTTTGTATGTGTATTCTCAATAGACTGAACTAATTTACGTGCTGTTTTTTGAGAAATGACGAGCTTTAGTCTGGGCATGTTTGCAGGTTTTACAATTTTTTTTTAAAAAAGTTAGGAGCTTGAATGTTTTATTAATCACTTATTTGTTTATAAACAACTTAAATGGTTTATACAAATTTATAAACAAATAAGTGTAAAATGTCATACCACAAAGTGAAAAATGTTTTTGATAACAACAATATGTTTTATTAATCGTTTGCCAGGGCTGCATTCGATAAGAATGCATATACAAAAAATTGGAAGGATGTTATTTTTTGGATGTAAAAAAAGTTTGTTTTTGAATGTTTAAAAACAACAATTCGTTTTAATTGCTACGAATCAGATTCATTCCTTAATATTTTTGTAGTTTCTACCCATTTATTTATTTTAACTGAATTTTCGGTAATGCTAAAATTATATAAACTGACATTTCATACATTTTCGAAAATCGTATTTCTACGTAAAGTGCACCCCTGTAAGAGTTTGACATTTGAGAAATAATTTCCATATTTGAAAATTGATTATTTTAAGTTTTAGAATTTAATCTACTTACCATTGAAAAGTTACAAGATCTTTTTTCATCAGTCAGGTTACGTAAAAGTGAAGTGTAAAGTTAACACAACTTAAAAATTAATTTGAACTAAATTCCATAAATTTTATATTGTGTTCATCAAGTCTATATACGAGTAAATACTCAAATCATTGCCGGCACATATTATACGCACGCAGACATTTAAGAAAGTACCATAATGTAACATGAAATTTCGCTGGTCTGTCTTTCAGCCTTATATTTATTGCATAACGAGCTGAACCCGGCAATGCTTTGATATTAACATATAAGAGATTCACGGGTTAGTATGGGTAATTAAATTTAAAATACGAACAAAGAACAGAAATTATTATTTACCAAAAAATTGGTTGTGTGACAATTTTTTGTCAAGAAGAGTAAAAATGTATATTAGTTGTATGGTTTTGTGAGTGAAAAAAGCTTGGTATTAAAAACTGTCTCAGTTTTCTGAAAGGTATATTAAAATATGTCTCATAACTTTGCACTTGAGCTCTAGAGAAAAAATGATAATGTTAAAAAATAAATATGCTGAAAACATATTGAATTTTTTAACATATTACAATATTTAAGAGAAAGGGATATATAAGTCTAGGCATCTACAGGGCTCATTACCTGTCATTGGCTGGTTTAAGTGGCCACTTTACACAATGTGTAACATTCACCATTCTGCCTTTTTCTAACCATTCGAACATCTATATTCCTTCAATTCTTCCATCTGTTGATATTCCATTTCTGTTATAATATGTTCATATTATCAGCTCCCAAAAGGGATTGAATCCAGATTTTGTCTACAAAAATTTGGACAAACTCAAAACATTGTTTATTAAATATTTGTTGTAACTCTTGTTTGGGATGACACCTTTATACATATGTACATATAATACATGACTTGATAGGATATCTCTTTTTTTTAAAAGTATTTTGACATAACAGGCTTAAATTAGCTAAACATTTTGATAAATAATGGAAAATCGATTGTTTAACCAAATATTATATGCAATAAATGTTTGTGTTTAAATACCTTGTTTATTTTTTCTCGAATATCTAGTCTTTTGCTTAATGTAACACGACGTTACAGCAAAGTTTGCCCAGGATTTTTAGCGCAGTCTTTTAAGGGTTAATACAAAGTATATTTGTAAAATCACTCACACCCAATGGTGTGTACGAGACTGCGCTGAATTGTGCGTGTATTATAATTATATAAAGCTTTTTCATGTACTAAAAAGTTAAAAGTTTTATGACACGTACTATGAATATGAACTGAATAGTGAAATGTCAAAGACGGACATCTGTCATCTAGATGATTTTTAGCTACACTCACTTTTTAACTCTGATTGATCTATTGATGGATTATTTTTGTTTCTTATCCCAATACTTTGATTTTATATATCAAAACACACATTTTAAGTTTTAAATATAAATATTTCATTACTAGTTGCTGAAATTTAACTGGAAAAAATCAGTTGTCCGCTTTTGATTAAAAAACTTGTAGCTGTTCGCCTTTGACACAAACTCAGCCACAGATGTCCGTTTTTGATCCAACCATTCTAAATCATTGTAGGTGCGGATTTGGTTTTGTGGTAATGTCTTATTTTATAATAGATGACAGCAAAATTTTACTCAGAAAACTTTTAATTTTAGCGTATCACAACGAACAACTGACGGAAACACACTATCCGCCATGACAGTTTACTAATCACGTTACCCAAATACCGGCTTCTGATTGGTTGGTTGTACAGGTGTCTGATTTTGGAACTAAACTAGTATCTAGGAGTCCGATTTTGAAATAAACACGAATTTTTTTTTTGCGTTTTTCTCTACTTTCCATCCGTTTTTGTAACGCATCGATAGTACCATTCAAAAGTATGAGTTGTTATCTAAATTTCCACCAGAATGACAGATGTCCGTCTTTGACACTACGCTACTCAACTCGTTATTAACGTAAGTATAATCTCGATAACACTGACCAATTTTTTCAGAACATACCCTCATCTCCACGAAGAACAGTTTCGCCTACGAGTGGATCCCGGCGCCCCGGAACAGGGCCGGACTGGTATTCGAGGTTCGGGCTCAGCGCGCCGTGCGGGTGGCCCTTAGCGATCAGCGTTCGGGGACGGATTCCATGTACCACATCACCATCGGGGATGGAGACAACTCACTTACATGGATTGGTAGAGGACAGCATGGTTCGTACCATTTTCTGAAAGCTATTTCAATTTAGCATAAATACTCTTGAAAACACAAAAGAAAGGGTCAAGATCTTGTGTTTAATGATAGTAATCATTTGAATTAACATATTACAACTGAGATGAAGAACATTTAAGAGAAGATAATATAGAAATCTAGGCATCTACAGGGCTTATGACCTGTCAATGGCTGGTTTAAGTGGCCACTTTACACACTGTGTAAAATTCACCATTCTGCCCATATTTGATAATCTACATTCCTTCAATTCTTTCATTTGTTGATGCTTGTGAAGTTAAAGAGCTGAAATCTTTATTGTGGCCACTTAAACCGGCCATCGAAAGGTCATAAGCCCTGTAGATGCCTAAACTTCTTTATTACCTTCTCTTAAATGTTCTTCATCGCTGTTGTAATATGTCAATATAAACAGCTCCCCAGGTAGTTGAATCCAGTCCTTGTCTACAAAAATTTGGATAAACTCAAAATATTGCTGAATAATCATTTGGATTATTTAATATTAACCTTTTTCCTAGCTTTGCTCGGGATCGATTTTTAAATATTTTACTAATTACTACTACTATTACTATTACTATTACTAATTGTTGAAAACTGTCGAAAAAAAATTACTCAAAATTAATTAGAGTCCTCCTCCATAATGAGGGAAACCCGTTTTAAAGTGGACTAATAAAAAATATTTTATTGATATTTTAGTTTTTAAAACCTTGCTTCGTAATTTCATTCTAGAATATTGGTAAAAAAAAATCACGTCGCTACGAGTTACCGTCAAAAAGTTTGATTTTATACTGAAGAAAGCCGAGACAAATTTGGCTTAAAAATGCATTGTTTACCTTGAAATTGCAACTTAAGTATTTTCATTTTTTTATTCCCATTAATTCAGTTGAATAATATAGATTGATGAATAAATATTCATAAATAAAAAGTCACCTTAGCCCAATATGTAAAAATGATTATCCGGTTTGAAATCAAATGCTTTAATATTTTTATTCAATTTATTTTGTTGTTAACCGTATTTCATTTCATGGGGTAACCAAGGAAGGTGAATTTGTGTAATTTTATTGTTTACTACAAAGGTTAAAGTCAGCCAAATCTCTTTTTCGAAACATAGACTTAAGCCATCGGCAGAGTCCAATATAACTTTATTTACTCCTTCTTAGTGGTTGAAAAATTCACCTACCTAGGCTTCAGTCTACTAGGGAATAATAAGGATTCAACAAAAATCAGAAAAAGACTATCAGAAGCCAAGAAAACATATTTTTATTTGCTGCCGGTGTTCAAATCACCAAGCGCACACAAAAAAAAAACATGTTTAATATTATACAAACTGTATAAGAATAATATGTGCATGGGGCGTTAACATTGAAGGCTATTCACATTTAATTGAATCTGCTAATATTGAATCTGCTGACCAGTGAGAGAAGGTAATCAGTGGCGCATTTGGTTTTACAATTAACTGTGCAGAATATACCAAGCTCCGAGTATCTTGACATCTATATTACTGCTTTGATTAAGATGGGTCAGCAAATGCCTGATGTACGCTTCCCTAAAATACCAATGAGCCGATACCCTGAGGATCACGGGCTTAGATGGGAGGATGAAGAGAGAAAGGATGCAGCGCAGCGTCTCCAGATGACAAATTGGAAGACGACGACTGAGGTCAGACGGAGTTGTCGGCTAAATTCGCAGGAGCCTAAAACACGATGTGGGCTGTGACGCCATCAGAGAGAGACGTTTTGAAACAAAAATATTAGCAAATAACGAAGCACTCATAAATTGTACAGGTACTTAACGAAAGTTCTTTTAACTAAACAAAAACATCCCACGTAATTCTTGTTTTATCAAAGGATTGAAAACTTTATCTGATTCATTTACCGAGTAAAATATTATTTGGTACTTATTTTACAACTTTATTTGAAAACACAACAAACAAACTTTTAATTCAGTATCGAAAGAAGGCGGAAAGCAGTTTATCCGATATTATTTACATTATCCCTAGCCAAATCACAAAAGAAATGTTTTTACTTTTCTTTCAATATTAAATGGCTTCCCTTATCCCACAAAAGGAGAATGTGGAAGGGACAATTTCAAAGGAGTCCTTTTATTGGAACTAATGTGATGGAAGGTAAACCGTAATGCCGAAAGCAAACGAACTTTATAGAATGAAAGACTGAAAGAAACTTGCTATTATTTATAATATACTTTCAATCATATTTTTGTCTCACACGCGGACATATAAAAACACCTTTGTTTTGAAATGTCGTTTTCTCAAAGAAAAGTTAGATTCTCGTTCATACATTATTTTTTTTAATGGACCACATAACTGAATATCACACGCAACTACACCGGCTCAGTATCAGACATAGAAGAAATATTCACTTTCACACTCTACCACTTCCTCACAATATTTTGAATAATCTCACTTCGCATGTTTAGCATTAACAAATTCTTTTTTTTTTTGCATTCGACTACACTTTGCTTTGTATATTGGCCTATTGGTGATAAAATGACAAGTTATTTAAAATAAACTGTTACCCAATCGACATTTTGCAGTTCGACATATATAAACTGTTTAAAAACGGGAAAAAACAATACGGTTTGGTAAATTGAACGTAATTATACAGAAAGCAGCCAGCCATGGAAAAGTGAATCTGAGATAATAGCACATTTGTAAAAATAGTGAATAATCAAATCTACACAACAGTTAAGATGTTTTTGACTTTGACAAATGATAAACAATGAATGCATTAGTTTTATTTAAATATTATAAATAAGAATCTTATTACGTATTTATCAGTTTTAATAACTTTTAAAGTACCGTAAAAATTTTCTAGTGCTGTGGGTGTTTTTTGCAAATTGAGAAATGCCGTTTTTGTGATCGGCACTGTTTTCAAAAGGTTATTATTACACATTTTTGTATGAAAGCGGCCTGGCTGTTTTTAATAGAACTTAGAACTGACCTTGCTGCACCCGATAACACCAATATCTCATTTTTTCAAAATTGTGGACTGGCTGCTTTCTGCATAACTACGTTCAATTCAACCTAGTGTTTTGGGTAAAGCTCAAGGTCGCAATACTGTTCGGAATAAAAATCATTATATTCAATGTCACATTTAATCATCAGTGTTACCCTCCATCCAACTCTATCTCTACCTAAGTACTATTAGTTTAGTTGATATTTACATCTGATGATGGGTAATTCGGAATATCTAAAACTAGTTGTGTTCCAACTAATATTACACTTGTGTGTGGTATGTATTATGTACATGTTATATACAAAGTAATATGTTCAACAATATTCGAATGGTATTTTTTTTCCTTTTCAGGTTACGGAGTCCACCTAGCTTCAGCTGAGACACCGGGAGAGTTGTCTTCGGGAGAATTCCGAACTTACTGGCTGTCTTGGGAACAGGGGACCCTGGCGCTGGGCCGAGGGCCGAGCCCTAGCGTGGGGCCCGCCCTGGCAGAGTGGCGACTGGACTCCGCTCACCGCGTCAAGCACGTTGGGTTCTCAACACCGTGGGGACAAGAAGCAGAATTCAGGTAAATAAATTCACAAATGTAACAAATTGAATTTGATACTAGTAAACACAGTTTTTGCCTCCATTCGTGTTTGCAATATGGTCATGAAGAAGAATGATTATGTCCTCCATATGATTTATCAAACTCACAGTGAAAGGGACAATGAAAACAGCAAATTTTAATTTAATAAAAGTTTTGAAACATCTTTACAGTAACATGTAACTTGTAACTTGTTGAGTTTATTGACAAAAAACATTGCTTTTTAGAATGAGCGAAACCGACAGGAATATTCACGGTCATTAAAATGATTTTCAGGCATTTGAATTGTCGAGGCAGTGCTTTCACTGTCAAAGTTTTTTTTTTAAAAAATATTTGCGTTCTTATCCACTAAAGTATTTCATTTTGAAGGCCTTTTCAACAAGTTGCAAATAACTCACTTTTAGACATTGAGAATAAGTTGGTCTAGAGTGGGATTCAAACCACGAACCTTTAAGCCGTGAGTCCGAAACACTAGCCACGAGATTACAACTTGATTCGATGACTCAAACATGGACACAAAAGTGGGCATGTATTAAGTCAACAGGATTGATTTGTGAGTTATTTTTTTTTTACTTTTTCGCGAACACGAGTTCATTTGATTTTTCCTATCTGCACCCAGTGGTACGTTGTGAACTGCATTTTTACTACAGTTGCAACTAATCTTGACAATTTTTGCTAGATGGAGGGTAAAGTAATGATTCTTACTCTTCATGTGCCAGTCCAGAAAAATATTGTAGTTGAAAAGCACTTTTAAAACGAATATTTCACGACTGTCCTGCCAGGAATCCAAAATATGATTCATTCCCGAACCTCAAGCGTGATTGGCAAACGTTTTAACCTACGCTACAAAGCAGACATATCTCATTCACTGACTTTTTCGATTTTCTTTTCCAGAGGTTTTGTCTTAAAGTAGCCATCGCGTCAAAAAAACAAGTCAGGAGTTCTAAATCTATTTCACAACTGTATTTTTCATCCAATGAAACATAAAAACCTGTAACGATGTAATATAATAAAATAAAAATAAATTATTTTTAGTCAGTACGCGAGAAGTTGGCACAGATTCAGATAATTATGGTTTTTACAAAAAAAAAATTAAGACAATCGGCAGGCTTACAAAATCCCTTACGGGTTGGCATCAGAGATTTTAACTTAACTTTAAAAATCTCAGAAATTAGTCAAAATTAAAGTAGGTACGTAATAGCATGATCTAAGCAGACATGGCAAGCGTGTTATCTTTAAGCCAAGAGTGACAACACTGCTTCTAAAACTCTCACCTTCGCTGTTGGAATACGTCAACAATCCTGTTTGGAGACATTTCGATAAATGTTCTGAGAACTTTTGGGAGAAGTGAAATGAATCTGACGTTGTCTCAAAAATTTCCTACTTCAAAGACTTCATTGCAAGGCAAATTTATGGTGATTTTAAATTTCAGGGTGTGGAATTTCAACGACGAAGCCGGCTTCTCGCAAGTCGTGCAGCTGTCCCTACCTCGCTGGGCCCTGCCGGGCTCCGCCACCGGGCGCCTGCTAGTGGCTGGGGGCCTGGCGGTCCCTACTGCGCCCCGTATTAGCCCTGGCGAGCCCCCAGCAAACCTTGCGGCGGCAGCAGCGGCCTTGTCTCCACTTCTTACCTTAGAACAGGCTAACGCGACGGAACATTATGACATCATGGAAAAACTTCCGGGATTGGTAAGAAAATAATTTAAAATAGTTTTATGGAATTAATCAGTATTGGTTTTATAATGCATCAAAGTGAATTATTGCAAAATAACAGGCAAAAATTTGTGTTTTTTAAAAGTGACGTTTGTTTAAAAGATTACTCGGGCAGGCGACATTTTTGTAAATACCCGACGCGTTATCCATTTGAGATGTTTCGGTATTACTCGGAACTCCATCTCCCGTTTGGAATGTTTCGGAGTCAGCTCGTTATCAATAATCACTGTTTAATTTCGTAATGCCACAAAATTGCCCCGTCAGTAGCGCCTGCTAACGTCACTCAACACAATAATTCTCGTTTTCGTTGTAGTTTCGCGGCCACGCCATAAATGTCTTATATAATAATGTTTATTTGTTTCGATTATTACTGGAGTGGATAATGCGTCAAGTTTCTCCATTTGACACGTCTGCTATTTACGAAGCCACTTTCGGCGGATTCCGAAAATTCACGAACGAATGACGTATTGTATATTGACAAATATGCGGACTTTGAAAGAAATATCTATGGACTATAAAATATTGTGGAGTAAAAACATCTGAAGATATTCGTGAACAATGAAAAAGTTGTGTAAGTTTTTTATATACCTATTTATATTTGTTAAAAGACTATCAAACATAACCAAAAAAAATGTTTCAATATTTTTATGTAACGTGTTATCAGCGATATAGTTTTTTAAAGTTTCTTTTTTTTTATTACTCCGCGTGAGAGGTCACAAGTTCTCTTCGGTGAGTTCTGCTGAAAGGTAAATTGGCTTCCCGTTAACCGGAAATCTATCAAAATACTAAATCATTAGGAAAAACTGGTTAAGTCGTTTGAAGTAGATCGTTTTTGGGGAAATCATTATTTTTATTATTTTCATACATTTTCAAAAAACTTTACTGTACAATTTATTGTTCTCATTTTTACCCCGTTAAAAAAAATATTTTTGGATTCAATTTACCGTAGCACTGAACTTCTTCATTACTTATCTTTTGCCAAAGTTGAGGAGGCTGAAAAAAAGTTTCACAAGCACATTCAATATTAAAGCCCATTAATCTAATTAACCTTTATCTGAGATCCAGATTTTTTTCTTTTAAAACCAATTAACTTACAAAACCCATCCTAGTGAGTTTTGATAAAGAAAATTGATAAGCCACTGAGAAATGTTTAATTATAGTTTTTCTTTTCAGGTTCAAACACTTCTTTCATTCAAAAGAAACGACCACTCTTTTAGTGACCATCCGAGCATGGGCAGCCATCTTGCAACCATCCACACTCTAGAAGTATTGACCAAAGCACAATCATTCTTCGGAGTAGACCCTGAGCTTTTAGAATCCATTAAAAGATGGGTACAAGCAAGACAAGAAGAAGATGGAAGCTTTACGCCTCTTTCAGCTGATATCAAAATATCTCTTCTTAACCAGGAACTTGAAACTGCTAATGTTGATGCCAATAAAAAACCAGTAATTTCATACGATGAACTGGACTATGGAATCGTAGAGAAGTGGAAGAATTTGTCGCATGAGATTCTTACCCTTGAACGGAATATTGAAGTCACAGCAGATACTTTGGCAACTTTGTTGGAAGTTGGGATTGAAAACGAGGTTTGTAGCACTGAATGATTTGATTTATTAATTTTTACCTGGTTATTTAATAGTAAGTTAATGTATTTTTTCCCAAGCCAGGGTTTTTTATGCTCTTATTTACTATACCTACTACTATAATTACCACGGTTGCGAAATAGACCACAAATCACCAAAAGACGATGTCGCCATTTTTTTTCCAATTTTACTTTGTTTAAATAATGTCTTTGCAATTATAATTTTATGACTAGAGAATTAATTTTATCAAAAGAGATAGGCACGTAGTAAAATAATATGATTGATGTTCATTATGTATTCTGTTGCTATCAATTTTAAAAAGTAATTATAGATACCATGCTTTGTACCCTGATTGCGCCACTTGCCAGATAGCAGATGGACGCTCCAAATTTTTCGTATTTTGCTGGTTTACGGAGTTTGGCGTTGCTATTGCGTTATCTTTAGTTACTTTGCCACCGAACCCCAATACAAATATTTGCAATAACCTACCTTGTACTGGTATTCTTCCAACCTTAATGTTTGGTCTTCTCTCTCGCGGCAGGTTTTATCAGATCCTGTGGTCAGATCGGCATTTGTCGGTTGTTTAATTATTGATTCATACAATATTACGACACAGAGGATTAGAATGACTTATTGAGAGCTATAAAAACTTGTTAGTGTTTGCGCTGAAATTATCAAATCACATGTACATTTGGTGATAGTTCTGTTGTTATTTGGCCATAAGCCAATGATTGTACCCACAGTAGTACAATTGGAACATTTTAACCAGGGCCCAGTAGGTAGCAATAAATTTAACGCCGAAAGCTAGTAAATGTGCAACACACAATGCATATAGTAAATATGGTGCAACCATACCCTATGTGCTTATAAAAATAGCCTACGTTATATGTTAACTAAATCAAAATATCATCATACATTTTATAAAACTGATTTTAATTGCAGATGGACGCTGATACAATTTCAAAGGCAAAATCTTTCCTTGAGAAGAATTTGATGAATGTTTCATCATCCTATCCTCTGGCTTCGATGGTGTACGCTTTAGTACTTTCTCAGTAAGTTCATTTGAAGTTCTTAAAGAATTTGTAAAAGCTTTTTACTATAAATAATAAATGTATAAATGCTCGGCCACTCTATCGTGCAATCCCTAAATTGCCGTTACTCGAGAAATCCACTTTTGAGAAAAACGCAAAAAACTTTTCGAACAAATAAATTACAATTACTTTTCCAAATTTGCAACAATTACCGCAGTTAAAAAATTTCCCAAAACTAGTTAAAATGCAGCATTAAAACTCTAAATACTGCAAAAATAATGAAAATATTACTTAAGGTAATTATTAAAATGGTTATTATTAAAACTTTAATGCAAAAATTAAAAGGTAAAAATTAGAAAGTAATTATTAAAACTTAAATGCAAAAATTCATAAGGTTTATTGCGTTTTTAATTGATTTTTTATAAAAACTGAAAGCAGATACTTCTTTTGAGTATAAGCAGTTTAAATCAAAACACCCACTCATGTTTTAATTTTTTTTTAAAGCACTTTAAAATATTCAAAATAATCCATTGAGCTAAATAACTAGAGTAAATATAAGCGTTCGAAACGTGTTCCCTCAACCTGCGGCCAATTGGTTTTTGTTTGATAGAACGGACTTTAGTCTCTTGCGAGCGTTCGCCAGCTAGTTTTCTCCTCGAAATTACTAAAATGCCGATATGTACGCTAAGATACTGCGCAAATTGGTCTAGAAATGCGATGGTATAACCTTTCACCGGCAGGTTATATTCTTATTTTAATCAATATTTGTTCAAAATAGGTATTTTTATGTCAAAAAACGTCTTATTAATATGTTACAATTCGCGAATTATCTCATGTCTCCGTCCTGCGCAGTTAGCCGGGCGTAAATCAAAACGACAAACAACTTACAGTAGACCGATGTAAACAGCCCGTGCTTTTTAGTGTACTACTTGTTTTGCTTGTCAAAGTTGACGTGATGATATTGGCTATCTCCACTGGTCAATCCCTGTCCTTTGGGGACGGCTTTTTAGCTCGGATTTGTATGAAGTGTTTTCTCTATATATTATATCTCAATGACATAATCAATAGTATTTAAATTATTTATGGGCTATTTTCCTGCATGGGCCGGTATTTAATTTACAATCTTTCATATGTCCTAGAAAAAATGAGTTAGATACTTTTATTATATGCTGAAAACGAATTAATAAATAACTCATAATATTATAATTTATAATTATTTGTTAATTTTACAAAAAGCGTATTATTTTACTTTATAATTTTAATTATTGGTGATTTGCAAAATTTAACAATGAATGAAGATATTTTTAAAATCACTTTTATGAATCATTTTGGACCACAATAAATCTTTTTATAAAATACGAAAAATTTATCTCGGCCCACTCTAATGTATTGTAGGTCCCGGTAAATACTCATGAGAATGCCTTATTTGGTAAACATATCCATTTTATAAAGTCCCGGTCTCAATTCGCAATAATGTTTAAGCTAAATAATTATTAATTGCTTAGCGGATTTTTTCAGTATTTCATCTCGAAAATATCAGTAGCATTAAAATGGCATTTCTTTTACAGGAGTACTTTTATACCAGAGGCCCTTGAGCGTCTTAAAAATGCTTCAACTACAGAAGAAGGTGATTTTGGTTGGCCTCATCCTTTACCACGAAGGGAAGCAGATTGGTTGTATGAAGAAGACTCTACTAGACGTGTTAACCCACCCCTACTAAGTAAAGCTTTTTATTTGTATTATTAAGTAATATTTAACGAAAATATTGTAATAGAAAATCTTATTGACTTATCGTTATTTTATATAGTTTTTATTAAGCTAAGATGATTTTCTCATGTATAGAAACTTTCGGATTTAGTTCTCGATGAGAATATATAAATTAAATATGATGAAATGTGAAAATAATATTGTGACACAAAATATATTTTTACAATACACATTTAGTTGAAAAATTTAGATATACATTATTTTATTAAATTGCAATAGAGAAAGAAAACATTTTTGAGAAAGGATATGGATTTTTAGACATTTACAGGACTTATGACCTGTCATTGGCTTATTTAAGATGCCATTTTACACACTGTGTAACATTTACCAATATCCATGTACTTTTGTTTAAACAATACACACTTAACATCCATTACGTTATTAATAAAACTTTAAAAATTAAGTTGGTCAATAAGTATAACGGAACTGAACCAAAAGTATCAATCAAAACCATTAGCACTGTTAAATTCGTAAGGAAAGCAAATTTATGTTTTTTTAAATAAAAGCATTATACAATAACACACTTATGGTGACTTGCGGTTTCTCTTTTAATGTCATTTTATGGACAAAAAGCGATATTCTACCTTTCAGCAAGCCTAGAAGACTTCAAAGCCTCTCTGAGCACCCTCATGGTATACACTTCCTTAGGAGACCTCCGCAGTGCTGAGCCTGTTGCTCGGTATCTATTCTACCGCTCTCATCTTCTGGATAGTCACACGGAGTTGCTGTACCACGCCGTGAAAGCCTTTTCTGCCTTCTCAACATTGGCATATGACAAGTGAGTAATTGTTTACGTGCAATTTGAGGTGTTTTTACACCGCAATATTTCATGGTCCCTGGATGCATATTCATAAATATCCGAAGCGTCATCCGTTCGGAATGTTTCGGAATCCACCCGAAGTGGCTTTTTAAATGGCAGCTATAACCGAAATAGCCAAATCATTTAATAAGAAATGTATGCAATTGCCAAGACACTACAATGAAAACAGGAATGGTTTTGTTGAGTGAAGTTAACAAGTGCTACTCAGGGATGACTTTTTTGGCGTTCCGAAATTGAACAGTGCGCCAACCAGTGAACGAGCACCCATCAGTGATTCTGAAACATCCCAAATGATAGAAGTATTTCCGAGTGGTATTGAAGTATCCCGAATGGCTTTGGATGTTTACAAATATGCTCCCTGGACTGGTACCTGAAACTTAAGACTGATCGATCATCTTACCTCCATGTAATAAAAATAATTAATTTGATTCTGCCATTGCCAGTGCTTTTTGCACTATTAGAAGAAGGTTAATGATTTATAGTTATTTGTTAACCTTGGTGAATTTATTGACAAACTCAAGAAGTTGGCTCTTTTTTGTGTTTGTATTTTGTTTTTTTATTGAATGAGGGTCAAAAGGTTTTGAATTTGTTTTCTGTCTACTTCCAGGCACCGTTCTCTCACCGTTTCCCTAGCAACAGCTGGTATGGAGCTGACTGACACAGTCGAGCTTCGGGCTCATCATCCGCCTCGCCATCTTCACCTGCCTTCTCTGCCTACGAAGGTATTTGTGTACGCTACTGGAGCCGGTTGCGCCACAGTTCAGGTAAACGGATGCATTTTATTTAATTCTAAAAAATGTCAAAGCGATTACAGTTTTATTCCGCTTCACCTTAAAGCTCAAGATTATTAATGAAAATGTTCCTTATTATATTACTCTAGCTGTGAAAATTTATGAAGTTGATAGATAATTAAAGTTAAACCAGGAATATTCTGTTACTGCAGAGACGACTATTGTTTTGCGTTTGCTATAGGACCGTATTCACTATTGGAAGTTAACGTTTATCTTCTATTTGATCTACAATATAAAGTTTCAAACTATACAATTTTTAAACAAGTTCAATTATAGGCTAATAACTTTTAATTTTCATGTAAATATTTACAGCAATGTTTTGAGTTTGTCTAAATTTTTGTAGACAAAGACTAGATTCAAGCCGCTACGGATCTGTTCATACTAACATTTTTTTTTTTTGAGTTGCAAATTATTTGTACCTTGCTTTTGTTATTTGCAAGGTTTTATCGAATATCTTTAGGTTACATTCCGTCGACTTAAACATTTTTCACCGTAGATAACAATAATAAAAATAAAGCAGAATCAGATAAACAAAATAACTCTAGAAATATTACATTAACAAATAATAAAAAATAAAAAATCGTAAAAGTTGGACACAAAAAAACAAAAGGCGCTAGATACCACCATTAAATAACTGTGCCTGCTTGATCGTCCCTGTAATTAATCGAACAGTCTCTCTTCGTGAATCATTACAGTTCAGGAGCTCAGCTAGGTTATTAGTCTCAGCAATCCGAGTGTTTTCTTTGCATTCAAGCTCATAACGCTTACTACAGCATACTTACGTATTACAATAGAAAAGAATAACATTTTTGAGAGAAGGAAATGTAGAAATCTTGGAATCCACAGGGCTTATGACTTGTCATTGCCTAGTGTAAGTGGCCACTTTACACACAGTGTAACATTTACAATTATACCAATATTTGAACATTTACATTCCTTCGATACTTCCATCTGTTGACGTTCATGGAGTTAAAGACCTGACCCCATTATTTTTGCGGGTGAGATTCAAATGATAAAATTATTTCACCCACATACTAGGTAACGCCTAAAAATATTTTTAAAATTTTTATACTTCTTCTTGGACCAGGAGGATTTATCATCAATGCTTTGAGTTTTTCTAATTTTTTGTAGACAAGGACTGGATTCAACCCCCTAGAGAGCTGCTAGCTGTTAGCCCTGTGGATGCCTAGACTTCCACATTCCGTTGTAATATGATAGTATGAGCATCTCTCTAGCGGGTTGAATCCAGTCCTTGTATACAAAAATTTAGACCAATTTAAAACATTGTTGATAAATCCACCTAGTCCATGAAGAAGCGTAGAAATTAAAAAAATAAATATTTCAGGCGTTGCCTAGTATGTAGGTGAAATAATTTGATTGATTGAATCTCACCCGCATAAATAAAGGTTTCAGCTCTTTAACTTCACAAACATCAACGGATGAAAGAATTGAAGGAATATAGTTGTTCAAATATGGGCAGAATGGTGAATGTTGCACAGTGTGTAAAGTGGCTACTTTAACCAGCCAATGACAGGTCATAAGCCCTGTGAATGCCAAGACTTGTACATACCTTTCTCTAAAATGTCCTTCTCTTCTGTTGTAATACTCGTATGTTAAATATTCACATTTTCGTACGTGCATCGTTTACAATAATTTATTTAAAAATTTATGGGCACAATCATTCAGTCCGTAACCGCATGTCCAATTATTTACAACTCGTTGAAAATGGCCCTCCAAATTAAATGTGTGGGTGAATCATAAGAACGCAAATATTTCTTTTTACTAAAAAAAAAAAATATTAAAATGTGCCTATTAAATATGCATGTTTCTGTGCTAGCCTCGTTTTACAATGTGGTATTTCTAGCCGACGATTCCTTCTTAGACTTATCAATCTAAATAACTTCCTAGGAGGTGAAATTGCGTCCTTGTCCACAAACATATTGACAAACTTGTTCCTATTAATTGATTATTTTCTTGAATTAATAGGGTACAATATTTTTAAATGTTTATTTTTAGGGTCAAATAAAGTACTCCACGTATACACCTACTCCAGATAACGCACTGCTTTCTCTTTGGTCTGCTGTGGTTGGAGAAATCAAGCCAGAACGAAGCTCATTAGAAGAACTTCAAGGAAAACTTCCAACATTAACAGTCAAAACGTGTTTTAGGTAATAGTTTTTTCTAAACTACTCTTTATGGTAATACGATTAACAAAGCTCTTAATTTTTTTTATAATTGCAATATTGACTTTCTAATGAACTACCTTCTTTTTCAATAATCATCATCACCATACCCTTTCCGCACCAAATGGTGTATAGGGCACTGCATTGGTACACCTATCGCAGCATATCTTGACCATTATTGTTACATGAAGGTAAGATGATCAGTCTCACGCTTCAGGTACCGGTCCAGGGACAATTAAATATTCTAGTGTGAAAACACCCTTTTGGATGAATATTTCATATCAACCATGTCGGGAATCGAACCCGGGACCTCTTGAATGGTACGTAAACGCGCTGACCATTGAACGACGAGGCCCACATCTTAAATAATACAATATTTAAAAACGATTTCATTTATTCTTTACGAAAAGTTCAAGTATATTTTACAACATTTTTTAAAATCTCACTTCGCCTTTTTATCTGAGAGAGTTTTTTCAACCTCTATCCCACCATGGCCTATCTCGTCGTTCTAGTAAAGAGAGAACCTTTTTAATACCCATTCACCCCTCTAACTTGTTTGCTTCCTCTTTTGTCGTAGTAGCTGCTTGATTATGAAATAATCTACCCGCTCATGTCAGAGACGCCCCTTCTCTATTTACTTTCAAATCACGTGTGAAATGTCACTTTCTTTTTCCTTTCCTCTTTACCCCTTTTTTTATTTATGGTAATGTGTAGATATTTAGTCATTTTTTTATTTCGTAAAAAATGTATATATATATCAACGATTTGCTTTATAATGAAAATATGATATATCTTCAATATGTTCATTTACCACTAATTTCCTCGAATTGAACGGTTTGGGAAGGTACAAAGAAACTATCTTAAGGCAATATGCCCGCCCTTATGCATATGTATGTAAACTGTATATTTATTTATTTATTCATATTTATTTATTCATATTAACAAACAATAATTAAAATAATGTGACCTCACTGGGATTTCCCGTGCCGAGGACTCTTAACAATATATTTTTTTCAAATTACATTTGCGAATAAACAAAGAAGACTAACTTAAAAAAACGAAGATAATTAACAAATATTTAGACAGTTTAAAAAACAAGGTATTCATGTACATCTATATTATTTATATTAAAAAACAAACAATGAAAATAACAAAAACCTAACATAAGCTAGACACTTGTGTAGCAGTTGATTCAATATTGGTTTGGGCGAATGAGACAATCCATTTTACTTCTACCTAGCTCCACTATCCATTTTTTTATAGCTTTTTTAAACATTTTCTCGTTACTAATTGTTTTAATAGATAGTGGAAGTAGGTTATCGATTTTAATTGATTAATACTCAAAATCCCTTTGTCCGAAAGTGGTTTTAGTTTGTATTTATTTAAGTTGTCTATGTGTTGAGGATCTAGTGATTATATTATTTGTATGTGATGTATTGAACATAAAGTGATTAAATAAATACATTAAAAAACAAAAATTATCGCGCATAGTCTACGTTCATGCGTACCGTGCTTGTGGTCTCAGGTTCAATACCTAGCACGGTCGACATACAATCACACTGCAATATTTCATTGTTCCCCGGCCTTCTACTTAAAACATAGGACTGATCACCTTTAACAACGGATGATAAAGATGCGCTCCATTTGATGATCCAAATCAGCATCATTTTATGCGAATTAAGATATGAACAAATGTCAAATGTAAAGATCAGTAATTCTGTGCTTCAATCCTATAATTTGTTTCAAACATTGGCTTGTATATAATACATCATAATTCCAATCACTTATCAAATTAAAAAATATATTGACTTTTTTAGATGGAAGAGCAAGGAAAGATCTGGAGTTCTAAGAGTTGAAGCAACTGTCTTCTCTGGATATGAACTACTCTCAGTCAGTCCAGTTCTCATAGATAATGGAAACTATGCTGATGTTCAACATGGATCAAAAAATAACTTCATCTGGTTCGCTTTTGCCAACGTAAGTACAAAGAGAAAAATGGTAATGATAATTGAATTTGGTTGTGGTTCCGTGGCTTGTGTCGTAGACTCACGGATCAAACGTCCGAGGTTTGCACCCTACTCTATCACAATTTGATTCACATGTTCTAATAGTTAGTAATTTACAACTCGTTGAAAATGCTCTCTAAAATTGAAATATTTGGGTAGATCATAAGATCCTCTATTATTTTTTCTTTTTATGAAAAATACAAAAAAATTACAATGTAAGCAGTCAATATAAAATACCACTCAAAATTGGTTATGAATTAATGTTTGAGGCCGTAAATAAATAAAATGTAGAACTTCGCAAATATCAAAAATAAAAGTGATAAAATACATAACAAAGCGTATCAACAGTTTTTTAAGCTTTCCTGATACTGTAGTGCAATGTAAATGACTTGACAAGACAAAGTCCTCTTCTACTCCTGTCTGAAATGCAGGGTCCGTTCGTTTTAGGCGAGAGTCAAAAATAAGAGGGACCTTATGATTTTCGCAGTCCAACTATGGTTGAATATCCCAGTTAATCGGAAGTGGCTGGACTTGTTTAGACTTCCCTGAATGATTTCTTTTGCACAAGACTAAAAAATACTTTTAATTTTTCCAGCAAAAAAAATTTAGGCATATAAAAAGCACAGTATTGCGTTCTATTTAGTTTCCGGGAAAAATTACAATTAATAGATTCCAACTTTCTTACTTACCCTTATTCCTGAATAAAATTTTTAAAAAAAGAAATTAAAAAAGTAAATCCCTCCACCAACTTAAATTTTTATACATGTCACATAATATTTATTGTAATGCCAAAAATTTAGTCCCTTAAAAAATGTCTTTAAACAAACTTCACTAAAAATTTAAAATTCATTGAACTGTCATAGTGCATTCAATAAAAAAATTATTCATGAACATTTTATCAAAATACACATACTTTAAAGTTTACTTTCCTCGCATTGAAAAAACTTTTTTTTTAAACTGTTGTGCCTCATTTCTTTTCAGATAAGCTCAACATGCCCTGTTTGCATCAATTACCAAATTAAATCCAACTACGTCCTGAATTATATAAGGCCAGCCTTTGCTACAGTATATCCAGCCACCAGACCAGATCTTGCTGCTGAAGTATTTTTCCATACAAAAAGTGGAAGTGCTCTACTGAGAGGTATAACTGAAGATGATCTTATTACCTGGTTTGGAACTACTGTAAAAGGAACAACAAATGTGGGTCAAACTATTCCAGATATTTGCGAGTGTGGTGAAACATGTATAGATACTGACAAATCAACTAACTCACCCATTGTACCTACTCTCAAAACGCAAGTTACTTCCAGTAGCGATAAGTTTGGTGGCAAAATATTTGCCACCGATAAATCTGTTGAAGAAGTTGTAGCAAAAGATTTAGAAATTATTAAAAATTCTACTAAAGATTCTCCTATTATTATTCCTTCGATTGAAATTACAAAGGAAACAATAGAAATTCTTAAAGGAGATTCGCACAACGTTAGTAATGTTATACCAATTGGAGATGAAATTGTGATTCAACAAAAAGTTAATGATATTAGAAAATCAAATTCAGCCAAAATAGTGTACGATGTGGCTAAAAAACAGCCATATCAAAAGAAACAACCTCTTCCTCGAAAGAAAGGTACGCTCAAACACACTTATGGAGAAAACCATGAGATGCTAAAGAAAAACATCAAAGTTTTGCACAATTCTGATGTATCTATTACCACATTACCCTCAACGTTGTTAAAAGACACAAAATACATTACTGAAATGATAAACACAGTCACAACATCAAAAACTGAAGAATCGACAAATGTTCCATTATCAAGTAAAACAGAAATTTCAAAAACCACCACAGATAAAATAATCTTAACCACTGAAATCGAATTAACGACACAAATTTTGAACAACACGTCAAATTTCGATACAAGTGTTACACCTCAAACCCATGTGGCCAACGCTATGTCAGAATTTCCAAGTTCATTCGTTAAAAAGAAGACTTCTTTAAAAAAGGTGATTCCAGTTATCGATGATCATTTAACAAACTCTGTTATTGAAATTGAGCAGAGCCTACCAGTCCCTACAAAGAAATTGCCTCTACAGATTCTTAAATCTGTTAACCGTGAAAAAATACATTTCCCTTCGATTCCTATTTCCGAAACAACTCTTGGTTTAGTTTCAGAAACACCTCCTACCAACTTGTTAGCAAGTAAAAATGACCAGCTGTATGTTATCGATAAAAATGCTCTTTGGGTGTTACTGGAGGAAGTTGTAAAGAAAGAAATGGATAAAAACCAAGAAAAAATAGAAGCAGAATCAAGTGTGAACATTAGTCGAAAAGATTCAAAGGATGGTTAATTTGAAATGATCTTTTGTAACTGGTGAAATCCATAAACAAAAACTACTGACGGTGTGAATAGTGAGTTAAATACTCTTTGTATTAAAGTGCGTAAATACTAGTCTAATAATTGCATAGATTTAATAAACGAAAAAAATGCGGTTAAACTATTTTATAAATATAGTAAAGGAATGTAATAATATGTATTTTTGCACACATACCTAATTTAAATTACGTTCAAATAATTGCGTATATCTCATTTTGAATTAATCAAAATTAATTCATAATGTTGTATAGTTAACAAGTTAAGTGTGAAATAAATAAGAAATATATGCAATTTCTTAAAGACAACTTGAAGCAAAGCTCAACTATTGATAGATCTAATAAAACTAATGCTTGTATAAAATGGGAATCGCTGTGGAGTGTAAATATGAACGTTAAAATAACACATGATTGTAAAATGCTATAAATTTAATTAAGAAAGCTGAAAATGAATCGCCATTTGTGTTAGATTAGTTTAAAAATTGTGACTTTGATATTTTTTTGAAAATTTACAAAAATCGTTTTGTGCCAAAAATACCTAATCTTCTATCTACCTTCCTTATTATTCAATGCTTAGATTTAGATAAATTGTGAAAAAACAAACTCAAATTGATTGTCAACATTAAATATGAATGTGTCTTGTAATTCATTGTTATATTACGTATTATTTTTATTTAAAGTACAAAAATTAGAAAAACATTTAATAACCAAGTAAAATAATGAACCCTTATTATTTATTAACAGTGCAGATAAATGTTTAAAAAAACACTTATCAAATAACTTTGATTAAAACCACTTTTTCTACCAACCGGTTTCAAAGCCACACAAGCTTTTGAATCAGGATGAAATTAACTAATAAATCTTGTTTTATTTTATTTCAACAGTGATCACTAAGTGTAAAGTGAGATGGATACGATTTTTAAAACTAGACGAGAATTCATTTTTTATTTTCATTTTCACAACAAAAAATTCTAATTACTTAACAATTCATATTTGCATCAGAAAAATATTTCTGATATTTGCAAATTTTGTAATATTTGATTACATCAATTTTTTTATGATGATGAGTATGATAATGTAATTTATATCTAGAAACAATCTTTGCCAATAAGTCAACTTTGTAGTCTACTGTTTGCTGACACATTTATGAACATTAGAGAGTGAAATGTTTTTATGTAATTTACCACTTCTGAAACGTATTATGTAACGGCGACGGTACGTTGACAACATATTTTGCCTTTTTACAGGGATGGACCGAGAACATTGGACATTCCTTAATTGCTTGAATTCATTGCATAAAAAATAAAATTTACTTTGGAAAAACATTAAATAATACTTTCATAACTTGTTTTTAGCAGTAAAAAATAAAAATAAATATTTCTGTATCAACCGTAAAGCGACATAAATATTGTACATCCATAATTATTTATAATTTCTCAAATCATTCGATTGCCCTTAAATACTCCGCATTCCATTCATTGATACATAGGTTAATAAATGTTCTACTAGCTGATACGACTTTAAAATAACACAATACAAAAAAATAGATTGCTTATAATAATCGATATAATGAAAACTGATAAAATATTGAAACAAAAACGCAAACTTATATTTATATTCAACTTCCCAAGTAAATAAAACTAGCTGTACGGATATAAATAAACCTAAAAAATAATCAAGAACCAAATAAACAATAATTCCCCTGGTTCACTCCTATCTATTTTTAAAGATCGTATCCATCCTATTTTACACTACCTATCTTCAAAAACAATATGACAAAAATAAAGGAATTATTAGATCCATATGCTTCAATGTATTTGGTAGGAATCCATAATATTTAAGATCATTGTTCAAATAAAATTCATTGGTTAATGTTACCTTTATAAAAAGGCTTATGTAGCTTTGGAACCGGTCATTGGAAGAAAAAAAAAACAACTTGTCAAAAAAAAAATTGTTATGAATAATCACAAAGGTAGTGCTTCAAATATTAATTTTAAAAAGAATTCCATCGAAGAAAGTGTAAAATTAGGAAAAAATGCGACGTCTTATGTAGAATGCAATCCTCTAATTAAGAAATAATATTTGATCGAGGAAAATTAATTGTGTCACAATTAAAGCATACCTTAAATTCATGTGAAATTGTATGGACTTATACCTACAAATTGTACGTTTTCTAATATGTGTCTTTGTTGAATTACCTCAAAAAAAAAAAATCGTTAAGTATTTTTCAAACTGAAGTTTCACAAAATATCCGCTTTTAAACTAAACTGACAGAGATAATTTGCGGATCCTTTTAGTTATTTATAAGTTTATTTACATCTTTAATATGAAAAATTGATATTTCAACCAATAAAAGATGTCACGAGAAACGTTGAGAATCTTTTCCACCAACTGAGAATGTTGAACTTTTTTATAAATGTTACTTTAAACGCTTAAATTTATTGATATTATATAAATGACTTAGATTTTATTGTATAATCTAAGGCTGTAGTTTCTATTAGAACCCAAGACTTATCTTGTAGAATGAATTAGTTGAGTGTATCTTGAAAAATTATTTATTAAAGCTAATGCCCCAGAACTTCCATCCGATTTTTAAAATTTATATCTTAATGTATACTTAAACTTCCTCTCTATATATATGTATATGTAATATCTTCGTAGTTGTTTATAAAATTTGTTGTAGGTAAGCTATTAGGTACTTCGAAAATATTGTGTTTTAGTAAAAATCAAGACTAAATTTAAATGCCGTAGAAATATGAAAATGCTTCGTTCTGAGTGTTAAAAAATAAAAATACTAGTATTATAATGCTGAAGTATTTTTTTTTTAATTTTTCACGAACTCATACACCTGGTTTTAATTTATTTAATCATATTTTTAAAAACCTGCAGTATCTATATTATATTCAAATACGGTGTATATATTCAAATAATCACATTTTTTTAAAAATTGAATCTTTTATTAAATCTAATGTTTTATCTTTGACATATTCAAAAAGACATATTTTCAAATGCGTTTTTCCATTTAATCGTTTACTGAGTTTTAAAAAATATAAAATGTGTATTTTACTCGATGCGAATCCTAGTTTTCAATGTAATAAAAAAAACACTTCCGTAATAAATCATCTGTTAAAATAGCGATCGCAAAAAAGCCAGGTATTAATTTTTCCGGTTGACCCAGATTTTGTTCACCATAAAATTAGCAGTAAAAGTCTTCCCCTTCAATATATTTGATAGTTCCTAGTATTTTTCGCAAATCTTGGTATTTAATACTGTGATTAATCGTTACAAATAAAACGGTTTGGGAAAAGTTCTTATTTGACAGGTGCCGCCCTGTGGCGCAGTTGGTTAATTAGCTAACTGGCATCGTGCGTCGTGAGTTTGAATCCAAGAAAAAAAAACCCATCTGGGTATTTTCATGTTATTTGTAACTTCCTTCCATATCCCCTTTCTCTCGCTTGCCAACAAGCCTCTTAAAAGAGGCTATGCGGGTTATTCCTTAATTTAAAAAAATGTTTTTTGGCCTTTAGGCTTGTTTTGTTGAACTGTTCGATTGAAATTTGTATTCACTGGGTATTTACTTTAATTTTCCTATGAGTTGTGTGTGTCAATTTTATTTTTAAGAACTACAACAGTTCTGTTTTTAAAATAACTCAATTTATTTTTTTACGTTGTCATTGAAGTGTATATATAAATAAATAATATCCCTTATAATAATAATATTAACAATCTTAATTAAATAATGAATAATTGTCAATACACTTATTTAAAGCATTGTGTTATTTAACGATCTATGTATTCAAGATGCCAAATTTAACTTAATTGATTATGACATAGATAAATACGTTTATTTTTATTATGTCTTTATTGATTACGGAATTCAATAAAAACCATGCTTTTATAAATCGCCAGAAGTATGAAACGAAGTATTTTTATTGTTCACTATAGTTTCTCAATTATTGGAAAGCAATGATATTTCAATAAAATGCCTGGTTGTGAAAGGAAACGTATTTTTTGGATCGGTTAAGGTATTTTTTTATCCGAAGTTGATTTCAATCACAATTAGCTAACAAATAACGTAACGGAGCCTGACATAATATTTGCGCGTGCAAATCTTATCATATTTTCCAACGGGCTATTAAAATGACAGAATTCTTTTTATTGTGCATTTTTGTAAATAAAAAAACTTTTATTGACACCTTATTAAATAATTGTTCTTGATGTCTTCAGAAAATAACTATTATTACTCACATATTTACCTGTGAATGTTTTTGGATCTCTCAAGTCCATTTATTCAATTTTACGTATTTTTAAGACTAAAATGTTTGATTTTAGTATATGTAAGTAAATGTATATTAAAATAATTAAATAAGTCTTAATTTAACTGTAATGCAGGTATTCTACGTAACCATAAAAGAAAAGAGAATCGTTTAAATGGTGGAAACGTTAAATTATTTGTTTAAACCATTAAAAAATACAATTTGCGGCGATCACATTATATTTTTTCATAAAATATAAGTAGGTGCATTGACAGGACTGTTATCTTTCATCAACTTTAGGGTACCTGGAAGAATTACTAGACAGGTGCCACCGTTTTGTAGTAACAACTCACAGATAGTGTATACGTACTTGTAATGTCGTATTAAACAGACTCCATGAACTCGGTAATAGTTATTCTTGCGTATCGGATATATTTAATGTGATTGTTCCTATAGAACCAACGTTTTGAAAGATGGTGAATGGTAATGAAACTTTTAGTATAAATATGTTAAACAGTAACTTGATGATTTGACCTGTAATTTATTTTATTATTTAATTCAATTTTTGAATTTATTTAAAAATTATTTAAAGTGTCTACTGAATGTGTAATATAATGTTTTTTAATCATAGGTCAAAAGAAAAACCTGTTTATAAACAATATTTAAACGGAATATGTTCTTACTTTAAGTTTTTTGAAAGTCAATTTCGCCAAATACAAAAAACTGTTTTTGATTAAATGGTTTGTTGTTAGACTGGGGTGGGGTATTTATTTTTTCTTTTCTAGTTTTATGCTTGCCAACAAATTACTCCTAAATGTATAAAAAACATTAACTTTAATTAATTGTTTGAAGGGAAATTTGTTTCTTTCAATACATTACTCAGTAAAGCAGACAAAATAAGGTTAAAAGTTCAGATTTAATAATAAATCAATTATACTAACAACGGCCTGTATTCAAAATTTGTAATTATTATAATAATGTTTTTTTTCATTAAGACTTTCTGAAATGTTATTCTATTTGCCCTGCCCTCAAGTAACAAACTATCGATAAATTTATATTTTACATTATATTATTACAATACGTACACAATGGTTTAATTAAATTTCAGTGAATGTACACCATTTTAACGTTTTCTATTAATTTTGTAGAAGTATAAAAAAAATGTACCCATAAATGCTCGCTGAGAAAAACATGAAATTGTGCTAAGTTTGTAAGTATTTAAATAAAATAACGAAGTGTCAATTGTGTATTTATATTTTTCGTTCACAGTTGCAGTCGATTTGTCATATTTTTATCGCAAATTGAATATTTTGAATATGAATTATAAATAATGTAGTTATTACTAGGTATCACTATGAACGCAAGGCATGTTCTATCAAAAATTAATTATTTTAAAGCACACTTTGTTCCCAAATAACACGACATAAAAAAAGTCATTTGTTTTATTTATTAATTGATAATGTTTAAAATATTTCCAAATTTGTATATCTTTGGTAAAAAACAAATTGGATTCGACCCTCTAATTATTTTATAATATTTGTCAACACACCGTAAGTATTATTATTTTCTCATCACTTTATCCTCTATCCCTCTACATTCATCTTGAACATACTGGGGACTAACAGTTCAAGAGCCCCGCCACACTATGCTCCTTGCGCTGCTCATGCTCATGCTCCTCGCGCTGCCGCCCTCTCGCCCGATGTTGCCCTCTCCGCCCACACACTGCTCCACTCGCGCAATTAATCGCACTTGTCATTTGTCTTTCTATACAATGGACGATGGAACTGTGATAGCGTGTGCGCTATACGTGTTGCTAATTAATAAAGCGCGCCTAGCGCCAGCAACGAGCCAAGGAACTAGCCTACTATTCAAGCCTTTCTTCATACAAATAAGCGAACTATATTTTGAACATCTTAAACCCAGTGGCGGGATTTTTCTCCAAGAGGAAACTTTCAGATAACACAAATTCTTTGAAGATTCTTGATTTAGAAAAGAGTATTTCAAACATAATATCTTAAAGACTATTTTTCTTTAAGATGATACTTTTGACATATGACTCGCAACATATATGGCGCTCGACGCGGTTGTTTTTGGCATTATTCATTTGTAGAACAAATCGGTTAGTTGACATTTCAATCTTACTATCTAATCTGACTAAATTCATTGTGCTTTTTTTTATAAATTTTTAATAAACTGAGTTTATTTATGGATAATATAGCTACACACTAAATCACTTACGTCGTTTGAGTTGATTTCAAAGATGAGAGTTGTTGTATCACACTGAACCACAGAAAAATAGCAAATTATTGTATATATCACTTGCTAGGTAGAAGGCTCATTCGCCCAAACCGATATTGAATCAACCGCTCCACAAGTGTAAAGCTTATGTTAGGTTTTTGTTATTTTCATTGTGCGTTTTGTAATATAAATAATATAGATGTATATATATATACCTCGTTTTTAAAACTGTGAATATTTTAATTATCTCTGTTTTTTTAGTTAGTCTTCTTTGTTTATTCTCAAATAAATTAATAAAAGTTAATACTAGGACATGCATTTATTATGTTTGTACTATTTAAAGACAAAATAAAAAACTTAAAAAAAAAATAAAAATGTAAAAACATTAAAAAAAAGTATATTGTTTAGGGTCTTCGGCACGGGTAACCCCAGTGAGGTCATATTATTTTTATTATTTAAAGTTTGTAAGAGAAAAATATGAACAAATAAATAAATAACTAGTTGAGGGTGCAGTTAGCTAGCAACCAGCAGCCATCATGCTCCAGGCAGAGCTAAGGGAAAGAATGTGCAGTTTTAGCATGCATTTGGGTAGTGCCGCACAGATCTAGCATAAGTCTTAATTATTACTCACTAAAAAAAATTGGACTCACATAGCAAATACATACATTTGAAACGTTTAGCCACCTACGTCTACACAACGTACATAATTCGTACGTTATGTAGACTAATGTGGCTGAATTCGTTTACCTGGCTCCTGCAATGGCAGCCGAAGCTTCTAAACAAATCCAACATGCGTATTGATAGCAACGCGTTCTCTATCTCCTAGAGAGCGTTCAGAATCGTAGGTGTTGCTAGTCTCGAAATTTCGATACTAGCATCTCAAGAGTCGCGATATCGAAAATGTCTCGAGACTCGATATTTCGTAGTAATGAGTCTCGAATTGAAGCCCCATAATAATGTAGGATTTTCTTCCATAATAATGTTTTTTTCTTTGATCATCATCCTGTACCATTGGGGCCAATAATAACTCTGTTCATTTATCGGCCTCTTGATATAATATGATAGTCGGCCTCGTGGTGTAATGGTCAGCGCGTTTACCTAACAAGCAAGAGGTTTCGGGTTTGATTTCCTACATGGTTTGTATGAAATATTTATTTAAAAGGATGTTTTTGCACTAGAATATTTCATAGTCCCTGGACTATTACCTGAAGCGTAAGTCTGATAATTTTACCTTCGTGTGTTGAACCAAAAATGATCAAAAGATTTTTTATTTAAACACTTTATATACATACACAATATTTTATTAATTTATTTAATTTTACAATACGCCCGAGGGGCATTTACAAAAAATATACAGGTAAGTACAAACATAGTAAGTATTAATTTAAAAGATAAACAATGCTTTTTTGTATACATGTAGAAACAATAAAAAGCATACTGCTTTGCAAAATAAAAAGTGAAACTTTACTTAGTAAAAACGAAAAAAAAATGATTTAAGAAAAGTAATTGAATTAAAAAGCAAACTGTTAATATATATTTATATTTAAATTTATATATATATATTATTACATACCTAACACATTTTATACATAAACAATATATATACATAAAAGGGCGGGCATATTGCCTTAAGGCAATTTCTTCCTGCCTACTCAAACCGTTCAGTTTGAGAAAATTACAATTACATGGACATATTCTAAGGAATTATACTTAATCTTGTGATTTTATACAAAATTAAAAACAAAAGTTAAATTTAAAAAAAGAACACTATTCTATGAAGAGGGGAAATGGGAACTCAAATATTTAGAAAGTGACATTTTAATCTTAATTTAAATAAAGAAGGGGTCTCTAACATTAGTGGGTAGATTATTCCACAATCGAGCAGCTACTACTGTGAAAGAGGAGGCAAGAAAATCAGAGTGGTGAAAGGGTATTAAAAGCGTTCTCTCGTTACAAGAACGAAGAGATAGTCCATGTTGTTAAAGGGGTTGGAAGAGCTCTCTCATATAAACTAAGAAAAATGTGAATTTTCTTCTGCAATGTCAATGCAGTGTATAATGTTATGTACCAATGCAGTGTCCTATGCACCATTAGGTGCGGAAAGAGAATAATGATGATATTAAGGAAGATTTATTGAAATTCTATCGCTATTTGTTTTTTACTCTATTTATTTCTTAAATTTCCAATTTTGAACCATTTTTTCCACTTATTTTTTTGTCGTTTTCTACGTCTGGGTATTTTCATGGCGTTGGACATGTCCACATGTCATCAGCTGGTTAAGTGATCATTTTTAAAGTCTGTACACTGTGAAGCACTACTATTCTTCAATAGATTTTGAGTAATTATATAATTAAAATCGACCAATACCTACAAATTGTATGTTTTCTAGTATGGATCTTTGTTAAATTACCGTATAAAATAAATAAAAGAAAAAAACTTTAGGTTTTTAATTAACCATAAAGAAATACCATTTCTTACACCATCTAATCTACCAGCTTAAATAATGCATAAACAGTGAAATTAATTAAGGCGTTTTCTGCCATTGCCATCGTGCAAGGACTCCTCTTTGTAACTTTTACGAAAACTTAAATTTGGTTTGCGTCTTTACTCGAACAAGCTACCTAAGTCAAAAAACGATCCAAAGATGACACTCTTGTACACATATATCACGTTTTGTTTTTCTACCCTTTTGAATAATTGAATATAGACTTTTCCTATAAATGTAAATCAATAAGTTGAATAATAAAATTATCTAATAATTGTAGGTAATAAAATTAAATAATAATTGTAACAAAAACAAAAAAAGATTTAAAATATTTCGACTGTATGAATTCAGTTCAGGAATGAAAAAAAAATATTGGATCGAACAAAGGGGGGTGTCAATTGAACGTAGTTATGCAGAAAACTGCCAACCATAGAAAAGTGAAACGTTTGTGAGAACGGTGAATAATCAAATCAACACAACAATTGGAATGTTTTCGACTTTAACAAATTATGAACAATGAATACTCCATAAAATTAAGAATAGTCCAGAAACCGCATACGCACATCAAACAGAAGGCGACTTAACTACTCATAAATGAGTAGGTTTACGTTTCGACCCATTAGTTTCTTTGTAGACATCGCTCATTACGCAACTCCTGATTTGAATTCAACTATGCTGTGTGACTAGGATCTTAAAGAAACAGGATGGAATAACATTTTATGTGTAATTAGCAAATTAATGTGTATGTAGCAAATGCATTAATTAAAAATTGAATTATTTTTCCATCTGTCAGATTGTCGAAGAAACAAAATGAACATTTCGTTAGTGTTGCCAGGGTAGTATATTTTTACCCTACTTTGCTCATCTAATGAGAGAACTAATGAAAATTAGATGACGGATTAAACAACTCTGTGGTGGACATTTGACCGGCATTATCTTTAAAACATCATTTAATATTTAACATGATAAAAAAATATCCGTTTTATGTAAAATAAAATTTGTTTTTAAAATATTTTGTGTTTAAAGTTCATTAATTCAATTACTCTTATTGAATGACCGACCCTTTACTTATCTAAACTAACAGGTTGCTTTTTTTTTTACCTTACATATGTTTTATAATTATATTTTTCCCCATCGTGCAACATTACGCGGCGACATCACGAATGCGCGCGGCGAAAGTGGGGCATAGTGGGGGAATTATTGGACACAGTTCGATGTACTCAAATATTATTCTACGCTCCTTCTGGATTATTCTTAATTCTATGGAACACTCGTATATTTTTTTTGTTTTATTTTACAAACAAAAATTTAATAATGTATTTGACCAGTTTTAATGATTCTTAAAGTACCATAAAATTTTTTTAGTGCTGTGGGTGTTTTCTGCGAATTAAAAAATGCCGTTTTGGTGATCGATCTCATTTTTAGAAGTTTATTAATACAGTTTTTTGTATGAAAGCGGTCTGGCTGTTTTTAGAAGAACATAAAATTGACCTTACTGCACCCGATAACATCAACATGCATTTTTTCAAAATTGTAGACTTTAGCTTTCTGCATAACTACATTCAATTACCAATATAAAAACTAAGCCTTTAAGCAATGAAGCAATGTGTTTTTTAATATTTATATTATCATCACTTCCTTTCCGCACCCAAATAATTATTTTTTATTTAGTCCGGGGACTATAAAATATTACGGTGGTAAAACACTTTTCAAACCAGTATTTCATGTAAAACATGCCAGGATCAAACACGAGACCTCTTTTGTGGTAGGCAAACGCGCTGACCACGATCACGAGGCGGACCTAATTTAAAAATATATTTTGCAAGTTGTTACATAGAAATGTAAACAAAAAGTTACTAAAATATTAAATTTCTTTTATAATTCATTTAATCTTTATATAAATAACTATTTTTTAATTTATTTTATATTTATTATAAATTAATGCCTAGCAAGAGAAGACCCGTGTTAAGGCAGACTAACATATTTGTTTATTTATATATCTCCATATACATACATACACACGTGTGCACCCTTATAAACATTCATACACACATACATACACACATACATACACATACATACACACCCATACATGCATATATACATACACATACATATACACATACCCACACATACATACACACATATTTACATACACATACATATATATATACATACATATATTTTATCCTACCTATCTATTTGATTAAATTACTTATATTGTTAATCGTTTGTTATTAATTGTTGTTTTATACGTGTTTGGTACACAGTAGTACTATAAGTACTACTTCCACAATAAAAAAACTTATTTACTTGCATTATATTTTCATTTTTATAATGGAGTTTAGTCGCGAATAAGCTCCTGAGGTCACTGTGACCTGGGTAGATCTTTTGTGACGGGTCCCCGTAAGTTTATTCTTATCCGCCCCTAGGTCCTAAAGCCGGGCTACTGAGTGAAGGGTGAGTGCTCTCATGCTATTACTAAATCTTCCCCTTGAAGCCCAAGTTCTTAAATTATCAGAATATAAGGTAGGGCGCGAACGTTCTCACATTTTCAGGTTTCACTAGTGGTCCCCTGAAGATGCAACTCTTGCGGTGATAAAAATTATCATATCGAAAATATGTATGGGTGTTTTATCTGCACCGCAGAATCTAGTACCTTATAAGGGTATTTATAATCGTTGTTTTTAGACAAGTTTCCTTACGCCAAAAAATAACATTTGCGACTACCCTCCACTAGATTCTTCATATGGTATTGACCAAGTGCTTTTTATAATAGATAAAGAAGTTAAGGAAATAAGGAAGTTCAATGTTTTTTATTTTAAAGACTTTAAAATTAAGCAAAAAAAATATTTGCATTTAACTTTTTTTTATATTGTGTTTTAAAACTGGTTCATACGAATCAACGAATGATAAGAGAATTATTGAAGATTTCCGGTTTGCTTGTCGTCAATGGACCAATCTGCAGAACAGATCGAGAATAAATGGAACAGAACTTTTGACGTCATACGCGGATCAGAAATACGAAACATTAAAAAATCATAACGCCAATAATACGATCCATAAAATAAAAATAAAAAAATCATATTTTAATAGTCTTTCAACAAAAATTTTTTTTTGAAAAAACCACTGAACTTCCTCATTAAATACTCTATTTTATAAAAACTTTTTTATATCCAATGTCCCATAGCACTGAATTTCATCATTGTTGCATGTTTTTTTTTAATTTCTATTAATTTATAAACACTTACCGATTTTTGTTGATGATAATATTTTTAACGTGTCTTGAAAAGGTTTAATTAGTCTTTTGAATAGTGTGGTCCGATATTTTCTTCCCCGGTTTACGAGTTAGTTACGAGTCTTGTCTCGAAATATTTTTTTTTGTATTGTGGTATCGTTCTGATATTCTCGTATTGTGTCCGTGTTTATTACATATTTTCAACATATTAGTTCTTTGTCTACAATGGCATCATCATCATCATTACATTTCCGTACGTAAAGGGGAATAGGGCACTATATTGGTACACCAATCGCCGCGTATTCTGATCATTTTTGCTTCATGGAGGTAAACTGATCAGTCTTACGTTTCTGGTACCAGCCTAGGAACTATGAAATATTATTCTGTAAATACACCTTTTTAAATAAATATTTTACGTCAACCATGTCAGGAATTGAACCCGAGACGTCTTGCGTGGTGGGCAAACGCGCTGACCACTACACCATGAGGCTGACATCAGTGGCTAATTTATGAATATATGTTAAAGATTCTAGTTAAAAACTTTCAGTTATGTTCAACTGTTTAATTTGTTTGAAGAGTTATCTTACTTATATACTAACTTTAATATTTTATTTTTCTATCGTTATAGTCTGTTTACGTCGTTTTGGTTTCCTTGTTCCTCGTGGTTATTTTATATAAGATATTTTATTATTTTTAATACTTACTTCAATTGACTTATCTCAGTTATTTATTCTTCTCTTAGCATCCCTCGTGAATGTGTTTCAGATTTAATTCCTGTTAAAGTAAATACTCAAATTGAATCAGGAAATTTGTTTATTTTATTAGACCATCAGAATGTTGTTTATTTACTTTTATCACTTCAAGAAACAGGTATTTAATTTTATTGAAAAAAAAAATATTTGCGATCTTTATGATTTATCCAAATACTTAAATTTTGAAACCATTTTCTTTTAGTCATCAATAATCGTGTTAGAAAATGATAAGCTGTGGTAGAAAGAGATCCGACCCTCGGACCTCCTAATCCGGGGTTTATGACACTACCCACGGAACATCGACCCGTCGATTTAGGGAGAGACGAATTGAGTGACGAGACCACACTGCGTTTACTAAACGCCTTAAACGACTTAAATAAAATGGACCAAAAATGAAATATATTTGTTTAAACTATGAAGGAAAAAATATGTTTTTATAATTGTACTGTAATGATTTTACTGGGAATCGGACTCGGATATCCTTCTTAATACATTTTAATTTGTTTACCATGGACACAGCTAAATTCTTGATGAATTAAGGGATTAGCAGAGAAAATAAACATGTAATTATGCTTGCAGTAAATAGTAAATTCATATAATTGGTATACTTTATTTAACGACTTTTGATACATATTCATAACACACATTTCATTGAATAATATTAATACAGGTTTACTTACATGTAAAACAAAATAAATACTTTTCACAACTCACACATTAAGCACATAGTTTCACAGAGAAAAATTGTGGAAAACACATGTTCACAAACAGTGGAAAACACATTTAGAGGGCAGGTTTTATTTTTCTTTTGAATGTTTGAGAAAAAAGATTTATAAATGCATTTTAAATGTTTATGAATAATCTGTTTATCTAACTGGAAGTGTGACTTTCTTGTTGTTATAAAATTAAGACCCGTTTAAAAAATTTAACTAAAAAAAGAGTTAAAATTAAATATCTTTTTTTTTCTAGAAGACTTTTATTTATTTAAATAAAAATACTCACTGGGAAATACGCATTAGTTAAAACTCACTGTGCAAAAAGTAAAATCATAACATTTTTTTAAAGAATCAGTTTTAATGCTTATACAACTCTTTAGCTACGTACTTTATAGTAATCTATAGAGTACGTAGCTAAAAAATTCCGGTCAGAATAAAGTGCAAAAATATTCGTGGTAGTAAGTTTTCTACGTTAGATGTCTTTAAGAAATAAAGATATTCTGAACTCAACAGAGTTCTCTGTTTTCATCAATTAGCTGAACGTTTTTTATTTAAACCTGATTCTTATAAAACGGCCATACCAGCGGAAAACTCTAGGTTTATAATTTTTATATACAACCAACTATTATCTTTTATGTACTACTTACTAAAAAATCGTAAAGGACGTAAAATGAAGTTATATTTTTAAAAAAGGTCAAGGTAGGTTTATTGCATTTTATAAATAAATTTCAAAAAAATAGAGAGTTCAATATTTCATACAGTAAATGCTTTTTGAAAATATTAAAACTTCTTAGCTATATTAAAACAAAAAATACTAGTATTTTTTTTTCTTCTATTGTCAAGTCATTGGGTTTACTTAATTAGGTTTTGGTTTAAGGTATGTTGTTTCGATAAAGAAAAAAATAATCCATTTTACCTAAATTAAAAATAAATACCCAAGTAACAACATGTGTCATTTTTTTCGTATTGTTTTATTTGACATTTCAAATCTTGCATCATAATCTGGTTGGTTAATAAAACAATATAAAAATAACCTATTTACAAATCAAAATAAATATAATATTAACACAGTAATTAAATTCATAAGGAACTAAAATCTTAATTAAATGCTCAAATGTTTTTTTTCCTCTCAATAATTATTATTTATGGCTATATTTAAAATATTTTTAATGCAACAATATTTTTAATCAAATATTTTCGTAAATATTTACTTGTAATAATTTTGACAAATTCAATCTTAACACAACATAAAATCTGTCAAAAATGAGAATACTTAAGTTATATAGAATCAACAACATCAATTTACGACAGTGAAACTGTATTTTATTATCATGTGTTGTGTAAACTAATGACATTTATTTAAAAAAGTAAACTAATGACATTTATTTAAGTTTCGATGATACGAATTCATAATGAAGAAATATTATCCAATGATAATCAGTTTGTAGCCAAACAAAGATATTGAATGTAAGTATTTAAAAAAATAATTTGAATCAATTCGATATACAACTAAAACAAAAAATACTAAACTGCTGAAAAAAATTGCGTCAGTTGCCAGTTACCGCTGAATTATTTTTTTTTAAACGAAATCATCGAATCCGTTAATCATTTTAATGACAACATAACCTACATTTTTTCAAATGAAAGTTCCCAGTGGAAGTTAATTGAAAATTATCATAGAAACAAAATACGAATAATTTTACATCCATGAATTAGAAATGATCTGTGACCATCAGGCATTGTTTTGCAACATATTTACTAAAGGTCTTTTTCACAAAAATGTTTGAACTCAAAAACTATTTTGTAAATTTAAGAAGTTTATCCTTACTAATGAAAGTAATAATGATAATAAACTTTTTTTCTAGGAAGGGAAGTGTAATACTATGGTTAAATTTATTAACTTAATCAAAAATTTAGTTTTTTTTTCTTGCAATCAATAACATAACTTATTTGCTGATTTATTTTTGGGCCAGCTATTTGACTGCATGAAATAATTTTATAACAAAACATTTTTGAAGACGTAAATCACAAAAAAAAACTCATATTCCGACAGGTTTGAAAACACAATGGCATGGAAAATCAGAAATTATTTATACATGTTTATAGTTGAAATACTTTCAAACGATATATTTTTTACTGTATTGTGATCTGTGTTCAAGATTTTTTTTAACTAACGCCGTTCTATAATGGCACTAGAACTGAAACTCTTATACCAATCAATTTCGGAACACACTAGCATAGAAAATCATAAAGTAAGAGCTTATAACATTAATTTTATTTAAGGGCATAAAAATTCTGCCTTTGATTCTGTACGATTTATTTATGTTGTTCCATGAGCGCTTCCGTCGATTAGTTGAGGGTTGGTTCAGCGCAGGGCGCGAGGGTGAAGTGGCGAAGGGAGGGTGCTCACCTACGGCGGGGGAAAGTCAACCAGTTCTCAGGGCGGTCTGGGTCAACCTACAAATGAATATTGAAAAATACAATTAATAACTTGTTTGGTTTGTATTTTGTAAATAAAACAAATAGTTTTATCATTAATATTTGAGTAAACAAATTAAAAATTAGATTGAATAACAAAAAATACCTCTTCATTTTAATGTTTGTAAATAATAAATCGAATATTCTTCTTCTACCTTATGATATTAATTTTCAAAGCCTTCCTAATATGAAATATTTCCATATTATTTTATTTTAAGCCTTTGTTCAGGATTTCGAGCCCCAAAATATTCAATATTCAGTGTGGGATGAAGATGGATTGGGATGGTTAAGCTCGAAGTCTTATATGTTTATCGTGTTTATAAATATATATAGAGCCATAATCAGCAGAACAACGTAAGCGACATATAGTGAATTGTGCAGGAGAAAGTTTTTATTTTTATTTTAGTTCCATATATATATTTTTTAATAATTCGGTAAATGGGATTTTTAATGGCTGGTTACTGCCAATACTCAAATGATAGCCAAATTGTTTAAATAAATAACTCTGACAGTGGTGGGAGCTAGCGTAACCGCCTCCATTGTCGTCCGTTACGTTGTTTTGCTTAGCTTGAACATTTATTTTTTTTTAAATGTGGAATGATGCGGAGTATTACATACGAAACTATAATTCGCCTGCAGTTTTGGTTTATTTGTGAAAATTGTATTTTTTTTGTTCTAATTGCTGTTGTTTTCTTTTAATGAATAAAAATAAATATATTCAAATGTGGCAGGTGAATTTTATAGAGCTATGATGTTTTAAACACTTGTGCAGGGGGCAATAAAGAACATTTTTCCTTAAAAAAAACGCAATTCACTTAAAATGTCGCTTACGTTGTTCTGCCGATTATGGCTCGATATTGTATACCATTATTTTGTCACCCTTGTTTGCCTTTCGAGATAGATAAATGTTATTTTTGTTGAGTCTCTTATATTTGTGTTTCTTCATGTAACTGTATTTGGCTAAGGCCGTTTATATTATTATTTATTAATACACATGTAACCCAAACATTGCAAAACCATGATCCGGTTTCAATCAAATAAATTCATAAAAAATAGTTGCTGGGTTTACGTAGAAAAAAATCATAAAATTTAAAAAGTATAATTTAATATGAAAATATAACTTTTTCATGAGTGTGTTACACGATTTCATTATTTTTCAAGAACACTACTACAGTTTCGGGAGAGCACTCCTCCCATCGACGGTTGATATAAAACGTGTCATATCATCATTATTAGTTTAATATCACCCGTCAATGGCAAGAGTGCTCTCACGAAACTGTAGTAGTATTCTTGCAAAATAATAAAATTGTGTTACGCTTATAACAAACTTAGTTTTCATAATAATTTAGAATGAAGTGTTACACAGTAAAAGGCGATTCAATCAATAATTATAAGTAAAATTAAATATTATAGAAATGTACAATAAATTAACAAGCAGGAAGACATGTTTTTGTTTATTTCGTACAAAACCATATAATGTATCGCACATGTTTCATTTTATAATTTGCCAAATTTCTATCTAACCAGCACATTTCAAAATAATTTAAACAATTCTCTTTATGTCAGTGTATCAGTGACACTGCATCAAAGTTTTGAATAATATATCTTCTTCTTTCTGTGCCATATCAGACCCCCCGACGGTGACGTTGGCGATCTGGAGTAGGCATTCCAGTCCTGTGCCAACTGGAACAGCGCCTCGACCCGCGCACTCCCGTCCAGTCGCGGATGTTTCTCAGCCGGGACGTCTGTCGCCTTCCAACTCCACGCTTTCCCTCGATCTCCCCCCCATCATGATCAGCTGTAGAAGCGCATATTTACTTCCGCGCATGATATGGCCCAGATATGATAAATTTAAATTCGGAGCTCGATTGTTGTGAACTCCTGAATCTCATTAACTTCAAAATACCTAATCGAGTCACAAGTACGGAGTAGTTTGCAACTACGAGTACATACGTAGCTACTAACTATGCACGACACTCTCCGATTCCGCGTTTACATTCCTTAGCCAACAAATTTACTTGTGATATAGACATTTTTAATACGACAATTATCCATTTTAAAACATTCTTAAATGCACTGTTTGAAACTAATTATTAATGTCGTAATAAAACTTTCTTTTTCGTACAATGTTTTCTTTATTATTATTATTATTATTTATTATTATCTTTTTCTGAAATTAATGTATCAAATATTTTTGTGTACCAGATATTATGTTATTATCATATATATATACTTACTGTAAACTAATTTTTATTATTTGTTTTTAACAATAATTTGTTAATACCATTTTTTATACGTATAAGTATATGTAAATGTATATATTTTTTTTCGTTTAAATTCTTTACAAGTTACTTACAATTTGCTTTTTAATTCAATTACTTTTCTTACATCCATATTTTTTTTTATTACTATGTAAAGTTTTACTTTTTATTTTGCATAGCAGTATGAACAAAATGACTCGCCTATAATCTGTATTGAATGCCGCAGCGAGACTTATTTCCGGAATCTATAAGTTCAGTCATATCACTCCACTACTTCGGGAACTACACTGGCTACGTTTTCCACAGAGGGTCGAATACAAACTCTGTTGGCTTATGTATAAGTCACTGCACAACTCTGCTCCAGAATATCTAAGGGAACTATGCATTCCAGATGAACTAGCTGACAGGCATCTCACGCTTAGATCAGCTACGTCTACGGCGAGAGGAAAAGTTATTATACCTCTCCGCAAACAGCGCACTAAATTTAGTGAACGCGCATTTGCGGTCGCAGGCCCTATGGCATGGAATGCTCTCCCAGCAGAGGTGCGAGGCTGTGAAAGTGAAGTGATGTTTCGGAAAAAACTTAAAACCCACTTTTCTCTAAATCATTTGAATAAATCCGTAGCATGTGACAACAAAATAAATTGTTTTGATTAAAGTACAAATTTAAAAGCTTCAATTAAATTAATTTAACAATAGAATCACTATGTAAAGCGCCCTTGAGGTATTTTATTACGAAAATGGCGCTATATAAGTTATCCATACTAATAATAATATGCTTTCTATTGTTTCTACATGTATACAAAAAAGCGTTGTTTATCTTTTAAATTTTTACTTACTATGTTTGTACTAACCTGTATATTTTTTTGTAAATGCCCCTTGGGCGTATTGTAGAATTAAAAATATATATATTTTTTTTTAATATGGGAGTTTTCTATATGGGAGTTTTCGGCACTGGCTCGTCTCAGCACCTCCACGTTGGTCACTAAATATACCATGTAATGTTTGCTGAGTAAGAATGTAAGTTTGCGTATAAAGTTGTTAAGCGCCCTTGAAGTGATTTTTCCCAAAAACGGCGCTATATAAATCAGCCTATTATTATTATAATTATTACTCTAAAATCTAAGATCATTTTAATATCAAATATGACGCAGAATTGTACATAATAAATATCTTAAAATACAAGTATTTTAAAAAAATCATTTTCTTATTTATAACAAAATATAATAACAGATAAAGAATATTTTAGAGGAGGGAACATGTGGGTCTAGGTATTTACAAGACTCATGATTCGTTATCGGTTGGTTCATGTGATTACTTTACACACAGCAAATTTCACCATTCTGCTGATTTCATCCATATTGCTTCAATTTTTCCAACTGATATTTTTGAAATTGCAAGTAAACTGACACAAATATAAAAATAGTGTTTTAAAATAAAATGCTTTTGAACAAAGAATAGTCCAACAGACAAACCATGACACCGTTTCCCCGGCAGGTACGCAGAGAGGATATAATGCCATATCACTATGTCTTGGCATACAAACCTCGCTTACTTTACATTCGTCCATCTTCTTATGCGCACGCGCCGATTTTAAAATTTTAATTTTTGATATGTTCATCTTCATGTAGATATTTGTTAATTTGGGTCATGCTTTGTCTTTCTCGGTCTTTTTTGTTTTCTGCATCCATCAAAATTTGAATCGTTAATCCTTCTTGCAGTTCTGTCGCTGTCCATTCACTCTGCATGTCTTAACCAAAGGAGCACTACTTTCTTGGTTGTGTCTATAATTGTCTCAATCCGACATAATGTACAGATCTCGACATCTGTGCACTATCATGCGTAGTTTTTCCACACATTTGCATGATCGCACTTGGACAGCATTTAGCCTACTTTAATTTTCGGTTTCCAATCCCATATTTCGCTCTCATATACAAGGGTTGACACTAAAATTCCATTGTCAATACGTAATTTTTCCTCCCTCGACAAACGTTTATTTCCCAGGGTTAATCAATTAAAAATATTTTTTTACGTCTTGATTAAATATTTTGTATTCCTGATGCTGACAACAGTATTTTTTATTTGTATTTTATTTATTTTATCGAAGAAAAACATTTCTCTGTAAGTAAGAAGATGTTGTAAAATATAACTAATTATTCTACGCCGCCCCGTATATGTCAAAGTTTCGAAGAAGGAGTTTCGAGAAAGTATGCATACTACCCATTGCAGTACCCAGCGTTGTTTCTTTTAAGTATGTTTTGTACCACAAGTTTGAGGGCTAGGAAGAGTATGGATTGCTTATTTAATTTTTTAGTTTTTAAAATTTTTTTTACAAATAAAACAACAGCTATTGTAACAAAAAAAAACAATATTTTCAAATAAATCAAAATTACAGTTTTCTATGTATAAGTAAAAACAATGAAAAAAAAAAAGAAAAAAAGCGCACCCGTTAAAAGCCACTCCGTATAATTCCACTTGTTGAAAAATAAAATATAACAAAAATAATGTAAAAGAACGTATGAATTAATTTTTTGAATGATTGGCCTATGAACTTCTGAACGTTTATTTATAATCCTAACATTTTGGAGCGCAAATAATAATATAAACCGAGTAACTATTAAAGAACTAGGCAACGCTGACTATTTGTACTGAATGCAAGACAAATTTAGAGTTGATTGTGGGAAGGATGATTGGTTTGTTGAACAGCTTGGATCACTTTTCTGCTGGGATAACCAGCTTTAGACTCTTCCTCTTTAACTATGCATCATAATGTGTGTGTTAAACCAGCCGATGACTGTAAATGCCAAGACTTCATATTTACTTCTCTAAAGTGTTCTTCCTTCCTGTTGTAATTTGTTAATATTAATGACTCTCTTGGAATGAAATTCAGCCTTTTATCAACAAACGTTTGAACAAACTCAAAATATTGTAAATGAATAAATGTAATTATTAAAAATGAAATGCATACAAATTTGAAGAAAACATTTTTTAAAATTGAACAGTGATATTTTTTATTATTTTTCAATTTAAATTGTTTCATTAATTTTAATATATTTTCAAAATTTTCGATTGAAAATACTGTTGAATAGTAAAAAAAATACATCCAGAAAATGAATAAAATCTGTGAGTTAATAATTCCTACGAAAGGGTTAATGAGTTTGAGTCCAGATACTTTGATCAATCTGAGAGCATGATAAGGATAGTAAATATTTATTCAAGAAAAATGGCTTTGAAATTCAAAAATTATATTGAGTAGGAATAATTATTATTTATGGACTTATTTAGTCCGGACTTAATTAATCCATTATTAGAAAAAACAAAGTTTCTAAGTTCTCGTGTCTGATTTAAAAATAAAAATAAAAATCTCAATTTAATTTTAATATCTTTTTAATGATTATAAAATTGTAAGTTAATAAAACCAGTTGCCATTGTGACGTCAGCAAAATATTTACCAACTACAATGTTCAATATGGAAATATCACATACTACAAACACCGATAATAATATGTGAAATGGATTTCGAAAAAATAATTTCGTTTACAAAATCAATATGGATATTGTGGAAAATACATTTTATTGATAAATTTTTAAATAAATTTGCCAAAGAATACGCCTTCACAAAAAGGGGCCATGATTGATCGTGACACTCGTGGCGTCAAGATTCATGTTCGTCTACAATGTTTGGCATTTGTTCTTACTATTTGTATAGGCCGTTATTATCACGTAGTTTTTAAAAAGAATTTTGACTTGTGAATTATACAATATGCGTTGTGCATCTGGGTACCGTACAGTATTCATAACCTTTTCTTCCAGACAATTTTTTTTTCTCTTATTTTGAGAGGGGGGGGGGTCAGTGCCATACAAGCTCCTAACGTCACTGCAACTATTTTAAATCACCAATCTAAATCAGTATTTTATGTCAACCATATCAAGTATCGAACCTGAGATATCTAGTATGGTAGGCAAACGCGCTGAGACCAGGAGGTCTCAGTGTCAGCGCGTTTGCCCTTTGTTTGCGCATTTGGCAGACAATGTAATAAACTTCTTGTTAATAATAAATCAAAACTACTTTTAATCCAGCCAACGACAGGTCATAATTTCTGCAAATGCCTAGACTTTCATATTTCCTTCCCCAAAATGTTCTCCATCTCTGTTGTAATTTGCTAAATCAATATTCACTGTGTTAAATTAAAATCGGTACCTGCTGGCCTAATTTTATAAAAAAGCAATTAAAGAATCGATTATAAAACTTCCATATTCAATTTTATTTCGCTTTTCTAGAATTTCATTATTTTAATCAGGAAATTATATAAATCAAGGATTTTAAAAAAACTGTGTCGAAGAGGTTTTTCACTTGAAATCGCGAATATCTTTTGTTCAATTATTTAATTTTATTTTTTTATACGTATTTTTAATAACCCGCCAAGTTTCTATTAAGAGGCTTGTCAGCAGGTAGGAAAGAGGGGATAAAAAAATAATAAATAAATAAAAATACAAGATTTTTTGTCAACTGGTCTGAGTGATGTGGTGTATTTTTATAACTACTTTTTTTTCTACCTGCTGGCAAGCCTTTGAAATAGAGGCTTAGCGGGTTTTTCGTCTAAAAAAACTTTTCATTTACTGATCTGAACTGATGAAGTAATCACATTACAAATTTAGTCACATTTACCATTCAGCAAATGTTTGCACATTCAAATTTCCTCAACTGTTGACTTTTGTGGAGTAAAAGATCTGAAATATTTTTTACTCCACTTTGAAAAATATTTCAGGTCTTTTTCTATTTATATTACTCTTCTTTTAAAAACAACTTGAGAACTCTCGCCCTCCACGTAGTAGCCAGGCTCTTATAAACCTGGGCTTAGAGGGCAAGAACTATTCACGGGGACCCGTCACAATAGATGATCTTCACAGGTCGAAGTGACGTCAGAAGCTTGCATAAAACTAACCACCACTTTTAAGAATAAGATTGAGAACAACATTCAAATTACCTCAACTGTTGACTTTTGTAAAGTTAAAGAGCTAAATACTTTTTAATCCACATAAAAAAATATTTCAGTTCAAAAGAAAAATCTTTAAATATTTGACTTATTACGCCAATGCCTGAATACACTTTTTAATGTATATGCTTCTTATACCAGTAATTTACACAACAATATTTTAAGCAAGCTTATGCCCAAATGTTCGTAGACAATGCATAACGGTGATGTTGCACTGCATGTAGTGATCACTTAAACCAGTGAACTAATTCGATTAGGTAAATAATGAACTTACAGGATTGTCCCGCTCCCAAGCAGTATGCATACTGGCGCGCTTTCCGAATCTGGAACAATAAAGAAATCAAAATTTACCTTAGAAAACAACACTTAAATTTTTTTTAAATCTAAAAAAAAAACCTTTTCAAAAATCACGAAAACTAAAAATCTTACAATTTTGAAAAGACATATATATAAATATAAAGAATATCTAAAGGAAGAAGTCAGAACAAAATATTAAAATTAGCCAATTGACAGCTATTTCATATATGGGCGAAATGGCTGATGCCACCATAAAGGGTGAATGCTTAATTAAAAATAAGTTTATTTTACAGAAAAGTAAGCTTTTTTATGTTCAATTCATTCCAAATTACTGTGGACAAGACCGGCGTTATTTAAAGTTAAAATGGCCATGTAGGAAAAATATTATACCTAATGCATTTTTTTAAAATTAATAAATCCGTTAATTTAGTTTTTTATGTAAACGTTTAAACTTACGTCGTATTCTATGGGTTTCGACTCATGTGAGGCTTATTAACGTTTTGAAAAAAAAACGTACATTAAACATTATTTTTACTATGGTGGTGCATTGGTCACATAGTTTTTTTACAATCGGTGATTTTATGAATTTCAACTCGGTGAAGCGTTAAAACCTCAAAATCTTTTATCCCTATAATGCATAAACTTGTTGTCTTTAGCGAAAATTTTCACATCATTCTGTTGAGATATCAACTTATCTATAGTGGAAAAATTGAATTTTTGTCTGTTAAGATTTTTAATCAAAATATTGTTTACTACTTTTATGACAATTTCATTTTTTTAATAATTTTATACGTGTTTATTAATGTTAAGAAAATCGCATGTAATTGAAATCAATGACTTGCATTATAAATGCTAGAGCATCAATCTTCAGCATGGATCTTTATATATTATGCAATCTGATCGTGACGCAAATAATACTCATACATTTTTTTTTGCCATTTATCAAACATGTTATTTTACAATAAAGCATAGATATTAGTTTTTTCCTTTGTAACGTCGTAAAGAGCATATATTATTTTTCTCGATTTATGGCATTATGGTTGGCATACGTTATCATTGCAAGATGTCAGATTTTTATAAACTGTAATAATATTTTTTAATACAGAAGTATTTCAGGAAATTAATGGATTGTATATATTTTTTTTGTATTTTGATTAGCTTTTATTTGTGCATATATAACATATGTACATTTATACGAAAAATAAAATTAATTTCAATTTTCGTTTTATCGATTGCACTATTTTTTGTACTATAAAAAACCAGATGAGATAAATATGAAAAAGAGAAAGGTAAGCTTTTATTTCGATCATAGTCGGTGATGTTTTATTTCAATTTGGTTACAAAACTATCAGAGAAATTGAAGAAAAGATTTTCTATATAGAAGTAATGTTTAAATAAAAATGTTGCGTATGTATTAACATGCATATATTCATTTGATTCTTACACTTAAAATACTTAAATAGTTTACAAATACAAAAAATAAATAGTTGTTTATAACACAAAGATAAAACCTGCATTACTTTCCTAATGTCTTCAAATAAGTGTAACATGCGCTAGGAACATAATATAGCGTTAATAAATAGTAATGCTGAAATACAAACATGCAAATCTGAAAGGAAAAAAGAGTACATTTAAAAAGTAAAATCAATTATAAATAGAATGAGGAAAAAAATACTAAAAAATCTTATCCACAAGGAAAACTTTCTGTTTCAGAATTTAAAATACTTTATTTTTATAATGATTATGATTAAATATGTATTTTACATACAATAATCAGACATTAAATCGAATATTTGGAAAACTTGTCAATCTTAATTAATAACTGTAATCTGTTTAGATACTAAATATTTTCAAAATGAATTTTTATAATATATATAATATTATATAATGAAAATGGTCAAGGTTAATTTAATTTTAAACCAAATAGTAGATTTTATATGCTGAACCACAAATTTTTTTTTAGTTTTTTTTTTTAAAAACCAATTGTTTCCTAAATTACACATTTTAAATGTTTGCCATAGTAAAATTAATCAAAAATTGCAATAATTTTTTTATTTTTATTTTTAAATTACATATAAATTTAGTATTTAAAATATGTTTTGTTTAATAACGTTCAATCAGCAAATAATTAATTTAGTTTAAAAAAAAGCGATGCTCTGTAGCGAACAGTCAAAAACACAAACCAAAAAGAAACTACCTCAAAGATTAAGGCAAAACCACTTTATTACAGAATCCACAAAATTATTTTGAAAAAGAATTAAAAAATAAAAATTACATTACAACATTTAAAAGCTTATTATTTTGGGACAATTCTGTAAACAGAAATGGGCGAGGGTTATTATACTACCCCTGGTCAAAAAATCAACAGCTTTATTATTCTTGTAAAACGTTTTTATGTTACAATTAATGTTCGTTTAAAACGTTTAAAAAACAAGATAATTTTAATTTAATTTATTTACGTAGATAAACTTTTTTATTGAGCTTATGTCATCATCACCAACATTCCTAATTTGCACTCAATCGTCAAAAAGGGTACAATACTTGTACACAAAATGCATGTGATTTCGATGCCAGTTAATTTATTTTTGTTGGCCTGTCGGGAATCTTACCCGGATCTTAACTACAGTAATCAAATGCCCTAACTAATGCAATACACCTCAAAATAGACAAGGATCGATTTTTTTACTACTTTTATTTTCGGCATCAATTTTCTTTAGTAAAGAGCCACACAGTTGCGTTGATTAGGAATCATCACCATCATCAAATCCCGTTCCGCGCACGGTGGTGCATAGGCCACTGCATTGTTAAATAAAATGCAGCGCATATCGATCATCCGTTACACGAAGGTAAGGTGAAAAATCTTACGCGTCAGGTGCAAGTCTAAGGACAATGAAACACTTCAGGGTAAAACCACATTTAAGGTGATTCTAAACAAAATTATGAAATTAATTATTCATGGATGGCGCTTTTATATTTTTGAACAAAAACTATCATTTTTACGTTTATTTTCAATGGAAATTTTACAAAACTTGGTTTGCGGAAACTTTACACTATATTGATTGTAAAAAATATCATTACCATAAGATAAGTGATTTTTTGTTTTGTTCACCATTTTGTGAAAAAGGCCTAAATTTTATTGTTTTGGTATTTGTTAAATTTGTTAAAATCAATATAGTGTAAAGTTTCCGCAAACCAAGTTTTGTAAAATTTTCATTAAAAATAAACGCAAAAATTCCTTTTATCAATAAAAAAATATAAAAGCGCCATCTATGAATAACTAGTTTCATATTTTCTTTTGGAATCACCTTAAAAAAATATATTGCCGACCTTCCCAGGAATCGAAACTGGGAAATCAAGCATGGTAGGCAAATGCGCTCACCACAGCTAAAAAAACTTTAAAGTCTCTAGCATTGTAGCATATATTAAAATATACTATGATATTATATACCACAATACATAAACGGTAAAATGAGAAGTGAATATATTATTATTAAAAAGCTTAACATATCTACTATTTATTGAATATGTGCTTTCTTGTGGCCTTTTGTAGCTATATTGCATCACCATACTCTCGTCCGCACCCAACGTTGTACGGGGCACTGCATGACTTCAATAAATGCAGCGTTTACCCATCATCAAATATTTCATATCGACATTCCCAGGAATCGAACCCGGAGCCTCAAGTATGGTAGGCGAACGCGACAACCACTGCGTTTCAGGGCGGACTAATCTCCGATATGCTTCGCAATTCAAAAAAAATATCTGAGAGCAGCCATCGAGTCGAAATCGTTCGTCTAGGATTCTGGTTCTATTTCGCTTACAAATGTGCAGCTATATCAAAGCTTCAATACGGCAACTCGCAATGATCGATCGCCGGAGTATCTAGGAATTATAAATGGAATATTTATTAAATTGTTTTATTTAATCCTTATTTTCAGGTGCCGTGGCGCAGTTGATTGGACGGCCAACTGTGAATCTGGCATCGCGAGTTTAACTCCTCTAGTTTGCAAGAAAAAAATCCAAGAAAGAAATTTTCTCAATTGGTCTGGGTGTTGCGGTGAATTTTTCGTAACTTCTTGCCGTATTTTCTCTTTCCTACCGGCTAACATGCCTCAAAAATTGAAGAGTACCGGATATTTTTTTTTTTTAGAAAAAAAAAATGTGTGCTGTATAAATTTTGACCAGGGGTGCAATTGCAATTAATTCTACCTTGGTCTCGTATGGAGTGAGTAAAACTTGTCGAGGGAGTGAAGCTGCAGCAGACGCACCGCTCTCGCCAGGTTCGGGGCGTCGGCGTCGTCGAGCGCGTCGGGGCCCGAGGGCGGGGCGCCCGCCGCCACCTCGCTCCGGGCCTGCCTGACACACCCACCACCAAGTCAACACACACTAACTAGCTAACTGTGTATACTGCATACGTCATACTGAGCGATGCGTTCTCATGAGGAAGGCCACTAGCAATATTGTTAACAAATGGGATCTCATTTCTTTTTTTAAATAAATATTTTTCATTATTTCATTTAAGTTGTAGTGAATAAAGTTAAAAATCTCAGACTAACGGTTCAGCACTAGTGCAAAAGCTCTTAAAAGTTTGCATTTATTCATTTAATGCGAAAATATCATTAATATTTTGAGTACGTCCAAATGTTTGTATACTCAGCTGGATTTAACTCCCTCTGGAGAAATAAGGTTTAAAATGTATTGTAACGGAGAGGTAAAATATTTTTGAGAATGGAATATGGTAGTTTAGGCATTTAGAGTGATCTGCCATTTATGTATTTATTTATTCACAGAAATATCTTATTTTACAATTGGTTGATTTAAGTGGTCTTTTTTTATACGAGTCAGTTTAATCATTGAAGAAGTAAAAAAAAATGAAGAGTATTTTAAGACGTTGCCAAAGGGGTGAAATAATTTAGCTGAATCTAGACAAATCTCACCCACGTCAATAAAAGTTTCAGATTTTTCACCTCACAAAATTAGATTAACAGATAGATTAATTATTCCAACATTGAATTAACGCGGATGTTCCAACATAGACAGAATGGTGAAAGTTACACAATGTGTAAAGTGACCAATCAAACCAGCCAATGAAAGATCATTTTAATTGTATATATTATTCCCTACTCAAAAATTATTTGCCTATCCGTTGCAATAATTTATTTTTGTACATTTTTTTAACAATGTTTTTTTAAATATTAACAATGAAATTTTTTGCGGAATATTTTATCATTTTTTATGAATCTTATATCGTTAAAATGACTCGTGAAAAAATTCATTCATTCAAATGAATAAAACCCCATTTTGCTATGTTTTATGCATTTCATTTTAAAATATTATGGAAACTACATTATGCAACGATTTTTTAAATAATTTCTTAATTGTCTGGAAATTGAAAAGTGGATGATTTTTTCAAAACTTTAACTGCATGCACCAATCAGTGCGTAGGACATTGTATCTGCGGAGCGCATTTGGATGATTTTCAATGTTATTTTTAAAACCGATTTTTTATACATTTTTTGTTTGATCTTCTTCCAGATAATTAAGAGCAAATGCAAAGTATATAAAAACAACATGCTATTATTTCTCTAAAACATATCTGTAAATTCGTGATAATCTAAGAGATAATAAGAAAATATTGACTCCATATTCATACTTAGTTTACTAAATCGCTTGATCTATTTATCATTGTTACTGGGATAAATCACATTCAATCTTCTGATTCTCCAGTTGAGAAAAAATAATGTGTTGTTTCTCGATTAGCACACCACAAACTATTTCTTGCATGCACCAATGTCTATATTGTGTCATATTGTAAATTCGAGACAGGATCTGGATTTTTTGGTGTGAGTCTTTCTAGATTTAACAATCACTAAAACAGACCAGATCTTGACTCGGAGCATTTAGTTTAATTATAAACATTTATAAATGAATTATATGTATTTTATTTTAACTAAATGCATTGAATGAGTACTTAAATAAATGACATGTATATGTGTAATAGTTTCGACAAACGTCTATGGTAAAATAATTGAGTAATGTCGTTTAACTCCCAAAACTGTTGGATTGAGTTAGAATTCGTATAAATGTACAATAAAAAGAGATTGAGTTACTGTGTGGACGATAATGAGGGTATTACTTGCAAACCTGACAAAATAAAAAATCTCTAAAAAGTGAGATATGAATTGAAACTTATTTAGAATACAATTGTTTACAAAAATTATCACATAGCCAGTTTAAAATACGGCTTTGATTATGAGAATCTGACTTTCAAATTATTGGTTTTGTTGCAAATATAGCAACTTCTACCTGAGAATACAAAAGTTGAATTTATTATTCCACTTTTGTTTCGTGACATAATTATGTTTATTTAAAAAAAGTGGAAGCCATTATTGTGTCAGGTTTTTTGTTATTTGTTTAGAATAAAGAAATATGGATTTTGTCGGGTTTACAAATAGTACCCTCAAATGTAGACTACCCTAAAACAGCTAACTTTGAATTATTCGACATTAAAACACCTTATGCATCGTCTGGGTATTTAGCGAAGGATGCATGCATCATAATGCATTTATAATAATGTTAAATGAATAAATAAATTACGCTTCAAAAATATGCAGTTTGAAAAAAGATCAATTTTATTTTATTCATTGTTATAGATGACCAAAAATATTCATTGGTATAGATAAAAAGAGAGGATTAAAAATTGGTGGTTCCCTAATTAACTACCTCAGATTTGCATATGATACCACACTTCTTGCTGAAGACGAGCAAAAAATGACAGATGTGTTGGCTTGGGTAGTCGAAGAAAGTCAAAAATTTGGCTCGGAAATAAACAGAAATAAGACGAAGCTCATGATCGTTAACAGATCCAATATGCTAAATTCATCAAATAGACTCCAAGATATCCGTTCTGTCACTTTTTGGGAGTAATAAAATCTAACCACCTTATACCCGATACTTTAAGCACTTATTATTAATAAGTAAAATCACTTAACCTTTTTATAAATAATATTTAAATATAAAAAATTAAAATTAAGAAATCATTATGCATTACGTAATGGGTTAAACAGCCCGTAAAGTAATGCAGACTAAAATTTGTCGAAAAATAAATAAAATCAACTTTATCTAAAGTGTTTAATATTAGAATCCTAAACACTATTTCTCAATTTATTTATTTTATTATATATACGCCCAATGGGCATTTTTAAGGACATATTTATACATTTAAATTATTATTAAAAAAATAGAAAGACCTAGAGCTTCCGCCTACCAGCAGCGTAGGACTCAACACTGCCACCGACGCAGTTCAGCATCCTCAAGTCAGAGGACGTGCCAATCAAGCCAGCAGCGCTCGCCTACCACCAGCGTCGGCCTTACCACTGCCACCTTCGCAGCCTAGCACCCCCACCGTGCTAACCCTCAAGTCAGAAGACGCCACGTTTTCTCGAGAAGCCATCCAACCTCAGATCTCCGCCCGGATCTCAGCAGCCTCCAGATTGTGCAACACCCACTCTCCGCTGGTGCCCTAGCTGTTCGAGAACCCGAAGGGTCATTCCCTACGTCTTCATCTCCGGGTAAATTTAAGTTAATTATTAAGTTGTTATATTAAGTTTAAAGCTAATAAGTAGGTTAATTACTTTTGTGTTCAATTCGTATGTTTTTTTAAATTATATTATACATGCAAATGTTTAAAGTAATTATTGTCTTCATTCAATCCTTCCTCTCAACGTTATAGTATATTTGCAATCACCAAATACAATGATAAATGGAAATATTATTTAATTAAATAAACTCAACAGAAAATCCCATATTTCTATTGTGTTAAGTGGAAAGTAGATTTATGATGCGAATGTGTCTGGTTGTAGAAGTCGAGGAAGGCCGAGAAAGACATGGCATGATCAAGTACAACAAATTCTTGAAAGTGGTCATGTGAAAAGTCGGAATAATCGACGTGCGTGCATGAGAAGATGTATGAATGTGAAGGAAGCAAAGGAAGTGTGCCAGGACAGAGTGGTGTGGCGTTCTATCCTCTCTGCCTACCCCTCTGGGGAAATGGCGTGATGGTTAGTTAGTTAGTTAGTTAGAAAGACTCAATGGTATATGGTAGACTTTGTGGGAGTGGAAGCGGGAGAGAGGTGTTTATGAATGAATTTGGTTCAGAGATCGTTTAAAAGAAGACAACCTGTTATCAAAGAAATCAAAACTGGTATGTTTGTTGGCAGACCTAAGAATTCTCGGCATAGAGGAATGAAAACAATAGTTAGTTCTATGGTTATCGGTATGAAAGAGTAAGTTTTGTCTGAGGTTTCTAGTTGGAATATTTAATTTTATTGAGCTCAGTTCAGATGCATCAAGGAGTGGGTTGAGAATTTTATATAGAACTAGAAGGTAGGATTGATTTCGAAATGTAAATTTTGAGATAGTTGAAAGTGAAACATAATTAAATAGTTTTCAACGAGTTTTTCCTCCTAAAAAACATTTTTCTGGTGTGGTAAAAGTATTTATAGAAATTTTATCACGAAAGTTTGGTGAAAAGGTAACCAAGATATTATACACAATACATGACTAAAATGATTTGCTTTAAACTTTGTTTATTACACATTTAATACATTGATACTGTATTTTAAAAAATATGTGTTAAATATATTCCAATAATATGTTGGTACGCGCAATGTGCGTCTCAATGGAAATTAATTAGTAAAAATAATGTTAATACATGATACCGTTTGCTGGTAAACACTATGTTATCATAAAATTTCATGCTGTTATCTATATTGACATATTTTGTTTCGAAATCAATCACATTTGGTAGCTACGGCTGTTTTACTAGACGTTTATTTATTTATTTTACTCTGCACATTCTAATTTGTTCGGTTGCGGCTAATTGTCTTTTTTTAAACTAGTTAGTTGTGTCAATAAAAAGGGGTTCATAAAACAAAGTTATTTTAGTCATCTCTCAAAAATATTTACTAACCTTTAATCTCAAGTATTTTATCCGTATTTTCCTAAATTTCAAAAAAAAAATACTCGAACAAATTGAAGTCTACCTCATTCGGTATTATTGAAAATTATGTTTTATTGATGAATTATTTTCACTACTGTTTACCTGCATTTATGTACGAGTATATCTAAACTCAAATTAGAAAATGGAATCGTGAAATTGGTACATAATTTGAATAGAGATGAAGGCTAAATAATAATTATACATTAATTAAATTAATAATATAACTGGTTACAAAGCAAAAGTTAGACATCTGATAGTGTTAAATCGTATTGCAGATATTACCATAGAAGAGAATACATAAAGAAGCGTAATTAAATAACTAATTATAATATACTAGCGGACCTGAAAGACATTGTCCTGCTCGAACGTTAGTTTTCTTGCTATAAGCCGGTTAAATAAACGTTTTTTCGTAAATAAGGACACACGTTATTTATTTTGGTTTTTGAGCTATTTAAGGATTAGTTAAAAATATTAAGCAAATCAAAATTTTGCAAAAATAACTGCTCTAGTGCCATAATCCAAGGAGAAAATACGGAAATACATGTAATGAAGAAAAGTCAGACCATGTTTTAGCCTGAACACTCTGTGAGCTTGACATTTAATTCGAAACCAAAAGAAATGAAAATAAAAATAACTGATTTAGTCGTACGCGTACAAAAACTGTTCGGATAAAAGGAAAAAGATTTTTTATTAATAATTAGGTACCTAGGCACTTGCTTATGAATAAATTCCAAAACTTAAAATTATTAATATTCAAATATTGAATTTAAGTTGGTACTTCGGTACATTTTTATGGTTGAATTCCAAAACATGAAATAATTTATTTTCAAACAATGAATTATTTTTGCAAATGTCAAACTGTACACTTTTATCTTTCTGTAGAAATGCGATTTTCAAAAAAGTATTAAATGTTGTTTTAAATTATTTTACCAATACTGAAAATCCATGAAAAATAAATAAATATGTCGAAATTATATGGAATTTCAGGAACGAATCTGATTGGAATCCATAAAAAGCAAATATTGTTTGTAAACATTAAAAAACAAACGTTTTTGTACGCAATAAAAAATCTCGTCGAATGCAACCCTGGCAGGTTGATAAATAAAACATTTATTCTCCAAACTTTTTTTATAGATTAGATTGAAATTTTTAAGATCTATAAATATCCGCAGCGCAAAGCTTATTATTATGCAAAAAAAACCGCACGTAAATCGGTGAAGCCTATTAGGAGTTAAGTGACATCACACGTACAGAAGAATTATATATATAAAGATTGCAAATCCTTGATCAGAATAATCGTTCAATTATGGTTTATCTTATCACATTAAAAGGACCCTTGGAGGCATTTACGATTATGGAACATTTCAGTCGACGCATTGTTTTATCACTTCTACTAATTGCAATTTACTTTGATTGATTGATTCAGGAAAGGTTATTATAATTGATTATAGATAAGGCCGTCGCGCTGTTATCAAACGGTTAAGTAAAACATCGAATTTCACGGATAAACTCGTTATGGTCCGAGTTCAATATCGGGACCTTTGAAGGTAGATTGGGGAAATGAATGTGAAAGATAATATAATAGATACATAACAGGTAAACAAATAAAAACGTTTTATTATATACCTTTGTATAAAAATAAATAACCATCTGTAGGTTAATTGGGCAAGGGATTTGAAAAGAAATTATTAAACCTAATTACGCAGAAAGTAGCCAGTCATAGAAAATAATAATCTAATTTACACAACAGTTGGAATGTTTTTTTTTCTATTACAAATGATAAGTAATGAATGGATTCTTTTTTTATAATATAAAAAAGAATTTAATTATGTATTTGACAAGATTTATTGATTTTTAAATCTGGCTCACCACACAACCTAAGGTGTGTATTTTGCAAAAAACAACCAGCCCTGGTAATACCCTGATGTGTGTTATGTCACAATGTATTGTAATTTTTTTTTACATGTTTACAAGGATATTAAATTGTTGAGAATCCCTTGATTCATTTTTATAATAAATTTTTGAAAATTCATTATGTATGATTTTTTTTAGTCTGGTCAGCCAAACTCCACATCCTCAAATATGCATTTTGCAGAAAACAGCCGGATCGGATATAGAATGAAACCTTATACAAACTCTTAATGTATAATATGAATGCATTTTCATGACAGTTTTACATCTTAAAATTTTTAGCGGCTTGGCCAATTACACACAAACACCAATATCTAATTTTATCACAATTGTGCACTTGCTGCTATCTGGATAACTACGCTCAATTAGTTGTTTTGTATTTATTGTTCAATATCGTTGACTGTATTTGTTTCATTAATTAAATAAACAAAAAAACAATGCTCCGTAACATTATAAAATAATATGTCATTAGCATTTTTAATTTTTTTTCGCTTTTGACGCAAATGATATGTAAATACGGTTAAATCATAAATATTAAGATGTGTATTATAAAACTTTATGACACCCAAAAAATATCACTGCTTTCTTTTGAAAACACCTGTCTCAAATGAACAACGTTACTTTAAAATAACAAGAAAGTGGTTTGCGTTATGAAAGTTTTTTAATCTATGAGAGAAAGAAATATGTAAGTCTAGACATTTACAGGGCTTGTGACCTGTCATTGGCTGGTTTGAGTGATCACTTTAAAAGTAATGTAACAACAACGAAAAAAGCAGATTTCAAAAGCTTCTTTTTTTAATCAATAGCATATACTTTCATTATTAATTCTCTCATTTTTATTGAAAAAAAAATCGTGTTCAAATATAAGATCTTATTTTTCCAGTAACCATTATTTAAATTAAAAATAAAATTTCTCCCCATACGCATGCCATACCTTTATGGGTTTTTTTTCTGGTTTACAAGATTGTGTTTGCTTTGACGTTACGCATATGACTTTATTTTATTATATGCCTTCTAAATGAAATGTCAAGAAGACGAAAGTGAGCATTTTTGACACCCTTTTTGTTCGCATTCAATCCAGGTTATAAAGTTGCCAAAGCTGCTCGCGATATATGGGCAGTATGCGGGGGAAGGTTGCAATAAATTATTGACATTTTCGTTTCGTTTTTTTGTGAAATAATGAAGGAGAATACATTATTGACTAATTTACTGTATTTTTCTTTGTTATTTTCTCGTCATTTGGAAAAAATACACTTGTTAAGATCAAGACAACATCTAGACTTTTTCGGTTTAAATTTACAGCGATTTGAACGAGCACTAAATAAATAGTCTAAATCTTGTCTTGATGTCCCTTATGCTTGTCAACGGTTCTTTTCTTTTTTTTAAAAATATTTTAACTATTCTTTTATTGTAATATTAAAACCCTTTTAATTGATTAAATATAAAATGTTCATTAATAAATAAATAATACACATGTGGGCATCGTTTAGACAGATTTGAAAGATTAGGAACATGTTTGTAAAGTTATTGAACAAAAAAAAATTCATAGTAAATAAATCAATTCAATTTAACTTCGAGTTCTCTTCTAAGAATACTCCCGAGAAGATTAATTTAATCTTGTTCATCAATATTTTTGTCATCCTTCTGTTCTTTTCTTACAATATTTTAATAAATAAATAGTAACGCGAGTTATCCTAAGTAAGTATAAGTCCTGATTATGAGGTATTAACTTTAAAATAGGTTGACGTATAACAAAAAGTGTTTTTTTTATTTTATTTATTTATTAAGTTCTATGTAACATAGTCTAATATATTTAAAACACAATATTTACATCTATACTTATTCTAACATTATTTATCACTATTATACATTTAATATCCTAATTTATAATATTAACTGTTTCATATGTACATTTTCATTAATTAAATAAATAAGGTTTAAACAAATAAGTGAAAAATGTGAAAGAAAATAACGTTCTTTCTATGGAAAATAAATATAAAAACATCAAAAAGTTTTTGGGTGAAATTTAAGTAAAAACTTACTTTTAACGGAAAAAATAAATGAGTAATTAAATAATTAACAAATACGTTTTTGGCATTAACACTTTTTAAAGCAAAACTGTAAATTAATTATTTATTGATAAAAATGTATTTTAAATATCAATAATAATTTAAAGCGATACTTAACATTTCAAAATAAATAATAAACGTAAACAAATGTGGCAACTTAGCCCAGCAAATGCTGAGACTTTGATATTTCCATTTTAAAAATATTTTTCTGCTTTTGCAATAAATTGAGATAATTAAATAATGAATTATTAAAAACCAATCAGTTTTATTTTCATATTAACTTGAATAATAATGAACTAGAACCTGTATATTTTTTTTTATTAAAATACTTTATTTGTTAACGGTGTATTGTCATAAAAATATCAATATAAATATCTGACAAGCAACGTTACACACCATTACAAAGTAAATAAAGCTTCGACATTTATTGAATTCCTCACAAGGTGAGTATCTGTTATCTGTGCCTATGCCTGCGTAATTAAATTCTATGTAGTCAAAGTCTACAAAGCACGTTCAATTATTTATAGGATGCATTTAATCAGGGAAGCTGTTTTGAGTTAAATATTTTCAAATAACAATATTATGTTTCAGTTGATAAAATTAGAAGTCATCCGAAACATTGATATTAAATTATAAAAATAAATATTTTATTTTAATTAAGTGGCTTAAATTATTGAACTAATTTTAACTGTTAAAATACGTTATGATAAAATGTATCTACTTTTTATGTACTTTTGATTAAATTATTAACAATAATTATTGTGTATTTTTTTTATTTATGAATAATAACATTAAGAGTTTAATGAAGATATGTAATATATCCTTTTCCAATAAGGAACTTCAGCCCTAAGGGAAATTGGAAACAATAAATGTTTTCTTGCACGTGTTAAAAATAGGAGCATTCAATTTATTGTGCGGCCATAGAATTAAGAATAGTCCAGAAACCGCATACGCACATTAACCAGAGGGCGACTAAACTACTCATAAATGAGTAGGTTTATGTTTTGACGCATTAGTTTATTTGTAGACGTCGCTCAGTACGCAATTCCTGATTTGAATTCAACTATGCCGTGTTGTGTCCTTTTAAAGTTTAGAATTACTGCTAGGATCTTAAAGAAACAGAATGGAATCACATTTCATGTGTAATTAGCAAACAATTGCTCAAGTAACAAATACATTACTTAAAAATTGAATTGTATTTCCATCTGTTAGATTCTCGAAGAAACAAAATGGAAATTTCGTTAGCGTTGCCAGGGTAGTAAATTTGTTTAACCTACTTTGCACATCGAATAAGAGAAATAATAGAAATTGGACCTCGGATTAAACAAATCTGTGGTAGACATTTAACCGGCATTATATTTAAAACATCAAAAAATATTATTGAACAGGATATAAAAATATCCGTTTTATGTAAAATAAAATTTGTTTTATATTTTAAGTTCAAAGTTCATTAAATCAACTACTCTTATTAAATGACCCTTTACTTATTTACTATGTTGTTTCAATCAATATTTCCGCGTGCACAATTAAATTTTACAGAAATTAACAGATTGCTTTTTTTTTACCTTACATTTGTGTTATAAATAAGGCAGCTTCCGTGTTGTAGGGGTCAAGATGCTTGGCTCACACACGGAAGGTTCCAGGTTCGATTCCCGGTGAGAATATAAAAGTTAAATGTGATTTTTTTCAAGCCTGGGTGTTTTGTGATGTAATTCACCACAGTAATTGGGCCTCCTGGCCTGTTGTGGTGCAAAAAATAAATAAATAATTATATTTTTTCCCATGGTGCAACATTACGCGACGACATCACGAATGCGGGCGGCGAAAGTGGGCCATAGTGAGGGAATTATTAGACACATTCCGATGCATTCAAATATGATTATACGTTCCTTCTGGACTATTCTTATTCTATTTTTACGGCAAAGTTTCCTGAAAATGAACAAAAAAAACAAAAACTACTTTGTATGACGTTACTGGTTCATATAAATCAAGCTATGATATGAGCGTTATGGAAGACTTCCGGTTTGCTTGCTGTAGATGGACCAATGGGAAGAACTGATCGAGAATAACCGAAAAAGAACTTCTGACGTCACACGCGGAGTTATTTCAGAAAGACAAAACTTTACATTAATTTTGAATTACTTTAATGGTATATTAGCAAATAAAAAAAGAGAAAAAAAACATTGAATTTCCTTATTAACGATCATCCGTAATCAATGCGTGCAAATGACTAATTTCACTATTAAGGAAGGTACTAGAAGTGGGCGGGGTGTCGGCGGGGGAACTTACCAAAACAACAAAAGCGCGGGGTGCTCGTAGTCCATTATACGATGGTTAATTGTCTAGGGTCAATAGAGTTGATGAAAGGCGGTGTACCATGCCACAATGAGGAATTCCAGTCCAACCCAGAATTAAATTTTTAAAATGTTTTCGTGTACACGTGAATATTTAAAAAAATTGGAGTAGGATGAAATATCTCAAAAACGCACTAAAAAAAATAAAATGTTTTAAACAGTATTCATTTTAAAACCGTAAATAATGACGTCACTCCTTAAATCTACGTGTAGTATTTCCGGTTTCCACTTTAAAGCCCCCGCACCTTGTAAGGAACGTTTTGACCATAGAAAAAAAAGAATATAATTTGTGATTGAAAAGTTTTGACATTTCAACAGCGTTGCCATATCTACGATCTACGACCTGAAATCCGGCAAATAATACTTTGTTGACATTTCAACCAGAGATTATGTTAACTTTCTAGGTTTTTCTAAATCGAAACATTCGTAAAAACAACCATAATATAGAAATGAGCAAATTACGATCAACTAAATGAAGTAATCAAAGCAATATTTCATAGATACTTGTCAGTTTTGTTATTGGCTGGAGAAATACAACTTACCGTGGTCAGTGGAAGTAAAAACGCCAACCGTTTCATGACGTCACTACTGACTATTCAGTGATACACTGATTACAGTCGTTTGGCGCGGTATTTGAAAAATGTAACTTTAAAAAATCATATCTTTGTAAAAAACGCACAAACTATATATTTATATATATATATATATATATATGTATATATATATATATGTATTTATATATATATATATATATATTTGCTGAGTTAAATAGTACGCTTATAGAAAAACAAAATTTAGAAAACAGTAGAATGGCAAACAAAAAATTTAAACATTGAACGTAGTTATGTAGAAAGCAGCCAGTCCACAATTTTGAAAAAAATGAGATACTGGTGTTATCGGGTGCAGTAAGGTCAATTCTATGTTCTGCTAGAAACAGCCGAACCGCTTTCATATAAAAAAAAAACTGTAAAAATCACCCACGGAAATTAGTGTCAATCACAAAAACGGAATATCTCAATTTCCCGAAAACACCCACAGGACTAGGAAAATCTTACGGTACTTAAAATTTATTTACCATGTTTAAACACATAATAAGATTCTTGTTTGTAATACCAAAAAAACGAATGTATTCATTGTTAATCATTAAGGCAGGCGCCGTGGCGCAGTTGGTTAGACGGCTAACTGTGAAACTGGCGTCGCGGGTTCGATTCCCGCCAATTGCAATAAAGAAATCTGAGAAAGATTTTTTTCTCAATTGTTCTGGGTGTTGTGGTGTATTTTTCATAGCTTTTGTCCATATCCTTTCTTTACTACCTGCTGACAAGCTTCTGAAATAGAGGCTTAGCTTTTTCCTTTATAAAAAAAAAACAATTCAAAAACATTCCAACTGTTGTGTTGATTTGATAATTCACTCTTATTTATTTAATTTTACAATACGCCCAAGGGGCATTTACAAAAAATACACAGGTAAATACAAACATAGTGAGTAATAATTTGAAAAATAAACAACGCCTTTTTGTATACATGTAGAAACAATAAAAAGCATACAGCTATGCAAAATGAAAAGTGAAACTTTACATGGTAAAAAAGAAAAAAATATGGATATAAGAAAAGTGATTGTAAATAACTTGTAAAGAATTTAAACAAAAAAATTATACATATAGACGTATAAAAAAAATGGTATTAACAAATTAATGTTAAAAACAAATAATAAAAATGAGTTTACAGTAAGTATATATAAGATAATAATAATATACCTGGTACACAAAAGTCTTCGTATAGACAATCTTGAAAGATTATTAACAAGGAAAGCTATTAACCAAAAATTTCCCACTATAAATTTTCAACTAAATTTAACTTCGAGTCTTCATTTCAAAATCTTCTTCTTTCTTTCTGTTATTCTTCTGTTCTTTTTTTGCATTTTTTTATCATAAAAATCGCCAGTGATTCTAAGTTAGCAAAAGTCCATATAATGAGGTAGTAACCTCAAAACAGGTAGATGACTAAAATAAAATAAAAATACAAATGTGTATACAAATAAATGTAGAATCTTATACCACAAAGTGAAAAATGTTTTTAAAATCAAAAATAAATATGTTAACATGTTAGTTGAATGTTTCAGTTTTTTTTTACTTACTTCACAAAAGTTAACGCGTGAAAGAGTTGAGGAAACGCGCATTTCAAACAAAGGCAGAATGAAAAAAAAAAATATTTTATTTTATTTTTTTATTCATTTTATTTTTGCACCACAACAGGCCGGAGGCCCAATTACAGTGGTGAATTACATCACAGAACACCCAGGCTTGAGATTTTTTTTTTATTTTTGCGTCCTCGCCGGGAATCGAACCCGGAACCTTCCGTGTGTGAGTCAAGCGTCTTGACCACGACACCACGGATGCCGCCAATGTTACATAGATAGTAAAGTGGCCACGAAAACTAGCTAACGAGAGGTCATAAACTTTGTAAAAGCCTAGACTTCCATATTTCTATCTCAAAAATGTTTTTTTTCTCTCTGTTGCGAGAAATAACAGATAAATGTAGGTTCATTTATTGTGTTTTTCATTATTATTTCTTGTAGATTTTTAAGAAATCAGTGGATAAGTATAAAAAAGGCAACCCCATTATTTGAATCTGCATTTTGAACAAAAATATTATTTTTTAAACGTTCTATCGCATCAATGTAAACTGAATTTTTGAGAAGATGTTCTTATCCTTACTTTTGGTAAACAAAGGGGGTCCTTTAGTCATAAAAATCCAGATCCAACGATAATTGTATCCTGAATCGAATTTGCTTTTTTAGCTCTTATATCAAATTTCATGTTTTTATTTTTAAAGTTTACTTTCTTTGAAAACCTGCTTTAATATTTTTTAATTACAACGCCCAAGAAAATAATAATTTAATTGAAAGGTGAAATTCTAGTATATAAAAGGTATTTTTAATTGCCTTACGGTTTCATTTAACAAAAGTGGCCTTTAATTCAATATTCGTAAAAAAAACAATTAGTTATCATTTTTCAAAGGTTTTGAATGAAATAGATCAGCTTTGTGTAGAAAAAAATATGATATTGGCATTTTTGAAAGATTAACAATTTATTCGTGAGAGTACTAAAATTCCAAAAAAAATGAGCTGGGTTGTGGTCACGTGGCTAGTGCCACGAACATCTGATCCGTGGTTCGAATCCCACCGTTCCATAACTCGATTTCCATTTTCTAATAATGAGTCGTTTACAACTCGTTGAACATGACAATCATAGGGACACTTTTTTTTTTTTTAATATGTATTTTTTTTATATTGTCATTTGTCTACGCAAATGCAATTAATTCTTCACAAAAAAATATTAAAGCTGGTATCACGCGAGGAGGAAATAATAAATAGACAATATTGTCTTGTTGCAGTTTAATGTACAGCCAAGACCGTCAGTGTAAGACAATGGGACAATACAACAACCCAGCCAAAGTACCTACTCACACGGAACGAGCACGCGAATTTTTTTTTTCTTTAATACATAAATATATTGGAATTGTTGGAGGACGACTTTAATATTATGAAATGCGCGGGAGCGACACACAAGCGTCAAGCATGTACTCGTAGCTACTGTCCTGTCCTTGCACGATAACCCAATGTCTTACCTACATAAATCAATTAGATCGAATTTTAAAAAAAATCTTGAAAGTTCTCAACTGCAAAGCACGTGTAATATTCAGTTCATATGATGAATCTTCCTTTTTCCATAATCTGACTTCTCTCACCAAACGAAGAACTGTTTCTGACATGTGTTTCTTATTTAAGATCTCGAAAAATGTAATTGAAAGTATTTATCTCTTGGAAAACATCAATCTTAACTGCCCCACCAGATTAACCAGACAAATCCAACTTTTTTACAATCCTGTACCATCCAATAACTTTGCTAAAATTCCTGCATTAACCGTAGCTGCACAGAATATTACAAAAAAATTCCTCCCTTAATAAATTTGATTAAAAACAAAATTATTTTATTTTATTTTTATTAGAACTTTTAAAAATAAATATGTATTGCAATCACGGTATTCTCTTGTCTCTATTCTGTATAGGCATTTCAAGGGTAATCTCCTCAACAGAATCCATCCTTTTTTCCTATTATATCCTAATCTTTTTCATCCCACCTCACGCTTTGGAAACGAAATAGTTATTCAACAATGTTTGAGTATATCCAAATGCTTGAAGACTGGCTGGATTTCCTCCCTACACTGTGTTACACAGTTTGTAAAGTGGCCACTTAAACCAGCCAATGACAGGTCATAAGCCATGTAAATGCCAAAAATTCCACACTCCCTTCTAAAAAATGTTTTCCCTCAGTGTTGCATTAAGTTCAAATAGTTATTATTTAATTCAACTGTCTCGTATGATATTCTTTAAATATTTTTATATACTCGTACATATTTTTAGTTTTTAATCTGTTCATTGGTTTGTTTACAGAAAAAAATTATATAGTCGTGAAAAACATTAATTAGAATTATACACATATTATAATTTAAATTGTTTATAAATACACTTTAGTTTTTCCAAATGGATAAAATTTAAAAAAACAAATAATAAAACGAGTAAAATGATGTCGCAAGCAATAGTTATGCGAAGATGGCCTGCCGTTTATTTCTGGGACAGCGTCTCGGTCCTTTGCCCAATTTCTGTTCACACAAGAACAGTAGATCCAATGCTGGGACGGGGCAATATTGTATTGTCCTCATGTGAACTTTACTAAAAAAGTGAACTCTGTAATTGCTAAAATCGATCGATTCTAAATTGATGAAATCGCCTAGGCATAATAATCCAAGAACACCATTATACACAAGAAAAGTTACAAAAGTCGTTATGTTAATATTCCGGTGATGGAGAAAATACGTCTCGGATATATTAAAGAAGCCTCTATTATGTTTTCTCGGCATTTAGACATACAAATGGCAAAAAACGAACAGGTGCGAATAATGTTAGCTGTTTACCTTCAAATAATGTATGTGTTTTCTTAAATATGACAACAGTTTTAATTTAAAGCTTGACAACTGACATTAGTACAAACTGACATTAGTTGTCATATTAATGACCATATTACCTTAAATTATCATGATAATATTGTAAGTAATCAAAAGTTTATCTCATTGTAAAATTACTTACAAGATGTTAAAACTTCGAGTCATCACAAAAATACAATAATTTATTTCACTGTTTTTACAATGTACAAAAGTTTATTGTCTCAGGTTCCGACTTGCTATTAAAGGACCTTTTGGTTACATATGTTTTTTTATTAAATGTTGCTTAAATAATTCAAATTCTTACTTTAATTAATTTAATAAATAGAAACAAATATAAATTACATAGAACTAAAAAATAATAAAGAAATATAATTGAAATCAAAACAGGCAAAATATTACATCAATGAATCAATAGCCCAGATTCGTATTCTGAAACGGAGAAGTTTAAAAATATATCATGGCCCCTTAAACGAATTTCATAATTAATAACATAATTTTCTTTCCGCACATGGTGTGAAAAAAAAATGAAAATGGAAAATTTAAATGTAGAAATGATATTTGTTTCATTTTCGAACAAAACATTGTTCACAAAAATATTTATCACGTAGATTAAATGTCTTTAACCAACACTTATCCGTAAGAATTTTTTATCGGGTCAGTGATAGGGACATATTACGTACAAGAAATACCGATAAAAATATATCAAATGGATTTATTATAATCAAGTGTTTTTTTCAAATCAATATGGATATTGTGGAGGAATGTTTTCATGTATAACTTTAAAAAAGAAAATATTAAAAATGATGTCACTAGAAAAATACGACATGTTTGGCATTGACAGTTGTGACGTCAAAATTTTTTTAAATTACTTTTTCCTTAAAAGACGGTGTTCTTTAAAATTTGAATCGTTTGGAACGAATTTAAAAATGAACATAAATCGTGACGTATTAAGGGCGTGGCCAATGCAATGAGTGTTTTTGCGGGAGTTCATAATTACAAATTTAAAAATATTTTTTATGCTACTAATTAGAAGCAAAAAAATATTTTTTTTACTAGACAGTATTTCATAGACCCTTATTACTATAAAAATGCTTTTTAAAAAGTTATATTTCCCTATTATCAAACAGTGCGACTATTGTGATTGAGCTGCTGAATACTGAATATAAAGCCTTTTTTGAGCTTAATACAACAGACAACTCCCAAGAAAAAAAAAATTGACCATTAGCTGGCGTTTTTATGGTGTAGTAGTCAGCGCGTTCCCTGACATCAAATATTTATTTGAAAAAAAATATTTCATAATTCCTGGACTGGCATCATCTTACCTTCAGGTAACAAAAGAATAATTAAAAACGATGAACAATTGATATACTAATACACTGCCCTATGCACCATTGGGTGCGGAAAGAGAATGATGATTTACGATTTTTTTTTATTTGGCGGAGGGCATCCATAAAAAATGCTGTTTTTTTTTTTCAAAACGTTTTTTACTGCTTTTTATATAATATTTTATCCACGTGAAGTGTCGTATATTAAAACTTCTCGTAAATTCTGCAATAAAATACCATCTGCTTTTAGAATAGCCCTACAAACGCCATTTTTCATTCAGAAACATTTTCACTTCTCATTCAGTCTATTCAACTACGTACGATAAATTTTCTTCTGTACTGTTTTATGTATTATGACGTCATCCGTCACGTTCTAATGCTATTTAAAGTTTAATCTCAGTGTGAAGTGAATTGAATATGGTTTTCAAATAAATATTTTGGCGTTTGCCTGCTGTAGAACAACATGCTTCCACGAGACCTTATGGTGCACAAGGCACTGTATAGTAACGCCAATGCAGCATATCTTGATTATCGGTTACATACCCTGCCTTAAGTCGATCCCGGAACTTAAAGCGTGTTTTCATTATTATTGTCATGTATTATTTTTTTTACAAGTGGAATTATACGAAGTGTTTTCATTATTATTGTCATGTATTATTTTTTTTACAAGTGGAATTATACGAAGTAGCTTTTCACGGCCTACGCTTTTTTTGGCATTGTGTTTACTTATCTATAGAAAACTTTAATGGCCCTATAATTTTGGTTTATTTGCAAATATTGTTTTTTTTTTGTTACAAAAGCTATTGTTTTCTTTTACAAAATAAAAATATATTTAAAAAAATAAAAAAATAAGCAAATGCGGCGACAACTACGCTTTGATATGGATCTGCTCGATTACTTTTTTCGAGATTTTTACTTGATAGCAGCTGTCAAGTCGATAACACTCTTCCAGGGTCTGGTTCTTTTTCTTTCACAGAACTGTATTCTTCATGTGCCTCATAGATATTTCTCGATCTTCCTCGTTTTCTGCATCCATCAACATTCGAATTATAATATAAATCCTTTTACCTCTTTCGCTGTCCATTCGTTCCACATGTCCAAACCAACGCAGCACGCCTTTCTTGATTTCCTCAATCATGCTAGTCTCAGCCTTACATAGTGCATAGACCTCATTATTTGCGCAATTCTCATTCATCGTTTTACCACGCGTTTGCCTGAAAGATCGCATTTCGACAGTATTCAGCCTAATTTCATCATTGTTTTTCCAATTCTGTACTTCACTCCCATACAAAAAGTTCAGCGCGAGCACTCTATTGTGAACTGCTTGTTTTGCTTCCTATGATCACTTGCCAAGGAAAATTTAAGGGCGCCGTTCACCCTTTCCCTGACACTCCTCTTTCTTCTAATATAGTTCTTAGTCTTTCTGTCTCTGGTACTTACTTAAACTTCCCAGATCCACAAATTCTTCTGCTTGATAGAATATCTCCGTTCACAATGATCTTACATTTAGTTAAACTTACATTCAACAATATTTTGAGTTTGTCCAAATTTTTGTAGACAAGGACTGGATTCAACTCCCTGGGGAGCTGTTTATATTAACATATTACAACAGAGATGAAGAACATTTAAGAAACGGTAATATAGAAGTCTAGGCATCTACAGGACTTATGACCTGTCAATGGCTGGTTTAATTGGCCACTTTACACACTGTGTAACATTCACCATTCTGCCTATATTTGAACATCTATATTCCTTCAATTCTTTCATCTGTTGATGTTTGTAAAGTTAAAGAGCTGAAACCTTTATTTATGCAGCTGAGATTCATCTAATTGAATTATTTCACCTACATACTAGGCAACGCCTGAAAATGTTATTTTTCCAATTTGTATACTTCTTCATGGACCAGGTAATTTATCAACAATATTTTGAGTTTGTCCAAATTTATGTAGACAAGGACTGGATTCAACTCCCTGGGGAGCTGTTTATATTAACATATTACAACAGAGATGAAGAACATTTAAGAAAAGGTAATATAGAAGTCTAGGCATCTACAGGGCTTATGACCTGTCAATGGCTGGTTTAAGTGGCAACTTTACACACTGTGTAACATTCACCATTCTGCTTATATTTGAACATCTATATTCCTTCATTGACAGGTCATAAGCCCTGTAGATGCCTAGACTTCTATATTACCTTTTCTTTAATGTTCTTCATCTCTGTTGTAATATGTTAAAACTTACATTCCGTTAAAAAAATCACTATCGATTTATCAACATTATTTTGCAAATTGTTTTTCTTGCATACATCATAGACATTTGTTAACGGGTCTTTTTTTTGCTAACAAAAAGCATGGCATCATCAGCATACAACAAATAGACAGTTAAATTCACCCATTTTTGCTCCTATTCTTTAATCCTTCAGTTCTTTCATACATTTATCCATATATGTTTAACAACCAAAAAGACATTACACATTCCTGTTTAATTCCTTTAGGAATATCAAACTTCGATGTAAATGACTCATTTACTCTCACACATACTGTGCTGTCCTTATACAGTGACGCAATTACCCGTATTAGGTTACCATTTACTCCATACTCCGATAACCACAATTTTTCTCCATCAACGCTTTTCGCAGATCGACAAATGTGCAAAAAATTACATGTTTTGATTGGTAATTAGTATTTTAACCCTCTGTTCTCTGAACATAGATTAAGTAGAGTTTTGAACGTTTTTTTTTTGATTATGTTATTTATAGCTTGAAAACGATTACGAATTTTTCCTGTTTATTTTTTTCATAACCCCTTTTTATAGTCGGCCTTGTGGTGTAGTGGTCAGTGCATTTAACTAGCATGCAAAAAGTCTAAGGTTTAATTCCAGACATGTTTGACTTAAAATACTCATTTTAAAGGTTAATTTTAGATTATAATATTTCATAGTCTCTGGACTAGCACCCGAAACGTAAGACAAATGTAAAATACCTTCTTGTTACAAAAATGATCAAGATTCGCTGCGATTTTTATAGCAATGCAGTGCTCTATGCACCATTAGGCGCAGAAAGAGAATGATAGTGATAGTAGAAATAAAATTTGGCACAAATTGTACAGTCAGGGAATTGCAATTCTTGACGATATATTTACAAAAATAAAGGAAAAACCCGCATTATAATCAAACCTCAAAAATATTTGAACAAAAGAACTTACATGCTAGCATTAGACCCGGAAAAAGGTTTCTATTAGCCTAGGGCTCTATCCCACTGTTTTTCAAATTGAATTTTATGCCATCTTTGCCTGCCCACATGAGAATTTGCGCAGATAATACAAAAACTAAATAATATTTATTCTCTCAGACAATCAGCCTATGGGTGCTTAATTGTGTCAGTAGGTGTAACAGTGTGATATTAATTTGGGTACCTGGACACTCAAACATCGTGGTGGACGGTAACGAGGCAGCTGATGAATTGTCAAGACTGAGAGCTGAGACAGCCCCAATAGGTCCTGATCCCTACTGTGGGTTGCCCAAATGTGGTCGTTGTAACGATCTATCATGGGCCAGGAAGCAAGGCGTAATGCTTTGGCAAAAAATACCTGCTTAACACCATGCGAAAAAACTAATAAAAGGGGACTCGCGAAGATTTTTTTCTTGTATATTTTTTATTGTAATTTACATGTTGTTCCACCAAGAAATGTAACAAAAAAACTTAATCTATTTTATAAGCTGGTTTTGCAAAAACGCCGGGCTGAAGCTTAAAAACGCGACATCTGTAATTTTACATATTTGAGGGTAAGTTTATTAAATACGAGCTGAACCCGGAAATGCTTTGCTATTGCTAGATTTTAGTACATACTCGTATATATATATATATTGAATGAACACAATCGAAGTTTGATATCAATTATTGTATGTAGTCCAAATAAAATATGTACGTATACATTATTGTTTTTGTGTATCGGTTTTCATAAACTGTGATGACTGAGAATATTGATAAATAGGTATTTGAACATTGTTTTCCTGTCACTGTCTTGCGGTGCCTCCCCGATACTGTGCGAAAAAGACAGCTGCATCTCAGACCTTTTGTTAAAATAGACTAAATCGATGTTTCGTTGTCCCGTTTTCCGCACTCCAAAAGTCAACCGATTTTGTTATTTTTTTTTAGACAAAGTATTAGAATAACATTTTCTGTACGCTACGTTTTGGGTTTTTTTTTAAATAATTGGTATACCGTGTGCTCGAAGGCAGCAGATAAAACTGTGTTTAGTTCCCACTATAAACAATTTTTGTAAAAAAACGAAACAATATGGAAACGTCAATAGTAAATACTTATAGTTTGTAAAAAAAAAAACACTACTCTAGTGCCATAATCCAGAGAAAAAATACGGGAATTCGTTTGTACGAAGAAAAGATGGACCGCGTTACCTCTTAAGATTAAATATTATTAAGTAACTTACAAAACTTTACTTCATAATGCTTTTATGTAAAAATAGAAACTGGTTCGGTGTGCTCAATTAAAACCATCTACATATAATTACACAAAGACGCACTCAGAACCCTCTAAAATTATGGCATATAACTTATGCCCAAACGCTCAGTCTTGCCTTCCGTGAATTTAGTAGTTCTTTAACCGCCAGCCGGGTTTCGACGTAAGCTTGACATTTAATTCGAAACCAAAATGCTTGGTTGAGTTGTGCGAGCGTGTAAAAACCGTTCGGATAAATGTAAAAAAGATGGAGTAACTTTTCATGGGTCAGTGGGTACCTAGGTACTTCTTTATGATTGAATTCCAAAAGTTAAAATAATTCATTTTCAAATATTTAATTTAAGTAGGTACCTAGTACTTGTTTATAGTTGAATTCCAAAACTGTAAACAATTCATTTTTAAATATGTTTTTTTTTTGAAAATGTCAAACTCTGCTCTATTTGCCATCAATGGTTCATTTTGTGTAAGAATCTGTTTTTCAAAAATGTATCAAATGTCAGTTATTATTTAAGCATTACAAAAGAAAAAAAATTAAAATAAGTTAATATGTGGAAATTAAGAAATTGTAAGGAAATTAATCAATTTAGTATCCATTGAAAATAATTGTTTTTTGTAAACGTCAAAATACGTTTTTTTTTAATATGCAAAAAACAACATTCTCCAAATTTTTCAAAATACTTAGGTATGCATTTAAGTCAAATATAACCCTGGAAATTAAATTTAAAACACATATCTGTTTCTAACTATTTTTTAACTCAGCATATTGAAGATGTTATTATTTATAAACATTGAGGACGTAAATTGGAAAATTTTGCAAAAAAAAGCACGTAAATCTGTCAAGCCATTTTTTAGTTTTTGCGAGATAAATAACGGCGATTAATAAATAGATAGATGATACATAGTTCATAAAATAAAATAAATATTTAGCCGCTAAATCACCAGTTATAGCAGCTGTGTTGCTTCTGTAGGAATGATGAGAAGTGGTGTATATCTGAGCCTTAACTAGACGTTCGATGAGTCATAAAATATTATTAAAGGACATCGATAAATAAAAACAAAACCGGACTCTATGTACCTACGCTATTGTACAGCGTACGTATTAATTATGCTTCCTTTGCGTTTATTAATAAATTAGATTCTAATCATAAGAAGAAGTGTGAGGAATTGCGAAATTCAACACCTCGATAAACAGAAGTACCCTCGCGACTTGAAATGAGTAATCTTTAGGGTGGGTGCCTTATTAATTTATAATGAATAATATTATGTGTTGTATTACATTATTATGTATGCTGCTTCGTCGCACAGGAAAACTTTGTTTTCTCATTTCGAGCACCGTGTTTTTAATATAACATTATAATTAAAGTGAGTAACTTTTCCACACAAAGACAGTGACTTTATTAGGAGATAAGAAACATAACGTTGAATTTTATTATGTGACGGTTTTATACAAATATAGACGTAACTGGCGTGTCATGTAATAGATTGCGATCTTTTCATTAAGAATAACATAATATTATCATTTTCCTTTTTTAAATACGTTCTACATCAAAAGTAATTTTACGCAATATTGAATGTAATTTGACTGTTTAAATTTATTTCAACAGAGAGGGAAGAAGTTTTCGCGAAGGTAATATGGAAGTCTAGGCATTTACAGGGCTTATGACCTGTCATTGGCTGGTTTAAGTGGCCACTTTACACACTGTGTAACATTCACCATTCTGCCCATGTTTGAACATCCACATTTCCTCAACTCTTCCATCTGTTGACTTTTGTGAAGTAAAGGAGCTGAAACCTTTATCACGTGGGTGAGATTCATCCGGCTGAACCAAATCACCTACTAGGCAACGCCTGGAAACAATTTTCCAATTTTTATACTTCTTCTTTTACCAGGTAGTAATTCAACAATGTTTGATTATGTCCAAATGCTTGCAGACTGGCTGGATTTCCTCCCTAGGGAGTTGTTCGTATTTAAATTTATTTCAACAGAGAGGGAAGAAGTTTAACAACTCCCTAGGGAGGAAATCCAGCCAGTTTGCAAGCATTTGGACATAATCAAACATTGTTGTAATTTGACTGATTTATTTTTATTTTATTAGGTAATTCAACAAAGATACACACAAGAAAACATACAATTTGAAAGCATTCGTCGATACAATTTTACATGCATATATATCTTCAATTATAGAATTACAAAAAAATAGGTTTATATATTTGTAATACATATTTTTGAAAAAAAATTAATACAGTTTACTTATTCAATAAGATTTATTCCTAAGAGATTATTCGCAATAGCAGAGAGAGTATCATGAAAAGTGACAATTTTATTGTTTCGGCAGTATATATTATATTCCCGACACATGCGTAATTTTACATTAAAAAATAAACTAGATATGTTTCGATTGGTGTGTCGACGCAGCTTCCTATGCACCATTAGGCGCTCAAAAAGCCTAAGGAATTAATAAAATATTAATTTATTACCTAACTTCGTCGAGTTTTTATTTTATTTAAAAATCATTGAGTTTTGATTGATTTTGTTAACAAATGTGTTAAATAATATTTTCTAATTTATTTTGGCTATGTACAATAAATTTATCAGAATCGTTATTCCGTTTTTCGCACCTCAAAACTGAACAAATCGTGGCTATTTTTTTAAGAAAGGGTATCACAATAAAATTTTCTATCTTGGTATTTTTTCCGTTTTTAAAAATTATTTATTATTTTCTTATTCCGTGCTTCCAAAGACGGTAGATAAAACTGAACGCTTTTATGGGATTTTGGATGGTCTTAACCTCCATAAGAAACCATTTATCAAAAAAGCAAAACGGTAGAAACACGTCATTATTAAATATCTGCGGGGTATTAAAAATCACTACTCAGTGCAATATTCCAGGGAAAAATTCGTTTGTATGAAGAAAAATCGGAATAAGTTATTTTTTTAAGCTCCTTAAAACAAAAGTTATAAACATGCAACGTACAGAATAATCGACAAATAAATACAAAATTGTTTTTAATTGAATCGGCATTCACTTCGTAACACTTCATCATAAATTATGATGAAAATAAAACTTTGTTATTAGTGTTACACAATTTTATTATTTTACAAGAACACAACTAAAGTTTCGGGAGAGCACTCTTCATAGTAAACACGTAATAGTAAAAACGCACATCGACGGGTGATATAAAACTAATATAGTAAACACGGAATATTGTTCACAAAGTTATAGAATTTAAACCAATAATAAACTAATTAATCAGTGAAACTTAGAGCAGGAGGGTTTTTTTTTCTAAAGTACAGATATAAAAACATGATCAATGAGGGACAGGACATTAAGTCGAATTTATTTCTTAAAATTTAGTACATAAGTGGAAGATGCAATAATTAAGTCTAAGATATAACGTGTGGGAAGACATCGCTCGGCTAAGAGCGTTAACAGACGCGGGTCTAAGGGGGTGAGTGAGGTGAGGGGGGTCGCAAAGGGAACATAGTAAAAATAAAAAAAACTCTCCTGCCCTTAGTTTCACTGATTAATTAGTTTATTTTTGGTTTAAATTCTATGACATTGTGAACAATATTCCGTGTTTACTATGTTAGTTTTTTATCACCCGTCGATGGGAGGAGTACTCTCCCGAAACTATAGTTGTGTTCTTGTAAAATAAGAAAATTTTGTAACACTAATAACAAAGTTTTATTTTCATAATAATATATGAAATTGTTGTCTATTGGTCCTTGTGTTTTAATTCTACATTTCTAGGTCAACGGTTCTTTTAGTTTCACCCACTTTTCTTCTTTAACTGCCATTTTATAATCTCACCTTACGTTAGAACAACCTTTCCAGTACTTCGTGTTTGTCAGACTTCACGTATTCCTAAGCATATCACATCACCTTTACATACGACTGTACTTTGGCATTTATAAATAACCACAAACGTTTCAAGAGTTTTTTTTTAGGTTTGCTTAAAAAAAAGGAAATATTTGCGTTCTTATGATTTACCCAAATATTTAATTTTGAGGGCCATTTTCAACGAGTTGTAAATAACTCACTATTAGAAAATGGGAATCGAGTTGGGGTAGAGTGAGATTCGAACCATAGACTTTTGGTCCGTGAGTCCGAGACACTAGCCACAGGACCACAACCCGATCGATTCTTTTGATCTGAAATGACTTATATACTCAAATTTAAAAAATGCAAACGGAATCTTTATTTTTGGATCTAACCATGTTGTTCGCTAGAAAATGATGATTGATGGATTTGTTTTCATCAAATGCTATATAGCATCCTCGTACGTCATCTCACCTTGTTGATATACATTGTCTAGAATAGTTTATATTATTGTCATCATCAATGAGTTTATTGAAATTAATTTTTCATAGTATTACTTTAGTTCTATGTTCGTTAAATCAAATTAACAGTTACGCTGATTGTCCACCAAAAAGATTTAAACGTCATCAAGTTATGATAGAGCGGGATTCGAACTGCCGACCTCTTATCTACGAAACAGAACACGTGACTACAACCTAACGAATAATGTGTTTATGTGTAGAATAAATAAATATGTGTTTCCAGCTGGCTATGTTTTTATAATGGCCAGGATATTATTTTCCTCCATGTATGATTCTACAAAGGCTGGAGTCTCAAAGGCAAATACCATATGGAGAGGGGTATTGAAAATTTTGAAATTTCACTCAATACAATAAGGTTACATTGCGCTAAAGTGGAAATTGAAAGGGTGGCTGGGTGACTTTTGGTTTGTCGCAAAGGTTTGATAGAAAACTAGAATAAATCTCATCAAGTTTTCCAATTGCTGTAAAAATGTGGGATATCTAAAAGAACTGGTCGATTTTTAACTCTAAAATGAATTGTTTTTTTTCGCATTATAATTGCTTTTGTAGGAAGAATTAAAATTAATAGATTATTAACAAAATAACAATATTTTCATCAACTACATTTTTTATGGTAATGTGATTATGTGTCGACTGTCTGATTATAGGATTAGGGAAACCAAACATCTTTATTTGTGTTAATATCTTTTTGTTATAATTATTATTGGCTCTACCCGACCGAGTTTCTCCAGGATATACTTGGCTACAACAGTTTAGAGACTAGAAGGAATGTGTATTTGACTACACACTTTTATCGATTGTTGCGCGGTATGATCGATAATTCTGGGATTATGATGAGCATTGGTTTGTATGTTCCTGATAATTACCTAAGACAGCGTCAACATAGATTGTTTCATATTCCGATATACACGATCAACCTGCCTATGGTTATGCCTGTTGAAAGATTTACCGCTATGCTGAACAACATCGCTCAGGAGCTCAATCACAGATGGCTATCGACATGCTAAAAAACGTGCTAAGTATTTGAGCGATCACCACGAACAATCATGAACACGCTGAAGTTAAAGCGGTCGCGTTGCAAAACGAAATTCAACTTCGGTCAGTTCAAGAGGATTGGTTGAATCTCGCACAGGAACTTATCTATGGCGTTTTGCAACGCGACCGCTTTAACTTCAGCGTGTTCATGATTGTTCGTGGTGATCGCTCAAATACTTAGCACGTTTTTTAGCATGTCGATAGCCATCTGTGATTGAGCTCCTGGATATTAATCTGTTCCATGTATCCGAAGGGGTTTTCCGGAGCAGAATTCTCCTACTACTTTGACATGAGTCTCTTTCATGTATTTTTTTTTCTTTTTTTATAATATGTACGTATTGAATCTATGTTTGTAATGTATATGTTACATTTAAATAAATAAATTGAATTGCAATTGAAGTATATTGAATTCTTCAATTAAATACATAAGATGACTATTCTTAAGTACCCACCAAAGTTACGCTGTGTAACATCCACCATTTTTCTATGTTTAAACATCCATATTTCATGTTCTAAAAGTAGTAAAATAAAAAGTTTAAATTGTTTTCAGGCGTTGCCTAGTATGTGAAGTAATTTAATCAGATGAATATTTTCACAACAGAAAAGATTTCCACTTTTTTTACTCGGCAGGTGGAAGAATTGAATAAATACAGATATTGCCAAAATGGTGACTTTTACAGTGTGTAATCATCATTTTCCCTTTCCGCACCTAATGATGCATAGGGCACTGCATTGATACACCAACCGCAGCGTACCTTGATAGTTTTTGTTACATAAAGGTAAGATGATCAGCCTTACGCTTCAGGTACCATTCCAGGGACTTATAAAAACATAATTTAATAAATATTTCATATTAACTATGTCAAGAATTAGACCCGAGACCTCTTGCATGGTACGCAAATGCGCTGACCTGTTCACCACGAGGCCGACAGGTATAAATATATATACATATTTATAAATAATAAACAGTAAAATAGGAAGAAAACTAATAATGAAAAAAATATTTAAAAGAATTTAAAACTTTGCTCTTGTAACGTCACTATTGCAATTTTTACATGTTTTTTAAAAAAATGACAATATTACTAAATTTATAATTTATAATATAATATATAAGGAGCATTATTTCATATCAACCATTTTGGAAAAATTAAATTACTATTAAATCTAGCTTATTTTTTTAAAAAAATTTATACGTATATCGTTTTATCAGCGAACTTTTGTTTTCTAAAATAACTTCGCGTGTGACGTCAGAGGTTCCGCCTATTCATGATCAGTTCTTCCCATTGGTCCATTCGTGGCAAGCAAACCGGAAATCTTCCATAACTCTTTCATCATTGGTTGGTTCATATGACTAGTGACGTCGTTCAAAATAGTTCTTTTTTGTCAAAATAATGTTTTTTCTATCGTACAATTTTTACCGCGCGCTAGAAAACATTTATGGCTGAAGTTCGTCATTCAAATACACAGACACCCAAATACCAGAGACAAAGAGAACCGGTTTAAATTAAACTCAACGTGGTTTTCGGCACTTCACACGATATAAATGACACTGAATGGCGTCTACTGGCTGACTGCAACACAGTACAAATTACTAATACATTAACACAAGATTTTTCTACACGACACGTAGTTAACTCTGAAGATGGCTCTTGCAACGGTAGTCGAAACGTCGGAAAAAATCTAAATTGCACGGGATCACTCAAAAAGACGATACATACGTAGATACAGTTTTAGTTTTTTTTAGATTGAAATAACAAAGACAAAATTACAAATGTTTTGTACATACATAATTCTCACATTTATACCTTCTAATATAGTGAAAACTCGTGTTTATTCGTTTTAAATTATTTTTATATGTGTATGTACATATAATATTTTATTTACATTTCATTTATGTTATCTTAAACAGATTCCTTTAAATTAGATATTGTATTCTAAAAGATACACAATTTTCTTCTGTATGGAGTTCAGGAAAGACGGGTATCATGTGTTTTTTTTTAATTTAAATTTAAATGTTTTGATATTTGTCGGCCTCGTGGTGTAATGGTCAGCGCGTTTGCCTACCATGCAAGAGGTCTCGAGTTCAATTTCTGACATGGTTGACATGGAATATTATTTAAAAGGGTGTTTTTACACTAGAAAATTTATAGTCCCTTGACTGGCACCTGAAGCGTAAGACTGATCACCTTGCCTTCATGTAACAAAAATGATCAAGATACGCTGCGATTGGTGTACCAATGCAGTGCCCTATGCTCCATTAGGTGCGGAACGGGAATGATGATGAATATTTGCTATTGGTTTTAAGATTTCTGGAAGATTATTAAATAAAAACTCTGAAAACATTAATCATGATTTAAAGCTGCAATTTTATTTTTTTTGCATATATTTGATATATAAAATAACATTTTATACTTACATTTATAAAAAAGGAAAAATTTTGCAAGGAAAAAGGGGGTAGGTTATTTTTTCCCGCAATGGCTAGTCGGGATTTCTCTGGATTATAAAGCACATATATTCTGTTTAAGCTAATTCCACTTTCACCGTCTTACATTTAAAACTTCATTTCCTAGAATTCCAAAATGAGAAATTCAACGGACTTCGTGGTTTTAACATCGTATTCTTAGCAAAAGAGGTTTAGAGAAACACGCTATGAAAATTATTATTTATATTTAACACACTAGCTTTTTATTCTCAGTCTTTATTTTCCTCGTCTATTTCTAGAATGCATGCAGTTGTGGAGACTACAAACATCATTCAAATTATGGAAGAAATTACATTTACATTCTGAAAATACAAAGTATAAACAAAACAAAAAAAGAACTCTTCTGCTTGGACAAAATTAACGCAAGTACATCATTTATTTTTTTTACTACCAAATAAAACATCTCTCTATATTTTACGTTCTAAGTCAATTTAAACTTAAATTAACTTAAGGCATTATTATTCTTAGCATTATTTTATACACATGCAATTCTTAGGGAGTATGAACTAAGTTTTCTATTGATATTTTGCACAATTTTTAATATAACCTTAGAGTAATAATGCGTACCCTAGAGAGACGCCCTATCACTATGTTTCATAGAATACAAGCGATGTTGGCTTGTTGGTTAGCAACCAATTAGGAACCATTTTGTTTTATTTAACAACATAAACATAACGGATCGATCGGATACTTTTGTAGCTGTGCTTGGCTTTGTTTGTAAATAACTGGGATATTTACGTTATAATAAATAAAAATAGACTATGGTGAATCGCGGTATGTTTGGTTGCAGCAGTAGGAGCGTCAAAGGCGTTTAAAGAGTTAGGTTTCACAGGTAATTGATTCCGAATCCCCTGGTTTACATTGATTTTTGGCATTTATTGTTCCGACACGTGTATTATGTTGCTTAAAAACTTTCCTTTTATCAACATATTTACTTCAAATACTATTTTTTCTCAATTTAGGAGATAAATTTGTGAATTAAAGTATGTGTACTGTTGATAATGACATTTGATTATAGGAAATATGTCAGGGCCGCACTAGGCCTCTACATAAAGAAGGCGAATTATAAAAAAAATATTGGAATATCCCTGCAATGATAAGTACACGGGTACATATTTAAAAGTAATTACAATGCAAATTAATATCCATTTGGCATAGAATGGGTTTCCCTGCGTTTGGGCTCCTCTCGAGGTTACGCATTATTACTCTGAGAATATAACCTATTATACAAAGTTCCATTGTATTGGGTGCTTATTAGGTGTTTATATAAGAAGTGTCTGTTTATTTCCAAATTTAAAAATAATCACCAAAAGTTTAAAAAAATGGTGAAGATAATAGTCTGTCGCAAGAAAATTGCTTGCTTAAGATTTTGTGTTTGCTTTTAAGTTAAATGTATTATTTAATTATGAGAGCCTTAACCACGCTTGCTTTCTTTACAAGGCGTCAGGTTCTCGACGTCCTGGACGTCCACAGCTGACTGTTCGTCCGCAGTTTATGTCAGAACTTCGGGTTGACAACCGGACTTGGGAAGATGCAAAGGAGTGGGCAGCCAATAGAGATGCATGGAGACTCTTTCTGGATACCATATGCCTCAACTAGGGAGCGGACATGGAATGATTGATTTTATTGATTATTTTATTTGATTACTACCCTTAGAAATATAATGTTAAGTAGACGAAAATGGGCATTTTCACCCTGAATTGTTTTTTAAGGAATGACCCGCCAAGCCTCTATTTTGAGGATTGTCAGCACGTGGGAAAGATGAAATATGGAAGGAGATGATAAAAAATACACCACAACACCCAGACCAATTGAGAAAGAACTATTTCTTGGATTTTTTTCTTGCAACTGGCGGGAATCGAACCCGCGACGCCAGTTTCACAGTTGGCCATCTAACCAACTGCGCCACGGCGCCTGTCTAATTTGATGTGAAATAATGAAGGAGAATACGACGAGAATAAGACGCTTGACTCACATACGAAAGGTCCCGGATTCGATTCCCGGTGAGAACACAGAAAAATAAATGTGATTTTTCTCAAGCCACGGTGTTCTGTGATGTAATTCACATCTGTAACTGGGCCTCCTGGCCTGTCGTTGTGCAAAAAAAAACATTATTACATATTATATTTTTATTGCATTCTCTTGTTTTTTTCATTTGGAAAAAAGGGACTATACTTATGTTAACATCAGCAAATTAGTCAATTATTCATAGCATCTTCACCGAACGCTGCGCAAATATCGCGAGCATCCTTGATTTTAGAGAAAAGATTTTTTGTACTAATTCCCTGTAGCACTGAACATCCTCAATGGTGGAGTTGGAGTTGGGGGGCCATTTTTAATCCATAAGCTAGATCCGCCTAGTGTTGGAATTATCATTTTTACGTTTTTTCACCAACACGTGTACACATTATTAGATCTTCGAGCCGATATGAAAACATGTTCGATTTTTTTTGAGGTTGAAATATTTTAGGCCGACAGTGAACATCTTAACCTTAAAACTGGATGAGAAAAATAAATATCAAATTGAGTTACGCCACAATTTCAACATTGTGAACAACAAAAAAAAACAAAATACCTTCCTTTTACAAATCAAATACGTTTACTTAGTAAACTTTACAAACGTTAACTTATTTAATTAATTGTGCCAATAAAATTTAACAATGAAAAAAAGGTATATTCCGGTGTTTTCGACTTGTTTATTTTAATTTACTAATGTGACAGTAACCTCTTCGGGCCACGGGTATCGTACATGATACTTGCCATTTTATGCCTAAGAAATATTTCCTTGACATTTTTCCCGTTTTAACAAAATATTCAACTACTATAGATTCCTACTTTATAGATCGGTAAGGTTTGTACCGAGTTGATATTAGTTTGAATTAAATTTTGCAGTTGAAACATCGTGAATTTTAGGTGTCAATTAGTTGCTGAGAAAAAATGCAGGAATGTAGTCAATTCATAATTTTAATAGTCTAATTTTTATAAAACCTCTCTTTTATTCAATGTTGTATTGATAACTGGTGAAAACGTATAGATTCATAAGTTTTTATTGGACTTATAGAAATTTAAAATCGAAGTATCATAGGTGGGCCACTATGACAAATTTTCGTTATTTTCGTTTCGTTTCTGTTTTCATTTAAGGGTTCGTTGAAGACGAAATCGAATCTGAATTACTGCTTTTTAAGGACCTGTATGAACTTGATTTTCAATGTGATTATGGTTTAGCTAATGAGAATCATTTATAAGTGTTAGACGTCCGAAGACTTCTAGGCCCTCTTCATTTAAAAGGTAAAGAAAAAACGAATATGTACGATGGTCAAATCATGTCGGTGGAGTCTTGTTTATCTATAGTATATGACAAAATATGTACTATTAAATGGTTAGACAGTCAATCAATACACGTTGGTTCCACTTCATCCGCAATAGAATCTCTAAATCAATGTCGACGATGGTCCAAGCAAGAGGGTAGATACATCAGTACATCATCTCTACCATACATCATCATCTATATCATCTCTACCAGCCATGGTCCGATCTAATAATATCCATATGGGTTTTGTTGACTTATTGGATCGAGTCATTTCAATATACGCAATGCAAAATAGAACTAATTAATAGACTGTACAAGTTATTTATCCTTTCTTTGACTTTGATGTTGCAGCATCTTGCTAATAATTTTTTTATTTTTTTTTTATATATATTTGGACCCCTGTATTTAGTAGCCTTACGTGTCATGTACAAGGCTAAGGTACTCGGAAAAAAAAACGTTTTTGTTTGTCTTGGAAATGGGATGTTCGATCACTGATTTTGGTTTATTACCTTTGTGAGTCCAATCACTATTGTTGCAAAGTTCAAGAACAATGGCGCGTGATAACTACTTTTAACGACAGTATGAATATCTGTTAAGGATATTCCATCTTTCCTGAGTTCTGCTTCAAGATTATGGCGCTGCAAACTGAAAAATGGGCACTGAAATAACCGATGTTCTATACTCTGTGAAGAAATATCATCGCATGGACAATAGTCATCATTCCTTAATTTAAACCTATATAGATAACTTATCATAGCTCCGTGTCCGGTAAAAATTTGTGTCGTTTCGAAAGTACTTTGGTGATGATGACGGAAGTTTGCTGCATCAGCCAGCGTTGGAAAAAACATTTTAGTGATTTTACCTGTAGAAGAAGCGCGGTAATGATCCTCCCAACGCTGCTGCGTATTTTGTTTTATACAGCGTTTAGCAAAGCTAAGGAGAAATTCTGAGAAGAAAGGTGCCGTTCTTTTACAAGTTGTGGCTCTTGCTCTTGCTAATAATATAGGATGGATGCCTGACAACATCTCCACAAGAGAAACGTCCCGGATTGTTATGATTTGGATTATTATGATTGAGGATGTGGGTAATGTTTCTCTTGTTGAATTAGAATCGAGAGATTTTGTAAATGAAAATGAAAGTAAACATATTACAACAGAGATGGAGAATATTGAAGAGAAAATAATATAGAAGTCAAGGCGTCTACAGGGCTTATGACCTGTCATTGGATGGTTTAAGTAGCCATTTATTTATTTATTTATGTACGGAAATTTTCCGTCAACAAATATGTGGTATAAAGAATGCTTAAAAATAAAAATATAAAAATATCGAGTATGAAATATTAATATACTCGTACTATACACATTATAAATTACTTGAAATACATATTTATTTTTAAGAAATTATACAATAACAAAATATATTAATCAATCAAATTATAACTATTTCAACCCAATCTCCTGAAGTTTGTTTGCTCTTTTTGATAAAAATATGTTGGTCACTTTATTTTTTTAAGTAAGGCAGAGATAAACTAAATATATCAAAATATGATGCATATTCATTCCCGGTATTCTGTAATCTAAAAATAGGTGAGTTATATTGAGCTACCGTTCGAGAATTTTGACAATAAAATATTGTAGATGTTCTGCTTAATCTAGGTGGTAGATAGAATGAAATCAATTTCAGTAGATCAGGGGTATCAAACATTGGTTTTGTTATTTTATATAAAGTCGTAAGATCAGTCGATGTTTATTTAACACAATGTGTAACATTCACCTTTCTGCTTATATTCAAACATCTTTATTCCTTCAATTCTTTTATCTGTTGATGTTTGTGAAGTAATATGTTCAAATATTTGCAGAATAGTGAATGTTACACAGTGTGTTGAGTGTCCACTACCAGCCAATGACAGGTCATAAGCCCTGTAGATGCCAGGACTCTATATTCCCTTCTCTAAAATGTTCTCCATCATTATTGTTATATATTAATTTCAACAGCTGTCTAGGGGGTTTAATCAAGTTCTTGTCTATAAAAATTTGGACAAACTCAAAACATTGTTGAAAATAAAATTCATGAAAATTGTGAGATATTGATTATGCAGCCTTTACCAAACAAAAAAAATAGGAAAAAGGAGGCAATATATTTGCCAATTTGGTAAATAACAGGCTGAAGAATCTATCCAAATGCCATCTACCCGAGTTTAAAAGCTTGACTTTCGTTATTTGGGAAACGCGTCAACTTTTTTTATGCTTTTCCGTGGAGCGTAACTCTTTAAAAAAAATAATACTAAATTATGTTTATGTTAAAGATTTTTTTAAATATTGTAAAACTAAAGAAATTGTCTAATTTTGTTTTCTGTATACTTTTATTTTAATTTCAAATCACGTAGAAAAATAAATACAATAAAACGATAAGCCAGAGTCTCCAAGTATCACATATGATACCACCTCCCTTCCCAAACTAGCCACTAAAACTGGCTTCGGGCCCAAAGAAGTTATTCAAATGTATCTGAACATATCTTAACTAAGAAAACATAATGTAATTTTCTGTTGATATTTTCGTTCCTTGTAACCTTAAAAAAAATGAATGAATGAAAATAAAACATCTCAATTTATAGCAGCAGAGAGGGAATTTTTTTTTAGAGGGTATACGAAAGTCTAGGCGTTTGCAGGGTTTATTACCACTTTACACCCTATGTAACATTTACCATTCTTCCATCTGTTTATTTTTGTAAGGAGGTAAAAAATTTGAAACCTTTCCTGATGAAGGTAAGATTCGATTTATGATTAGTAGGCAACGTCTGAACCCCGATTACAATGGGAAGTCAACATTTATCATCAAGTTTATCTACAAAGTAAAATTAAGTTTTCTGTATTAAAAGTAGAATACTATTAAATTAAATTATAGATAACCAACGAAGATACATTAAATGTTCATGCAAATATACTCATTTTCGTACACAAATGTCGGTTTTTCTTCATAGACAGTCGAAGATAAATCTGTTAACTTTTCATTGTAATCGAAGCCCTGAAAACGCTTTTTCGACAAGCATTTTAAATGTTTATACTTCCATATTCCCTTCTCCAAAATGTTTTCCCTCTCTGTTGCAATAAATTTTTAGTCTTAATAACTCTCTAGGGAGTAAAATCCAGCATGTATACAAATATTTCGACATACTTAAAACATTGTTAAAATGAAAACAGTTGAAAAAATGTATTTGTATTTAACCACTTACGGACTTTTTTATGGCTACCAGTTTTGAGACTCTTCATCGTAACAGTTATTAACTAAGATGCAAATTCCAGCTTTCATCAACTTTCACATAGTTGCAAAAAAATATTTTATAAAATAAGTCTTTTTCGTCTCTACGGACACAAAAATTTATTTTTATTATTAATTCTGTCCTCCTAGTGATTCATAGGTCAGCGCGTTTGTCTACCATGCGAGAAGTCTCTGGTTCGATTCCCGACATGGTTGATATGAAATATTTATTCAAAAGGGTGTTTTCACACCTGAATATTTCATAGTCCTTGGACTGGTGCCTGAAGCGTAAGACTGATCATCTTACCTTCATGTTACAAAAATGATCAAGATACGCTGCTATTGGTGTACCAATGCAGTGCCCTATGCAACATAAGGTGCGGAAAGGGAATAATGATGATGATGCTATGTTTAGCGTCATATTTGTAAAAAATCACCTCAAGGGCGCTTTACAATTTTATACGTAAACTTACATTCTAACTAAGCTAACGTTACATATACTAATTTTTCTGATTTTATCATTGAGGATATGAAAAATAAAAGAAGTGAGATTTCAGTTGGGGTCTGAACTGGGGTGTTAATGATTCGCAAGCGTGAAAGCAATTGGTCCCAGACAGAGGGGCCGATCTCCAAACCTAGTGTTTTCATCTCCCTGAATCAAACGTATTTTCCTTAAGATCGATGTCGAGTTTTTATTTGCTTTTGATTTAATTAATTTAATTGTGAAGCGATGCACACAAAATTATAATTGTGGGTATGTATTCGATCATACCTTTACACTTTGTCAATTTGCTTTATAAATCGATTGTTTGTTTAATTAATTAGTCTATTCTACATAAATCCTTGGACACATATGAAGAAACATTGTTATCTTCACGCATACGAGTGTAAAACATATTTTTGAACAAGAGTCGAAATCGACTTTGAAATAAATATTTGTAAAAGATGTGTTTTGAAAACTAATAAAAAAAAGATTTTAATAAAAGCATATTTAAAGTTGTTTTTTACTGGATTTATTGGGCACTTTACACACTGTGTAACGTTCACCATTTAGTCCATGTTTGAAAACCCTTTTTTTTCTTTCATTTGTTGATTTTCGATCTCTTCTCTTGAAATTGATGAATCTGGGAATATAATGAAATACAGTGGAATGTCGATGTGAAACAATGTTTTAAAGATTGGTTTTAAACTGCAATATCTCACTTGGCTTGACAAGGATGACGCCAAATTTTGAAAAGCCAACTCACCAATCAGTAAAACTCACCGACTAAAACTTGAGAAGCCACTGGCGGAGTGGTTTCAAAATAACGAAAAAGATACAAAAAAAAAATTGGCTTTGTTCGATGGTCTATATATATTTACAAAGGTTTCATTTAAAAAAAAACTTCTTTACTTCCTCATTATATAAATATTTATTTACAATCGTGGGCAGAAAGGTAAATGTTGTGCAGTGTGTAAAGTGACCATTTAAATTAACAAAATTATTTAAAAAGTCTCTTTGAAGCGAAAATTTTTATTTACGATAAAAAGTACATTAAGATATTTTTTTTTTACAAAAGTCATTTGAGATCCTTCAATCTATTCGAGTGGGTGATTCAATTTATATTATATTATTATTTACTTAGGACGACTTTGAGACAATATTAAAAAATATTTTTTCTTTGATTTGCGGTTATATGATTGATAATAGCAGGTATTTTTAGATTCAATATCGATAGAGGAATTTCGGAATTCGTATTGATATTTCTCTATTTATATTGCGCTTTCTACTAAAAACAAAACCAGCAAGATTAAAGGAGATAAGGCCATGAATTATATTAAACATAAATACCCGTATATGCGAAAATCACGTATTAACTAACGCCACCAATTTGGAAAAACCAATGACCAGTTTCATTGATTTCACGGCATCTATGAAACTAGTATTTTTGTTTTAAAATAAAAATATTTGTACAAATCATTAAGGATAAAAAAAAATTGTACTATAACAGGCCAGCAAACCCAATTATAGTGGTGAAAATTACACAGAACACCCAGGTTTGAAAAAAACCATATTTATTTATGTTCTCACCGGGAATCGTACTCAGAATCTTTTATGAGAGTCAAGCGTCTCGATCAATCAGTCTCTCTTCGTGTATCACTACAGTTCAGAAACTCAGCTACGTTATTGACTACTACAAGTGTTTAGTTTGCATTCAAGCTCCCATCTCAGCCTATCGAACATTGGGCAGTATATTAGAAGGTGCTCTACTGTCTGCTCAGTCATGCCATCACATGGGTAGCAACTATCGTCTCACAGCCCAAAGCGATGCAGACATTCCCTCATGCATCCATGCCCCGAGATAGCTCGAGTTAGTTCATATTTAGGTGTTTCATGATTCCAAAATGTTTTGGCCTCGTCTGTGCTTCTCAAAAGTTACTTGATCCACTTATTGGCAGTTTTTTAGTCATATATTTTCCTTCACTCATTGGATTTATGTTTTCAAAAGAGCCACCTTACATGGCTTATTGGGACTTCATCAAAGTTCGGCCTCACTTTTTTTACCGTAGTAGCCTTGGCTAACTTATCTCCTCTCTCATTTCTAATTTCCACAACAACAACCCAGCAGAATCGAACATATATGCCACGTGTACTGAGAACATTGTGAAGTTTTTGAATGTTGCTTATAAATGGCATTCATGAAGTAAACAGATTTGATCGCAAGCAGTCCAAACATGCTATCGCTCTGAGTCGTGACGATTGCGGGACTAGTTATTTTTCTTTGTATCCATGCACTTTCAATACCAATCAGCTCTGCCTGGAAGACAGAACACTCATTTCCAAGTTTTAGTTTCCGCTAGCCTATCTCTTTGTGTTCTTTGTAGACAATGAAGGCTTCTCTAACATGTCCATTCAGTTTGCTGCTATCAGTGTAGATGTGGATTAGGCCAGTTTGGGTTAGTGATAGCGTATTTTTTCTCTAGATTCACTTGTATATAAGCACACTTAGCGGGATGTGGTAGTGAGCGATATTCAACTCGGCGCTGACATACACGGTCATTTGGAAGTATTTTGCTTACTCCACTACGTTTTTTTCATCCAAAGACACGATTTCAGAAATTTTGAGATCTGTGGGCTCAAGATCTGCAATTGTGAGAGCTGCATAAAAGAAATCGTTCTATATACCTTGCATATTTGTAATAGTTTTTGTAAGAATCTGAGTTTTCAAATGTTTTTTTACGTTTTATTGCAGCACCCCATACAGCCGCTGCGTACGTTATTACAGGAACTTTTATTATTTTATACATCTTATAATATTAAAGAGCTCTTTGGATTTGATCTTCTCGCTTCTCGTAGACCTCATCAACTAATACAGGGAGGGATGAAGAAGGGTTTGAGAAGTGAATATAAAATTAAAGGCATTTGATGGGCGTCTGATCTTTCATTGTCAAAGTGATCACATTACACTTAATTATATGATATCTACATTCAAACATCCAGGCAGAATGGTAAATGTTACACAGCGTGTGGTGAAATTATAGCTGAACCAGCCATGACAGATCATAAACCATGTTAATTCCTAGACCTTAATATTCCATAGTAAAATATTCTTCCACGATGTCGTAATTATATTGGTTCCCATGATGACCAAAAAGGAGAGCACATAAAAAGAACAAATGAAAAAGAGCTAGGTTTAATAAACATTGCAAAGACTTAGAAGATATTTAAATTAATATTTCATATAAATGGATTACTAAAAAGACAAGACAGGAAGCTAAAAAATATGTTTCATGTATAAGAAAATAATTTTAGTTTCTTGAAAATCCTTTCTCGTTTTATTGATGTAGGTATGTTTTTATTTTTTTATTTTTTTTATTTCTTTTGAATTTTTACACAATTGATGTGAAATTATGTACAATTACGTATAAACAAATAATACACTGACACTCTGGAACGTGCCTGTGGGCTAGTGGAGTGGCTATATCCATGAAAAATTATATATATATATATTAAATGTACCAACCTATTGTATAAACATTTTTGTTAACTATGTATTTGTATTTTATATTAGATTAAATAAATAAAAAAATAAAATATTAAAGGAGACATGGTCTGACTTCTCTTCATTTAAACGTATTTCCATATTTTCTTTCTGGATTATGGCACTTGAGCGATGATTTTTTTCACACTATAGATATCCTACCAGGAAAAGGACAATAGACCCGCCAAACTGTATACGTAAAACTGAGACCCTTCGAATTCGAGTATTGTCTATTATCTTGTTAAGCATAAAAATAAGTTTAAGAACGCTATCTTTGTTTAGTTTTTTATCGTTTACTTTTTGTGCTGTTACATGTTCACTTAATTGCCATACTTACTAGTTCCTAGCTCGATGTATTATTTTTGTGTTTTTTTTTATTGTTAACTTTTATAAATCATTCTTATGTTGCTGAAATTCCACTCGTCGATGCGCTCAGTAGGTGCAAGACTTGTTGTAATCTAACTTCTATTTCTTTAAATATGTTTTTTATTTCGTTTTTTTAAATATCACATAAACCCTAAACTTCATTGTCAAATAAAGAAAAATTTAAAAAAATGTAAATAGGGGCTAGATTTATTACTATCCATGCGCTCTGTAGCTGCAAGACGTGCTGTAATCTAGCTCCTATATATCATAATTGGAGACGAGTAACTAGAATCCCAACCGTCCATGCGCTCTGTAGCTGCAAGACGTGCTGGGATATTTATTTATTGTACAGCGTTCTTGAGGTGATTTTCACAAAAATGGCGCTTTATAAATTATCCAAACATCTATATATATATATATACGCCATTGGCGTGTCTCTATCATCAGGTTTTTTTTTGATAACTTGTAAATTATATTTATTTATTTAGATATACGCCCAATGGGCATTTTTAAGGACAAATATTTACATGGAAAATTATTATAAAAGAAAGTAGAAAGACACTTTGGTGTATAGGCTTGATGGGAGTGGAAGCGAGAGAGGGGTATTTATAATTGAATTTGATTCAGTGATCGTATGAAAGAAGACAACTTGTTTTCTCCTATTTACGGAGGAGCAAAAAATTAATGAACATTTCTTGTATACTCACGAACAGGCCATGCCTTTGTGGGATTTTTTTTTACTATTCTTACTGTTAATATATATTTTATTGCAATGTATTTGTTCTTTTTTTTAATACTCTGTTTTGCCTCTTATGAATATTGTTAAATAAAATTTTAAAAATAAAAAAGAAATCAAGGCTGGTATGTTTGTTACAGACCTAAGAACTCTGAGCGTATACCATCTAAAAAATCTAAATGAGCCTAGTTTTATCTACCGTCTTTATACGTATGGTACACAAAACAAAATTTGATCTTTAAATAAAAAAAATCAGTTCAGTTTCTAAGAGTGGAAAATGGGAAGACAAGACCTCGATTTTGTCCATTTTAGTTAGGGATAATCAGTCCGACTTGCAGTAGTCTTTTCTGCACAGTATTCGGATAGACATTCGCGAGAGAGTGACGGAAAAACTATATTCAAATACATATTCATCAAATCGCTCTACCGCCGTATATTCTCTTAAAGTATCGGGCTATTAAATACGGAGCATCTTCGGGTTTGACCAGTGGTCCCGTGAAGATTCAGATTATTGCAGTGATAAACAGTATCACATTCAAAACAAACAATACATTTACAACAAAAAAAATCCAATGGAGTAGAAATTTTCAAGTTGTTTGGTAAAATGACACATTCTGTTTACCAGCCCATATAATTCATTAATGGAAAACAAATCAGGTCGTGGTCACGTGGCTAGTGTCGCAAATTCACGGATCAGAGGTTCGAGGTTCAAATCTCACTCTGCCCCAACTTGATTTCTATTTTTTAATATTGAGTTATTTACAACCTTTTTTAAAATGGCCTCCAAAACTGAAATATTTTGCTTAATTAGAAGAACTTTAATATTTATTTTTTTTACCAATGAAAAATAATTAGAAAATATAACCATTTAAAATATTTTATTGTTACTAAGTGCAAGCAGGTAACACCTCTGTTCTTATTGCGTTAAAAGGGGTATTCCATATGATGTGGGAAAAAGGCGTAATTTTTTAATTTCAATTTATCACCTCTAATAATTGAATAATAGCTTAGAGTTAAAAAATCTGTAGATTTTTTTTATAAATAACGAATACTGACTTTTTTCTATGGAAACTATAACATTATACGTACGAGTACGTTCATTTACTATTTAGAAATTCCAACAGTCACAAATCTCTGTCCCACCAGTTACAATTTGTTTTTATTTTTCTGTTTTTTTCTACGACTTTTTCTTCAATATGTATATTTTTGAGTGATCCCTGTAAGTTGGATTTGTTTCGACGTTTTGGCTACCATTGCAGGAGCCATTTTCAGGGAAATCTGAGTGTTTTGTAGCAAAAAAGATTTGTTTATGTACTAGTAATTCATACCGTTTCGCAGTCGGCAGCAGGCACATTTCATGTCAGTTTTGTAGTGTGTAGTGCCGGAAATCATGTGAAGTTAAATTTCAGCCCGTCGCGCGTCATCTAAGTTTATATTATTTTAGTGTTCACTACACACTACAAAAATGGCGCGGAATATGCATGCTGTCGTCTGCGACATGGTACAAATAACTAGTTCATAACACTTTTTTTTTTTACAAAAACACATAGTTTACCCTAAAGATGGCTCCTGCAATGGTAGCCGAAACGTCAAATCGAATCCAACATGCACCTATTAAAATCTTATTTCATAATTTTAAATAAAAAAATAAGTGATCAATATTACATGCTTTACAACACTAAAAAATCTCTCAATTATATTGAGTAGTTTGGCATAAATTCGTCTTCAAATTAATGCACTAAGATGTGGGATTTTCTAGTGTCGCCAGTCATATTTATTCAAATAATAATTACTCCAGCATTCTGACTGTTCTGCCTTTTCTTGAAAAAATTATAAATAAATGTTTCTTTATCTTGTTTTAAAAAAACATTTTATCATTGTAAGAATCCTGATGACATAGCTGTAACTCAAATTTGGTCAATTTCTGGAATCAAATGTCCCGCCAATCGCAATGAAATGCCCCAAAAGTCACTTTTACGGTAAAAAGTATACATTTGTATAATTCTTTGTACTTGTTTAAATTGCCGTTGTGTCGAGGATCTCGTGATTCTATTATTGGTTTGTGGTGTGTTGTTGGGTTTATGTGTGTCGTTAGATTGTTGCATGTGTTGATTATGAGTATTTTTAATGTTTGTGTCTGTATCAATTTTTGTATATTTATCTCTGAGCTACAAACTTATCTATGTAAATACGCTACAAATAAGAAGTGCTGAGGACTGACCTCGGTCTAGCGACTTGAGAGTAGTACCGGTCCAGCTGTTGGAGTATCTTCAGTGCATCGGCCATGTTGGCGTCGTCATCAGCGGAAACCAGAGCCAAGGAAGTCACCAAAAGTACCAGCCCGAGGGCCAGGAGCAGGGAGCGAGGAGACATGGTGGACTGGAAGAAATAAGACAAATGCATAATGTTTCAAGAAACAATATTTTGACTATGTCCAAATGCTATAGACAATTTAATTAAAAGTAACATACATATATTACAACTAATATAAGAAACATTTTAGATAGGGAATATGGAAGTCTAGGCATTAACAGGGATTACAACCTATTATTGACTGGTTTAAGAGATCATTTTTCACAACGTATTTATTCATTTATTTATTTGACGGACTTATGCAGTCCATTCTAACGATGGCAAATAGAATTTCTTATAATAAATACAGGCACTAATAAAATAAAATACAACTAAATAATAATCATGTAAAACATAAGTCATGTTTCACGCTAACTAAATTTGACCACATAACCGAATACCGCACGCAACTACACTGGCTTAGTATCAGGCATAAAAGAAATATTTACATTCTATCACTTCTTCACAATATTTTTAATAATCCCACTTTGACTGTTTATCTGAGAGAGCTCTTCTAACCTCTATTACAACATGGACTATCTCTTTGCTCTAGTAACGAGAGAACTCTTTTAATACCCCATCACCGCTCTAATTTTCTTGCCTCCTTTTTCACAGTAGTAACTGCTCGAGTGTAGAATAATTTACTTACTAATATTAGAGACGCCCCTTTTTTGTTTACATTTAAATCAATATTGAAATGTCGCTATCTAAAAGTTTGAGTTGTTCCTTTCTCCTTCTTTTTTCCTTCGCATCACCTTTCCTTTCCTCTCTTCATAGTATGTATAGTGTAATTTTTTAATTAATTTTTGTTTTACGTATTAGTATAAAATTATGAGATTCAGCATAAGTACCTTAAATATTTTCGTGTACTTGTAATTTTCTCAAACTGAACGGTTTGGGTAGGTAGGAAGAAAGTACTTTATGGTTATATTCCAGCCTTTATATGTATTTGAATTGAAGATGTGAGGGTACTACTTACAAACCCGGTAAAATCCATCTTTTTTATTTTGAGCAAATCACAAATAAACTGATACAATACTCAACTTCAACATTTTTTTAAACTTATTTTTTTTATTATTATCAGTAAATATTTTATGCGTAAGCAGTGTTGACATAAGCATGATTATGTCATGAAACAGTAGTTAAATAATAAATTTATTTGTTTACATTACCAACTTTGCAATACTCAAGTAGAGATTGCCATATTTGCAACAATGCCGATAAATTAAAAATCAAGTCTTACAAATTAAGACGTATTTTTAACTGTCAATGTTAAAAATATTGTACAAAATTGTATTCTGAATAAGTTTCAATTAAAATCTCACTTTTTTTAAATTTTGGATTTTGCCGGGTTCACAAGTAATACCCTCATTTTTATAAAGTGCTAAATAATTAACCTTTCTGTCGGTTAATTCTTTATTTAAAAATCGTATCACAAAAGATACCAAACAGAATAACTGTTGACATTCTGAGAAGCTAAGAGCTGAACCTTAATTAATGCAGGTGAGATTCATCTGACTAAATTATTATTTCACTTACATGACTATTCATATTTTGTAATTTCCTTCTCTGAAATGTTCTTTATTTAGGTTGTAATGAGGTAAAATCTAATCTTTATATTAGAAATTTATTTGATTTATTTATTTTTCAAGAATTAACGGTACAAGTACCTCTTACATTACATACATACATAAGTATTTATTTTATTTTATTTTTTTATTTTTTTATTTATTTACAATTTTAAAAAACCCGTTAGGGTTACATTAGAAATTTAATATTGTCTAGTCATTTTATGTCTCGTCTAGTCTAGTTAGTTCAGTCATCATGTGCTTTTTCAGATTGATTTTAAATTTGTCTCCATTAAAAGTTTTCAAGTAGTAAGGTAGGTCGTTGTAGTGTTTAAGTCCATTATGTAGTATTTTTGACTGTCCTGTGTTTGTCTTTGCTTTTTCAATATGATAGTGTTTTTGTTGTCTGGTGTTATATTTATGTATGTCAGCATTTTTGACTAATATTATGTCGTCGTCTTGTATGTTTCCCAGTGTTATTTTGTGCACAATTTTTAAGGTCTCAATTTTAGTCAAGTAGTTTATGTCAAACTGGTGTGTTTTTTTGTACAGTTCAGTCGTAGAGGTCAGGTAGGGTAGGTTGTATGTTAGTTTAAGAATTTTATTTTGTTGTCTTTGTATTCTTGTTATGTCTGTCTTGTTACCAGTTCCCCAGAAGGCAATCATGTAACTCAATTTACTTTTGACATAGGCTTCGTACATCATAATTTTTTCTTTTCTTGATATAAAATCTTTAATTTTGTAGAAGAGGCTATGTAGTGATGCCATTACTTTAGTGAGTCCGTCTATGTGTTTTGTCCATTTTAATTGTCTGTCCATTGTAAGTCCTAGGTAAGTCACATGTTCTAGTTCTTTAAGAGTTTCGTTGTTTATTTTTATGTTCATGTTATGGTTCTTCTTTTGTGTTTCGAAATGTATTATGTTGCATTTCTTGGCATTTAGTGTTAAGAAGTTTTTGTTTGTCCATTCTAATAGTTTTTGCACGTCATTGTTGATGGTTTTAGTCGTTTCAATGTCATTTTTGTTTTCATATAAAATTCCTAAGTCGTCCGCATAGATTGTTTTTTTTTCCCATTATGTCACTGTGTATTATGTCGTTAATGTATATTATATAAAACAATGGTCCTAATATTGATCCCTGAGGTACTCCAAATTGCATTGTTGTTATTTCACTTTTGTGTTCTTCAATTTTCGTAAACTGTTTTCTTCCTTGTAGATAGTTTTTAAATATTTTGAGAGCTTGTCCCTTAACTCCTGTATGTTTTAGTTTATCTAGAAGGGTATCTATGTGGACTGTATCAAATGCCTTCTTGAAGTCAAGTATGAGTGCAGTCACTGTATTTCCTTTATCAATTTTGGTTTGTATAAAGTTGCAAACTGATGTCATTGCTGTGGAGGTACCCTTTCTTTTTTGAAATCCATGTTGGTCTTTTGCAATAAAATTAAGGTTTTCAAGGTGTTGGTATAATCGATTGTGTAGCACTTTTTCAAATATTTTACTTAGAATGGTTAAGTTTGCAATGGGTCTGTAGTTAGAAGCTAAGTTTTTTTCTCCTCCTTTGTAAATTGGTGTTATTCTTGCTAATTTCATTACTTCTGGAAAGCTTCCGTTTGCTATATGTTTATTTATCAATTTCACTATTGTCGTGGTTATTTCTTCCTTTATTTTTTTGACTGTAACAACTTTTATTTCGTCATGGCCAGGTGATGTGTTGTCTTTGAGCCCGTTTATTATTTTGCTGATTTCTTTGTTGCTCGTATATCTTAAGTAAATTTCTGCATCATATTCTATTTTTCTAAAATTTGTTTTGGTTGTATTTTGATTTACTATAGCGCTTGCTAGTTCTTTTCCGATGTTTGTGTAATAGTTGTTTATTATATCGGCTATTTCTTTTGCATTCTGAGTCTCTTCACCATTTTCTTTTTTTAATTTAGATATGTTAGTTTTTTTGGTATCATTTTCTTGGGTAATGTTTTTAATTTCTTTCCATATTTTGTAACTGTTCCCATTAGTTTCATTTATGCGACTAGCAAAGTGTTTTTTTTTTGTTCTTTTTATGTTGTTTCTAACTTCTGCTTGCAGAATTTTAAATTGTTGGGTAAATGATGGAAAGTATTGCATTTTTTTATACAGTTGGTCTCTTGTTTTAATTTTGTCATATATTTCTTTTGTCATCCAGCCTTCTTTAGTTGAAGTTGTATAGTTTTTAATGGTGGTTTTTGTGTTTTGTCTCGTTTCTTCTTGAATTATTTCTTGTAGTTCCTTAAAACTTTCAATGTTGAGATGATTTGTTATTTTTGTTATGTTTTCTTTAAGTTTTGCATAGTCAATTTTTTTAGAGGCATACTTTTGTAGGCTTTTTTTGGGATTGTTTGGTGGTATTTTCAATTGTATGTCTATTTGTCTGTGGTCACTTAGTGGGGTGTCGGTAAGGTAAACTTCTATTTTCTCTTTTGGTTTTATATTTGTTATTACATGATCTATTATTGAATTTTGTCCTCGTTGGTTTTTTCTGGTGTATTCTTTGTCAGTTTTTCGGTTGATAATTTTTAGGTTTTTGCTTTTAAGCATATTTATGTAGTCTTTAACGTCGTTATGTGTGTCTAGTAAAGTAATGTTAAGGTCTCCGATAATGATGCTTTTTTCAGTTCCGTGATTATTTAGTGTTCGGTCGAGGTATTCGATGTAGTCTTTTATTTTATTTTTTCCAGGTTGCCTGTAAATTGCATATATTGTGAGTTTTGGGTCTATTACCCGTAATTTAATGATATTGTTTTTTTCCTTATAGGCTTTGATATTTTCTAATTTAAAATCGTGTTGATTATCTATATGTATGGATATTCCTCCTCCTTTTCCATTTCTGCATGAGTGCGCTGCTTCGTAGTTTTTTATTTTGTATGTGTTTGTTTCATGTTCTTGCAGCCAAGTTTCAGTGAGTATGATTATGTTTGGCTTAATTTTCATGTTTGCTATTTGCATATTAAGCTCATCTATTTTCGATTTGATTCCTCGGATATTAAAGTATAGAATTTTAATGTTATTATTTTTTTCATGTCTTATCTTCCCTGAATTTAATCTAAAAAATCTGTTTTCCGTTTTACTGCCTCTATTTTTCTTTTATAAGTGGGGCATTCTATGCTCCATGATGGATGGTTATCATTGAGCTGGAGCTTTAGTCGGTCGTTTACTTTTCTGCAATTTATGCATTTATGGTTGTTTGCTTCAGTGGTGCATTCACTATAACTGTGATTGCCTGCGCACCTAGAGCAGGACTTGTTGTTTTTGCAATGCTGGGCTTTGTGATTATATCCATTACATTTGTAACAACGTAGTATAGAGAAATGTGTGTATACTGAGCACCTATCCCATCCAATGTTGATTTTTTCGTTCTGAAGCATCTTTTCATACGTCTTTCCGTCTACTTCCAGAAAAACGACAAAATATGTTTCATCTTTACGATTTTTCATCTCTTTTATATACTTAACTGAAATTTTACTATTTGCTTCAAAGTTATTTTGTATTTGGATTTTTTCCTCAATCTCTTCTGGATCGAGTTTTTCGGTTAGGCCAATGATCTTTAAAATTGGTTTTTTCTTTTCTGGAATATTTACTTCATATTTGTCTCCTAATTTTCTTCTTACTTCTTCTCGCATAGTGATTGTGTCTTCTTGCCCTTTACATGTTATAAATATAGATCCTTTTTTCAAGTTTCTTATACCAGTTACTCCCTTTTCAACAGGGTCGATGTGTTTTTTAATATCCTTTGTCGTTGTCTCAGCTGATTGCTCGCTTTTTGGTTTGATAATAATCATTGGGTCCGCTTTTTTAGTTTGGTTAAAGTACGTAGTATTGGTTTGTTCTGGTTTTGTATTCAATATTTTGATTTTTTCATTTATTTCCGATATATTTTTTACTATTTGAGTAGTCAGAGGCCTTAAAATCTTCAATTCTATTTACAGTGGAGTATATACAGTAACAACTTTTTCAATGCTTACTTAGAAATAACATAATTAAATATTGATTCCACACTAAAATGTTTTACAAGTAATTGTTTATAAGCTGGAAATTTCTATAAAAATATGTCACCTAAATCCGAATATTTATTACCCAGCGCATGTAGACAATTCAGTACTGAATTGCTAGAATATATTGAAATATGATTGTTGCAGTGATAAAGTTGAAGTAGCCTTGTCACTCTAACTGGTACTTTAAAACCAATGAAGGCAAAATTTCAGGGCTATCCAGTACTGAATTAACGATTTTAAATAGAACTAATAAATCATTAATAGTTCTCCTGTCCCTTAATTTAATCAAATTTAATATATTTAAAAAATAATCATAGCTACGAAATTCATTACGTTTTCCTAATTTAAAATTAACACATCTCAAAAACTTATTCTGAACTCTTTCTATGGTAATTTGGTGAGAGGCATAATACGGGCTCCATATTGTAGAATTATACTTCACGATGCTTCTCACCAAGGAGGTGTATAAAATTTTTAAAGTGTTTATATTTTTAAAGTCTCTAGTGATGCGCAAAATAAACCCAAGCGTCTTCAAAGATCTACTACTAATATCATTAATGTGACTGATAAAAGACAATTTCTGATCAAAAATCACACCAAAATCCCGCATCTCAGTAACTGAATCCAATGCAGTGTTACCGATTGAGTAGTCAAATAAAATAGGATTTTTAATCCTGAAAAATCTCATTTTTTTATAGGCAATTGAAGGTTGTTAATAGAACACTATACAGATAACTTATCTAAATTATTTTGCAATATAGCACAATCATCAACATTGGTAATAATCCTAAAAATCTTCTAGTCCTAATATTGGGAAAAATTTAAAATATTGTCTATGAAACATGGATTGATATTAATATAAACACCAATTCAGTTCGTCAATAACCACACTTTCACGGCAAAACTCCAAATATAGTACATCTTCCACAATATTAATAAGTATCCGAAGTTTCCATCTGACAAGTTTTTATTGCTCAAGAGATCAATATAATCCTTCATTACGGCCGCTGGGCTGTCGTTCTTTGGGATTAACTTAAGTCGAATGTCTATGGGACATTCCTTCCATGTACTTAATTCAGTAAATTCTTTATAAAATAAAAGGTTAGAAATATTTTTTACCAAATAAATTTTTCAATAGAGTTAACAGGTGGGCGGATTATATTTTAACATTTTAGAAATCGATTTGAAGCACATTTGAAAACCTTTTTGAGAAGCTCTTCATCTCTGTTCAGTCTTGATAACTTTTGTAGAGGGTTCAATGATTTATTTTTATTATTATCTCATACGTGGTACTTTGTAGAACCTTTTGTATTATGACAATAATAAATAATGTAGTTTCATATATAAGAAAGTAAAATCGCTACTACTCAACGTTGCAGAATTTCGAGATTTCACATTATTTGAATTTACGGTGCAATACAAAAAACGGTCAAAACGACTTTTCTTTTGTAGGTATTTTTTTGCTCTCATTCAGAAAATTTAAAATCGTTTAAAAAATAAAATAAGTATTTAAAAGAAAACCAAAACTATATTTTTATTTCAATTTTAATTTATTTTCTTTTCAAGTGATATAAGGCGCTATTTATATATTAGGGGTGCTATAGTAATTGGGCATGCTATCGTAATTGGACACTAAATCTCATCATCAAAATTAAGGTAATGTAAAAATTTGACTCCACCATAAAATAGAACACTTTATTGGTGTTTTTTTCTTAAAATAAACGCATTACATGTATTTATTTTTGACCAATCAATTTAGAATGTAAAACTACTGTAGCGTGGTCAATTATTTAAGCGCCCATCCTTAAAACACATTACCTTCTCAAAAATGCTCTCACTCTCTGTTGTAACAATGTTTTTATCTTCTCATAATAAAACTTAACTCAACCTATCCTTACCTAACCCTGTTTCCGTTTCCGTTTCCAAAGGGCCAACTTACAATCAGCCACCACCTTAAACATTGAGTTATATTAATTTATTCAACGAACGGCCTAGATATTTTGGTAAATGCCGGCATTTAATGAACAGCCTAGCCGTTCTGTTGAGTGGCTGATTCAACTATTTGATGGCGACACAAATGTTCACAAATATTTTATAATATGCTTTTATTTATTTAATAATATTTAGATTGCGCTTTGTAATTCCACACGAAGCACGAGAGGTTGTTTCTTTTTGGTGTGGTATTTAGTTCGTTTTTTTTATTTTGTACTTTTTGCCTGATATGTATTATTTATGTCAAAAAAAAATCTGTTTATAAAACATAATTAATAAACAAAAATTGAGACGGATTGAAAATATAAAAAAATAATAACTTTGCATAAAATAATATCGCATAGCGTCTCTTTTTTATAAAATTATGAAGAGTGTTTAGGAATAAACTGATATGTTTTCATGAATAAAAAGATTTAAAAATATCTTTACTCTCGAGTTGCACGATCTGCATTTTTAACAATCACAAGGGTATTGTACTCGCTTCAACTGATTGATTTTATTATGCAGTAAAGAAAGGGTGAGTACCATGAACAGGAACGGATGACTGATTTCTAACCAGATAGGAAGACTAAAGGACGCAAATTTGTAAAATCATCAATCTATAATAAAAGCTCGTAAATTTATTTAACTTATCAGAGCGTCCATCTTGAAAGGGGTATCTTTAAAAGGTTTTAAATGACATGGTCCCATGGTAAAAACATATCATTCAGAATTCATACAAATTTCAATTTCACTTGTAATATTGAAGCAGTGTAATTTAAAAATATCAAAAATAATTTCAATAAGTATTTATTTTGTGTAAAAGCACTGACCGGTTTCAGAACAATACTGTTTCTTTGTCATGACTTGAAATTTAACTACCTCTAAATATTATAATTCTTATTTATGTACATATTTATTCACTAAACACTTTACATACATATACAATGTATATATGTTATGTTTTTTATGAATATTTTTGTTTTTTTATTGTTTATTATGTTAATTATAATTAGGTTGATTGGATTAATTACGTTTTTTTTTGTTATTATCATGTTAACTTTGTTAAAAAGCTAATCTTAGGCATGTTTCACATTTTGTAAAATGTTTCCCTCGGCACGGGATACTCTAGCGAGGGAACATTATTCTGTATAAAAAAAAGAATACAAACAATGTAAAAGTATAAATAAATATATAAGTGCGCGCATATTGTCTAAAGGCAATTTCCTCCCGCCTACCTATACTGTTGAGAAAATAAATAGTAAATATGTGGACACATTGAAGGTATATTAATATATATAAATATTTACATACATTTTTTTATAGCAACGAAAATTGACTCAAAATTTACACTACACTATGAAGAGAGGAGAAGGAATGGGTAAAAAAAAAAGGAGGAGAAAGGAAAAAATCTTACTCAATAACCAGTAGATATCTAAAATACATCTGCTTACACGTCTCCAGTGTTTCCCGGCAATACGTATTTAAATGATTTAATGTAGAAAATCAAATAGTAAGTGCTTCAAATATGTATTTATTTTAGAGAAGAAAAAAGTTTATCAGAAGTCTTTGCGTTCACGTGATATACCGTATATTTCCATTTTGAGAGCCATTTTCAACGAGTTGTAAAAAAAAACAGAATTAGAAAATGGGAATCAAGTTATTGTAAAGTAGGGATTGAACTGGATTCTTCATTCTTCCCAAATTCAAGCACAGTCTAGGATTTATCTCGTTATTAAAAAGGCTGATAAGCTTAATCGATTGTTTATCAAAATAATAGGATTAAATAAAATTTTCAACTGGGTTTCTTTTAATGGCCACTTCATAATTCAAGATAAGCTGTGGATTAAAATTATTTTTCTTAAGCGATCATTAATTTTTAACATTAGCATAATTAAATTAAATTAAATTAGAAATTTTATTCTCCATACGTACTCAAGATTTGATTTAGAATTTTAAAGTTTTGTATTATTTATTTTCACAATATATACGTAGCGTTGGCATTTACAAAGTTTTAAAGGCAATATATGTACATTACGTGATATGCAGAGCGAAAAAGACAAAAAAAAAGAGACGAGGTGGAAATAAGATGTTGAGAGATGGTTACATTTAAATTTAAGTCAGTGGTCGCATAAAAGAAGACAACTTGCTATTAAAGAAATCAGGACGGAGATATTTGTTGGCAGGCATAAGAATTCTAGAGAAAGCGGAGAGAAAACTAAAGTAATTAGTTTCAGGGTTTTCAGCGTAAAAAGTAATTTTGTCTTCCTGAGATATTCAATTTTATAGAGCTCAGTAATAAAAAAAAACAAAAATGTGTATTTTATAAACTATATCTACTTTTCCATAGAAAAATTGGCAATTATGTGGCGTTAAAAATACTAGCTATAGAAAACAATATTGTATATTATTAAATGAATCGGCATTAACACTCATTCCATAATCACAATCTACTCCTGCACCAAGCAAATAACAAAGGCAGTAATATGAATTATCTAGAAATGATAGAAATTCACAAAAATTTTAATTTCAAGAACTTAATTAATAATCACACATTTAATCATCGCTCGCCTTTATTGACTATGTTCCCTTTGCAGTGTGACACCAGACCCACACTCCGTAGCATGGACCCGCGTCTAATAACACCTTCTTAGCCAAGTGGATGTCTTTCCACATACCAAATCTTAGTTGTAATTATTGTAACTTCCACTTATGTGCTAAATTTTAAGAACTAAATTTCACTAAACAATCTTTACCTCATTGATAATGTTTTCGTATCTGTACTTTATATAACTCTCTTTATAAATGTATATGCTTTACCTTAGATACGTGGAATAACCACGCTGCTTTAGATGTTACTGATTAATTCGTGTGTTTTTGTATGGAATCTTTAACGACACAGTGAACAATATTCTGTATTGATTAGATTAGTTTTATATCACCCGTCGATGGGAGGAGTACTCTCCCGAAACTGTAGTTGTGTTCTTATAAAATAACAAACATTGTGTTAAACTAATTACAGAGCTTTTGTTTCATAATAATTTGCATTTAAGATTATTTAATTTTCTGTGCCGCCGGGTATTGCAATGGCAATTATTAACAGCAGGCCGCGATATTAACTATAGGCAATTTTTAGAAACTTCTTTTTTAAACCGCTTTCGTGCGGATAACTTTAATCGTTTCTCGTATCCTAGTGTTTCATCAAGCTTCTAACAGATGTCTCTAAGTGTACAGAGTCTAAAACCGTTCGAAATACTTGACCTCAACGCGTAAAACGCGTACAGTTTACTGACTACGAATAGTTTAATACAAGTTTACTGACTACGAATAGTTTAACAGTAACAGCTGTTTGATTGTAACATAAATCAGTGGTTTTAAACAAAAATTACCAAACTAAATTTTGAGTTTGGTGGTAGAATTTAAGGAATATAGATGCTCAAACATAGGCAAAATGGTGAATGTTCCACAATGTGTAGAAGCCATTTAAGCCGGGCCGTAAATCCTGTTAATGCATAGACTTCTATATTCCCTTCTTTAAAATGTTATTCATCTCTGTTTTAATACATTGTATCACTATGAAAACTTACGTATATAATTTGTTAAGATATTTATTGTAATGATTGGAAAAGGTTTAAGTTAACTTCTTTATTTTATCAGTGGATACTCGTAGAAGCTTGTGTACATAATCGTGTAGGATGAATTGGTGGAATTTTGGTTATGTTCGACATTTTATGTTGTAAACCACTAACTATTTTTAAGTGTTGTTAAAATAATTATGTTATTCATGCTCAATTTATAGCACAATCCACTTACTCATACACTGTTATGCTCATTGTTTGTATGTAATGTTACTAAATATTGTTATTAACTTAACTCTGTTCCTTTTTTCTTAAAACCTTTTTTTATTTCCCTTAAAGTCTTGTGTCTGGGATCTTAATGAATATAATTCATTTATTTATTGATTAATTTATTTTTTTATTTATTTGTTTTTTGTTTTATTTATTTATTTATTTATTAACGGACATTGTCCATATATACAATTTACAAGGTTTAAATTTTTTTTTAAATTTTTAATTTATTTATTTATTAATTTATTCATTTATTTATTTATTTGTTTATTTATTTATTTATTTATTTATTAACGGACATTATCTATATTTACAATTTATAGGGTTTAAATATTATAATGAAAAAAATAGTTAAAAACATTTTTAAAAAAAGAAAAAAAGCATTGATAAACATAAGGGACATCAAGACAAGATCTTTACTATTTATTTAGTGCTCGTTAAAATCGTTGTAAACTTAAACCAAAAAAGTCCAGATCCTGTCTTGAGTTAACAATACGACCAAGACGGGTCATTGGACATAGTTTGTTCTATGCTGATCGGTGAACAGTACTTCATTGTTTCTCAACCTACGACTCGGAATATTGAATTTTACTTGTCCCAGTAATGATGGAACATCGATTATACCATTTAATATGCCGAACATATATATATGGAGTCAATATTAGTTCTACGTTTTTGTAAACTGGAAATATTTAACATTGACTCTATATCAACATAAGAATAATTACCTCTCTCTAGTCCACGCTACTTTTCGAAGCAAACGATGTTGGACTAATTTAATGTGATTTAAGCGATTGACATAGAATGGAGACCAGACCACGGAGGCATATTCTAAAAGAGGGCGAACAGTTGAGCAATAAAGAGTTTTGACTGGAAGGACATTAGTAAAATCAGAGGATATCCTGTTAATGAAGCCAAGTAATTTCAGTGATTAATAATAACTTTATTCTTTAGAAAAGAGTGAAAGTTATACTTATTAAAAAAGATATATGAATGATAATTGTGTCACACATGAATGATTTTTTTCATAATGTAATACTTTATAGTGTTATTTTATTCATTCTGATTTTGCTTTAATTTTTATTGTTGTTATCTTCGGTGGAAGAATGTTAAAGTCTACTCAATACTTATAACAAAATACATATGTGAATTTTCGATAAAACCTTACATATAACAAAATTAAAGTACAAATACTTTGTAAATTTAAAATACATATTTATAAGAGTATTAGAAACAAACGGAAAATTAGTTATTGATGCCAAAATTAACTATAAATAATAACCTACCTACCTAAATAATAGCGTTATTCAAAACCGTCTGTAAATCTTGCAAAAATAGATTTAAATTATTTTACTAGACACCGCAAACTAAGAATTCTTCATTTAGTTGGTGACGCATAATTGAACATAGTTATGCATAAACCAGTTAGCCATAGATAAGTGAAACTGAAATAATGGCACTTTTGTAAAAAGAGTGAAAAATCAAGATTACACTACAGTTGGAATGTTGTTGACTTTAACAAATGATAAATAATGAATGATTCGTTTTTTGAATATAACCAACAAGAATCTAATTATGTATTTTTAAAGTACCGTAAGATTTTTCTAGTGCTGTGGGTGTTTTCTGCGAATTGAGAAATGCCGTTTTTGTCATCGACACCATTTTCAGGAGGTGATAAATACGGTTTTTCGTATGACTGTAGTCTAGTTGTTTTTGGCAGAAGATATAATTGACCTTACTGCACCCGATAACATCAACATCTCATTTGTCAACTGGCTGCTTTCAGCATATCTACCTACGTTCAATTAGAAATCTCATTATTATTTTATCAATTTTTTTCTCAAATATCTCTGTAACTCCTTTAATTTCTAAGCTTGCTTCTCATACCATCACGTATTGATAAAGTAACTTAACTATTGTGAAATGATTTAAAATAAAATTTATTTTGTCTTTTGATACTGAATCACATATTAACTCTAAAATAGCAGGCACTAATAAAGTTAAATAGTTCTCAAACTTTAAATATTTACGTATAATATGGATCCCTCAGGACCCGACAAGACCTTCAAGTATTTAAACAAGATCATTTCAGATCCCCAAACTACTGAGTACCTTAATTTATGTAAATATTATATTACAAGGCACCAAATAATTTGCATTTTAGCACAGTCAAATTTATTTTTGTATTTATTCCTTTTCAAGAAAGAATATAATTTATTACATATTTTTTATTCCTTGAAATTTAGTGGGGAGATAAACATTTTATCAATTATTTTAATTGAAAATATTTTGGTTGCATCTAAATTTTTGTTCGAGAAATTCTGGATTTTTTCCTGGGGGTATTAATTGATATCAGTTTTAGATATTTTTTAAAGGCTTCGTCTCTGTTAAAAAAAATACAGTAAAAATATTTATGGCTTTGTAAATACCTAGACTTCAATATTTCCTCCTAAAAAATCATTTACATCTCTATTTTAATATGGATGCTTTGTATACAAACATTTGGACACCCACATTTCTGCCATTTGTTGATTTTTCGTGAAGTTTTAAATTCACTTTTTACTTTTTTCTCACTCCGAACTCTACCTCGTACAAGAATTAATGGTTGAACCAACCACTATATTGAATGTTTACAGGTGTGTCCGTTTTTTCAAATAAAAAAAACAAGAATACACAACAAAAAGATAATTACAACTACATTAAAAAAATGAACAAAAATAGGGTTCGTGTTATATTGATGTGTTATTTTGAACACCTTTCCGGGTTATGGAGTTATGCTTTTAATGGAAGCACCGATTGACTGAACCTGATGATAATCAAACCAGATGACCCATGACTTTATATGGAACACTCCAGATGATATTTTCCAAAAACTTCCGAGTTCAACGCGACGCCATTTTTATTTATTCATGATTATGTTTCACATCAATAATGAAACTAATTTTTTTAACAAGAAATAGTAAAGGTGGTATTTTAAATAAATTTTTAAATCAGGTATTAAATTAATTTTTAAAAAGTTGTAATTAATACGCAGTTAGGATCCATATAAATACGTATTTTCTTTTTTTTTTCGGTCTTAAAATAGTACAAACATTATAATATATAAATGTCCTAATATTAAATTATATTTTAATTTATTTATTTTTTAAACTTTATACTAGTTATAAACATGTCTAAACTTTGTACTCGTATGTACAATTCAAATACCTTTAAGCTTTTTTCCATGATTGATATACTAAACTTCGAGCCCATACGAAACTCTCCTGTTCTAGCGTTGTAGCCTAACAGGTGGCGATTGGTTTTGTGAATGGTGGATCGCGGGTTTGGGAAGATAAATTCGCGACTCTTCCGAATTTCATTTTTTTAAATATATTTATTGATTTTTCACGAACGCACCGTTGCAGTATTAATTTATTTTTTTTGAATTTGGTGCTCATTTTTAAATTAAGGTAAAAACGGAAAATACTTGTGTTAACGTAAATACGTTTAATTATATAAAATAACTGTCTGTTCATTTACTTCTAAAAAAATGTCCCAGATACCTAATATTTAACATTTCTATTGGGATATTTTCATGGCAATTCTCTCGTTTACGACTTTGATAATAAATCTTTTTGAATGCCGCGGTCTGTTTTTAATTTAAGAGGAAGTACATCCGGTTTAAAAATGTTTCGTTTTAGCAAAGAAAACCAATTTATCAATACTTAGGTATAATACAACTTTGTTCAAACTCGAAGGGAGTCGCATACGATGCTTTTATTCATAAATTTGATTTCCTGAATTGGAATTTGCTTGCGATTTTAATTTTCGATGGGTTTCAACACTTATGTATTGAACTGAAACTGGCAGAGTAAGAATAAAAACAGAGTGAGCACGGACGAAAAAACAGCGTAATAAGACGCTTTATCGTCAACCGGATAACAGTATGATGTCTTGTTTATTTATTTGTTAGGACGAATCGCAGTCTGAATTTTATTTACACAAACATATTCACGTATTTTCTCCCTAGATTATGGCACTAGAGTCGTAAAGTTTTTTCACACTATAGATATTCACTATTGGCGTGTTCCCATTATTTCTTTTTTTTTTAAATTGTTTCTTTTGGGAGCTAAGACCACTTTAAAACCCAAAAAAAGTCCAGTTTTACATGCCGTTCACGGACGTAAATAAATATGAAAAATAATTTTTCAAAACGGAATTGATACCGACATAGAAAATTTTTATCTTATGTTTTTCTTTTCATTATAAAAATAAACGACGAGTGATACTTAAGTCCACAAATTTAGAAAATCCAGTGACTAGTTTTTTCGCTTTTGTGACATCTTCGAGACTGGTTTTGGACTTTTCTTTTATTTTTCAGAAATCATAATTGACAGAAATCAAACTCACGAAAGATGGGACGCTTAAAAATAATATATATACAATACTACAACTCATTAGAAATATCATTATGTCAATGCATTCGTTAACCTGAAACACTTTGTTAATGATCCTTAAGACAAAAATAATTTAATTTAATATACTCTCATATATCCATTTGTTGCAACAGAAATGGAAAACATTTTTTAAAAGGGAATTTGGGAGACTATTTTTTTGTTTTATTTATCATCATCATTCTATGTCCGCTCCCTAGTTGGAGCATTTGGTATCCACAAAGAGCCTCCATGCATCTCTATCAGCTGCCAACTCCTTTGCGTCCTCTAAAGTCCGGTTCTCGACCCGAAATTCAGACATAAACAGCCAACAAACAGTTAGCAGTAGCAGAATATATAATCAACAAAAAATGGCAGCTTTAAAAAAGTGCAAGTGCGGTTAGGAGTAGCAGGCGCCTCATTCAACAGTATGAAAGCTGTCTGGAGATCAGATATTTACTAATTGAAAACCGAATGTTGACTATATAACGCCTGCATAACACTTATTCTCTTCTACGGATGATAATCGGGTTGTGGTCCCGTGGCCAGTGTTGCGAACTCACGGATCAGAGGTCCGAGGTTTTAACCCCACTCTACCCCAACTTGATTTCCATTTTCTAATTGTGAGTTGTTTACAACTCGTTGAAAAAGGCCACCAAAATTGAAATACTTGGGTAAATTATTAAAACGCTAATATTTATATTTTTTTTTATTTGAAAAAAAATCGTGGCTCCTCACTAGGGCCCAAAACAGTAAAATTCAGCCTTTTGAGAACAGGTGTCTCAGAAGAATCTTGGGTGTGCGGTGGTTTAACTTTGTGAGGAATGAAGTAATAAGAGAACGGACGCACCAAACTTCGGTGACAACTGTCGTCAAGCGGATATTGCGGATGCCTCCTGAAAGCCTTAACCACGCTTGCTACTTTACAACGCATTAGGTTCTCGACGTCCTGGACAAAATATTTATGGTCTGTAAAAAAATTGCTTTAGTACCATAATCCAGGAAGAAAATACGTTTTTAAGTCATACTGTATTTCCTCCTAACTATAGAAATAATAATTTTTGAAAAATATAAAATCTAAATTAAAAATGCCATTTAAATCCGGACAAAGGACTTATTTTAAAGAAGTTCAACAAAATAGTTATATATTTTTTCGTAGGGCTTAAATTTAAATAATATAAATAAATTATCATATTGATTAGACTTTATATGGGTGTGTTCAGATTAATTTTGAGCTCACAAAAAAGGCGTAAAAGCGTATTTACAAAATTGAGAAAATAAACATCAATCAGTTTGGCAAATTCTGTATTTAAAAAAGAATTATTTACGTTTTAAATAAAGAATTTTACCGTGTTCGAGAAGGTTCGACAAGTTCGGAATTTAAATTTTAAATTTTATGAGTTAGATTTTTAAATTTGAAGGTATCTGTTAACCTTTTGATCCCTGAACATAGATTTAGTAGAGGTTTGAACTTTTTAATTTTCAAAGATATATTTTATACAGCAATGTTTTTAGTATGTCGAAATGCTTGCAGACTGGCTGTATTTCGTCCCTAGGGAGTCATTCTTATTGAAATTACTGCAATAGAGAGGGAAAACATTTTTGAGGACGGAGTATGGAAGTCTAGGCATTTACAAAGCTTATGACTTTTCATTGGCTGGGTTAAGTGGCTACTTTACACACTGTATAACATTCACGATTCTGCCAATGTTTGAATATTTACATTTCCTTAACTCTTCTATCTGTTGGCTTTTGTGAAGTAAAAGGGTCAGCCAGATGAATCTCACTCACATTATAAATTTTTCAGTTCTTTTACTTCACAATTGTCAACAGACGGAAAAGTTGAGTAAATGTGAATATTCAAACATAGGCAATATAGTGAATGTTACACAGTGTGTAAAATGGTCACATAAACCAGCCAATGACAAGTCGTAAGCCATTTAAACGCCTAGACTTTCATATTCCTTTTCAAATATGTTTTCCTTTTCTGTTGCAACAAATTTATATATTATTTAAAGCTTGAAAACGATTTTGCATTTTTTTTTATCATGAAAAATAATAGTGGTACCATAGAATTAAGAGTAGTTCAGAAACCGCGCACGCGCATCAAACAAAAGGTGACTAAACTACTCTTAAACGAGCAGTTTTACGTTTTGACCCATTAGTTCCATTGTAGACGTCGCACAGTACGCCTCTCCCGATTTGAATTCAATTATGCCGTGTTGTGTCATTTTAAAGTGTAGAAACGCTGCTGGGATCAACAAGAAACGGGATGGGATCACATTTCACGTTAAAGTAGCATTACTCAAAAAAAAAAAAAATCCAATGTCAGATTGTCAAAGAAAACAAAATGAACATTTTGTTAGTGTTGCCAGGGTAGTCAATTTTTTTACACTACTGGTTTTAATTGATTTAGTGGAATTTTAGCTTACCTGCTGATAAAAGGAGGAAAACGGAGTGAATAAAAATAGTACAAAGAGTACGACGAAAGTTTTGGAAACCAATAAAGCGAAACATAATTTGCTTAATTCATTTTGAGAAGAAATGTTTTTATGACACAAAAGGTCATTTATCTTAATGTAAAACTCTATTATAAGTTCAGTTTCTAAAAGGCAATATCACAAAAAGTTTACTTAACAAAGGGAAATTTAAAACTACCGGGCAGACTGTATTGATATGTTCTTATTAAAAGGGTATTATTTATACGAATGAGAAAATTATTAAAAAGTTTTACTAAACTCTTCATTCGAAAAAAATCGTTAATGTCTTTCTCTCGAAAAGACATAAACTGGCTTTCTTTTGGACTGTGCATAAACTTTCAATTTTTTTCTCTTTTATAAAACATTTTTCGAAGCCCGGCACCTCGGTATCTATCTGAGAATTTAGTTAAACTTTCCAATCATGGACTAGCACTTTACCCATCTAATGAGGGTTCTAACGAAAATTTATTCTCCATGATTAAACAACGCCGTGGTGTACATTTGACCGACATTTTCTTTAAAACATCAAATATTATTTAACATGACATATATCCATATGTAAATTTATTGCAACAGAGAGGGAAAACATTATTGATAAGGGAATATGGAAGTCTAGGCATTTACAGGGCTTATGATCTGTCATTGGCTGGTTTAAGTGCAATAAATTTCATGCAAGCTCTATGTTGCAATAAATTTAAACATGAACAACTCCCTAGGGAGGAAAGTCAGCCAGTCTGCAAGCATTTGGACATACTCAAACATTGTTAAAAATATCAATTTTATGTAAAATGAGATTTGTTTTATTTTTTAAGTTCATCGTTCATTAATTCAATTACTCTTATTTAATTACCCTTTACTTATCTACTCTGTTGTGTCAGTCAATGTTTCGCATGTACAATAAGATTTTAGAGAAATTAACAAATTTCTTTTTTTTTTAATATATATATGTTACTTTTGTGTAATGGTTATATTTTTTGTGATCTGGCAACACTACGCGGTGACTTCGAGCATGCGCGCGGCAAAAGTGGGGGGATTTTCAGACACAGTCCATTGTATTCTAATATGATTCTACGCTCCATCTGGACTATTCTTAATTCTATCAGTGGTACAAATTTAACCGTCAGGGATTTGCGATGAAAAAAAGTTATCTTTTCAATATGGTATGTTTACAAAAATAAATAGAAAACCTGCATTAATAAAACAACAAAATTATTGCAAAAAGAAGGACTTACCTGCTATCATAATAATAACATTGAAGTTTGTAAAGGAGTGGGTATTTTGGGCAATCAAACTGGTGACAGCTCTACGAAAAACTGATACCCAAGAAACATTTTTTGAATTACTTCAAAATCGCCGAAACTACTCAAAAACGTCCTAATATGTACCGACTGTTATAAGTTATACGAGTTATTTTATACCAGGACAAATTCGTACAGTCAGAGAGAAAGGTGTTTAAAACAAATCGTAATCAAGAAAATAATGAATAATTTATTGAAGCTCTACATACATTTTAAATTATTTTTTAATGTTTTTGGCTTCAAATATAATATTAAGGTGATTTTTTTTATGAACTCCATTTACAATTAGTAAAGTTATGCTAATTACGCACTTGTTGACCTCGTAGTATAGTGGTCAGCGCCCCATACACGAGGTCTCAGGTTTGATTCCCGACATGGTTGACATAAAATATTTATTTAACCCTCCGTCGGGCGCACCTGATCTGACAGGCACAGGTCGGAAACTTTTATTACCCCCTCTCTGCTAGAGGAGCGTAGGCTCCCGTCCTTTCTAGTACCTTCCTGTCGTTAGGGGTTGCGTTGAATCCCTTTATCAGTTTCTGTCCTGACAATATGGGGATTAATTTTATATGGCCCGCGCCCGATTTCGTCATGCTTTTCAAGGTGCGAATTTTATTATTTATTACATCACAATAGTTTATTTAGCTCATTTAATGATACAATAACACAAATTTTATAGATATTTTACAAAAATAAGAAAAAAATCTCAAGGTAGCCGGGCCGCATAGGCACATTGCATATGAGTGTGTCAAAATTTCAGTTTTTTCGCCTAGGATTCTTTGTTGAAATGGGCGGCAAAGTATGTGATTTCTCTAATACGAGACACATTTATGAAATAAGGCAGTTACTGGGTGGAGACGTCGAAGAAGAACCTATACAGACTTTGGTAAAGAGAGATATTTAACCATGAAGATATAGTTAAACAATGCGTTCTCAATTCAAAAATGGAGCAATCTGGTGAGGACGCAAATGATGAAACAGAGATCAACTTCTGGAGAAAGATAGAACGAGCAAATGGACCATCAAGCCACCCTAAAAAAGTCGACTTCGGGGTCTCACAACATTTGCACTTTCCTTTCCGGAGTCGAAGCAAAAAAAAAAGGAATTCTTAAACTGCATTTGAATGTTGGCCATTGTTAATATTCTTAAGTTGATAATCAAATACACAAACCTGTACATTGATTCCCACAATCCCCGATTTGCGAAAGAGGGAGACATCTTACCCACTGAAAATAAAATATAGCCCATGGCCTACGAGTTCGGATAAAAATATTCCTCTCTAGGGTCAAAGTCACAACTGACTTTGAGACCTCTGCAGAAAAACGCAGAGAGGATCTGTGGAGAGAGAAACTCGGCGATAGGCTCTGAATGATGCCATCTAAAAGCACAAATACCGCCCACAATTTGGACTTCCCTACGTCGAAAGTTCTCAATAGATTAAGGGTAGGGGTGTCAAGGCGCAAATACAATCAACGGAGGTGGGGTTTTGTGGGGGGAGATGACATGAACTGTGATTGTGGAGAGGTGCAAGATGATCCTCATCTGCTGCGGTGTCCACAAATGCAGTAAACTTGTGATGATAATGATTTGAGGGTGGCCACAGATAAGGCGATATCTGTCGCTGCACACTGGAGTGGCAAGGTCTAAAGCCCGGACCCGATAAGTAAGTAAGTAGGGTTAATCGAGAAAAATCCCCATCCTCTTACCATTTAAAAGACGTAGATATGTATGTTACGTGCGCGGGGAGACGGGTGTGAAAAGACTGCCTCAATTTGAATGTCGAAATTGTCACAAAGCCATCTGCATGAGTCTTCAAATTAATGTTGGTCGAATTCATCAATTTTTATTTTATATGGTTTTCGTAACATTTAAGTGCCTTATAATATAATATTACTAGTGGACTCGTCAGACGTTGTCCTGCCTAAACCTTGCGCGTTGGCTTGCCTGCTATTAGGTTGAAAAAAGATTTTTAATTGATAAGTAGGTACCTAGGTACTAGTTTGTGATTAAATTCCAAAATTAAAATTGTTAATATTGAATTTAAGTAGGTACTTGTTTATGGTTGAATTAAAAAACTTTAAATAAATATTTTTTAAAAACGGCATTCTTTTTGCAAACGTCAAACTCTGGTCTTCTCACCAACAGAGGGGTGTACTTATCTAGGAATAGGTTTTTTTTTAATAAATTGAATTTAATATTATTTAAGTGTTACCAAAAATCCAGTAAAAAGAAATAAATAGGTAGAAATTCTAACGAATTTAAGGAAAGAATCTGATTGAGATCCACAAAAAACAAATGCTGTTTGTAAACATTTAAAAACAAACTTTTTTATAGACAACATTTTTCAAATAACAACATTTTTCCATTTTTATTCTGAATGCATTCTCCTCAAATGCAACCCTGGTAGATCTATGGATAACATATTTATGCTCCTTACTTATTTTTCACATATAAGATTGAAGATTTTAATATCTACGAACACGCACAGCGCAAGATCTATATTTCTCTAAAACCCGCACGTGAATTGGTTAAGCCGTTTAGGAGGAGTTCGGTTACATCACACGTACAGAGGAATTATATATTTTAAGATAAATTAATTTACCTAATTTTAATATTTTGAAATATTAATGTTTATGCTCGTTTCAACATTTGATTACTTTTGTTTTAATACAATATTACTTATTATTTAGTGATTAAACTTTTTTTTTCATCAATTTAATTTATTAACTTAGTATACATTTCTATAAAGATCAGTGATTACTTTTTAAAAGTTGAAATTAATATGCATAGTTAAGAGCGGCTATTTCCAAAACAGTGCCTGCCCGGTACGTTACACCCGACGGAGGGTTAAAAAAGGTTTTTTTTACACAAGAATATTTCATAGTATGTTGACTGGTACCTGAAGCGTAAGACTGATCATCTTATCTTCATGTGACAAAAATGATCAAGATACACTGCGATTGGTGTATCAATGTAGTCCCCTATGCACCATTGTGCGAAAAGGGAATGATCATGATGATGAATCACGCAGTTTTATTAAAAACAACAGTAATTATAAAGATACCAATATTTCAACAGTATCAAAGGAAATACCATTTTTGATAGATATCTCAACCGAGACGAAGGAATTATTTGGGAATGTGGAAATGTAGGCATTTACGGGGGGTAGGCATTTATGGCGTGTCAGGTAGATAGAATGGTGAATGTTACACAGTATGTCAAGTGGTGACCTAAACCTGCCAATGACAGGTCGTAAACCTTATTAATGTCTAGTTTTCTACATTCCCCAATAATCAGTAAATTTTGTTTACTTATTATATGCAATGTTTGTTTGTTTGATAATTTTTTGAATTTTTTTCCAAATTTTTTAGACAGAGATTGGATTTCACACCCTTTGGTAGTTATTAAGATTAAAATTAACCGGGTTGTGGTCCCGTAGTAGTATTGTGGACTTACGGGCCAAAGGTCCGAGTTTCAAAGCCCACTCTACCACAACTCGATTTTAGTTTTTTCAAGCACAAGTCATTTACGACTTTTAGGAAATGGTCTGAAAATTTCAATATTGAGTAAATAATAGAAACTCAAGCATTCTCCATATTCTCTTCTCTTAAATTGTCTCCATCTGCGAAATGTAAATCTTAAGAGTTTAAAATTCAATTGGTGGTCTTCCAACATTTGGACTTATTCAAAATACTTTCAATAGAAATTTTGGTAAAACAGAAATAATATATTTATCAAAATAATTTCGCAATATCAGTAAACAAGTTCAGTTTATTTATTTTTTTCCTTCGCATGGCTATTTTGTTAATATTTATTATGGATACTTATACATTGCCTTTTTGATATTACATAATAATTCTAAAGGGACGCTTTCTTTTTCTCCATTACATTTACAAATAATATTTAGTATTATAAAATTATATGACTTCAATTAAATTATACAATTTTATGTGTTAGTATTGTTAGAATAAGTTATTTACATTTCCGAAATGATTTAGGATTTTTTTTAAATTGTTATATTTTATTTCGCTATTGTTCTCTAAAAAAATCATTATTTCCCGTCCCGTGGGTAGTGTCGTGGACTCCAATTTAGGAGGTTTGAGGTTCGAATAATGCTCCATCACAACTTGTTTCTTACATTATCTCACGGTTATTTTCGACTTAAATAAATGGATCCAAAATTGACATATTTGAATTAATGATAAGAACGCAAATACCTTTTTTTTTTAAATGAGTATTTCTTTTAAAAATGGTTTTGTTTACAATGTCGTTAAAATCTGCCTTATGTAAGTACAAGGGAATAAAATTATTATAGGAAATGCCAGAAAGCATAAAAAATAAATAAAACTTTTTAAATATATTTAAAACTAAATGTATAGAATATGAATGTAAAAAATACTAATATAAGTGTACATATAAAATAACAGTTTGAATATTAGATTAGATTGAAAGCGTTCAGTAATTATAAATAATGTTAGAATAAGTACAGATGTAAATATCGTGTTGTAAATATTATGTAAAACTATGTTTATCATAGAACTAAATAAAAATAAAATAATAAAATAAAAACAATTTTTTAAAAAAATCTTTTGAGTACAATAGTAAATAAATTACGTTAAAAAAACGTACTTTCATAAGGTTTTTTGTAAAGTACTTTGTAATCAATAATCTAAAAAATAATAAAGCATTTGATAATGCATTTGGTAAAAACTTTGTCATACTCAATAATATTATTCTACTCTTGAAACCTTTGATTTTAATTTTTCACATTAAGCTGGTAGATAACGCAATGATTATTGTATTTTTATGCATTATAAATATATTCCGACTCACAATCTTTTGAAACTTACGTTCTTCTGAAATTACTTTAATAAGTTGAAACTTAAATATGAATATTAAAATGATTTATTCCAAATAAAGTTACCGAGGAGATGCCCTTCCATTATGTTTATCTGCTAAAATTAACACATGTACAAACATTTTCTGATTTAAATTCAATTATTTCGACAAATGAGATACTCTGAAATTTCTTTAAAAGCTTTTAAGGAAAAATTATTTAAATTTGAATAAAATATACAAAAACCTATACCTCGCTATCATTTTCCAGATTCCTACACAAGAAATACATAATGTAATGTCTTGTAGGCTTTAATTCCTTTAATTTTACCGTTTTATAATAATAAAATTAACAAAATTATTTTTTATTAAGACAGTGACATTTTTTTGCAATAAAAACGCGATTCTAGGGCTTGTATTATAAAATAAAGTTAGCAGAGTCTTCAATTGTCTACAAAGCAAAATCGAGTTTTCTGTATGAAAATAGAATATTTCAATAAATCAATTTTTAAACATTTTCAATTTCAGGTTACCGGCGAAGAAAAAATTTTAAAACAAATTTTCCTAGAGAAAATTTGATTTTGAAAGATAATTATCGTAACTTCTCATTGTAATCGAGACCCTGGCAAAAATAATGTCAGTAAACGTAATGTAACTAAAATTTTATATTCGTGTGCAGGTAAATATTCGAAAAAGACACGTTTTTATTTTTATAATTTATTCAAACATTATTCACACATACATATTTAACGCGAGTATTGTTACACGAATGTGACTTCTTTAATAGTTTAGGTGTATTAAACTAAAAGAAATACTAAAATTTAAAATAAATATTTTTAAGCTAATCACGTTTAGTATTTATTATTAGAATTAAACTTCAAATACGGTACAAATGATTTTTTTTTTCGTAAAGCGGCAGAATTTATTAATTGAAACAAATATATGAAAGATAAACTTTTGTCTGATAAAAAATTTAGGAGCATTGAATAGAATAGGAAAGATTTTTTAATTTTAAAATTTATCATATTGAATTTAGATATATTTTTTAAAAAATGCGTTAATCATTTGAATTGAAATCAAAATATCTTTAAAATATTATATGTTTTTGTTAAAGCGGCTTGTTTTTTTAATTAAAAATAAATTAATTTTGGAACTTACCAGGATTGACTTTCGTCTAAGAACTGCGAAACTTCTTTCCTCTGGCGAGATGGCTGACAGAATTTTAGTTCTGTTGGTTCTTCCGAAGGCTGCTAGTAGCTTGATGCAGGTGGGGTGAACTCTGAGAGTTGGTGACTCCGTTGCAGCCTTTATAGGGACACTTGAGGGCGCTCGGCACGCATGCGCGTGTCACTCGATCCACAGGTAGCGCGGGAACGTCCTGAAATTCTGGAAAAATAAACTGAAATTTATGAAACCGTGGAAACTGAATTGAAATATGCATTTCAAATACCTTATCGTTTGAGCTACATATTACTCTTTCGATATTGTCACGCGTATCGTGATCAATACAAAAATAAGTATGTGATCGCTTTGATAAAATTAATAGTAGCGATTCCGAACGTTGCGTCGTTTAGTATCATGGTTTTTTTAAAGTCTTGGGGACAGAAGCACAAAACACGTAAGATTTTATTTTTTAACTTTTTTGTTTGGTAGAAAAGAAGATAAATTAAAAAAGTATTTTGGAAACTTATCAAAATTGAAGAAATATGGATGTTCAATCATGTGAATGTTACACAGTGTGTAAAGTGGCTTCTTAAAATGGCCAATAAAAGGTCATAAGCCCTGTAAATGCCTTGGCTTCCATATTTTCTTCCCTAAAATTTTCTCCCTCGTTGTCATTTGTTATTTAAACAGGTTGTATTATCATTCACTTTTAAACTCTTCATGCAAAACAAAAAAATCAGTTTCGACGAAAACATCGGTTTCCAGGTGATCGATTTGATTAATAAAAAAATTAATTATTATTAAACTTTTGAAAGTCAATCTAGCTGGTGTTTTTAAAAAGCATTTCGTATTAATTATTAATTATTATTATAAATTTTATATTCCAGATAGCAAGCCGGGGGTGCAATATTCGCTTTCCATGCGGGTACATTTATTTAATAAAATACTAAATAATATGACAGTTGTTCGCACGAGAAATTCTTCAAGAGAGTCTTTTTAACTCCAATCACTTAAGATTAACTGGCAAATATGATCATGGTTAGACTTCAGGAATAAGGAGATTCCTTGATTATCCTGCATTCCAGGAGAGAACCGAAAACATGTACCTTGCCTTACCGAAACGTTTCAGTTGCACTACAGTATCTGAAATGCATAATATACGCATTGTCATATGGTTACTTTAATTTTTGACATTTGCAAAGCTTTTTGATGTAGATAAGTATTCAGTTAGCTCTGAAGAGAAGGGTCGAATCTTTGTCAAGATATTGAGTTAAGAAGCACAATCTTATAATAATAAAAATATATTTGTTTCCAACTCGATTGGGCGGATAGTGTAACACCTAACCAGCTATTTCATCTTCTTTTTCTTCTTTTCCACATACGCTCTGAAGTAGAGCATGTAGACATCACCAGTTGCCTCCAGAAGATCATATCCCCAGCCAGCACTCTCGCTTCCTTCCACGTCAATCCAGCGCCTCTCAGTTCCGTCGAATAAAGTCGAAAGATCGTCATCGACGGCCTTCCAGGATGGCGCGAGCCCGCAGGTTTAATAAAGAAGAAACTTGGGTTCAAGCTAAGTCCAGCACCGCATCTTCAAGACGCTTGTTATAGGAGCCTGCTGCATCCGTTCTCGGACTTTAATGTTAGTTATAAAATCGAACCACATTACACCTAATATTCTACTAAAGCACTTACTTTTAAAACTCAGAAGTTTGGTGTTCTGACCTTTGGTAAGGTGCCAAAACTCGCACCCATATGTACTGGTATTATACAAAATTTGAATAATCAGCATTTTGTTTTAACCCGTCATTTAGCCGTTGCAAAGTTGGAAAAAATCAGAAAAACAAAGGAAAGAATATCATAAACTAATAGAAAAAAAATAGCATATTTATGAGAAAATTAAAATTAATTTTAAGATAATATAACAAAAAAGAGAGAAACAAAAATGTATAATACAATAGGTAACATAATTAAGAAGAAGGGCTGTTAAGCGTCCTGCTCCAAAGCTGTCACAACCTCGATTCCCAGCAATGTTCCACGGATAGGCTGATTATGATGTTATGGCTTTTTTCTCAGCCGTTATCTGAGGTTAGATATCCGGTGCCGCAGCAGTCCATCCCAGCAAGGAAGTCTAGCAAATGCAAACATTCAACTATCGATACAATATCAGAGAAGCTTATGTTGGGCTCTAAATCCATTGGATTAGCACACTTTCATATTTATGACACAGCTCACTGGTGTATTGTAGCGTGCATAGAACCTGAAACAACCTGTTCTTCACCTCCACGGATTGATAAAATTTTCATGCCAGCATATTCGATCGTGTACAATAGGCTCGATATTATCGCCTTATATCACAATCTTCCGCACAGTTTTCATCCAAAATTAAACATATCTCTTAAAATTCCAGGTATTTATTCGATACTTTTTATTGATAAATATGGTTTGTTGGTATATTATTCAAATGCAGTGAAGATAGCACATTTCTTTAGTACTTTGGAATAGTAAAATAAAATATGTAACTACACATGTTAACTTGTACTAATTACAAAAAGTAGGAGATAAGCATAGCTGGCTTGCAATTTTAACAACCTTATGTGCTTAATAATCCACTCAAAACCTTTTTATTGTTAATAACTGAGATTAATCAAACCTTTATCTATGATTCAATTTATTATTCTAATACGCCTGGCAACTGTTACCTTACGTTAAGATTTTAATTAAATATGGTGAAGATACGATTGTCTTAAAGCGTGGTTAATTAAAAATAAGGTATTGAAAATGAATAAATTTTACTGGGGTATCAATTTGTCGGAGTCCAGTTGGATGAGAAATATAGTGATGGGTTTGAAAAAAAACCTCAACCCAGAAAGAGTGTTATTTACTCCTTGAAAAATCCTTAAATAAAAAGTAGTTGGCACGTTTGCCTACAGTGCCTGAGGTTCTGGGTTAGATTTCTGTCAGGGTGGGTGCAAAATATTGGTTTTCCATATAGTTCTACAGTAGGAAATTGAATTTTAGTGTCTCTGAATCATCTGAAACATAAAACTGTTTTATTCAACAAATTTATGGACAATGTTCAAAAATAAAACATAAAAAAAAGCAAAGACAAGTTAATACATTAGACAGTTATTATGAATCCAGGTTAATATTTCAAATATACAAAATAAATAATTATATATAATTTGTCAATTTATTGGGAAAATTTTTTCAGTATATTTGTAAAAAAACTTAATTTACAATCAAAGTAATTGAGATCTTGATTTTCATTTACAAATCTAATCATTCTGGGTAAAGGCGCATGGAAACCATAATTAGTCTTACGATGACCGAGGAACAGGATTTCATTATTTTTTTAATTTCCGTGGCTCAATGCAGGTAAATAATCTTCCTAATGTTATCGAAAAATGTACCTTGCATCTTGTGCGCTGACAAAGATATTACACATGTTGAGAAAAACATTCAATCGGACTTAAACAATATCATGAAATGGGCTCACGGTAATGGGATAATACTGAACATAAATAAAACAAAAGTGACGCTTATTCATTCTACACATACAAGTAAACAAAACAAAATACTGAATGTTAAAGGTCACGATTATGAACGTCTCCATTTGAAAAAATCACCTTGTGCCTGTCAAACCATAGAAATGGTCAAACAATACACATATCTAGGCTTGATTATCAAAGATAATTTTCATTGGAAGTTACATGTAAAAAGTGTTTGCCAAAAACTAAAAGCGGTACTTATAAAATTTCATCATTTAAAATTTTGTGTTCCACGGGCCACCGTGAACTGTTTATACCATGCGCTGGTTGAGTCAATCATATCATATGGAGTGAGTTGTTACGGGCTAACATTTACAATGTATACAAATAGGATAAAAAAATTACAAATAAGATTCCTTAAAATGTTAGCAAGTAAAACCAACATGATTACTTGTCAAAATTACTGCGAAAATCTTTTCCCGATGTGTAAAGTTTTGACGGTAAAGAATATGATATACTATCGCCTGGTAACAGAGGATTCATGGATTTCTACAAAACGCCAATATCACATAAGTATGAAACGCGCCAAAAAGTGAAAGGAAATTTCATAGAAAAAAAGAGCTCGAAATGCGTATGGAGAGAGGACCAGGGCGTATATTCTCCCTCGCATTGTAAATAGACTCCCGGACGAAATTAAGAATAGTGATATAAATAAAAATAAAGTAAAATTGGTTTTAAAAATCTTTTTCTTAAATTCTAAGTTTAGTGTGTTAAAAAAAAGGGGGAAACCAAACAATTTAAAAGAGTTTCAAAAAAAGTGTTTGTTTATTATTTTTTATATATTTCGGTATCAAAAAGACTTTATTTACTTGTGTTTAATTTTTACAAACTTTTATTTTATTAATATATTTAAGATTTTTTATATTTTCATGTAAACACTTTTATTATATTACGTTACCAAAATCTTTAAAGGGAGAAATCCCTGCCAAAAAACTGCTTTTGTAGTTTGGCGGAAATTTAAAAAATATTTAGAAGAATGCTTATGAATTTTTTTTTAAATCAAAATAAAAAAAAGGAACAATAAGATATATTTGTTGGAGAATAGTCTTTTTTTATTATCATTTAGTATTCTTCAAAATGGTTTGAATTTCTTTACTAATGTTTTTTTTCCATTTTTTTTCTTGATTTTATTTCAAAAAACAAATTATTTCTATTTTTGTTTTTGTTTATATCAGTATGTATATTTATACTAGTTACCTAAGTAGTAGTTTTAAATAAAAATGAATATAATTGTTTTATTAATATGTATTGCTTTTTTAGTTTTTATTTTTTAAGGTTCAAAATATTTCTATGACCAAATATTTAAAAAAATATATTTTTGTTACTTGTAATGTAATTTTTAAAATTTGTATTTTTTTTCACTTCTTAATTTGTAAACAAATGTTTGTTTTAAAAAGTTTATGTAACTGATATGAAAAAGGCACTAATTGCCGTTTATTTCAACAAAATAAAATAAAATTAATAAAATAAAAATTCCCTCGCAAAATGTTTTCCATCTCTGTTGCAACAAACTTTAAAAATAACAAACAATTTAGTAGAGCAACTAGAGATTAGGGGTAGAGTTCAGTCCTTATCTACAAATTTTTAGACGAATTCAAAATATTTTTTTACAAACATGTTTTCATAAACAAAATAAAGTGGAAATGCATCGCTCATGTGCAATGTACAGTGCAATGCCGTATTTGGTTCTCTATTCATACAGTTACTCTGTGGAATCTAATTTGTTCAGTATATTGGATCACCTTATTCGAGTGTGGAGAAGGACCAGGGCAAAGTGTAGAACATCTCCAGATATGTCACGTACTTCTCTAACGGAAACTATCTGTATGGAGATGGAAGATCTCTTTTTAATACAGGGAGTGACGTCTTTCAAAAAAGTAAACTACCAAATATTAATTTTGTTTATAGCATTAACTTTGTGGTCAAACATTTTACTAAATGTTATTCAATATTTTTATTATGGTCACCCTATACCTCAACCTTTTTTTAATTTTTTTCTCCCACGACATAAAATAATTTCATTCATTATCATTATAATTCCCTTTCCGCACCAAATGATGCATAGGGTACTGCATTGGCACACCTATCGCAGCGTATCTTGATTATTGTTACATGAAAGTAAGATGATCAGTCTCACGCTTCGGGTACCAGTCCACGGACGGACTATGAAATATGTTTAGTGTAAAAACATCCTTTTAAATAAAGATTTCACTTCAACCATGTCGAGAATCGAACACGAAACATCTTGCATGGTAAGCAAACGCGTTGACCATCACACCACGAGGCCGATTTTCATTAATTGTTTATTAAAATTCATGTCGTGTTGGTTTTAAATTTTTGTGCAACAACTATGGTGAAGGTATGTAGTGAGTTTTGCATGTTGGTTTAATTAGTGTCCTAACAAAGAGACGGGCACGTCTCGAAACCGGTAGACATAAAAAAAGCCGGTATGTGGTTATACACAAATATTTAATAACATTGATAGGAAATTTTTGATGTGTATTATTATTTATTATCTTTTTCTGAAATTATTGTATCAAATATTTTTTTTGCACCAGATATTATGTTATTATCTTATATATACTTACTGTTAACTAATTTTTATTATTTGTTTTTTACAATAATCTGTTAATACCATTTTTTTTATACGTATAAGCATATGTAAATATATATATAAATAGATTATGGAGAGATTACGTCAATAATTTCATTAAGCTTGTTGTTGTGTGTTTTTTTTAAACGAAGCCACATGAATTCGTCGAAAAAAACCCGAGTGGGAAAGAGTAATGCCTGTAGAAGTAGGCAGAGAGGATAGGATGCCACATTGAACAATTTTCTGTTCACACATGGAAGGTTCCGGTTGGCTACGATTTCCGGTGAAAACACATAAGTTGAAATGTGATTTTTATCAAGCCTTATTTTTCTCAAGATGTAATTCACCACTGTAATTGGCCTCTTGGCCTGTTGCGGTACAAAACAATTACTGTAGTGTTCGTTATTAAATTACCGTTTTATTGAAAACAATGTGGCAACGGTATTTATGCAATCTAACGACACCAGGGCAGTGGTGCTTCCGCAATATTTTCTAAAGATTTTTCTTTGCAAAATAATCAGGTTGTCGGAGTCTTGAACCTTCGTCGTTCATTGATCGTGTTCTGACAACCCTTGAATGAAACCTCATATTTAATTTAAACAAATTAAAACTTTACCACTGCTTCGGAACTTTCCGTAAAATACAATACAAAGTTTTGCTAATCGTGACGTTTCAAACCTTTCGCTTGCCATAGAAGACTTCTCAATACTCATGTCTTACTTATGCAATTGATTGTGTTTATCTAAATTTATCTTAAACATTTTTATCATTTTGCTATCCATTCCTAATAGTGCATAGAGCACCTCATTGGTACTCCAATCATAGCATTGGCGATCATTGGCGATCATAGCGCCTGCCTGGGGGCTATACCACATTTCTGATTATCGTAGGCTACTGAAATTTCTCAAAATTAGACAGCGGAGAGACTATCACTCACTCTCACTTCTGTTCAATGTACCTCATAGTCCTAAAGCTCCTATATACCTGCGTGAAAAATTTCAACAGTTATCAGTTCATGGTTTACCTCTTCGTTATAATTCTCAAGGCACTCTCTTAATATCCATCCATAATTCCTCTTTCTTCTCTAACTCATATAGTGTCCACGCGGCTTGACTGTGGAATCATCTCCCATCCACCATTAAAGATGTTATTACATTATCTCTGTTTATATCACGTCTGAAGAAACATCTCCTTTCTCTTCCTTAATCTCTCCTTATTTCCTTTTTCCTCTTTCCTCTTTTGTCCTTTTTCCCATTGAGTAATAGTTTTGATTTATGTTAATTTATAAACAAATACGTTTATTTCTATTTTTATATATCTTTAGCTTTTAAATATTTTTTTCTATTGAATATGTTCTGTAACTTGAATTATAAAAATAAAACTTTTATTTTATTGGTTGGTTGGAAGAAATTGCCATTTGGCAATAAGCCCGCCAATGTTTAAATAACATTATGTACAAAAAGTGAAATAAATAAAATAAATAAAAAATATAAGTTTATGAATATTGTCAATAAATAAACATTTGCGTTCTTATGATTTATTTATTTTTACAAAAACAAACAGTCAACAATGATTAAATAACATAAGAAAGATAAGATTAGAAGACAGACCAACGAGGTTTCTAAATAAAAATCATACATATAAAATTGTGGTAGTTTGTTGGTAGTGTGTTTGTGTGAATTTGTATGAGAGTAAGTGTAGAGTTGTGAGGGTGTGTATTTGTGTGGGTATGAGTGTGTGTAAGCGTGAGCATCATTCAATAGAAAGTAGGATCATACTGCAGTCAGAAAAAATGAGTCTTGATTTATTTTTAAATAAATTCCGGGGCATGTAAAATATATCAATAAATGAACAAAAAGGATTTTAGTTTGAGCAAGAACGATAGAGGAAAGAGGGTTGTGCATAGTTAGTGCTACAGACTGGCAGATGGAATGTACCTGAATATTACAATTTTGTGGGCATTTTTAACGAGTTGTATATAACTTACTATTAGAAAATGGGATTCAACGCGGGGCAGAGTCGTATTTTAGGGGTCGAACCACGGACCATGAGACTACAATCCGATTGGTATCAAATGTGAAGTTTTTCAGGAATCGAATCCTAGACCTCAGTCATAATAGGCAAACGCACTAACCAGTCACTACGGAGCGGACTTATCTCAATCAAATTTGTGTTTAAGAATTTTTTCGAGGTTGTTTTTTTTTATCTATCACGCCGCGCCGTTGGGCAGAGGATGATAAGTAAATTTAATATTTGATCGTTATTTATGTTTGAACATTGGCAGAATGGTGAATCTTATTCGTTTATAAGGTGGCCAATTAAACCAGCCAAGTAAATTCCTAGACTTCAGTATTCCACTATCTAAAATGTTCTCCATCTACAGATATGACAAAACTGTAACATGTTAATCTTAATAACTAATAAAATGTTATTAATATATATTTTAAATTATTCTTCAAATAAATTAATACATACTTTCTTTTATTTGCTGTCTTAGAGCAAGTTAAATTATTACTCATTGTTAGACAGTCAAAGCAACTTCAAAAAACTATTTCTTTTGTACATGCCTATACAGAGTGTTCATTAAACCCCGTCACATCCAAAACCACGATGATTAGTATGAGCAAGAAGACATATAAGCTCATTAAATTTTTTTTTTCAAACCATTTTTTTTTTTAATATTTAAAAATAGCAAATGGTTGCTTACTTCTGCAGGGGAGATACAAATAGGGGGATGGGGGAGGGGGGAGTCTGATACTTGGCGGCGCTCCTCTCACTTCTCTCCTGAAGAAGTTAGCAACCATTTGTTTTTTTTATATTTTAATTTTTTAAATTTTCTTTGTTCTAAATATTTTTTTAAATATGCAAATATGTATTCTTACCCATACTGATCATCGTGGTTTGGGATATGACAGGGTTTTAAGAACAGCCTGTATAACCAGAAAAAAAACTTTAATATATGTACAAGTAATATAAAAGTATGCTATCAATATGCACTTTCGTTTATAGTTATAAAATGTTACATTAAATTTTCCTGTGTCTAGAATGCAAAATAGTTCACGTACTAAAAGGCTCGTAATATGCAAGTAACAAGTTGCTCTCGTATGCTATAATATGAGCTCAATATTATCATATCTCTGAACAAAATGTTTTGAAACTAGATATTCGCGAAATTTCGACTCATACGCACTTAGAAAGATAAACCGTATTTCTTACATTATAAATCGCACCCTTATTTTTCGAGAAACAGAAACCTTATTACTTGACAGAGTCATACAATAAGAATAACTTCGCTGGTCTGTCTTTAAACCGTATCTTCATTATGTAATTTAATCATTGCTGACTATATTAGACTCACTCGATATATAGACTCTCAATATAAAGAACTATATATAGACTCACTCGTAAGTTTTTAGAAAAGGAATGAATTTATTAAAAAATATATTATTAAATTTTACTTGTACTTGTACTTGTACTTTATTTGTTTACTCCTTGGATATGTGTTTTTGTTTATTTCTTAATATATAAATTGTACATTTGTGGATTTATTGCCAAATTCCAACTTCTTCCAACCAACTGATAAAATAAAGGTGTTATTAAGATTATTTAAGCTTTCATATTGATCCAAAAAACGTATCAAGTATAATTGTAGCATTATTTTTCTTTTTTTTTCATTATTACCTAGCTAAATACTAGCCACTTTATGTTAATGTTAAATTATTCTCAATTTCACTTTGTTGTAATTATATTTAGAACATAAGATTTTTTCACTTTGATTGTTATCTTTTATTTGTCATCTAAGATATGTTATGTTTTTTTTTTTTACTTTTTTGCAGTTTTTTTAAAAAATATTTTACTTTGACTAATTTGTTAAGTTTTAATTATTCAATTGAATTATGTAGTTATATTTTATATTACATAATGAATTGTTCACTACTGTGCTTATTTCTGTAAAACTTTTTATCGTAAAAAGTTCTTTGAACCATTGATATATAAATAAATAAATAAAATGTTTCTGTGAAATAAATAAAACAATAATATCGACTGATAAATCAGATTAATAACGACAAAGTTTATATATTAAAGGGGTTTGAAGTAAATAAATTAAAATTAAATAGATCAAAAACAAAATATATGAATATTGGGTAAAAAATAATACCCCAGGGTTCTAATATTAATATTGATAATTTGAATATAAATTCTGTTGACGAAATAGAGTCGCATACCTAAGTTGGATAGATATTTGAATGTCAATACACATTCTTAATATGTAACAAAAAAGGTCATTTATGGGATGATAACGAAATGTAATAGATATAAAAAGTAGTTTTCCTTTATATAAAACAATAATAAGTCCACAAATAAATTACTGTTCTTTTATTATTTTTTTATTTAATGAAGGAGAAATAAAAAATAGACAAATTCTTCAAAATAAGGCGATGAGGATTATACTCACAAGAAATATATATTTTAATGGAGAAAAAATGCACAAAAAAATTGGCTTGCTCACAGTAAAGCAACAAATTAAATATAATGTAGTAATTTTTATACATAAAATAATTAAGGGGATGAACACAATAATAAAATTTACCAACAATGTTATAAATAGGGATAAAAAAAGATAAGATTACCAATGAGGAGAAAAACAGAATCTCAGAATCACAAGAGATTGAAACTGTACAATGAGTCACCTAAAAAAATAAAGGAGATAGAAAAAATTAAATATTTAAAATTTATTTGAAAAAATATGTCATTGAGAAATTTTGATAAAAAAATTGTAATATCATTAAAAGTTTATATTAGTTCTTATGATTTTGTGGACTAACTAAATAAAGCATAAATAAATAAAATAATACAAAACATTTGATGATAGGCATATTTTTTATGCACTACAACATTCAGATCGAGTGTCGGTCTTTTCTGTATCACTTTTTGACGAGATATTGTCTGCGCCTTTCCACTAAACGTCATCAAATGTTTACTTTACCCGTGTCAAATGTACGACCTGCATATCTGTTGCATTTTCTTATGAAACTTTTGTTTTCAGTGAAATAACGGTAATTAGGGACAATTTTACTTGACAGAAATTTACAGAGATTGTGCGACGCAATTATAAAACGCACATTGAATTCAGAAACACAAAAATTGGAAAAAAAACATTCGTCCCATAATCAAATATTCAAAAAAGATAATTTAATTTGACGGGTCCCTGAAACAAACTGGTTGCTAAAATTTTACTAGTGAAATATTACACTTTTCAAATTAAAAACTCACCCTAAATCAACATCTTGCGAATCGGGTTGTGGTCCCGTGGCTAGTGTTGCGGACTCAAGGGCTAGAGGTCCGAGGTTCAAACTGCAAGCCCCACTCTACCCCAACTTGATTTGCATTTTCTAATTGTGAGTTATTTACAACTGCCACATTACAATGGCCACATTTATTTAAATATTTGTTTGAATTATAAGAACGCAAATATTTCTTTCCCTAGTAGAAAATTATGAACTTTTTTTTGTATTTATAAAATATGACATACTTTTATTTCATTTGTTTTTAAAAATAAAGAAATCTCATTTTCCGAAAATTTGTAGTAATCAACTTGTTCCGGAAACCCGATGAAAATAATTATTGACGCCCTCAAAAGTATATTTAGTGTATGTATATTATAATGTACAAGTTTTGTATAAAAAAAACATATTTTTAAAAAGAAAAGATTTGTCGCTAGAAAAAAAATAAGCAGTTCACAATGAGGTCCTGGTGTCGACCCTAATTTACAGCGTATATCGTTCATCAAAGGTAATTTGATGGAGATGAATTATTAGAATTATTTTTTGTTTTGAGAAAAAATAGCAGGTGGATTTATATTTAAATGTACATCAAACTGATTTTTATAAATATTTTTACTAACAAACGTTTATGTTTTATTATTCTTTTTTTAATTTTTTTTTATGCTCATTGTATATTTCTGGTATCCTTTAGTGTTTTTTTTAATCTACAACCACACACATGTCACGCCTCTGTGAGATTTTGTTTCGTTTATGTGACAGTTTAGATAGTCAAGCGGATGCGATGCGGTTGGCTAGGCTATATACCGCGGATGCCTCCTGAGAGCCTTAACCAATCTTTCCTACTTTACAAGGGATCAGGTTCTCGACGTCTTGAACGTCTACTGCTGACTGTTCGTCGCTATTTTATGTCAGAACTTTGGGACGAGAACCTGACTTAATATGCTTCAACTAGGGAGCGGACATGGAATGATGATGATGCGATAGTTAATTTTGTATTTGTAACAAAGCAAGCGTTAGTCCAGGGACAATAAAATATCGACAATCTCTTCGTTCTAGTAACGAGAGAACCCTTTTAATGCCCTTTCATCGCTCTAATTTTCTTGCATCCTCTTTCACAGTAGTAGCTGCTCAACTTTGATATAATCTACCGACTAATGTTAGAGACGCCCCTTCTTTATTTACATTTAAGTCAAGACAGAAATATCACTATCTAAATATTTAGTTGTTCCTTTATCCTTCTTCTTTCCTTCCCATCTTCTCTCTTCTCTTCATAGTGTAGTGTTCATTTTTTGTATTTTTTTATTTTGTTAATCTTTGTTTTTAAGTTTGTATAAAATCGTAGGATTCAATATGTCCATGTACTTGTAATTTTCTCAAACTGAACGGTTTGAGTAGGTAGAAAGAAATTACATTCAGGCCTTATATGTATATAAATGGCATATGTATATAAATTGTATATGTATAAAGTGTCAAATAAATTAATTAAATAAAATATTATAGTGATAGGACTTCCTCCACATACCCAAAACCGTTTTAAAGCCTCTTGGGTATTCCTATCGGTTTTACTTATACAGAAAAGCAATATTTTTTACCAATAAAATCCTTTTAAATTTTCAATATCATATATCGCTATTTTAATTTAATTTAACTCTACTAATTTCACTGTGTATTTGGCAAATTATATGGAGGGCCTTTATCGAATATTGTCGTTCATCTTCATGACCATATTGCAAACATGAATGGCTCTAAAAACAGTATTTGCTTGTATCACAAAAGCCAATGTCCATTACAGTTATAAAAATAAAATACCATGAAGTAGAAAATGTTTATTGCAACGTTCCCAGGAATCGAACACGGGATTTTAATCACGGTCGGCGAACTCGCAAATCACTACACTACTAGGCAAAATTTTCTTCACTCGATATTTTTTTTGGGATTTATCCGAGAGCAGATCGATTCGAAAACATTAGTCCAGTATTCTGTGCATACACATAACTGTATTTTTCATCCGACCGGACACAGACAAAACAATCCAAAAACATTCAAATTCTTGTGAAGTTTTTCTGGGTTGCTATCCCGTGTATTCATTATCCTTTTTGCCGACGTTTTGGACAGCATTAGCAACTAAGGGAACTGGGACGCTGTCTAAAACGTCGGCAAAAAATAAAATAATTACACGGAACAAAACCCAGAAAAGTGTCACAAGTATCTGAAAGGCCGTGAGAACCTAAAAACTTTAACATTCAAATTAGTTAGTTAATTTTCTAATTTGAAGTTCATTGTAATTAATCAAATATAAAAAATATAAATGACTAGCAGACATTTAATCCACTCAGTGTGATGAACCAATAACCGGATTCGACGCTCTTGCGACATCGTTAGACTATACCCTATTCAACGAGTCTGGTCCTCTTTACACGTGCGCGCCACGAGCCCAATGCGTGGAATATGGACCGTTTAGTTTAGAGTTTAGACATTCTGCGAATAAACACCCGCACGAAAGGGTCCGTTTTACATATTTAGCCAAGTGTGTAATATCGAAAAACATCGTCACGAATCTTGACGTCACAATTATCAAAGTCAAACATGGCAGATTTTTAGGGACGTATTTTTTAACAATTTTATTTCCAAAATAATAAATGAAAACATTTTTCCATAATATTCTAATTGATTAGAAAAATATTTCTAAATATTTCTAAATCTATTTCACATACATATTTTGTATCTGTATTCGTAGTATAAAATATTTCCGTATTCTAAGCCTGGTCCATTCTTCGATGTTTCGAAGCCAGGAAAGCTATTTTCTTCCATCCCCTCTTCATCCCTCGATCTTCCCCTGTATGACTAATAAATGTTTACTAACATACCATAAATAAGCCACATATTCCTGTTATAACATCTGATTATATGGGACCATAAATGATTCATTCCGAAATTAACGCCAAATTAATCAACTATTATTGTTATTGTAAATTATTATGCGACAAGGAATAACTACATTATGTACCTGCTTTCATAAAGCATGTTATTGTTTAATATCAATTTACTATCATCAAATTGTTCACCTTGATTTAAGCTGTAATAAACATATTACATATATTAACGGTCATTTGTTCATTTCTACAAATATCTTATTTATTTATTTAAACACTTTTTTTTTCTTTTTTTCAAATATTTATTCATACAAATACATACATATTACAAAAAATAAATTTTAATGACGTATCCCAAACTTTATGAGGCCAAAAACCCTGTGTTGAGTTGGGATTCCACATAATGGAAAGTGGAAGCATGTACATAATTAACTAATGGCAAAATAAAACTTAAATATGTTTACATAAACATACGTATATTATTAAAGGGGATCTGGACAACACGCTTTGTAGTGTATAAATTTATGCAGTATCTCGCAGCAGTCTCCTGCAATGGTCTCTTCCCTTAGACAAAATCTAGACTTGTACACTCTTTCTGAAAATGGCTTTCGATTTGGAGAACTTTTTTTTTTTTTTCTAGAAAAAAGAAATGTTTTCATAAAACATTGTACAGTAATACAACAAGAAAATCATAAGTGCTGTATGAAACAGTACTTATGATTTTCTTGTTGTATTACTGTAGAATGTTTTATTATTTAAACTTTCTACTGAATACGCAGTATAATTTTTAGGTTTTTTTTTTAAATTTAAATCTTGTATAATTTTTAGGTTTAATTTTTTTTATAAATCTTGGGAATAAGGAAATTTATGTTTTAAAAAAAAAAAAAAAATATTGAGCTATGTTATATGTTAGTATTATAAATGTTTATAAAAGGCAGATTTGCCGTTTATGTTAATAAAGTAAAATAAATGCAAACTTTGCCGTTTATTTTAAAAAATACGAGTGGTTTAGACTTTCTATGGAGCAGTAAGTAAAGATATTTGTGTTGCTTCTATGAGCTCCCATGAACCCAAAAAAATAAACATTTCGCTTTTTATTAGTCCCGAATAAAAAATAACTTTGTTCTTATGAATTACCCAAATATTTAATTTTGAGGGCCATTTTCAACGAGTTGTAAATAACTCACTATTAGAAAATGGGAATCGAGTTGGGGTAGAGTGGGATTCGAACAACAGACCTTTGGTCCGTGAGTCCGAGACACTAGCCACAGGATTTGTTCATCCATAACTTAACATGACATAACTTAATTTGTTCATCCAGAGCATTGAACACTCTTGGGACCACCAAAGAGAAAATCCTCGGAGCAAACGTCGTACGTGTTTTAGGAATTAAATAATTCAAATTATAGGAAAACCCCGGACGAGCATTATGCTGGGATCTACTCTTTTAGCAGCATAACCAGAAATGTGTCAATGACTCTTTTGTGAAATGTCTTCAAAATGTCTTATGTCCAGTACCTTATTGAATTGGAACAATGTCTCAGATGGGAAAGTGGAGGGACATCGCAGCATCACTCTTAGTATTAATTTTAGTACGTTTATTAGGGGGTTCATTATATACGCAGTTCAACCTCCCCAGCCCATTATACCATAGGTTGCCGCTGACTGGAAAAAAGCGAAATACACAGTTCTTCAAAATACACCACACAGTTTACATACATATGCATAAGGGCGGGCCTTAAGACAATTTCTTCCTACCTGCCCAAACCGTTCAATTTGAGAAAATCAGTGGTATCTGAAAATATTATTGTTATATTATAATATTTTCACCATGGAACAAAATATTGATAAACATATTTATTTTTTAAGGAATACAAATTGACAAAATATCAACAATATTCAACGTGTTATTTCTACCACATTTTTTTATCAAGCTTTGAAAAAGTCATTTTTATTCTAGACAAAGCATGAAATTTATAATTAACATCTTGCACCTGTATTTAAAAATATTTGAAATATATAAAAACTGTTGACTTAATGCATTCTGTCGGTATAACCTCGATGTACACAAATAGTCAAAGGAACATGGAATTTAAGGCATCTACAAGGCGCATGGCCTGTCATCGTATGGCTTAAGGAATCACTTTGCACGGTGTGTTAATATCCACCATTCTGCCCGGAACTTCCGTATTTTTAAATTCGATTTTATTTTATTTGTTTATTTACTTATTAAGGAAATCATACAGTATTTATACAAATACAAGGTACAAAAGAACAATTCAAAAAAGTAAGACCAATTACAGATTTCACATTAATTTCTTATGAATGCAGGAGGAGAGGGGAAAAATAATTAAATTTAAAAAAAACTAAAAATAAATATCAAACAAAAAGTACATAAAAGGGAGAAGACATTGTATAGCTCCAACTGTACTTTTCTCCCCTCTCTTTCTGCTTCCATGAACATTTATATTTCTTAGTAAAAATTCACAATCAACAATAATTAATTGGATGCAGGTAGTAGATGTACATATGAATAAGTAAAATTCAAGAATTGAAATTAAAAGTTTAAATTAAAATTAAAAGGTAAAATTAAAAGTTTAAATTAAAAGTTTAAATTAAAATTAAAAGGTAAAATTAAAGGTTTAAATTAAAAGTTAAAATTAAGAATTAAAATTAAAAAGTTAAAATTGAACGATAAAATTAAAAGTAAAAATTTTATACAAAAAATACATTTATATTGGGTTGAGTGCATTTCGGCATTTTATGTAGAAACCCGTGCATGAAGAACTTTCGCCAGAAATCATAGTAAAACACATGCTAAAAACAAAATATAACTGCGAAATTGTTGCTTCATATACGGAAATAATAATGAGAAGAAAAGAAGAAGACGAAACCGACAGACATCGGAGTGCTTCGACAAAAGCAGTATCGTGGTAGACCGAAAGGTAGGAACACGACTGCAAGGAGAAATGGGGGGTTTTAACTGGTGTGAGTCCGGCTGTCCGGCACCACCCAGACAAGCTTGATTTCATGAGCAGTCCGTCCATAGATTGGATGGGACCAACACAACGCTTCCCTAAAATAATATTTACTAAGCAATCAGTACTTATATTTTTATATAACAAAATCAGCTCTACATAAATTGACTGATATTTTTGGTAACTACAATAAATATTTTTGATTGATCGTAGAAATCTGAAATGTGCTCAATGTTCCTTCGTTAATTTTTTTTTTTTTTTTTAATTTAAATTTCATTGATAAACCCTTACGGGTTACATACATTTAACAAAAAAAAATACTTTTAAAATTCATATTCTACTGTTAATAATAATATTTTTAACATCTTTTGTAAAGGTTGTCTGAGTCTTTTGTCTGGTAGTATTGAATAATTTCAGTCCTTCATTTATTAGTCTCGATTGTCCTTTTCTCATTTTAAAAGGTTGGATATGATATTTTTCTGATATTCTCGTATTGTGTTCATGTTTACTACAGTTTTTTTCAAGTTTTAATTCTTCGTCTACAATCACATCAGTGGCTAATTTATGAATTAATTTTAAGGATTCTAGTTTAAAGAGTTCAGTTACATTTAATTGCTTAGTTTGTTTAAAAAGTTTTTTAGTTTCTGTTAGATAGGGTAGGTCAAAATACTAACTTTAATATTTTATTTTGCTGTCTTTGTAGTCTGTTTATGTCATTTTGATTTCCTGTTCCCCATAGTAGTTGCATATAACATATTTTAGTTTTTACATGGGCTTCATACATTTTTTTTTTCCTTTATTGGAACATAGTTTTTGGAACATAATTTCCAAAAAAATGCGACGAACTAACGTACAACCTTCCGCCTGCGCATCGTTGCGCTAACTAAAATCGACTCCGCTCGCGCTCCATCTAAAAATATGAAACTGCGTAATTCTGTTGCTTCCTATGGGGAATCCGCCTTATAAGGCGGTCTCTCGGTACCGAATTCAAAAACTCCGCGCATGCGCAAATTGAGATCTTACTAGCTATGTGGAAGCAATTGTAACAAACGAATCCAGGTTTATTTCTCAAATATTGTGAGTGTTTTATGACAAATTTAGCGCTTAAATCGGTTGATACGAAGGTATTATAATATTAAAGTGTGAAATATAACTATTTTATGCTTTTGCTGTGTTAGTAACAGGTACATATTAAATTTATGTACCTAGTACAAAGTGACTGCTTCCGTAATCGAAAACCTCACCGCACGCCCCTGCTTGGTTCCCCTCAAGAGATTTCCCACAAATAAAAATGTCAAAACCCGTATTTAGAAGAAATTTATTACATAAAGTTTTGAACTGTAGCATAGTAGCGTGGTACACATAAATACAAACAAATCGTTTTTGACACCCAATTGGCTGCTTTTTTTGATAAATAAAATTTTCAATCTGGTTTACAATGAGTTTCCCCTCAAGGTTAAGACATGTGTTTAAAAAAATATAAATGAAATATACACACAATGTTATTATTAGAGCCCACACATAGATATAATAATTTAAGGATTAAAAAAAAATACTAAAAAATTAACAAATTTCATAAAACTGTCTTAAAACGGAGATTTTATACCTACTTAGGTACCAAAAATAACAACAATAATAAACATTTAATATACTTATAGGTACCTGAATTATATATATTATTACTCCATGGTAGCCTCGTTGGGTAATGGCCAGCGCGTTTACCTACCATGCAAGAGGTCTCGGGATCGATTCCTGACATGGTTGAGATGAAATATTTATTTAAAAGTGTGTTTTTACAGGAAAATTATTTCATAGTCCCCCGAAGCTTGAGTCTGATCATCTCACCTTCATGTCACAAAAATGATCAAGATACGGTGCGATTGGTGAGCCAATGCAGTGCCGTATGCACTATTAGGTGCGAAAAGGGAATGATGATGATGATGAAGAAAAGTTAAATTATTTCGGTAAATCAAAAGAATGCAAACATTGCCGTTTATTTTTAAAAATACGAGTAGCTTAGACTTTCCGTGGAGCGGTAAGTAGAGATATTTGTGTCGTTTCTATGAGCTCCTACGAACCCAAAAAAATAAACATTTCGCTTTTTATTAGTCCCGAATAAAAAATAACTCCAAAAAATGTTTCGCATTTCCTTGAAAGTTGAGAAATTTCCTTTGACGTTTTTATCCCTTCAAAATTAGCTAATTTCATTAATTTGGATTACTTCTTTCAATTTTTTTAATTAGCCGGTATTTTAACATCCTGAAACAGGACCTTCACACGTCACAAAATCCAAATCCTAAATTATTATCAAAAGCGCGTAAAGGCAAGTTTAGTCGATTTTTTTTTTACTTTGCGCGACGAATTTTACGCTCAAAACATGAATAAGTTTGGCATTTCCAAGGTTTACATTCGTACTCAGTAACGTATTGGTTGATACTCTGTACTGCTTGGTACCCCATACTGCTTGATACTCCGGACTGCTTAACACTTCGCACGCATTGGTACTCCGCACTGCTTGGTACTCCGCACTGCTTGGTACTCCGCACTGCTTGGTACTCCGTGCTCCGTACTTAACTCTTGTGTGGCTCTGATGTCACACTAGTCAACATAGGACACAAGACTTAATTTATCTCTCTTATTTTTTTTAAATAATGAATTCGTATTTTTTGTAATCTTCAAATTGACATTTTTACACCTAATTTGGAAAGTAAAATTTGTATAACTATGCAAAATTTTAATACAAAAAATATTTATTCTTGCTATGCTAAGAATGAATGTCCGCTAATTAAGCAACACATTTATACAGATACCTTATACAAGAGAGAGCAGAAAGATACAAGTCAAAACAAGAAAGACAGAGACGGTGTTCTGCGGCGGGTGTGTCTAAAACAGATTCAGTCTTCAGTCTTCAGTCGGTTGATGACAGTGATGGGGGACGCACGCGCGTAACATGAGCGGCGTATTTGTGATTTTTAATTTGTTTTTCAATAACAGGGCTTAGTTATATGTTTATTCGCATGAATAATGGAAAAGGAATTATTTAACATTTCTCATTTTTTTTTTTTCAAATGTCTGAACTTGAGAATATTCCGCATTTTACTAGTGGTAACACAATGTTACATCACCGCACGCAAATGGATTATTTACCACAGTCTTTTTAGAGTTAACACTGCATTGGTACACCGTACTGCACTAGTAATAAGTACTGCCTGGTGTGTTGCCAACTCTTGTGTGGCTGTGAAGTCACATGAGTCTACATACGATACAAAACTTGACATATCTCTCTTTTTTTTTTTAAATTATGAAGTTGTTTTTTATGATATCCAAATTAACATTTTCACACCGAATTTGGAAAGTGAAATGTATAAAAATATGCTATATTTTAATACGTAAAATAATTACCCTCTCAATGCGGAGAATGAATGTGACACCAAAACACGAAGTTTACACTCATAACAAGAGAGATAGATACGCTGTTCTCCTCTGGTCGGTGTTTGTGTGAAAGAGATTCAGTGAGCAGTGAATGGGGATGTACGATATAAGGTAATCGGCGTATTAATATCTTTAAATTTATTTTGCTATGACAGGGCTCAATTGTATTTTTATTTTTATAAATTATAGAAAAGAAACTATTAAACAGTATATCTCCATGTTTTTTTGTTTATGGTAATACGATGTTACATCACCTCGTGTAGAGCATAGACACAAGTTTTCGATAATATCGGAAAACAGGAATATTGGACCGAAACCGCGATATTAAAAACATCGATATTGACTCCTGTATTACCGGGACCTCTATTTCTAGGATTTTCATCTTTTACAACTATTTTAACCCAAAAAATTTAATACGGTAAAGCAAAAAAGATTATGATTTTTAAGTATTTATTAAACCTTTAGCAAGAATACCGAAATACCGGGTTTCCGATATTCGAAATTGTAATATCGAAAAAATACTGGTACAAGATAAATGGTTCGTTAGTCTATGCTCCAACTGCGCGCAAAGGATTTTTTTAACACAGCCTTTTAATACTTAATAATCCTATGTAAATTTGTTAGTGTCCGTCGGTGAAACAAACATTTTTTGCAACCAAAGAATTTTTTTTTTGAATCGTTGTTATCAAGTTATAACATGATTAAAAAAGAAAGCGTGCAAAAACTGTATTAAATCTCAGGGGCGAACATTGTACAGAAGCGATTATGCGCAGCTTACCATTATATTTGACTATCCATAATAATGTTTTATCACTACGGTAACTTTATTTACAGAAAAACAAACAAATAATTACTGCTTCTTATAAATCATTGCCACCATTTTTATTTTTCCCCAATTATAAATATAATTATTAATAAAGCGCGCCTAACGCCAGCACTGAGCCAAGGAACTAGCCGATTACTCCAGCTTATCTCTTCATCCAAATAAGTGTAGGTACTAGGTACCATATGTTGAACATGTTAAACCCAGAGGAAACTTGCAGATTACACAAATTCTTTGAAAATTCTCGATTTGAAAAACAGTGTTTCAAACATTATTTCTTAAAGACTATTTTTCTTTGAGATGATATTTTTGACATGTGACTCGCAAGACATATGGCGCTCGATGCGGCCGTTTTTGGCATTATTCATTTCTAGACCAAATTGGCCAGTTGACTTTTCAATCGTAATGAGAATACCTAATACTGACTGAATTCATTGTGCAATTTTTTTATAAACTTTTATACAAGTTATGAGTTAAATTAATGGATGATATAGCTACATATTTTAATATATCACGATGTTACGTCGATTTAGTTGATTTCATAGATGAGTTAGATCACACAGAACCACAGAAAAAATAGCAATTTATAGTTAATATCACTAACATTATATTATGAACCAACTATGTAGGTACAAAAAAAATATATGTTTTTATGGCTTACCTGTTAATAAAATCACCGTTTGCTACTGCTAAATCTACGTTCAGTCTGTCTAATACGCAAAGAACGATTACCTGTCTCTAACAAACATGAAACTCTTTCGAAAGATTTTTTTTTGGAATGAAAATTCTTTTAAAAAATCATGTAAACTCTGGTGGAGATGTTTTTAAATGTTACTCATCGTTCAATATTATTTTTGATTAAAGTTGACCGGAACGAGGGGAACGAGTCCTTTTTAATCTCAATATTTACTTTATTTTTGAGAAAAAGTACTGAGGTATCCCATTCAATCAAGATATTAGGAAAAGGTCCAAAAATAATTAAAAATTCTTAAATATTTCTCTCGCGAAGTTTACCAGTGTAATCAAGCTATTTATCATCACGCGATAATATCAAAACACGTGTTTTACTAAACGATCAAAAAATGTATACTTCAGTCTATGTACATTTTCACTTCCAGGTAAATTTATTTATCATGATGTTTTAAATTCTTTGTTTTCTAAATTTGCTTTATAAATTCATGCGCGTCACTTTGCTATTATACATTAGTTAGAATTTTCAATAAATAGATAGATTTGCGTTCTTAGGTTAGTCGTAAAAAAACCTCATAGTAAAAATACGCCACCCGCTTATGGAGCCGAACCGCCCATACGGACAAAACCCATTATTTGATTATTAACTACGAAGTAAGCTACAGTTTATAACAATACAATGAGGCCGTAGGTACCTCTTAAAAAATGAGACGTAATATGCCGTTACCTTAGGCAAAAGATGGAATATTCCGAAGTTCAGACATTTGGAAAAAAAACATAAATACGTATTGTTTAATAATTCCGTTCCCATAATTTAAAAAATATACGATAAAATTTTTAGCCCAGTTTGAAAAATAAATTTAAAATCATAAATACGCCAGTCATTTTACATGCGAGCGTCCCCGTCAATGTCAACGTCGACGTCACGGTCAATAACTGACTGAATCTGTTTCACACAAACACCGGCCACCGAACAGCGACTCTGCCTTCCTTGTTATGAGTTCTGTCTTCGTGCTCTCTCTTAGATTTATAGCTGTATTAGAACATTAATTTTTCGCATGGCAAAGATAAAATATTTTTGACTAATTCATCGTTAAAAAAATAAGAGGGTATATTATATTGTATGTAACGGTTTCACTAAACAGTATAATTTGTGAAACAGTACCTAATTGTTACTGGTACTCCTATTAAATAATCGAAATGCAAACAAACAACAAACAAACCTTCACGCCGTTTCCCCGTAGGGGTAGGCAGAGAGGATAGAACGCCATATCACTCTATCTTGGCATACAAACCTCGCTTCCTCTACATTTATACAACTTCTCATGCACGCACGCCGATTATTCCTAATTTTGACATGTCCATCTTCAAGTATTTGATGGACTTGATCGTGCCATGTCTTTCTCGGTCTTCCTCGTTTCCTGCATCCATCAACATTCTCATCGTAGATCCTTTTAGCCGTTCTTTCACTGTCCATTCGCTCTACATGTCCAAACCAACGCAGCACCTCTTTATTGATTATGTCGATAATGCATGTACACACTTGCCTTACACACTTCACGGATCTCGACATTTGTGCACCTATCATACATCGGTTTACCACACATTTGCCTGAGAGATCGCATTTCGTCAGCATTCAACCTACTTTCATCATCATTTTTCCAGTCCATACTTCGCTCCTATACTTGCAGTTGGCACTAGAACTCCGTTATGAACTGCTAGTTTAGCCTCCTGCGATAAACATTTGTTTGCCAAAGTAGATTTCAGTGCGCTGTTCACCCTGTTCCCGGCACTCACCCTCCTTTCAATATCTTTCTCGGTCTTTCCATCCCTAGTAAACATACTTCCCAGGTACACAAATTCTTCTACCTGATTCAGAATATCTCCGTTCACACTGATCTCACATTTAGTTATATTTTCATCCCTTTCAAAAACCATCACTTTCGATTTATCAACATTTATAAGCAACTCGCTTTTCTTGCATACATCGTAGACTTTTATTACCAAGAATTGCAGGTCTTCTTTGCTGCTAGCAAGAAGCACGGCATCATCCGCATACAGAAGACAGTTAACAATTATAACACTCATTTTTGCTCCTATTCTTAAACCTTTCAGTTCTTTCATACAGTTATCGATGTGTATGTTGAACAACTATGGTGACATTACACATCCCTGTTTGACTCTTTTAGGAATATTAAACCCATCTCTATTTCACACACAGAATGATTGTCTTCCTTTTCCGTATGGACAAAGTAAATAATTTTTTCTATTGCGTTATTTATATAACTTTTTATTAAGTTTAATTCTTATGCATTTTAAATAACAGTCACTATCTTATTTACAACTGGCAACATTTATGAAAAAAAAATAGAAAAATCGTGTTCTTTTACTAATTCTTGACATCGTCACATGTTGATATAAGTTTTTTATACCTCAAACGGAAGCTGCATACGTCAAATGACTGAAGTTAAGTTCTAAGTTTAGCAAGATAATGGAGCAAGTTATGTTTTACATACGATACATGTTTGTGTTCAATTTGTCGTAAATAGTAAATATTCATACTTTGTACAGAACTTTCTTGAACAGAAATTAACTTAAGTGCACGGGGGATCAAATTATATAACTTCACTTCCTTCAATAAATTCAATTACCAATTTGGATAACTAGAAATTAATTTACGGATATTCGTAAATTCATTCAACATTTGTTTAAGCTAAAAAAATTTTTTTTAAATAATTTTGATTGAACTCCTTTCGTCACAGTTTTCATAGCCAAAAACCCAGTACATTTTTTAAGATTATTTTATTTTACATTTTTTGAAACATAAGAAGCGATGGACAAAAGTCATGTTTAGAGTTGGGACCTTAAATAAATATACAAATTAAGAAACATTATTAAAAAAAAATCCTACGGCCCATCATATGAAAAAACCAAGACAAATATTTGATTTACATGAAGAAAAAAACGAAAAGTTGAAAAATTTGAAAATTGTCAAGGAGTTTCTTACAAATCCCTCCCGCTAAGAGAAATCCTGTCCTTAACTCCTCTCTTGAAAGTAGGTTTTGATTTGAGAGCTTAATATGCTCTTCTAAAATATTGATCACTCTAGGTGCGATAGAGGAGAAGTGCCTCTGAGCAAAAGTCGTACGGGTTTTGGTTATGACATAATTCGTATTTATAACGTTATTTTTGTCAACTTTTTAAAAAAAGAATTAATATTGCTAAAAATGGTTCAAATGCCTAATTGAAAAAGAGAATAGTCATATGTTATCCATAGATAATGTTTATTTATTTATTGAAACCAACAGTCATATAAAATAAACAAAAAAGTAGCAAAAAATAAATAGACCAATTAGGGGTTTCGTATCCGAACAATTATGTAAAAAATAGTAAGTACTTTTATGGTTTCCTCGGTCAGAAGTCTGTGGAATGATAAATGGCTAAAAATGATATATTACTGTCCTAGACATATTTGTCTTTGTCTGCTGAGATCTACAATCCGGCAAAATATGATATGTCTTCGTTTAATACGGTTAGAGAATTTTAGCCATATCACATAGTGATTATATAGATAATACATCTATTTCCTATTTCCAAAGATGGTAAATTGAAATATGTCACTTCAACAAACATAACATGACAGCAGACGTGACGTACCATCTTTAGAAATAAGCATTTACGATTGACAATTTACGACATATCAAACACATATTGTTTTCCCGTCATTGTTTTAGATGGCAAAATGTTATATTTCAAACATATTTTGTTGTGTCAACGATTACTCTATTTCTAAAGATGGTACCTATGTCACGTCGTTGAAAAATAGCTAAACATGGTATGTCAAACATATTTTGTTTTGCCGTCTTTGATCTAGGTGGCTAAACAAGTCTAGTGTGATCTAGGTGGGAAGTCTGGAAATGTTTTTTTTAGCATTTCGAGTAAAAACGATACGATGAAAGAATAATCTTGGGAAAATAAATATTCAATGCATCTTTTAGAGTTAGGCTTGTAAACTAAAGATTCTCTATTTCAGAGCCCATCAAACTTTAAAATTAATCTCCTTCAAAGTTTATAAAAAGTTACATTTCATGGGGATCTTCTTTGAAAAAACATATGTAGATATTAATAAATGTAACTTTATATTTTTTTCATATTTTACAATATTATTTGTGTTTAAATAACATTTTGTATTCTCACCAAATGTAAATGTATACTTAATGTTTAGATTCAAATAAATATTTGGACATTTATAAAGATGGGAATTTAAAATGGACTAATCAAATCGAACATGTTAAAAATAAATTGAAAAAACAAATTTATAAGCCTAAATTAACTTGTAAAAATATATTACGTAATAAGTCAATCAGTTTTGGAATATGGAATAATTGGATGGGGATGTGCAAATGACACATTGATCAAACAAATAATAATTGCACAAAAAGCTTCGATAAAAATCATCTTACGAGTCCCAATCAGAACTAGCTCCCTCGGAATATTCGTAAATCTTAATGTAACATCTGTAGTAAAATCCCTGTTACTGTACGCATACGAACATTATTTTCTACCTTTTATAACTCCTTCCACACATACAACAGTTACTAAATAATCCATCCTGATGCTGCAAAAACAATTAAAAATTTATACAACTTTCGGTCAAAGAGGATTGGCCTACTACTCGGTTAAAGTGTACAATCTACTTCCATTATCCATAAGGACAATTAATAACCAATCACAAAATAAAATTGCTATTAAGAAATGGATAGTGGAGGTGGGTTGCGCACGGATCGATGAGTGGATCAAGCTAAATTGGTAAAAAAATGTGTACTGTTTATAAAATTTGGTCTGCAGGTCTGTATAAATTGATTTTGTTTTTTATGATTAATTTAGTTTATATTGCTTATTATGTTAATGATAATAAGGTTAATTAGATTAATTGCGTTTTTATTTTATTATTATGTTCTTCTTCTTCTTCTTATGGTCCCTCTCCCCGATGGAGGTTGGAAATCATCATTGCGATTCTTACTTTATTGGCAGCTGCCCTGAACAAGGACTGAGTGCCGCAATGGGACTAGTCGCGCAAGTTCTTAAGCCAAGAGATGCGCCTTCTACCTGCACTGCGTCTCCCTTCAATCCTTCCCTGTAGAATGACTTCCCTCACACTCCCATCACATGCCCAAAGTACTCAAGTTTTCTTTTCTTCGTGGTCCTACCTCTTTATCTTTTTCCATCCGTCGGAGAACATCATCGTTTTGGACTCTATCCACCCAGGAGATTTTTGATATCCTCCTGTAGCACCACATTTCAAAGGCTTCGATCTTTTTTGAAGTGTTTTGGGTGAGTGTCCACGTTTCGACGCCGTAAAAAAAGTACTGAGAAGACGTAACATCGAGTAATGCGCATTCGCATTATTATGTTAACTTTGTTAAATAACTCATTTGAGACATGTTTTACTTATTGTAAAATGTTTCCCTCGGCACGGGACACCCCAGTAAGGGAACATTATTCTGTATAAAAGAAAGAATTGGACATTGTAAAAGTATAAATAAAGAAATATAATAATGATTATTAAAGTGTTATATTTAGTTATACATGCATTTATAATTGAGTTTTTTTTTAGTTATTTTGTTATTGTTATATTAATATAGAACTACTTATACATTAAAACATAATAAAGCTCCATCTTAAAACAAACTAAACCATGTTAGATGTTAACTTCTAACCAGAGGACGCTTCGTATTAATTTTCTTATTCACTAGCTTTATAAAAATTATCTGGTATTAAATATGTGCACTTATGTATGCAATAAATTTATAAAATAAAATAACACTTAGCCACCATTCCTCTGAAGTGTTCCTCGGTTCGTTAATAAATTTGTTTAAAAGGTATTGGCGATAGCACAATTTACCTAGAATACAAATTTAAATATCAGTCAGGTAGGTTTCATTGAAACACAACCGATTTTATTTTAAACTTTTTGTCGAGTAAAGTGCATTGCCCCAAAAAAGCCAACGCACTATTGAAAAGGAAAAATGTGTTTATTTTATGATAGAGTTGGTTATCAATGAAGCGAGTTATGCAGAAAGCAGCCAGTCCACAATTTTGAATGAATATTATAATAAAAATTAGATATTGGTGTTATCGGGTGCAGTAAGGTCAATTCTATGTTCTGCTAAAACTGTCAGGCCGCTTTCATAAAAACATAATTATAATCACCTTCTAAAAATAGTATTGATCACAAAAACGGCATTTGTCAATTTGCATAAAACACCCACAGCCATTGACATCTAATACATAGATATGAATTTCTTCATCTCAGAATTTCCCCTTAGCTTTGCTAAACGCTGTATAAAACAAAATACGCAGCAGCGTTGGGAGGATCATTACCGCGTTTCTTCTACAGGTAAAATCACTAAACCCAACGCTGGCTGATACAGCAAACTTCCATCGTCATCACCAAAGTACTTTCAAAGCGACCCAAATTTTTTACCGGACACGGAGCTATGAGAAGTTACCTGCATAGGTTTAAATTAAGGAATGATGACTATTGTCCATGCGATGATATTTCTTCACAGAGTATCGAACATCTGTTATTTTAGTGTCCATTTTTCAGTTTACAACGCCATAATCTTGAAGCAGACTGCAGGAAAGATGGAATATCCTTAACAGATATTCATACTGTCGTTAAAAGTAGTTATCACGCGCCATTGTTCTTGGACTTTGCAACAATGGTGATTGGACTCATACAGGTAATAAATCAAAATCAGTGATCGAACATCCCATTTCCAAGCCAAACAATAACGATTTTTTCCGAGCACCTTAGCCTTGTACATGACACGTAAGGCTTCTAAATACAGGGGTCCAAATATATTTTTAAAATAAATTTAATAAATACATAGACATGTCTTGAGCCCTCAAAAATTATGACACTTAACTCAAGCCCAAACGCTCAGTCATGCCCAACTCGTATTTAGGCGTTCTTCGACAATACTTTATTTACTAAAAAGTAGTATTCTTTAATTTTTGGTAGCATGTGCATGCTCGTTAGATGCAGCCCTGGTATAAACAAACAGTGCGTAGTAACTATGGGTACGTTTTCGTGTCAGTGCTTTTTTCAATATTTTACTCTAAACGGTATGTCCATGTATTATACGTAAATACACACAGCACAAGAAAAAATCTTACGGTGTACATAGATGCTGATGGGAAGAATGCCTCCAGAAATAAAAAAAAAAATTGATTAATTCCTGTACATTTCAATTTTTTAAATTCATAAATTTAAAAATTCCTGTCATACAAAACATGTTTTAACACAGAATGTCACCTTACACATTCAAAGTCTGAATGAGGTATCTTTCAGTATTAGTTTTTCATTTAAACTATTTATTGACAATTCTTGATGGAATTCCATTGTAATGATGTAATAACTTATCTTTACATATAAGTTATTAATTTAAAAAATACTTGATACACTTGCACTTATTTATTTTGACCAATTAGCGCTTTCACCCTCTAATGGTCATCTTCAGACTGGCTTAATACCAAGTATTTTTTTAATTAGTAACTTATATGTAATTAATTATAAGTTATTACATCATTTCAGTATTAGGTTTGTTTTTTTTTGCAAAATTCATATTTTAGGTTTTGTGGTCAGCCAGACTTAAACCTTTGACACATAAACTATAGAACTGTAGCTGTACTTTCAGCGCCAGCTAAGGTATTTGATATTTTAATAAGTAAAATCATCGCTTCTCGAGTCGAGCCATTTATAATAAATGAACAACATGGGTTCAGGAAGAGTCGCTCGGTTGAAACAAATTTAATGATATTTACAGACTATATTACGGCTGCATTAGATGCAGGACATCAGGTTGACTGTTCATATAATGACTTTGCCAAAGCCTTTGATACAGTCGATCATGATGTTATGTTAAACAAGCTGAGTGAGATCGGTTTCTCGGATGGAATGCTAAAATTAATGGCGAGCTACCTCCAAAACCGAAATTAATACGTTTCACATGGCTTGTTTGCATCAAAAAAATTTAATACTTACTCAGGTGTTCCCCAGGGATCCAACCTGGGTCCATTACTGTTCTCTATTTTTATCAATGATATTAAAAAAAGTTGTAGTCAAATCGCGTTTTTTATTATTCGCGGATGACTTGAAACTATTTTTGAGGGTTGAAACTTTGGATGATTTTCGTTCTCTCCAAACGGATATAATAAACGTATCTGAATGGGGAAGACTCCTCATCAAGAGTCGAAAGTCTGTTCTTAGAGTTATAAATAAAAAACCATATCACTATCCTTCACAATAATAAAATTAACCACGTCTTAACAGCACACAATATATCAAAGTGTGACGTCACAGAAACACACTGTACCGCAGACGATAACTTCTTTCGGACAGAGATCTTTTAGCTTCATGGCTCCTAGAATTTATAATAAGGTCAAAGATATTTTATTCACCCAACACGATGTAACTACTACACAAACAAATATAATAACTCAGTGGCTTATTAAGTTAGGAAGAAATGAAACTGAAAGCTCATTAAAGTACATTGCAAGGTAAGTTATAGAAATATTTATATTATCCACGACAATTTAAACACTATACGATACAATGACAAAAAGGATAAAATGTATATATACATATATTTGTATAATATATATATATATATATATATATATATGTATGTGTATGTAAGGGTGTGTATGTATATGTGTGTGTATATATGTATGAATATTTATGTGGGTATGTGTATATATACATATAAGTACATATTTATATGCATGTATATGTGTGTATGTATGTATATGTATGTGTATGAATGTTAATAAGGGTGCACACTTGTGTGTGTCTGTATATGGAGATATATAAATAACATATATATGTTAGTCTGCCTTAGCACGAGTCTTCTCCTACTGGGCATTTCTTTATTATATATATATATTTTTTTAAGTTAAGTACCCTAACATAAATATAAAATATGTTTAATACATAATGACACAATATACATCAGAGTTTTACTAGGGCTGGCTGTTTTCTATAATGCACATCAAAGGTTGCATGGTCAGCCAGACTTTAAAAATAATTCGAACTGGTCAAATTCATATATTTTTTAAATTATGAAAAAAACGAATGTATGCCTTATTTAACATCTGTCAAAGTAAAAAACATTCCAACTGCTGGGTAGATTTGATTATTCAATCTTTTTTTTTTTTTTCTAGATTTATTTTTTTATGGCTGGCTGCTTTCCGCATATCTACGTTCCATTGATGCAGCCCTTAACCGTAACGGCAAACCGGATTCAAATAATAACAAATTTCTATTTTCAGAATATCCTTATCGTGTTTTACTAACGTCACTATTTATATTGGTAGCTGAACCACTAATCTCTATTAGGTACCGGCTAAGTGTCATTATTTACGCATTCGCTTATTAGATAGAATAATCTATTAAAATATCACAGGAAGCTCGATATTTTTATTTCAACACCTGTTTCTAATCGACAAACAAATGAAAATTTGTTGCAACGGAGAAGGAAAACATTTTTGAGAAGGAAATGTCGAAGTCTAGACATTTACAGAGCTGTGATAAGCTTGTTTAAGTGGCCACGTTACACACTGTGTAACATTCACCATTCTACCGATGTTCAAACATCCACATTTCCTCAACTGTTCCATCTGTTGATTTTTATTTTATATTTTATTTTATTTTTATTTTTATTTATTAGGGAAAAACAACAGTTGTTATAAAAGAATATAATATTTAAAAAATAGTACAAACATCCAGTTAAAGTTTTTCACAAATATAATGAGAGAACATGTTACACAGTAAAGAGAAAAATAGTATATTATACAAAACATGAGAGAAAAAAAAGGGCTCGTAGGAAGGTTAAGGGATGAGGAAATAGAGTGGAGGAGTGGAGAAGAGGAATTTTCATAATAAAGTTGACCAATTCAAAATTTTGATATTATAATAAAATAAACATAATTAAAGGAACATAAACTCATTACACACTGACGAATGTTTTATTTCACAGTGTTTCAAAAAGTTTTTTTTTGAAGTCACAAAATTTTGTTTTAAAAATATCTAAATGGGGACAAAGTAAATTACATAAATAAACGAGTTTTGACGTAATTTTTTTTGGGCAATGAATTATAAATTATTATTTTGTGAAGTTAAAGAGCTGAAACCTTTATCATATGGGTGAGATTCATCCGGCTGAATCATTTCACCAACTAGCCAACGCCTGAAAACAATTGTTCCCTCTCTGTTACGACAGTTTTACATTTGAATAACTCCCTAGGGAGGAAATTCAGCCCGTCTACAAACATTTGGACGAACTCAAAACATTGTTGATAAACAAATGTATTGTGTTTTTACGGGTTCATCCCTTGTTTATAAACTTTTGTTTCCATTGCTTACTTCAGTGGGATAATAATTTACCACGATCTAAATCGAATGTTTCCTTTTCTTGTAAATTTAAAGTATTGGCCTCTCAACCGACAGATAGTTATTTGTGATTGAGCTACTGAAGTAATTTAGAAACCTAGTTTCCGCTTCACCTCACATTGAAATATAACACCTTAATATTATTATAATACTAACTAAAACAGGTAGATATAATTTTCCAGCCTACTTATCTAATTATACATTACTAATTACTAAGAACGCTCGGGCTGCCTACTCAAAATTAAACCTTTCTCTAATGCGTTAAATCCATCTATACGTCACGGTGATGTCATAATTTTATTTAGTGTAGGGCGAAAAAGCCTGCTTGGAATCCGGCGGGAAAACAAAGAGGGCCGTTTACTTAATTCAACCCTTTCACCGCCCCCATCTATTTAGCAAATAATTATTTTTATTTAGAAATTCTCTTAAAATAAGTTGTGTCCGTTTTATTCCAAATTTAAAAGTGAGCACCAAAATTCAAATCGTAAAGGTTATATATAGGTACACCATTCGAAAGAAAATTTTCTACTCTAGTGTTTGATTTTACGTTACATACATTATTTCATTTGATTACAAGTATTTAAAATGCAATGTCAAATAGACGAATGTGAGCATTTACGACACCTCATTCTGATCGCGTTCCATCGAGGGAATAATACTGCCAAAGCTGCTCGCGTAACTTTCGCAGTGTACGGTGAATATGGTATAAATTCACCAATGTAATTGGGCCTTCTGGCCTGTTGTGGTGCAAAGACAAAAAAATATATATTGGCCATCTTGCAGTAAAATAATGGAAGAGAATACATTATTGCGTAATTTGTTGTAATTTGAAATAAAATATCTAATTAAAAACATTATTTTCAAAAAACCATTTCACCCAACCTTCAGGGATGAGATGACAATGATGGCATACTCATTTTATTTTGTAAAAAACCTACATATTTTGTATTTTGATACTTACGCAACATGTCAGGAAGCCCAATTACAGTGGTGAATTACAGCAGAAAACACCATTTCAATTATGAATCTTCTCTACCCCCAGAGAGTGATAAATTGAAGATTTTTATATTTTGAATGCGACGATATTTTACTTCATATAATGACCACACCGACGATTAAACTTCAAATGGTGTATAAAACTGCTTCAAAACTGAAATAAAACTAATACGGTTTGGTCAATTCAAAATAATTAAGTGTTTTGGGTAATGCTTAATGTTGCAATAATGTTCTAAATGAAAATTATCACGTTCGATTTCACGTGTTCTTTTTTTTATGTTTAATCATCAAAAATTAGTCGCATGGAAAAAAAAAATATCCCCAAATAAACCACTCTCTAATGGATAAAGTGCCCTAGAGCAGTGCCCCCCAACCTCCGGGACGTAGACCAAATGGTACAGGGCTGCGCAAGGGCCTGCTTAAAAATTATAATTACTCATAGTGCTGTAATGACTGAAAATTAATCCCTATTGCCATTTCCGACATCCTATCTATGTGAATCGGGGTTTTCTGCAGTGACAGCAACCAAAACAAAGAAACAAACTGGACACAAGCAAGACACTTTGGGTGTTTCAATTTCCTATTACCCCCAGATGGAACCATTTTGTTTCAATGAAGCAAGCTCGGGGTTCTTATTTATTTAGATAAAACACATGAAACTTCAACATCAAAACTTAAAAAGAAAGATAAATAACTTTCAAGTTAATATATCTGCAAGATATCAGAATAACATTAAAATCACAATATTGAACTCTGAGCATTCTCAAAATTATTATCCCTATCTTGAAAAAAAAAACTTTCAACCTTCCGTTGAACCTTAAAAGTATTAAAAATACCCATGAATCCAAAAGAAAATCAAAAAAATATCTGCAACTTAAATAATCCTTCATTGTTTTTATATTTACTTTTTTCATTTTTCCCACAAACCTTGTGTTTTCTCTATTATTCTTTGTCACTTTAACTTATGTACCACAGTTGTAAATTTTATCATGATGTATTGTACAAATATATATATTTTTTAATTGATTCAATGTGTCCCCCCCCCCACCAGGAATCGGAACACGGAACTTTCCGTGCGAGAGTCAAGCGTTTCAACCACTACACCACGCAGGTCCCCGCAATTACCAGAAACCTCTTATGAAATCATTTTATTGTTTAAGACCTTTGGTACAGCAAACTTATGATTACAAAGCGCAAATATAATTTTTTTAAATCGTTATGCCGTTTTCAGTAGACTAATATATTCCACAAATGGCAGAGCTGGCAGCTAAGCCACCATTTTTTTAAATCTAGAATTACTAAAAAGCTCTAAGCAATAAATGCACGCAGAATCTTACGGGTTCAATCTAACCACTTTGTTTGAAGGCTGTGGTAAATAATTAATTTAAGCGCAGTGATATAACATCGTGTTACCATGGCAAAAGACGAAGTTCAACATTTAAAAAAAACATGTTGGCTGTTTTATAATTTTTTCTGCTTAATTTATAAAAATAAAAATAAAATTTTGCACTGTTATAGGAAAATAAATAAAAAATCATAAATACGCCGGTTATCTTACACGCATACATCCCCCATCACTGCCAATTTTAAAATAAATAAATCAGAATTAAAAAGTGTAACGTTTTTTTTCCTCTACAGTTCACAAGTTCAGGCATTAAAAAAAAACTTGGAAACACACTGTTTATTTCTTTTTCCCATAACTTATCAGAATAAACATATTAAAATGTATCCCTGTTATTGCAGAAAATTTTTAAAATCATAAATACACCACTCATTACATGCGTGCGTCATGCGTGTCAATAACCGATGGAATCTGTTTCACACAATCATTGAAACACTGGCCACAGAACAGCGTCTCTATCTTTTATGTTATGAGTTATGTCTTTGTGCTGTCTCTTTTACAAATTTATTGCTGTATTGGCGAACATTTATTTTTTGCGGAGCAAGGATAAATATTTTCTGTATTAAAATTCAGCATAGTTATACAAATTTTACTTGCCAAATTTGGTGTGAAAATGAACATTTAAAGATTACAAAAATGCAGCTTCTTCATTTATAAAAATAAGAAAGATACATGTACAAGTTTTGTATTGTATATAAATTATTTTAGTGTGATATCACAGCCAAAATTAAAAAAATATTACTATTACCGTATAAATAATATTTTTTATAGGGTAGGTCGATTGAAGCAAATGTGTTCAGAGATAAAACGTTATTTATTATTAACATTATTTGTTTCAAATCAATACAACATGATTTATAAAAAAAATATTTACGTATTGTTCCGCCCTCTTGCCATTCCATACCAAATGACAAGCTGTTAATTAGTTTTGGAACGCGCTAGTTGGTTTCGACCATAGATAAGTACCTTTCTCGTCGCTAGATATTTTGACGTTCGAACGATTTGAATTTAAAGTGACAGTTCGTCGGTTCGTTTGTCGTTAAAGTCAAAAGTCCGGTTGGTGGTTGTTAATATTAATTTATTAGGTATTCGGCGCTTTTTTTACGCAATTAAAACATTTGAAAATATTTTGCGGAAACGTTTTCCGCATCAAATATAAATAATCAGCGCTTTAAAAATGAACTGTTTAAAGGAATTATCAGAAAACTTTCCTAACTATTGTATAAGTCATCAAGAAGCACCTTCATACGTTAATGCGCATTGGAATGTGGACAATAAAACTGTCATACTTATTTACAAAAAGGTGAATATCTATAAATAAATACGCCTGAACCTTAGGTATGTTGTAGAGATCCGTTTAATTCATGTGTTTCTTCTTTTGACAGGGCCAGTACACAACTTGCGTGTCCCCGAAGAGAAAAGAACAAACTACTTTGATATCAGGTGAATTAAGTACAATTTATTACTCTGATATGGGATTTTACTGACTTTTTTACGAAAATCTAGCTTCTCAATCTATTTAGATTTATGATTACACAGAGGGCTCCAGAAATTTAGCCTGATGACATTTATAAAGTTGTACAAGTATGGGAAACAATATTGCAAACTTGATGAAGTTTTGATATTCAAACGAAAACATTCTAGGAAACTAGATAGTCGAATTTCAGCAGTAATCCTTCGATAATGCATGAAGTGCTAAAACGATCAACTGAGTTTTTAAGCTATTTTGTGTTCAAATCGCAATGTTTTTATAAATAGTTTTGATATATTTTACTTGTTACCGTGTGTGTGACCTAAATATGTGGTAGTTTATGCATCTACATTTATAAATACATATAACTTCACATCGCCTACTTAAGAAAAAATTTGGTCTGACTTCTTCATACAACGTAGTCCCATATTTTCTCCCTGGATTATAGCACTTGAACTAGGACCATAAAACAGTAGTAGTAATAGCCAGTTTTATCTGACATCTTTGGACGTACTGTATAAAAATATGATAACTATTTTTAAAAAACCCAAAACGCACAGATGACACAATATTTCATTCTGATACTCTTTCTAAAAAAAAAAAAGGAATCGGTTCAGTTTTGGGGTGCGGAAAATGGTACCGCGAAAAATCAATTTTGTTCATTTTAGTGCGACATAATTATTTCGACATGCAGATGTCTTTTTCGCACAGTATCGGGGAGGCATTTGCGAGAGAGTGACAGAATAACAACGTTCAATTACCTATTCATCAAAATTCCTCAGCCACCGCTTACCCACTTGATTCATTCTTAAAGATAGATTTTTCCATTTGAAATAAGTATTGTACTTATATTTTTCATTTTGAAATGTTTGAAATTAACATTACAAAATGGTTTTAGTAATACTTATAAGTATTGTTACATTTTTTTTTAGAATTTGATCTAACCGGGTCTCCACTAAAACTTGACATGGCTTATGATAAATTAGAGGATACATTTCTCTTAGATGTATCACAGTGCTGGCTGAGAGAAGAAATCTCACATCAGGCTCTCACAATTGAAGAAGCAAGGTAGAATCCTGATACATTTTATTTAACTTTTTGTATGTAATATAAATTGTACACTGACAGTTTTAATGCTAAATGGCAATTCCTTCCATCCAACCAATAAAATAAAAGTGTTTTTTATATAATGTAAGCACAAAACACATTAAAAAAAATATATAAAACTAAGCATGTACAAAAATATAAATAACAGTATTTGTCGGCCTCGTGGTGTAATGGTCAGTGTGTTAGCCTGCCATGCAAGAGGTCTCGGGTTTGATTCCCGACATGGTTAATATGAAATATTTATTTAAAAGGATGTTTTCATACTAGAATATTTCATAGTCCCTGAACTGGTACCTGAAGCGAAAGACTGATAATCTTACCTTCACGTAACAAAAATGATCAAGATACGCTGCGATTGGTGTACCAATGCAGTGCCCTATGCGCCATTAGGTGCGGAAAGGGAACTATGATGATATGATTTATTTATTTATATACACGCCCAATGGGCATTTTTAAGGACATATTTATAAATAGAAAATTATTATAAAGGCAAGTAGAAAGACACAATGGTATATAATAGACTTGGTGGGAGTGGAAGTGGGAGAGAAATGTTAATAATTGAATTTGATTCAGTGATCGTTTGAAAGAAGACAACTTGTTATCAAAGAAATCAAGACTGGTATATTTGTTGGCAGACCTAAGAATTCTGGGTCTATGCCCATGAATGGGAATGAAAACCATAGTTAGTTCTATAGTTATCAGTATGAAAGAGTAAGTTTTGTCTGAGGTTTCTAGTTGGGATATTTAATTTTATTGAGCTCAGTAGTTCAGGCGCATCAAAGAGTGAGTTGAGAATTTTAAATAGGACTAAAAGGTCGGATTTATTTCGACAGTCCTAAAGAGAAGATATATTTAAGCTAGTTTCTAACTCATTATACATATATTGTTCTCTGGATAAGCCCAACCTCTAGCCTATCTTTCTTAAAAATTGATGTTGAACTGATTCAATATTTTTGATGTGAACATCATAATATGGAGACCAGATAACAGAGGAATACTCTAGGTGCGGGCGAACTAGGGAACAGAAGAGAGTTTTAAGGGTATTGATATTTTTGAAGTCAGTTGTGCTTCTGTTATGTATTATTGTATTTGTATGTAAATTACCTAAAATCAATGCTAGTAGTCAATGGGAAAAGGGAATAAACAGGAAAGGAGAATGGATTAAGGAAGAGAAATGAGATGTTTCTTCAGATATCATTTAAACAGTGATACTGTAGAAACATCTTTGATAGTGGATGGGAGGTGATTCACAGTCAAGTCATTTGATATGTTGTAAATGGAATCTGAAATGTTTTGTTTTATGTTTGCACCACAGCAGGCCAGGAGGCCCCAATTACAGTGGTGAATTACATCACAGAACACCCAGGCTTGAAAAAAATCACATATTAATTTTTGTGTTCTCACCGGGAATCGAACCCGGAACCTTCCGTGTGTGAATCAAGCATCTTGACCACTATGCCACGTAGGCTGCCAAGGGTATTCTTACACTGCAATGTTTCATAGTACCCGAACTCACTAAACTGGCACCTGAACCTTATGTCTGACAATTCACCAATATGTCACAAAAAAATATTGAGATGTGCTGCATTTTGTGTATCGATGCACCGTTTTATGCTCCATTGGGTGTGGATAATGGACTGATGATGTTGTGATTAGAAATTAATACACTTTCCTAAAACTATATCAGTTTTTTTCGACTTCTAGAAATGTAGTGAACTTCTACAACGGTAAAATCCGCCAGTTACCTTGTGAAGAGCGAGTTCCATTATGGGTTGTTTGTGATGGTCAGGATCAGCAATCTACTCTGCTTATGGCTGCCTTGTCCTTTGCAGATAATTTTAACAGGGGCATAGTAGTTTATTTGGTAAGATTAACCATAATTACTTAGATATTTATATCAATAACATGTAGACATTATGGTAGACTTTGAAATAAACAAACCAAGATGTTTTTACTCTCTAAGATTTGTAAAGATATCTTATATTTTTTTATTCGTAATGATTTTATAAAGGGTTGGCTCGGGATGGGCACTTTTCAGAAAGCTTGGTCATATATTGGAAATGCCCGAACCCCCATCAACCTTAAACGGAAAGTATTTGATTCCTGTATTTTGCCAGTACTAACATGTGGGTTCATGACCATCACGCTACCTGGCTATGTTGGGGATCAGTTTTAGAGACAAAGCTGGAAATGAAATCATGAAAATCTAAACAGGAGTGCTGGGCATTATTGAAAGAGTTGCAAACCCCGGACGACCCTAGCTCCACTGGAGAGACGACATTGCGAGGCATGTGTTAACAGCGCGGATGCAAATAGCTGAGAAGACTGTTTGGCATGGAGTAGGCCTATGGTCAGGAGTGGATGCAGGCTGAAGAAGGGAAAAAAAGTATTAGGAAAAGCGACAAAAAAGTATATAAAAACAAAGTATTTGTTGAGTATAAAAAGAAGTACATACACCTAGCTAAAGTATTTCACAATTTGGAGTATGCCTACCAAATCTAGAGTCCCTATTTTAAAAAAGACAGAGTTGTTGGAGAAAGTCCAGAGAAGAGCAACTAAAATGGTAGTTTCTCTAAGAAATAAGTCATATGAGGACTGCTTAAAGGAGCTTGGGTTAAGTTCACTGGATGAGTGGAGGCAGCGTGGTGACTTGATTGAAACATTCAAAATCTTAACTGAGCAATATAATGTACCCAAGTTGAAATCAATGTTCACTATGAATGAAAACCGCCATCTCAGAGGTCATTCATTGAAACTAAACACTACCTCCTTTTCATCCAACCCCGGGAAGAACTTCCTGACAAACCGAGTTGCGAAGAAATGGAATGGCCTCCCCGAAAAAGTGATTGGTGCTAGTTCAGTTAATGTTTTCAAAAAGTGCCTAGATGCACACGTCAATTTATAATGTTTAATAACCATGGACACTTGATATACACGCATCAGCTTAATAGCTGCTAGTGTATTATTATTATTAATAATAATAATATAATATTCAAACATGTTACACACTAAGAAGAAAATAAAAAATATTTTTCAAGAAAATAAAAGAAAAGCTCTGCAAGAAGGATTTTTACAATATTATTGACCAATTTGGAATTAACTTATAAATAACATAAGCATATTAAAATGTTTATCATAAATTAATAATAATACATTGAATATCTTTGTTAAAAAATATTTATCACTATGTAAAAATAGTTGTAAAAATAGTATGTAATTTAAGAAGCAAAAAATTTAAGCTGCACGAAGAAAATGATCCTTGCAAATTCTATCATAGTAGAGATTAATATATAATACATGCATAGTTACATTTTTCTAATAAGGTCTTAAAAGCTTAGATGTTTTTGAATAAAATCATAGCCATACATTTAACATTCCTAAATATTTAATTGTTTCTTTTAACACTTAAATATCTGTTTCTATAATTTTATTTACTATCTACAGGAAACGACAACAGCAGCAGATCTAAGTGTGGAGAAAATGAAAGAAATGCATTTGAAAATATACGGTTGCTCCAAAGATCAAGTAAGAATTTTACTAATTTTTTTATTCACTCTCTGAACTTGTAGATGTAAAATATGTGTTTCCGAACAGCCCACCCAAATTTTATATTAATACATCCTATTGAATCGGAATTTTGTATTTTTACGTTAACAGCTCGCCTTTGCACTGATCAAAAATATAGGTTCATATTGATTGTGCAATGGACAAGTATTTTGCACCTTTGTGTCTTTTACAGAAACGGGATTTATGAATCTTTAATAATCCTTGTAATAAAATAATTTGATAAAGATAGGTTCAATTATAAATTTGTTTGGATTCTACTATATCTAGATAGATATGTACTGAACAACAATCAACTAAATTTGAATGTTTTACATGGTAATGTGTTGTCAGTTTTATTTTGTATTGCTAAAATTACATTATGATAAGATAATCAACAGTTTTCTTAGACTGTGGATGATTTGTTTCCCTTTTTTAGCCTTTGGTGTGCAAGGTCTCCGGAACATATCGCATCTCAGGGAAACGAATAAGTGCAGCCATGCAGAATTGTCCAGAAGAAGTGTTAAATAAACATTACACTGGAATGACTCAGCTGGAGTGTGAGTGGAATAAGCCAACTCTACAAGTTCCCATACATGAAACTAATATCAATTTGGTAAGTAATAAATTCACCTTTTAGTTAAAATATCTACTTCCAAATTTTTTTTTCATAAATATATTTTTTGCCTACAGGTTCAACAGACGATTATTGGTCATGAACTAAGTACAGTAACAGTATTATGGAAGTCGGTGTGCGCCCTTCAGGGTATTAACTCCGCTATCCTCAACCTCTCCAGCACTGTAATGCCTGTGAAACTTGAAGATGTCTCTATCAAGTAATTATGTCTTTTGAAATGATATAAACCACTGGTTTTTGTTAGAAAATTGCTTGTGATTTCACATATGCTCTAAATATCTCTCACATATGCTCTAAAAATATTTTTAGGCATATCCACCTACTGTATCTTGCCCGCTGAATACCCTATTTAATGCTGAGAACAGGTTCTGTGTTGTGTGCTTAATAAATCTGCATTATTTAGTGTGACAGTTGAATTTCACAATTTTAATTTTTGTGTTTATATGAGGATAAGTTTATGTTATCATAAAAAAGACCTTCATTCTTGATATTGTGGAAGCCGTATTTATGATAGAACATGAAATAAAATTATTTGCCGGGATCTGCATTTTTAAGGGCAATATTTTTAATTCGAAATTAAATAAAGCTAACTTAACTACCAGACTTAACTTAACAAAAGATGTTAATAATATTATCATTAACAATAGAATGTGAATTTAAAATAGAGCAAATTGTTTAGTTAAATTAATGTAATTCGTAAGGGTTTATAAATAATAAATTTCAAATAAAAAATAAATATCTTCTTCTCCCTTTAAGAGGTTGAACATTTATTCACACACATACCTGCCAAAATTAAATAGCGAAGAGGTTATTTTCTAATTACTGGTATACCTAAGTACATCTATATTTTTTTCTGGTTATGTTGGTAGCCAGCATTACACAAAAAAGTTAGTTTTTCAGTTTGACAGCTGGCCTGTTTGTTTGTTTTATAGCGAATTCTTGTCTTCCTTCTAAATTATATTTGAATACAAGAAACATATATTGTGAGATAATAACATATTATGATTCATGAACTTTGACAATTTATTATCAGTTTGAGAGCTAATGTTTATTAAAATAATAAATGAACAGTGTATAATTTCCCAAACACAAAATATGTTTTTTTAAATTATTAAAATTTTTCTCATAATTTCTTTAGTTATAATATTTTTTATATCCATAGGAATTAATTCAGGTTTGAAATGATAAATTGAAATTTTATCACAAATTTGAAATAGTTGTCTGGAGCATGTGATTTGTTTAGTAAATGTAGTTATTCTGTCTATTGAGTTTGAAAAAGTAAATAATTACATTTAGAAGTAAAAAAATTGCTCCATCATTGTAACGATTCCCGCGAATTCTTATTAAATACCTATTAAATTAATTACTAATTGATGTCCTCAGGACTTGCACCTCATCTTGCCTAAGCTCTACCCGAGAGCAGCTAGAGGCTCGCCTGTGCTCGTTATTGAAACAGGTCGAGGAGTACGGTTGGCTCTCTTGGGAACCCATCGCTGGGTGTACATGTATCGCCGGCGAACCTACTTCGCTGCAGACGGTCTTCAGGGAACTAGCGGAAAACGGATCATCAAACGATTTTACATATAGGCTGTGGGATATTTTAAAAGGTATTGATTGATTTATTCATGTGTATTTTTTCACACATCATTGTTGCGCCAACAATATCTGTTAAGTGATTTTTCTTTTTTAAAATAAATTTTTAATTTCTCACTGAGATTATACAATTTTGTTTCAGTAAAATATACTTAAATATTTTTTAAAAATTGAATAACGTATGTTTCCTTTTTTTATCAATTAAAAAATATGAATAAAAAATCCATCAACAAAAGGTACATAGTTTTATTAATCTCTAACAATTTTTACAATGTTACTTTACAGTTGTTGCCAGCGTAATGATGATATTATTTTGTAACACATTATTAAATACAATAATGTCTATGTCCAGGCAGATGAAGAAAATAGTTCTGTATGTGAAATATAGTCACTATACTGGACGAGTATTTTTGATTTGATAAATTGTAGTATCCATGTAGTGCCTTTGTTACAAAATTGTAAATCAAATGTGGTTATTCAATTAATTTTTTTGTAAAACTTAGATTAATTATGTTATCAGTGAGCTTGGGGTGACTTTGCGAAAATTGTTCTTAATGAATAATTTTTTATTATTATCATCAAAGATACCATGTCATTTTCAATAGGAACGATATACAGCTTTTAACTAAGGGAATGGCCCTTAGACACGAGCATTTTATATCCGTGCGATTTTTATTCGTATTTAACACCTTAAACTCATGCTAGAAAAAATGAAGAACAGTCATTGGGAAACATCGATGGTCAAGAATGATGAAAAAAGAAATTAATTATGCACAAGCTTCTAAAACATCTAAAACTTGATTTTAGTGAAAATAAATAAATACAGTCGGAACATTGAAATATATTCAATCCAGAGTGAGTTAATATGTGTAATGTTAAATAGGATATTACTGGACTAGGACTGCTATTATTTATCATAATAAATTATTTTAATCTGTTGTGGATTTATGTCGTTTCAATGTTAATTTATTTCTATACCGTATTCGCCGACTACTAGAACCTTTACATGTTTTGTATGTCTAAATACTTGTAGTTATTTTGATATTATGGCTTGCAAGTCAGAGAAAAATTGGCAATCTGGCCCATACTTGGAAAACGTTGCCCATGCCTGTCATAATGCATTATAAGTACAATAGAATTAGGAAGTTAAAAATATTAACAACCTTAAAAAAATTACGTTGCATGCTGATTTCCATGCATTATTCGATTAGCATACTCTTGGAAAAACACACCAGTTTGACATAAAATACTTGATAAAAATTGTACACAAAATTCCACTGAGAAACATGCAAGGCGATGACATAACATTAACCAAAACTGCTGACATACACACATATAATACAAGACAACAATAACACAACCACATGTAAAAAAGTGAACACAAACGTACGACAGTCAAAAATACTATACAATAGACTTAAACACTACAATGACTTACCTTACCACTTGAAAAATTACATGGGAGACAAATTTAAAATCAACCTGAAAAAGCACACGATGACTACACTTACCAAATGAGACTAGACCTTATAATATTTCTCTATAACCTTACGGGTTTTTGAAATAATGAATAAATAAAAAAATTTGAAATTAATATAGAGACTGCAGAACATTTTAGAGAATGAAATTGCATGTCTAAGCGTTTACAGGGCTTATTACTACCTGTCATTGGCTGAATTTTAATGGCTTCTTTACTTTGTAACATTTACCATTTTGCCTATGTTTGAACATCCATATTATTCAAATGATCCATTATTTAATTCATTACTTTTATTACAGACTGTAACTCGGCTGATGATCTAATCACCCTGTTGGTTTACTCGTTGAAAGAAATTTACAAAAGAAACATGAGACCATTTGTGAGTACTTTAAATTATTAAGGATATTAATATAAAATTATTGGCGGCCTCCATGGTGTAGTGGTCAAGACGCTTGACTCACACATGGAAGTTTCCGGGTTAGATTCTCAGTGAGAAAACAAACAAATTAATGTGAATTTTCTCAAGCCTGGGTGTTTTGTGATGTAATTAACCACTGTAATTGGACCTCCTGGCCTGTTGTGGTGCAAAAAAAAATTATGGATGTTTGTACAGTGAGTGCTATTGTAATTGGACACTTTAAATCGAATGGTCAAATATAAGTAAATGTAAGAATGTATCTCCACTATAAAATATACCCTTTTTTGTTGTTTTTTTCTTAAACTGAACACAAAACATTTATTTATTTTGGACCATTAGATTTAGAATTACCAATTACTGTAGCATTTCTAATTACTATAGCACGCACCTAATACTTTTTATACTGATTTATTTATAGTAATGAAAGTACTGTATTTAGTTTAATTCCACTTTTATTTTGAATTTTCACCAGTGACCGGGTTTTGCCGTGACTGACATCGTCAGACTGGTGGAAGACTACACAAATCTTATGTTATACATGAGTGTATAATTATGGGAATAAACAAGTTTAAATTCAACACATTTAAGTAACATGAAAAATATATGATTATTTTTAACGATGAATGAATAATTTTTTTTTGTCTTATAATTTCAGATTTTATTTTTAAATTTATTTTTGCATGATTTTTCAAATAATTAATAAAACAGATTATAAATTTGTTTTAAAAAATATGTAAATATTCAAAATCCTCAATTATAAAAGTTTTGTCCAATTGAAATTTTTCTGCCAGTATTTTTACATTTAAGTCTAGAGCATTCATTTTATTTTTATGTAATTCCATTTTTCTTTCATAAATTTTTCATAACTAAATACCATATTTCACATATTATAATTTGAATAATTTTTCAAAGTGGTCAATTGATTTTAAAAGTAGCCTTACTGAATATTTATTTTTTTATTCGGTGAATAAACATATTCAGAATTGAACTTGAACTTAAACTTGAAAACTGAGTAAATATTATAGAAATTGCAATAAAAATGTAAAATTTTGCTATGAAAACATAGTAGGTTAAGTAAATCAAACCATATGCTCTACTTGATCGATAAATTGAATCCTACTGTCACTTAATTACTAAAATTGGACGTATATATGCAGAAAAGATCCAACTCACTTTGGATCTTTTTTTGCATTTATTGTAAAAATCGATAGAGAATATCTCATTTATATTTAAACAAAAAAGATTTATCCGGTCAGACAAACACTTACGTAGTAATTCAATTTTAAAACACGGTCCATAATGCAATACTAGAATTTTACATTTTGCACAAAGAGTCAAATGATATTTGGTCTTAATGTAGTTGAAAAATGTTTTCGTACAAAAGATATGTAAAAGAAATTTTTGCATCAGGAATAGCGCAAATGCAAATATTCCGTTTACTTCATATAATTAGATAAAACTGATCATTTTACCTTCATGTAACATATGATCAGATTTGCTCATAATTCTAAATTATCCCTGGATACGTTACGATAGGTGCAGTGCCGTATGCCCAATTAGGTGTTTAAATTGAATAATGATGAAATAAGATAGTAAATTTCAAATACATTTGTATGTCTGCATAGGCAGACAAATAAATAAAAAGATTGCATATTTCATGGATATAATGCATGTCTATTAACTAATTATTCATAATAAATCCAATATAATAATAATAAACAATAACATTACTAGTTAATTTATTATATCATTGCTCTAGTAGCATAATCCAGGGAGAACATACGGGAATACGTTTGTTTGAACCACGATTCCTCTTATTTCATTTCATTTCATTTATTTATTTAGATATTTAGAACATTACAGAAAAAAGACCCAATTCATTCTAAATACAATAATGGATCACAAATTACAGTAGATAGTTATGTTATTAAAATAATATAACAAAATACAATATTGATTTAAACTATTTATTATTTTAGAAGGTTTTTGAGTAAATTTTCCGATTTTTCTCTATACATACCCAGTAGCCAAATTTTACAAAATGTAGTTTGAACTTTTTTTACATTTAAAAATCTTAAAATCTGTTTAAGCAAAAAGATCCAGCTCCATAAATGGGCATTCAACTCATAAATGAAATGTTAATTTTGAACAAATGAAACACCATTGGCAAGAGAAATACTATTTCTATCATTAACAATAATTTTTCAAATCAAGTAGTTATTGAATAAACAAAATAAATTATTTTAATTAAATTACAAATTTAAAAGCTTCAATTAAATTAACTTAACAATGGAACCACCATGTAAAGCGCCCTTGAGGTATTTTATTACGAAAATGGCGCTATATAAGTTATCCATAATTAATTTAATTTATCTCTAATTTTATATTAGGGTGAACTTATATTTCCTCAAATATCTCAAAACTGTTATGTGACCGATAGATCTTTTCTGCATATTTACGCCCAATTATTCAACAATTTTTTTTTCGTTTTTGTAGATTGATCCCGGTAACACGACACTTATCGGTGTCCTCGTGAAGAAGCTAGCCAGAGGAAGTTCTCCCCAAGCATTGGCATCCCTCAGTAACCTGTACAGCAACCCTTCGCGGGCCCTCTCCATCATTGGTCAGTTGGGGCTAGCCAAGACTTGCTGGGAGTACACAAATATCTTTACCCTGGTAGACAGCACACTGGGATACAATGACCGCCTTAAGCTTCAAAACAAGTTAGTCGAACATCCAAATATAAAATATGACGTATTTTATTTATTTTTTTAGAATTAATAGCATATTTAGTGTAATAATTTTGGTTTTATTTTATGTTATTTGCTATAATACTTTAAGTACTTTTTAACTGTGAACCCTCTGGGAGTTTATTAAATAAATAAATACATATATATTAATAACCCTCTAAATATATATAATAATATTAATAACTAATAATATTAAATCCAGTCTTTCAAAATTTGGACAAACTCTTAATATTGTTGATAAAAGCAACTGGTCCAAGGATGAAGTATAAAATATGAAAAATATTTTCAGGCATTGCCTAATATGCAGGTGATACAATTCAGTCAGATGAATCTTACTCATATAAATAAAGGTTTGTCAACAGATGGAGGAATTGAAGGAATATGGACGTTCAAACACAGACAGGATGATGAATGTTACACAGTGTAAAGTGGCCACTTAAACCTGCCAATGGCAGTAAATGTAAATGCCCAGACTTCCATATTACCGTCTCTTAGATGTTCTCCATCTCTTTTGTAATGTATTACGAAAAACAAATGTAATAAAAATGAAACAATCCAAAAATATTTACAATTTAGAAAGAAAGGTCTTGAACGAATAAATATTTGTGTTAACTAGATCAACATGAATGTATTCCAAATGAAACACTTTTAAATGCTGAAACAATAAATAATATAGACCGCACACCAAATTTCCATTTCTTTGAATGCTGTCCAAAGTGTGTAAAATTAAGATTTTAAAATTAGTTACTGGGTTTTGGGTCTATTCCATATTTAGATCTTAATCCTTTGATCTGATTAGACTGGGAAAAATATGTTTTTTTTTACTAAGGCTTCATTTTCTTTTTAGAGCATCTGAAGTAAACGAAGAAGTGTACAACCAGACCATAATGGACATGTCTCTCGGTTCCGGAGATGTCAGCATAAACCCATTTGACACCAAGTGCAACCTGATGGACAGCACATTTATGCAGGACCCGGAGTCTACCCCTGTCGGCCACCTCGCTGACTTGACTCTCGATGACTTCGCCTCTCTGAAGAAGCACAATATCCATGTGAAGACTGAGAAGAAACTCCCAGAGAAAGAGCAGCCATTGTTTTCTGACGAAGTTGATTTGGAGTTCTCTTCCAAGGAGTGGAAGTTTAAGCTGACGAGGTTGGCACAACTTCATACTTGCTTAGAGCATCTCTTCAGGACACAGCAGTCTCTCAATTCAGATTTTAGTAAGTTGACATATTATATTCATATCTTCACAAATGCAATTTTGTACACATTAAATTTGTATTGTAACGGCTAAGCCCACTGACCTATGAATAGACACATTATTCCAATACTAGCTACATCTAAAATATTGCATTTTATTTATATGTATGTTAGTTATTTATATATATTATTTTATGGTGCTAAAATTAGTTTTTTTGTGTTATAATGGTGAAATTGGCTCTGGACTATTTGGCCTTTTCACTGATTTTTTTATTAATTTATTATTATTGTATTCATTTTTAAATAATGGAATTTTTTTTATTGCTGAATATTAAAAAATTGTCTAAATAAATTAGTAATTTTATTGATAGTAAAAATTTGTTATAAGTAGGTAGAAAGAAACAGGGATTCCTTGCAATATTAAACATCATAATATTCAATCCTAGCGCCAAAAGATCTAGTGAAATCGACTCTAGCGGACGATTTTATCATCTTGTCTACGCATGCGCAATCGTCCCTGTGCATATTCTGTTTTGCACAATATTTTACCCTAAATTTGTAAGAAATATATCAAATCTCCTAAAATCGTCATTTGAGTAAGACAGACAATACTTCATACTAATGAATTGTGCATTAGAGGGAGAAGATAGTATACATATTCCGGGCATTGCCAACGCATGCGCAGATTTGAAGTTTGTTTGTAATGTCACTTTGAACATGCGTAATGACATGATATTAGTACGAATTTAGTTAACTATAACGTGCGTATTATGTTGGGCACTTTTAGCGTTTCTGGTTCTGAAGCGCGGGCTGTCATACTATTGCTCGTTTATCACGTCAGACCTATCATATTATTGAACTTAATAATATACAAGTTGACAAAGTGTAAAGAAATGCACTACCAATGTTTTCGGTCAGGAGCCGCCACTGGCTGTGATTTATATTTCTGTATTTACTTTTCTAGATGCATTAAAGCCTATTGCCGTCCAACTGTTAGAGTACTATACAGCGGACAATTCACCCATCAAAACAGTAGGACAACTTCGTAATGAACCAGTACAAACATTTACCGTTCCTGTGCAGTACAAATCTGTGAAGGAACATCTTCAGTTGTAAGTATTCTGTTTGATCAAAATCGGTTTATTTTAAACCCAAGCAAACACCTTATATGCTTTAAGACAGTAGATTCTAGAACGAGTAAAACTTATGTTAAATTAATGAAAACAAGTTGCACCTGAGCGATAATAATAGCACTAGTCAGTATTGTGTAAGTACGCTGAAATTTTATTTATGGTTTCGGCATTTACTTTGTGGAACAGTTTGTATGTACACCTGACGATGGGTAATTATGAATACCCAACATTCTTTGTGTATAATCTTTGTGTTAATATTAAACTCGTGAGTGGTGTAAAAATACAAAATGTTTTCAAATTTACATTTGAAGTAGTTAGTAAATTATACCTTGATAAAGTTTTGAAACCGGTCGGTAAAAAAAAATAAAAATGATGAAAAACAAAGTTCTTTTATTTGAATTTTAACAAAACATTTTAGTTATTTTATACTTAGAAATGTTCCTGAATATATTTCCTCTCTGCACAATCAACGGTATAATTGTTTAAAATATTTATGTGACCTTAAAAGCAAATTTTTTTATGTTCCCTGGGTTCAAAGTAAACCTTTTTTTTATTTTTAATAAAACAACTTTACTTTTATTTGTCTACAAAAAAAAAAATATTGTGCAAGAAATAGTATCGTCTATATGTAAGTTCAATACTGCGGATGAACCATTTGTCAAAACTATTTAGGAGGGACAAAAAACCTTGCGATTTCGTTAATTTAAAAAAAAAAAAGCCGTTTATTTTGATTTATATTAGAAAATGTTTTCAGGCTATCGTATGCGTCTATGAGAAGTTAATTTGAGTTAAGTCTACTACGCTATGATACATTCCCACCTATCCTATTAATCATGTAATTGGGGTTTCACCAACAAAAATCAGATTTCGGAGAAGCAAGTTCTTCAGAACAGAGCTCTAAGAAACATTCTTAGACTGAAATGGGATTCCTATGTCAAAGATATTTACCGACACAAAAATATGTCCTTTCAAGGTAATGGCACTGCATGACAGCACTAACCATATTTGGATTATCATAAACTTTTCTGGTCACACAAATTTATTCGTGACATTCACAACCACAATACACGAAACTCAAAAAATCTTCATGTATCTAAATATTGCTCAATGAAGTTGGGAAAAAATCTCTTGAAAATGTTGGCCTTTCTCAATTTAATAAACTGCCTGATGAACTAAAAAACGAATAGTCGAAAAATAAAATCTAAGAGTGTACCAATTAAAAAATATTAATTGGATCTTTTTGATGGTTATAGGTATTACATAGTTTACATAGTTTCTAAAAAAAGTGCTTAATACTGTTTTATGTTTTCATACTATTTTGGATTGCATTAACTGATATGTATTGTCACAAAAATGTTTTCTTTCTATGTACTGTCCCAAATGAGTTTTTTTTATAACTCCTAGGAGTATAATGACTTGTTCATGTATTATATGTTTTATTAGTGATAAAAAAAAGATTAAAAAATGTAGCAATTAAACTGGCATTTACGTATGGCTTTATTCCCTGTATTGCCTTTATGCAAATCGAGTACGTCTCATCCGCTATATGGGATTTAGGGATATAAGCAGTATTGCTTTGCTTCTTTAGTAGGGAGGATTCATTCACAGTACTGAAATTAATCGATTTCAAGCAGTCTATTAGTCAATTTCGAAATTCAAATACACCAATCAATGCGGCTTGTCCCATCCAATTGAAAATGTCAAAAAAAAATATTTTGTTTAGATAGACAATATCTTAAACTCAAAATTCATTTATGTTTTTTTTTCCAGCAAACACGCGACAAGCTACCGTGTAACATTCTCCAGTCAGTTGTTTAAGGATAGTGAAAATAATCAAAATAAAGAGCCTACGCAGACCATCACTTCATCATACGTCTGCAGTCAACAATCCGTGTTCCCTCCATCCATCTATATTCCTAAAGGTAGGCACTCTTAAAATCTTTAATTTTTTACTTGAGTTATTCTGCTTAGGTTGGTTAATAATTTCTGCATACGGTATATAATTGTTTTTTTTTTTCATCATAAAAGATGGCTAATCTACGTGACTTTCGTGACGCTGAAAATATTTCATTTACCATTTCACATTCTTCTTCTGCTTTTCTCTGTGACCAAGCGGATGAAAAATACACTTCTCTGTGTGAAATAGAAACAGAGCCCTTGATGTTCGACTCGATGGCCGCTCTTGGGTAAAAATTATGATTATGAAAATCGAGTGGAGAAAAGTCCGCCTTGTTGAGTAGTGGTTGGCCCATTTGTCTGCCATTCTCAAGATTCTAGGTTGGATTCCACGCAGGATGGGCTTGATCTATTGATTTTAATCCCCCTCACCTTTATGTAACGGCTTCTGCACATAATATGGACATATTTCTCCGTACATATCGGCAGTTTAGAAGCTTCCTTTTCATTCAATTGTCATTCGTAATGTTATTCTTCCTTACATCACATCAACAGTCTACATTACGTAATAGGTTTAACAGCCCGTAAAATAATGCTGACCACAATTGTTTAGTAAATAAATAACATATGAATGAAATACACTGCATTTGGTTCCAATACAGTGCCCTATTTACCACTGGGTGTGCAAAGGGAAATTATGATATTCTTCTCCTTGACTCTGCACCTGAGGGTTAGATTTGGTCTCTTACAGGTGTGCGCTTCATGAACTCCTGTGTCTTGTGACCATATTTCTCCAGTCCTTTTCCACACAATTATTATTTATTATGCCTCGACCAAATGTTTCATCTATTTTACATTTTAAATAATTCACAATTTGTTTATTTATTTATTTATACATTCACAAATAATTAATCATTTTTGTTTATTGGGACACAAGTCGTATAATATGTATAAATGAGGAAGTTAAATGCAAAACCGCCACTGTGCATGATCACTATTTATGGGAAGATCAACAAAACCAACAAAACTATTCCTTTTATTTATTTATTTATTTATTAACGGACATTGTCCATGTATACAATTTATAAGGTTTAAATATTACAATAAAAGAATAGTTTAAAACATTTTAAAAAAAGAGAAAGAAGCATTGACAAACATAAGGGACATCGAGACAAGATCTGGACTATTTATTTAGTGCTCGTTTAAATCGTTGTAAACTTAAACCAAAAAAGTCCAGATCTTGTTTTGAGTTAACAATACGACAAAGACGGGTCATTGGAAAATTTAGGCCATAGTTTGTTCTATGCTGATTGATGAACAGTACTTCATTGTTTCTCAATCTACGAGTCAATGTGCACATTCAACTCAAAATGAATACTCTTTTCGCTACCTGTTATAACTACGCACAAGTTACACATTGAACTTAAAAGAAATAGTTTTTCTGTTACCGGTTTAGTTGGTCTTCCCAAAAACAGTGATCATGCACAGTGGCGGTTTTGCATTTACCCCCTCAAATATGAAATATTTTTTTTATATTCTCACAGCGTTCTCAAAGAATGTATGACAAACATTTTGAATTCAAACTCTAGATTTTTTTTAAATCTAATATTTTGAATCATCACATTGCTGATATAGTAAAATACATTTTTTTTTTACTGAATTCAAGATATTTGAACTACAAACTATAAAAGTTTTTTGAGAAAATACAATTCTTGTACATATCAGATATGCAATTATTTACGTTAGATGCAAAACAGTTTAAAATAGTTATGTGGTGGATATTTTCATATCATATTCGCTAACTATTACTCAAGGCTAATTTTACAACAATCACACGTTGTTCTTGTATTCAAGCTCTCAAGTTTAAACATTTTCTAAGATTTGGCAAACCATTTTATAATGATGATTCAATGAATATAACTAAATAAAGGAGTTTTTAAACAGTGTGTCATAAAATTATGTGCTTCACCTCAATCTTATCTATGAGAGCAGTCATGGTAACGGTGATAGGGAAGAAGCACGTCGCCAGGATTAATTTCTGCCCGCTTTTGTCTGCAGCACTAATGGAGGCTACCCGGGCTCCGATTATAATGGGAAACCAACAGAGTTCTCTTCAATTTTCTTTAAAGTTAAATCGAATGCATAGAAGAAACATTCACATTATATCACTTAACAATATTTTAAATAATCCCAATTCGCCTGTTTATCTGAAAAAGCTCTTCCAACCTATATCGCAGCAAGGACTATCTCTTCGTTCTAGTAAAGAGAGAATCCTTTCAATACCCATTCACCTCTCTAATTTTTTTTACCTCCTCTTTCACAGTAGTAGCTGCTCGACTATGGAATAATCTACCCAGTAATGTCAGAGACGCCCCCTTCTTTATTTCCTTTCTCCTCCTTCTTTCCTTCCCTCTTTACCTCCTCTTCATAGTATAGTGTATATATTTAGTCAATTTTTATTTCTTAAAAAAATATTTATGTTTATCAGTATTTTGTTTTATAATGAAAATATTATAATATACCAACAATATGTTCATATACCACAGATTTTCTCAAATTGAATGGTTTGGGTAGGTAGGAAGAAATTGCCTTAGGGCAATATGCCCGCTCTTATGCATATGTATGTAAATTGCAAATGTATATAAAGTGTTTCTTCTTCTTTCAAGTCGGTCCCTCGATGCTGAGGATCGTGATGATTATGAACACTTCTAATTAGTCTGTTCCACTCCAGTCTGTCCTCAGCCCGACGTACTGACTCATCAAATTTTAGCCCCGTAGCCACCTTTATTTGGTCAGTCCATCTATATGGGATTCCCCGGCTTCTCCTACCTTCAACTCGGCCAGACATTATTGCCTTTTCTAGATTGTCTGGCTCACGTCTAGCAATATGTGTTTAATAAAGTGTTTAAATAAATAAAGAAATGTTCTGTACGAAAAATTTTATTTTCGTTAAAAATAAATGAAAATGTTCAATCTATAATTAATGAAGAAGATTTTTTTTTGGTATAAATATATGCATAAATTGATTTTACTTTGCATTGTAACCTGAGCCCTGGAGAGTGACGTCAGTCACCTTATCACCGTGTCAGATTGAGATTCTTTGATCTGACCCTATATTACCAAGTTCTTCATTGTTTTTTTCGCTTTGTGACGTGAAAAGTTCCCGAGAACATGCAGTTGCATTGCAGATGAAAGACTGTTCAATCTCCAATTCCCGGAGAATTGAAACATTTGTCCTATAGGCTGTCCATGACCCCAACAGTCTGCCACAGCACCACATTTCCAACTCAGACTTACTATCGTTCTTCACACTCTTCCATATATTCTGGAGCTTATAAGACGATGGGGATCTTAACCAATAGATATGACTTAAAAATACGAAATTTTGTGTTAGTAAATAAGCCGTTTCTAACAAACCACTGTTTTCTTTTTTTTTCAGATCTTCCTGAAGATAATGAATCCCTTTATTATCACTGCACAAAATACATTTTACTCGAAAACAGTATTTAAGAAACTATCTGAAATAAATATTTTTACCACACATGTTTTATTTGGGTTTTTTAACATTCCTTGACACGCTGTATGCTTCATCATCATCATCAGCCGTCTCTTGTCCAATGTTGAACATAGGCCTCCCCCTTTAGTCTCCATATTTCCCTATCCTGAGCCAACCGCATCCAACCACTTCCTGCAACTCGTCTTATGTCATCAGACCACCTTGTCTGAGGCCTGCCGGCACTTCTTCTACCCGTTCTGGGTCGCCATTCCTGGACTTTTTCGGTCCATCTAGAGTCTGTGATTCTGGCTATATGACCAGCCCAGCTCCATTTCTGGTTGGCAGCCCTATGGACCACATCGGCGATCTTTGTTCTCGCTCTAATCCATGTATTGGTTTTTCTGTCTCTCAACGAAATACCCAGCATTCTCCTTTCCATGGCTCTCTGTGTCACTGATAATTTGTGTAAATTTTTTTTCGTGAACACAAAAGTTTCACAGCCATATGTCAGTACAGGGAGAACACAAGCATCAAAAAGTTTCTTCTTTAAGTAATGTGAATACTTCGGAGATTTTAGGATATATGCTTCATATTATCTGAAAAATGTTTACTTTAATATTCCTTTTCGTTTTTTATAGTAGACTTTCAAAAGTATCAAATTATTCCAAGTTGTTTTGCATTCTATCGTCCTATGAATCTCATATATACCTATAGTATTTCCTTCATATTTACACAAAAAAATAGTACATTATACAATATTTATCTTATCTGGGGCCAAATTACAAATTATTATTATGGCTTATGGCACTAGAGTAGTAATTTTTCTACACATAGATATTTACCATTGGTGTGTCCCTATCCTAATGGTTTTATGATAAATGTTTATTATGGGCATATTACAATAGAGATGAAGAAAATTGATAAGAGAATTGCGAAAGATTTCCAGTTTATGATAATTCAACGGACCAATTGGCAGACGCAGAAGAGAACTTGAGACCTCACATGTGCAGTAATTTCATAAATACAAAACTTTAAATAATCATACCGCTGATAATACGATAAGTACCTAAAATTAACAAATTTAAAAAAAACCACTGAACTTCCTCATTGAGAAAAAAATCTTTCTTGCAACTGGCGGGAATCGAACCCGCGACGCCAGTTTCACAATTGACCGTCTAACTAACTGCGTCACGCCACCTGTCGCCGAATAATCCGAAAAAAATACACATAAATGAACGTAGTTATGCAGAAAGCAGCCAGCCATAGAAAACTGAAACCGAGATAATGCCACTTTTGTGAAAAGAGTGTTTAATCAAGTCTACACAACAATTGGAGTGTTTTTGACTTTAACAAATGATAAACGATGAATACATGAATTTTTTTATATTACAAACAAGAATCTACTTATGTGTTTGACCAGTTTTAATGATTTTTAAAGTTCTATAAGATTTTTCTAGTGTTGTGGCTGTTTTCTGCGAATTGAAAAATGCCATTTTTGTGATTGACACTATCTTCAAGAGGTGATCAATACAGTTTTTTTTGTATAAAAGCAGTCTGACTGTTTTTAATAGAACATAGAATTGACCTTACTGCACCCGATAACATCAATATCTCATTTTTTCCAAATTGTGGACTGGCTGCTTTCTGCATAACTGCGTTCAAATGTAAGTATTTTCTGTGTCCAGGCGGATAAAGAATACTCTTCTGTATGTAAAATAGAATCAGAACCTTAGACGAGTGTTTTCCACTCGATGGCTGCTTTCATCCTGAATAAGGAAATCAAGTGGAGATCAGCCTGCCTCATTGTGTTGGGGTTGACGCATTTGCCTACTCTGCTTGAGGTTCTGGGTTTGATTCCTGGCTGGGTGGACGTGAAATATTTTTTATTTATTTATCAAAGGCATACAAAAATTAACATACAAATTATCAAGTCCTACTGAACTGCATAAAATGCCGTTCGTCAGCAGGTGCTTATAGTTAAGTTCTATTATATTATATACATAATCTTATCTCTTCAATTCTATAAACATATAAAAATTCTTATTACTATGGAAAAAAATAAAAATATGTACATCGAAAATAAAAAATTGTCAAAATAAAAAAGAAAAACACCAAAAAACTTTAATGTAAAAAAACACGTTTTAAAAGCCAGATTCTCAGCAGACGTTTTTCTCTTGAGCCAGATAAGTTTTTGATTTTTTATATTTAATGGAAGCATATTATACATTTTTGGTATATTGTACTCTAGTGTTCTTTTCCCGTATTTATTATTGAATTTAGGGAGAGCTAGTCCATCTACACTAGTGAACCGAGTATTATATACATGCTCCAATTTATTTCTATATTCAGATAGAGGCGCATGCTGAGAAACCAGCTTGGACCATAATAAAGCTCTTAACGTATAAAATATTTATAGATTTATACAATAAGGATATTGGAATATCGTGACGCTGACAGTGCAATTTTTTTTTATTAATAATTTGATCATTGAATTTGTAAGTTCTGAACACGGGTTGTTTTACACTGCAATATTTCATTGTTTTTGGACTGGCTCCCTGATGATCACCCTTCCTTCGTGCAACAGTTGATTGAAATACCATACATTTGAAAACCAAATGTAGTGCCCTCTGCCTCACTGGGTGGTGCGGAAAGGGGAATGGCGAAAGTGATTTATTTTATCGGCCTCGTAGTCCATCAGCGCGTTCGCCTACCATGCGAGAGGTCTCGGGTTCGATTCCTGACATGGTTGACATGAAATATTAATTTAAAAGGGTGTTTTCACACCAGAATATTTCATAATCCAAATCACAAATAACTATCGACGTGCTAATAAACGACGTGATTACACTTTCTCACCATGGTTGTTTATCGTATTCGCGATCACAATGGAACATCTGTGAACACCTACCGCGAAAACGTCCAATTTTGCCCGCTTTTTTACGTTGATTTTCAAAAAAAAAAAAAACTTTATGCTTTACGTTTTAATTACTAAGAATAACCTTGGTAATCATTGAATTGGGTAACAATTGTAAATTCAGTCATATTTAAATGCGATTCCAAGCAATTAAAAATTTTGATGGGGGGCAAAATTACATATTCGTCCATGTTTGCCCGCAACCATTATTTGTTGAACTGTAGCTCATATGGCGTTCTTGTCTAAGAACTACTTTATTGAATTATTAATTCAGGGGCAAAATTGTCGTTTAAACATATTTTCAATGGCTAACTAATAAAATATTCGTCTAAAAACAATTGGGCAAATTTACCCAATCTTCTATTTGTTTTCATACAGGCAATTTATAAGCCTTAGGGTTGTCAAAATCTGGTTGATAACTTAAGAAAAATTAATAAATCTTGTTTATTTAAAGAAATGTTTTATAAGTACGCATACCAATAATCCTAGTCTTAATTACATAATGACTATTATTAATATCAGGTAGGTAAACACATTTTTGGAAATGGAAAATACTCATACCTATGTTGTGAGAAATAATAACTGTTTCAGGAATATAGTTAATGAACAACTAAGAAGGAACCAGACGACATCAATTTTAAAAATTAATAGAAATTATTTCAGAATCTAAGTCCTACGAAAGTGAAAAATGTAGTTTGAGGGTGGATAATAAAAAAGGCTGGTTAACTCCAGATATAATAAAAATGATCTAATATATAAACAAATTGTATACCATGCAAAAAATGAAAAATGCTTCAGAAACTATTAAATAGCAATATAAGGAATATAAAAACACATTATCAAATGAATTAAGAAAGGCAAAGAGGAATAAATTTAATTATTCACAAGAATGATAATACTTTTGAAAATCTAAAATACCCAATGTGTGCAGAACCTTTGTAATATTTTTTAATTAATTTAAACTATTATTAAAATGAGAAACTGACAACCCTAACACATTTTTTCGTTTGGGCAAAATTGACAACCCAGAGGCTCAACTTATGCGGGTTTATTTGCCCATCGTCATAATTCTTGGTTTAAGCTACTGACAGCACATAATATAAACAGGAAATGATCTGAAAATCTTTGTCTATATCATGCAACAAGAAAAACTTACCTTTGTCTTTGCCATCGAGCAGTAAATTAAAAAACACAGTGTCGTAATTGGCGCGCAACAAATTACACCCGGACTTTGACCGGTTCTGACAAGCCACTGAGTAAAGTTAGTGACAAAAGCTTCTGAGTGGAGTTAGTGCCATAAATCTACTTTCCTCCTTAATGTAACGAATTTACCGAAATCAAATGGAAATATTTTTTTTAAAGGTTGAGCATAGATTAGACTCTTTGGGCAAAATATCCATCAGGGGCAAAATTGGGCGGTTTCGCGGTAATATTAAATGTCAAATATTTACGTTTCGCGACGTATAATCCTGCTGCGCAACCACATATTTGAATTTTACCGGTGTAAACATGGAAAATATTCCTAAACTGCTATTTCTATTTATTTATTTATTATTTATCATGCTTTTTATTGCATTTAGCCGGCGGTTGGCAAGCCAAATGACAAGAAAAGCAGTCGCCATAGTAATTTTAATTTAATTTTCACTTTTTTAAAATTAGATACTCCTTTTGCAAATGCAATATATTGTATTATTTTTACAGTAAACGCCGATTTTTCGCCACTGAACTATTTATTTACGAGGAAAACAAAAAACAAACCGTCACGAGCGTTGACTTAGAGATTACACACGCGTTGACTTAGAGATTACACACGCGTTGACTTAGAGATTACATACGCGTTGACTTATGACTGCGATAACTTAAGCATGTTCATTATTGCTCATTGTGATCGCTCAAATGCTTAGCATGTTTTTAAGCACGTCGATAGTTATTTGTGAGTGAGCTATTGGACTGGTACCTGAAGCGTAAGACTGATCATCTTACCTTTATGTAACAAAAAAAATGATCAAGATACGCTGTGATTTGTGTACCATTGCAGTGCCCTATGCACCATTAGGTGCGGACAGGGAATGATGATAAAATATTTCAAAGAATTGATGCGTTTTTGTGACGATTGGAAATAGACCAAAGGTATTTTATAAACATCAGATATGTGCCTACTATTAATGAATGGTTTGCATAATAGGGATGTATAACTTTTTTTTACACTTTTAAATTAATAAGGTCTATGAAATACTGTCGATTATTTTTTTTTTGTTTTTGGTATTTCATTATAGCATAAAAATATTTTTTAATTTATAATTTAAGTTCCCGCGAAAGTGGTCCATAACATTGGCCACGCCCCTAATACGTCACTATTCGGTTAAATTTTGAACGTTGTGACTCTTTTAATTTAAATACAACATCGTCACGAATCTAAACGTCACAATTGCCAAAGCCAAACATGCCGTGTTTTTGTAGACTATATTTTTAATAATTTTATTTCAAAAGTTTTGTATGAAATATTTTTCCACAATAGGTATCTAAATTGATTTTCGAGATATATTTCACATATTTTTAAAGGTATTTGTAGTATGTGATATTTTCCTATTATGGATCCAAAACCTACTTTCAGCACCCTACCTACGCGAAACAATTCAGACTCCGGAGTTCCTCTGTTGCTCTGCAATATGGAATAGATTAATGTTTATAATATGTGGGAAGACGAGTGGGCCCGTGAAGTTAATTGCAATACTGTCCCGTTTCTACCTACGTTTCTTCCTGCTTATTAGGTGAATTATAAAGTTATTAATTCAATTAGTGATCTCCCAATTATACCCTGACGTGGGTGGGATCATAAATTCATTGGTTGTTGAAAACCAGAAAACTTTCACTTAACCCCTTTTCAACGGCACTTGTTTTTACATAACACGAACTTTGAAAATTATTTGCTTCATGTAATTTTTACTTGTTGCCCAGTAAGGACGTTTAGTTCTACGGGAAACTGGATATAAAAGCCTATGTAGATTTTAAAATATGTTATTTGCAACAACTATGGGGAACAGACCACAAAAACAGCAATTTTTTGAAGTGTATAAAGTTAGCTAATGACCTCCCTTATCTAAAAGCAACAAAAAACTCTTTTAACAAACTAAATAATTCAATGTAACTGAACTCTTTCAACTGGAATCCTTAAATTTATTTATCCACTGATATAATTGTAGACAAAGAACTAAAAATTGTAGTGAATACGGACACAAAAATAAAATAAAATAATATTACATACAGCATTCTAAAACGAGACAAGGACAGTCGAGACTAATAAATTAGGGACTTAATTTATACATAAACAAAATACTCAGACAAACTTTGCAAGAGATGTAAAAAATATTTTATCATATCATTATATTATATTTTATTTTATCATTTGACCTTTGTTTTCAAACGTTCAATGTATTATGTTCATACAAACACTAGCAAAATGGTTGATAATGCATTTGTACAGTCTTTTTTTTCTTATGGAATAATTGGTTGGGGAGGAGCCTATACTTATCATATTCAGCCTTTAGAAACCATAAAAAAACGAATTATTAAAATTATACTTCATAAAAATTCAACTTTTCCCTCCATCCAATTATTTCAGGAAGCTGAACTTTTGAAGCTACGAGAAATCTATTGCCAGCAATGTCTAAAATATGTTTTTATACTCCAACTTTTATTTCCTAAAATTTTTAATAGATCTAGTCAAAGATTGAATAGTTTACTTTAAAGCCCTTATTGCAATTCCAGACTCGGGCAAAGACACTCATTTTTCATAGCTCCAAAACTGTTTAATGCATTTCATAAGGACAATATGATAGAGATTAATTATTTGAATTTGTTTCGATTAAATTTTTTGTTGAAATTATGGTTAAAAAAACTGATGTGTAGAATATACTTTTATTATAATTTTCTCATATTTGACGACAAAAAAAATGAGTTTTAATATTCTCACTCATTTTTAAACTTTTTGATATCTATCGTATTCTTCCAGTAGAATTTATTTCCATTTAAAATAAAATGTATACCTATAGACAGGCCATGCCTGTGTGGGATTTTTTTTTCGTGTTAATGTTGTAGTTTTTTTTATTGTAACTGTAACTTATATGCATATTGTAAAATGCAAAGAGAAAAAAAAATTAACAGTTGAATATATTTTTTTTTCTTAAATGAACGTAATCCGTAAGAGTTTACTAATCAACAAACATCATATCCTGAACTCCATACAGTAGAAAATTGTGTATCTTTTAGAATATAATATCTTATTTTAAGGAACCTGTTTTAGATAATAAGAATGAAATGTAAATATATATATATATTTTTTATTTATATTTATTTATTTATTATATTTATTGTCGTGCACACAGTGTTATGTTGGTATAATACAATCATATTATTACAAAAAAAAACATAAACCTAACACAGCACCAATTACTAACATAGCACCAATTACGTACACAACACAATATACATATAGAATACAATTTTCTGAACAGGATAACAAGATGTAACGAGAATATGTATAACACGTGACTATTTGTGTTAATGTCTCCATTGTTGTGAACATGAAGTGTGGCTTATGTAGTGATGTGTGTTAAATGTGGTATTTATGCTATTTATTTATTTAATTTATTCGGGATTTTTACAGCTATTACATAAAAAATAAGCAGAAATATATATACACTACCAGAGCCAATTTTAAAAATCCACAGTTAATCTAATTATACACAAGAAAAGAGGTTACAAAATTGTATGTGTTTGTATATAAATGCGTGTGAATGAATGTATGAGGGTGCGTGTGTGTCGGTGCGTAAGTTAAAAAAACGAAATTAAAAACGTGTATTTTTATTGAAAAGGATATAGGAGAGAGAACTTGGTAAGAGGTTTGACTATAAGAAAATAAAATAAAAATAGTTTTTACCTACTTTTGAAACCTTCTTTAAAATATTTTTCTCAAGTAAGTTATAATGTTTTGATTGTATTTTAAAAATATGTATAATATATTCAATATTCTTTGTCATTTGAATATAATATATAAACATTTAATTTAATACGAACTCATCCGAATCAGAGCCTCTTAGCTAGAAACCATTGAATGTAGAAACGTAATTATTAGTTACATATCTACAAAACATTATACTTTTATACTTATTTTGTAAACAATTTTTTTTAATAAATATAAAACATATTTATAATTATAACTTTTGGTTTTTTTTGTCAAATTTGTGCATTTTATTTCTTTGTCTATAATTAATTATCTTCCCCAGTTTGTTCTGCCTATAAACATTTATGTATGTCTTATTCGTTCAGTTGCTTACAATTCTATCTGCTTATCCAAGTGTCTTTTCAATCTTATTTATTTCCTGCTTTGCTGATTCAATCTTAAGAACTTCGTTTCCCCCAATCTATTCAATGTTTCTTCAGTGTTAGGTTTTTGTATCTGTGTAACTTCGCGAAAAACACAGTAAAAAAACTCAGAGTAATAATGTTCTACAGCTGTAGAGACGCCGTTTCGCTCTGTTGTAAAGAACAAAAACGTCGCAAAATTTTGGTTTTGTCAAAATTTTAAAATGCTGTGCTAAAAAAATCCTTTGGGCGTGGTGCTGTGACATCGTATTACCTCAAGCAAAAGACAGAATATTCTGAAGTTCAGTCATTTGAAAAAAAAACATATGAGACATACTTAGAACTGCCTTTTTTCAAAAACATTTTGCAGTATTGGGCCCCAGGGTTTTTAATATGTTGGACCCTGACAGGAGTCCGTCAGTTACAATGTTTATAAGAAAATGGTGAGCAAGTCGATAAGGAGTAGACCTTTTTTATATCCTGTAAGACTAAAAGTTGTGTTGCTTTTAATTGTCAAATATCTCCTTATTACTGTTATTAATATTTTACTTTCATGTTTTGTAATTTATATTTGTTTTAATTTTCTTTTTATTATTAGTATTTACATTAACGTTTCATTTTTAATTATTTATTTATTTATACTTTTACATTGTTTGTATTATTTTTTTAAAACAGAATAATGTTCCTTCACTGGGGTCTTGTGCCGAGGAAAACATTTTACAAAATGCGAAACATGCCTTAGATTAGCTATGTAACAAAGTTAACATAATAATAACAATAAAAAAACGTAATTAATCCAATTAACCTAATTATTATTAACATAATAAACAATAAAAAACTAAAATAATCATAAAAAACATAACCAATATATATAGACCAATATAACAAATTTCATAAACAGTACACACATTTTACCTATTTTGCTTGATCCACTCATCGATCCGTGTGCAACCCACCTCCACTATCCATTTCTTAATAGCAATTTTATATTGTGAGAACTTACTTATTGTCCTTATGGATAATGGAAGTAGATTGAACAGTTTAACCGAGTAGTAGGCCAATCCTCTTTGACCGAAGGTTGTATTTATTTTTTTGCAGCATCAGGGTAGAGTATCTAGTAACTCTTATATTTGTAACGGAAGGTAGAGAATAATGTTTATAAATGGTTTATTTTCTAATTTATATTTGTGCTTCAATTTTTATTATTATCGGTATATTTTCAAATTTACATTTATGTTTCATTTATTAATTATTAATGATATATTTTAAAATTTGGATTTACAATTTTTATTATTATCGATATGTTTTCTAATTTGCATTATTGTTTCATTTTATAATTAATAATGGTATACTTTCTAATTTATATTTATCTTGAATTTTTTGATATTATTTTAATTATTTGAACTTTTTCACCATCATTTAATGAAATGAAAAAAATGCGTGTAAAAAGGTCCTTCCTAAACACTAGAATTTTCTAGCTAGTTGGAACCTGAAACAAAGAACCTCTGTACATTTTAAAATCGTGAAATAAATAAAAAAAAAAAATTGATAATTCCTTTTTCATAATTTATAAAAATAATAATGTAATTTGGGCCTGTTATGGCAAAATAAAATAAGCATCATAAATACGCCGGTCATTTGACTAGAATGCACTCCCACTCACTGCCAGTAACCGGATAAATAACGAATAAAAACACATACAACTAATGTTTTTCTTGTCTTATGCATAGAAAAAGGTGACTGTACTGGCCATGTGCATTTGATTGATCACAAATTGGCAACACTGCAATAAGGGATACAATGAACACTATTAATTTGTCTATGTTTTGTTATTTTCGCGGTTTGATTGAAAAGAAACATTAAATATTCGCTCAGTTAGTTAAAAAAATTGATAGTGAATATGCAAAACGAAGAAAGACAACCCTTTAAAAAATAAAAAAAAACCCGCTAATTTAGAGGTTTATCAGCAGGTGGGATAGAGGGGATATAGAAGGAGGTAGTGAAAAATACACCACAAAACCCAGACCAATTGAGAAAAAATCTTTCTTGGAATCGAATCCGCGACGCCAATTTCACAGTAGGCCGTCTCACTAACTGCGCCACGGCGCCTGTCTATAAACAGTTTCAGGAAAGGGGTGGGTATTTTTATTGTCTTACGGATGGTTCATGTATCTATCCTGGTATATGGATGCTGTTGTCTCTTTCACACAAACACCGGCTACAGAACAGCGTCTTTGTCTTCCGTGTGATAAGTTATATCTTCGTGCTCTCTCTTATGCGGTTAAATAGGTTTATTGTTGTATTGGCGTCACTTTCCTTCATATAATTATTCTTCGCGCAGCAAGGACAATTTTTTTTATATTAAAATTCTGCATTTTTATACAAATTTTTACTTTGTAAATTCGGTGTGAAAATGTTCATTTTAAGATTACAAAAAATACAGCATCATATTTTTTTTTAAATAAGAAAGATTTATAATGTCTTGTATCCTATTTAGACTCGTGTTACGTCACAGCGACTCAAGAGTTAACAACGGACATGTAATGGATGGTTTCGTCGCTGCCCTTGCGATTCTCGACCCGAGTACCTACGGTCTATGGTTTTGCTGTGAACTATGTCTAGCCAACTTCGTGATTAATAATCATTAAAACAATTACGTCTATATGGATGGCTCTATAGCGATAGCGCATTATTAATCTGAGGTCAAAAATGTATATCAAATTAGGTACGAGAAAGGAGAACATTGAATGCATTATGGAACTTACTCTTTCCTCTTTCCTGACTGCTATTTCCTCTTTCCTCTTTGCTCACTGCTATTTCCTCTTTTATTTATATGCAAAAACTGTTATTTCTATTTTTGTATATCTTTAGCTTCTTATCTTATTTTCTACTAAATACGATTTGTAACTTAAATATTGTAAATAAAATAAAACATTTTATTGGTTGGTTTTAAAAAAAACAGACATTTGGCAAAGCCCGCCAATGTACAATTTATATTATGTACAAAAATATTATATTTTGTTATTTATATTCTGTATCTATATTTTCTTCACTTGTGTACAGGTGTGTTGTATTTTGTTTCATTATAATTGTTTTTTATTATTATTTTATATTTTCTTAAAAACCGTCAAAATAAACAAAAAAATATTTTTCTTTTAAATGAATCAGTATAATGGGATTTGCATGTTAGTGTTATTAGTGTCCTGACGGGTAGGTACATCTCAAAACCGGTGCACATAAAAAAGTCGGTATCAAAGAACTTCCAACAATATTTTTGATTAACAAGCGTTGATGTTATAACATCTTTGACTTTACGACGTTTTGCGAAGTTAAACCGGCGATATTTTGTAGGTAGTGATAGATATACCTACGAACGCAAGAACCACCATTTCGTTTCGTAAGTTCGTTCGATCTTCATATATTCATCTCAATCTAACACATTCAAAATCATATTTCGCTCTCGTTCCCTCTCATACGATACGAATAAATTAAGGAAACAAATAAGTTACATAATAAGGCCAATGCACGGGTTTCGTCCACTCGACCCCTCTGTTATTCAAACTCTCCTTATTACCTTGTTGTTCGCTTCTTCGCAATTACCCTCCTCTACTCTTCTGTCTTCTTATTTAATAACCCAGCGCCGTCAAGGATATGATGTTTCAAATAAATTGATTGTATTTCAATTTCATACGGCCAAATCTCGCCATTTTCTATTTGCGTAAAATTATTTTAAATGCACCTTACTTCTTAAAAGATCAATATCTTAGTAAAATAACTTTTTGGTAGAAATTATCTCAACCGATATGAATAAATTATTAAGAAATTTTGGAATATAGGCATTTACAGGGCTTACGATATGTTTTTGGTTGGCTTAAGGGGTCTATTGTTTAACGTTTGCCATTCTGTCTAATGTTTGTGATTTCCGCATCACAATTTTCAAAAGTTGTATAATACCTATTTAGTCAAAGCAGGCGTCCTTTTATATTGTTGAAAGCTTTCTTATCAGCGACATCTGTTGAATTTTTGGTTTAAAGATTTTTTTAAAAACGAATATTCTTGAAGTACATTCCTCCCATTACGGGGCCTTTCTCTCGGTTTGACTCATACAAAAAGCGATACTCTTTTTGTCAATAAACGATTTTAATTTAATTTTATTTAACGATTTAACTAAGCGATTTTAATTTAATTTAACTCTACTATTTTAACTGCCTCTTTCACTGTGAGTTTGGCAAATTATATGGAGGGCCTTTGTCGGATATTGCATTTCATCCTCATGACCATTTGCAAACACGAATGGTAGCAAAAACTGTATTTACTTGTATCACAAAAGCTTATGTCTATTATAGTAGTATTACAAATTGAAAAGAGGAACTGAAATTCTTGGTAACAAAGGTCTACGATGTATGCAAGGAAAGCGATTTGCTGATGAATGTCGATAAATCGAATGTGATGGTTTTTGAAAGAAATGAAAGTTTGACTAAATGTGACATCACTGTGAATGGAGTTATACTAAAACAAGTAGAGGAATTTGTGTATCTGCGAAGTATGTTTACTAGGAATGGAATGACTGAGAAAGATATTGAAAGGAGGGTGAGTGCCGGGAACAGAGTGAACGGCACACTTAGTAAATCGATCTTGGCAAATAAATGTTTGTCACAAGAGGCAAAATTGGCAGTTCACAACGGAGTCTTGGTCCCGACCCTGATGAGCGAAGTATGGACTTGGAAAAACAGGGATGAAAGTAGGCTGAATTCTGTCGAAATGCGATCTCTCAGGCGAATGTGTGGTAAAACTATGTGCGATAAATGCACAAATGTTGAGATCCGTACATTATGTAAGGCCGAGACAAGCATTATCGACAAAATCAAGAAAGGAGCTCTGCGCTGGTTTGGACATGTAGAACGAATGGACAGCAAAAGAACGGCTAAGAATATTTACAATGCGAATGTTGATGGATGCAGAAATATAGGAACACCGAAAAAGACATGGCATGACCAAATCCAACAAATACTTGAAGATGGACATGTCAAAAGTCTGAATAATCGGCGCGCGTGCATAAGAAGTTGTATGAATGTAGAAGAAGCGATATATGTTTGCAAAGATAGAGTGTTGTGGCGTTCTATCCTCTATGCCTACCCTTACGGGGAAGCGGCGTGATGGTTTGTTGTTATTGTAAATTCGACGCCCTTTATATTAGTCATAAAAAGATAAATCCCATAATCAGCATGTAGCATCGCTTATTTTAAGGTTATTGACTACATAATTTTTTTCAACCTTACCTAACCAAACTCCTGTCGTCTTTCTGACTCAAATACTACGTAGGTACTTCAACTAAATAACGTCCCCGGCATAGATTTTCTCCAACGGAATACCATTTTAAAAAACAATACAAAAGAACGACTTTTTTATTTTATTATTTCCTTTATTAGAGCCTTTTGAAAACACGATAAAATCATCCGAAAACAAGTTACATGGATATACGAATTATAATAATAAAAACAACATAAATAGAAAAAATAGCAATGTACACTTATTTATTTAGATAAAAATAAACATGTTTTGTTTTCCCGTTTGAAATTTTTTGTTTGATAATAAATAAAGTGAATATTGCAAAATTATTTGGGTCGGGTACTATATTTTCTTCTTGTGTTTTATCGAAAACCATTTCACTGCTAGCCAATTTCCGCTCAAAATACATAATTATCTAATTTAGCATCTCATAATAAACAGGTCCATGGACCACCTATCAGGAAGTCATCTTCAACCTTTGGTCTACTCTAATGTTCAGTTTTGATAAACAGTTTGATCATTACCTTACATAATAAATTGAATAACGTCATGATATAAAAGGTGCTCCAAAAACTCATTTCAATGTTATACTCGAGTTATTTCAATGTCCTTGTAAATAAATCATTGTAAATAAATAATTTCAGGAAGATTTCAAAATGTGTCTCACTTCAGCCTTGAATCTCTGTATGGTTGTTAACTTCAGTCTGTGCGGTACATAGGGTCAAAGCACCAATGAATGACCGTTTAAGGCTCAGTTTGTAGTGAAATCCACATTAAAGGTATAAATGGTATTATTTAAGCGTACAAAATAAAAGAAAACAATAAAAAACACATTAATTTTTCTAAGTACTTTTGCTTTTTTGTTGAAATACGAGTATTACAATTATAACTAATATTACTCTAAAAAAAATAGCAGAATCACCAGTGAATGACCACTACTACCCCAGTAAACATAATACTTAGATTTAGTTACTTCATAACATTATAAAACACCCTAACGCATAAGAATATGGATATATTCAAAGAATTGCATAAGAAATAGCATCAAATAAAACACTTACCACACCTTTCCTTATAAAAACACTATCAATCTCAGAACAATAACGGGAAGACGCACTATTACCTTTTGACAACTCACAGTTCAAAACTGATAGATTTGTTTCTTACCAAAAGATGTGTCCGCCTACTGCTTTTGTCATACTTTCTAGTGTTAAAAGTTTTTTGACTGGACACATGTAGCAATTCTTATTATATTGTGTTTTATTAACCAATGGTCATTTACTGGGGGATGGTCATTTACTGGTGCTTTGACGCAAAATCATAGTACATTTTCAGACCGTTATTTAGCAGTCGGATATGTCCTATTTTTATTTTTGCCGTCTGTGATGGTAATGATGTGAGGTTCTCGTGTCGGGATTGTGATGTCAGTGAGTGACACTCAGTTTACCCTGAAGATGGCTCCTGCAATGGTAGCCGAAACGTTGGAAGAAATCCAACAGACACGGTATCACCCATAAAAGAGACAAATTTATATGTATGATATTTTTGTATCGATAGAAGGACACCCTTTGTAACCATTCCATCCGTTTGTCATCTGCGTACTCCCACAATGTCCTTCGTCGAGTCCCTAATAAGGTATCCTAATTACTAATTACGTTTTACGGACGAGAAGATTCACTCAGGCGCGTATTTTTACTCGGCAGAGTTCAATTTAAGTTCAGTTCAATAATATCCTAATTGTTCAACCAACATGGCTGCTCATTATGCATACTTGTTATTAATTTATCTTAGAGTATAAATATACATTTATGTATTTATTGATATTTCCTGTCTGCGTCCAGGAGGATGAAGGACACAGTTAGGTTTGTGTGTGAAATAGAACCAAAACGCTGTACGAGTGTTTTCAACTCAATGGCTGCTCTCAGGTAAAAATCCTGAAAAAGTAAATCGAGTGGAGAAATGTCCGTCTCGAAGTGTAGCGGTTGGTGCATTGCCCGCCATGCTTGAGTTACCGGGTTCAATTCCCGGCAGAATCGATGTGAAATACCTGTCTCCTGTCTCTATTATATTTAGCCTACTGTATGCTTATGAAGATAAGCATTTTCAGGGTAATTTCCTAAACCGAATCCCTCCCTTTTCCTATTTTATCCAATTTTTTTCTTATCCTTTTCATCCCTCCTAACGATTTGAGAACGAAATCATTATTATAAAAAATAAATAAAAAACTTTTTTTTAACCACAATTTTTTTTTTCACCAATCGGTTTCAAAGCAATCAAGAATTAATTCCTATTTTATTTTTATCATGTTAACTAAATACTACACGTGGACCCAATAAATCAAGTCTTTTTTTCCTTACAAGGGTGGTAATTTGATATCAATATTTTCGAAGGTAGACAGGAGAGGACTAAAATAAATATTGTTTATTTGGTTATCAAATATGTTTTTCTTATTATGAATTGCTTTTTTAATTTCTAAGATTTCTAATTTTGATATTTTATTTTCAACATGAAGTACTTTTAATCCAGTGTCTTTATTGAAGTTATAATTATTTGCTATCAGATGATTTGCGAATTCAGAAAAAATATCATTATTATTTCATTTAACTCTCTCTTATTATACCTATTCTTTAAATATTATTATATGCTCGTACATGATTTTATTTTTTCATCTGTTCATTAATATGTCTACAAAAAGTATTTTATAGTCGTGAAAAACTTTAATTGGACTTATACACAATATTATAGTATGAATTATTTAGAAATTTACTGTTGTTTTTCCAAATAAATAAAAAAAAAAGCTTTTTTGAAATGGTGGTTTAACACTGCAAACTTTCACTCTCCCTAGACTGATACCAGAAGCATAAGGCTGAGCACCTTACCTTCATGTGACAAAATATCGAAATACGCTGCATTTGATGTTCCAATGCAGTGCTATATGCACCATCGGCTGCGTACAGGGGTATTTGATAATTCCAGAATTATATTAAATTGTAATATGAATCTATGATAAAGCATATTTTTTTTATTACACAGTTAAGTCCGGTAGCAATCACAAATAACTATTGACGTGCTTAAAAACATAGCATTTGAGCAATAATGAACATGCTTAAGTTGTCGCAGTCATAAGTCGACGCGTGTGTAATCTCTAAGTCAACGCTCGCGTCAGTTTGTTTTTTGTTTTCCTCATAAATAAATACAGTTCATTGTCTAAAAAACGGCGTTCACTATAAAAAATAGTACAGTATATCGCATTTGAAAAAGGAGTATCTTGTACAAAAAAGTTAAAATTAAATTACAATTACTATGGTGACTGCTTTTCTTGACACTTGGATTGCCAACTGCCGGCTAAATGCAATAAATAGCATGATAAATAAACAAATAAACAAAAAAATAACAGTTTTGGAATATTTTCCATATTTACACCGGTGAAATTCAAATAGGTGATTGCGCAGCAAGATTACACGTCGCGAAACGTAAGTATTTTGACATTGAATATTAGGGTTTCACGGATGTTCGATTGTGATCGCGAATACGATAAACAACCATGGTGAGAAATTGTTTTCACGTCGATAGTTCTTTGTGACCACCAGAGAAGGCAACGGGAAACCACTCTGGTCATCTTTCCATCAGTGCATTAATAAGCAGTCTTCCTGGCTGCGAAATGTAAAAGTAGCGCAGGGCAGATACATATGCTTTCGCTGTAGTGGTCGCCAACGTCGGGGGGACCCGGCAAGGCACTAGAAGAAGAATAAGTTATTTGTGATTGAGGTACTGGTACCAACCCATGCCGACGCCTACGCTATTTTATGAAAGCGAAATTAAATCAGGTTGTGGTCCCGTGGCTAGTGTCTCAGACTCGCGGCTCAAAGGTCCGTGGTTCGAATCCCACTCTACCGCAACTTGATTCTCATTTTCTAATATTGAGTCATTTACAACTCGTTAAAAATTGCCCTCAAAATTAAATATTTGGGTATATCATAAGAACACAAGTATTTCTTTTTTTCAAGAAAAAAAAAATATAGGTTTGGGAAAAACAAGAATGAAACTAGTAGAAAGTCGGAAATTCGATCTTTCAGGCACAAAGTGTGGTAAAGTGTGGCAAAGGCGGTCTCCGTGGTGTAGTGGTCAAGACGCTTGACTCATGCATGGAAGGTTCCGGGTTCGATTCCCGGTGAGAACACAAAAATTCGGGTTCGATTCCCGACATAATGGACATGAAATATTTATTTAAGTGTGTTTTTACACTAGAATATTTCATAATTTCATAGTTGACTGTACAGAACTACTTAGTTTAATAAAAATACATGTGCCAGCCAGGATTTGTAGACGGTACCACCTGTTTCATGTACCAATAAGTAAAACATCGTAAGTTAAAAATGCTTTTTTTCGTAGGACTATTTTAGTGTACAATACAAAATTTAAAGATATAGATTACATAAACATCACTCTGTCAGATTTAAAATTTACACTAAAAATGCATTATGTAACTTAGTAGACATTATAATAATAAATATATACATCTCCCTTCCCCTCCTTATCCTCTCTTTAAGCATTCTTGTCCTAAGCCCGCCCAATGTACAGTAACTTAATGTTCTTAAAAAAAATATTTAAAAAATCTTTGATTATTGAAAAATATTTAGGAGTACATGAAAATAACATTTTTATATGTATAAACTTATAAGTATGTATTTATTTGATATGTAATATATTTTCTTTACTAACTTTGTATACTACGTGGAAATCTGTTATTAGTTCTGAGTTTATGCACTATATCTGTTTGTTTACTATAAATTTGAATGTAGAACTGTTGATTTCCCGAATGAAAAAAAAAAAAATAATCCCTGGACTGGTACTTGAAGCGTAAGAATGATCATTTTACCTTCGTGTAACAAAAATGATCAAGATACACTGCGATTGGTGCACTAATGCAATGCCTTATGCACCATTAGGTGCGGAAAGGGAATGATGATGAGTAAAATAATGGAACCGTGTCATTCATCAACATTGTAAAATATGAACAAAGTAACACAGTATATTATCTAGGTATAATTCAATTGAATAATGAAAACTAAGCAGGAATTCAATTTATAAAATCAATACAAATAATTGAATTAGATGGATAAACGGTAATTCAAACTGCATTTTACTTTATCATAATCATCTCCCTTTCTGCGGCCTGTCGTGCATAGGGAACTACATCGGTAAACCAATTGTTGTATAGTTCGACCATCTGTTTTATTAAGGTGATCTGTCTTACGCTTCAGATGCCCGTCTGGAAACAAAATATTGCTATTCAATCCTTCGAAATCCTTCAAAAATCTTTCGAAACCACTATTTCACGTCCATTCCACCAGGAATCTAACCCCGGACCTCAAGAATGGTAGGTCAACGCTTCAACCACAACACAACGAGGCGGACTGGTCTTCACTCGATTACCTTATTCAGGATTTTTACCTGAGAGCAGCTATCGAGTCAAAAGTAGATTAGACGATTCACTACTTTTTTTTATTTCTTAAAAGCGTTTTTAAAAATATATTTATTCTGCTTGTGTAAGAAAAGGTTTTAGGCGTATATACTGTTGTGCTATATTTAGTTATAAAGGTGCTAAACTTGCTTTGTTTCTTTGTTGTTCTCAATATGTGTTATTTTCTGAATGTTAATATTATTTATGTCCCGAATTGAGTTGTTGTAACTCCTGGGAATGTAATTCAACGTATTATACTTGTAAAATACTTTGTGTTATATGATTTATAAATATTTTTAAAAAATTTTAAAAATAAAAAAAACACTCATCCTTGGTTCTGAGTCTATTTTATATACGAGTGTCTTTTATTTATATTTTTTATGTACATATTGTAAGCGCTCGCTTTCAGGATGGTATATTTGATACGTTTGATAAAAAATGCCTCTAATTAACGCTGTCAACTAATTTGAAGTAATTTGAATACTGTCGAAATACGATATTTTAAAACGAGTAAAAAACTGTGTACCAACTTATTTTTATTTGTGCAGAAGGTAATACCGATAGTATTTTAAACAAAATCGATAAAGGGGTGCTACGCTTGTGCTCGTTCAGAAGTGTGGACTCCACACTACGGACACTATGGAGCGAATAGACTATGTAAGAACGGACAGATTATGATTTTATTTTACAAGTTTTATACAGCAACTTACCTGCATTGTGCCTAGGGTTCCCAACTTGTTTAAAGACTTACTGGACATATAACCCACTACTAAAATCTACGTATATAGTATAATTTCTTGCCAATGAGGAAGTTCAGTGTCTTTTTTTTATTTGTTAATAGACTATTAAACTAAGGCGAAAATATATTTTTGTAAATACCGTATTATCAGCGTTATGATTTTTTTAAGTTTTGTATTTCTGAAATAACTCCGCATGTGACGTCAGAGGTTGTTCACTGTTAGTTCTTCCCATTGGTCCGTTTACGGTAAGCTAACCGGATATCCTTTACAACTATCACATCATTGGTTGGTTCATATGAACCAGTGACGTCAATCAAAGTAGTGCGTTTTTATTTAAATATATTGTTTTTTTTTCGTACATTTTCAAGAAGTTTTGCTGTACAATTTAATGCTCTAATTTTTACCGCGCGCAAGAAAACATTTTTTGCATCCAATTTCCCGTACGGCCTCATTAATGTTAAGCAAACATTAGTCCAGAGCTTACTTCTTCCACTCCTTGACTATTTTTTTTTTTATTTATTCATTTATTTATTTAACTTTTTGTACATAATGTTATTTGTACATTGGCGGGCTTATTGCCAAATGGCAATTTCTTCCAACCAACCAATAAAATAAAATTTTTATTTTTATAATTCAAGTTACAGAACATATTCAATAGAAAAAAAAGATTAAAAATTTAAAGATATATAAAAATAGAAATAAACGTATTTGTTTATAAATTACCTTAAATCGAAACTATTACTCAATGGGAAAAAGGAAAAAAGAGGAAAGAGGAAAAAGGAAAGGAGGAGAGATTAAGGAAGAGAAAGGAGATGTTTCTTCAGACGTGATTTAAACAGAGATAATGTAGTAACATCTTTGATGGTGGATGGGAGATGATTCCACAGTCGAGCCGCATGGACACTATATGAGTTAGAGAAGAAAGAGGAATTGTGTATGGGTATTAAGAGAGTGCCTTGAGAATGAGAACGAAGAGGTAAACCATGAACTGATAAGCGTTGAAATTTTTCACACAGGTATATAGGAGCGTTAGGACTATGAAGTACATTGAACAGAAGTGAGAGGGAGTGATAGTCTCTCCGCTGTCTAATTTTGAGCCATTTCAGTTGCCTACGATAATCAGAAATGTGGTCATATTTCCTAAGACCAAAAATGTACCTTATGCATGTATTCTGAAGTCGTTCAAGTTTATCGAGTTGCTAACAGCTTAAATCAGTCATGGAAACATCAGCGTAATCTAGAATGGGTAGTAGTAATGCTTGTACAAGAGTGCATTTAGTACTATGCGGATGTATGTTATCTAGATGCTAACTCTGAATTACTTGATAAGTTAGAACGATTGCAGAATATTTGTATACGTTATATCTTTGATCTTCGCAAATTTGACCACACAACCAAGTATCGCACGCAACTACACTGGCTCAGTATCAGGCATAGAAGAAACATTCACATTCTTTCACTTCTTCACAATATTTTAAATAATCCCACTTCGCCGTTTATCTGAGAGAGCTCTTCCAACCTCTTTAACAACACGGACTATCTCTTCGTTCTAGTAACGAGACATCCCTTTTAATACCATGTCATCGCTCTAATTTCCTTGCCTCCTCTTTCACAGTAGTAGCCGCTCGATTGTGGAATAATCTACCCACTAATATTACAGACGCCCCCTTCTTTATTTACATTTAAGTCAAGATTGAAATGTCACTATCTAAATATTTAAGTTGTTCCCTTATCCTTTTTCTTTCCTTCCCATCCCCTCTCCTCTCTCCATAGTAAAGTATTAATTCTTGTATTTTTTTATTTCGTTAATCTTTGTTTTTAATTTTGTATAAAATCGTAAGATTCAATATGTCCATGTACATACTTGTAATTCATTCAAACTAAACGGTTTGAGTAGGTAGGAAGAAATTGCCTTTAGGCAATATGCCTGCCATTATATGTATATATATTGTTTATGTATATAAAGTGTTAAATAAATAAATAAATAACTTCACGATATTCTTAACTGAGGAATCTCTACTCAGTAGGATACTGTGTACCTCTAGTTACGTTTAGAATTATGGAATTCTTTAGTTAAAATGATTTGTGTGAAAGCACCTACATATTAACTATGTATATTTACCGAGAAACCACTTGACTTAAAATATGTTATATGCAACTACTATAAGGAACAGGAAATCAAAATGACATAAACAGGCTACAAAGATAGCAAAATAAAATATCAAAGTTAGTACCTAACATATTATTTGACCATCTAACATAAATTAAAGAACTCTTTAGACACACTTAACAATTGAATATAACTGATCTCTTTCAACTAGAATCCTTAAAATTTATTCATAAATTGGCCACTGATGTAATTATAGACGCAGAAAAAAAATGGTTAACGTGGACACAATACGAGAATATCAGAAAAAATATCATAGAAAACATTCTAAAACGAGACAAGGACAGTATTATACCATAAACTACCAGACAAAACTAAACAAAAGACTTAGACAACCTTTCCAAAATATGTTTTAAATATTATCGTTAACAATAGAATATGAATTTGAAAAAGAAAAAATATTTTGCTAAACGAATGTAATCCGTTAGGGTTTATGAATAAATTGAAAAAAAAACATAACATGCCTAGATTTCTAACAATAAATAACACGATTTTTTCTCATTATCATACGAGCCTGGTTGCCTCCTTTTTTTTACATATAATAATAAATCTAAAATCTCATCAATCATCAATCCCTTTGCGCACCTAATGCTGCATAGGGCAATGCATTGGTACACCAGTCGCATTGTATCTTGATCATTTTTGTTGCATGAAGATAAGGTGATCAGTCTTACGCTTCAGGTACCAGTCTGGGGACTGAAATATTCTAGTGTTAAAACACCTTTTAAATTAATATTTCATATCAACCATGTCGGGAATCGAACACGAGACCTCTTGCATGGTTGGCAAATGCGCTGACCATTACAAATCTTAAATCTAATATGGATAAATTGAAATAACTATTTTGGAGTGTAGGTGATATTGGTCGATAGCTCTCTTGCTTTTTAAATTTCGTATACAAGATAAATTAACCAAGTGACTAAATCAATAATGTGCATAGGAGCCATTTTAGTGTTTTTCTAGAGTTTAATTACTTCTCAAAGATCAGATTTTTTAAGTAGGTGTTTGGTAATTTTACATTATATGTACAGAACTTTAAACTTTAACGTAAAGTTTAAACATATTTAAAAAACATTATCACTTTTATATAAAAAAAATAAATTGAAAAACTTAGTCAATTTTACCTGTAAAATTTGTCATGAAATTTGTCAGATAATCATTTTTGTTTCGTTCATTAAGGGAGGTAGTATTTTATTTTATTTTATAACTATAAATTATGTTTTTGAGATTCTTTATTTCAATAATCCAATTTTTCAAATATTTATGAAGGTTAAATAAACACAGAAATACAAAATAAATGAAAAAGAACGAATAATTAAGAAGCGTTACGTAATAATATAAAGAATAAATTTTATTAATTAACTTTTTTATAAAAAAAACCGTATTTGTCAAATACAAAACGTATACTAATTTACTAACTACTGACAACTAACTCTAACTAACTCTTCACTAATGAAATCACCTACAAGTAAAATTGACTAACTGTTACTTGCTCAATTCTTTGGATCTTAAATTTACTAATAAAAGTGACTATGTGTGTTGGTCAGTTTTACTAGTCAAAAATCTGTGAGCTTCTATCAAATGGTCATATATTTTACAAATTAAATTCTTTTTAGAGTGTCGGATCGACTTGGCATTTTTACCAGTCAAGCAATATGCTAATACGATGTCATATTTTGGGAAGGATCAGAAGATTTATTGATAAGGACTGTTGCAAAACTATTTACAAAGCAATTATTGAACCACACGTTAACTACTGTAGTAGCATTTTATTTGTATCAAACAAAGAAAACATAGATAAACTAACTGTATTACAAAATAAAGCCTTTATAATCATTTTGAAAAAAAAAAACAGATACACGAGGGTAAAGTCGATGGTAAATGAAATGAAATTATTAACATATAAACAAAGAATATTTTACAATACAATGATATTTGTTCATAAAATTATAAACTCTAATAAAAAAACAGAATTTTGGAAAAAAATTGATCGGAACCAGCATGAACACGATCACAATACTAGAGAAAAGAACAAAATTAAACGTCCATTTAGGAAAAAGGCAAAGTCACGAAATTCAATTTTATTCAAAGCAATTAAAAAGTATTACGAAATGGAAAAAAATATTTATGAAGAAAAAAACATATCAAAATTTAAAATGAACCCATCACCACCTGTATTCCTAGACATCAACAGTTTAATGGTAACTGCAAAAGTCAAATATCTAGGGCACATACTGACTGATAATTGTAAAGACGATCAGGACATAGAGAGACTGAGAAGAGCCATCAATGTCAGGGCCTCTATGCTAGCGATACGCTTCTTTCAATGCAGTAACGAAGTGAAGAAAATCATATTTACTTCGTATTTGACGTCCATGTATACAGTGGAACTTTGGAACAACTATACGCAAGGAGCGTGGAATAAATTAAGGATCACGTATAACAACTCATACCGACAATTTTTCGGATTGCCTAGGTACTGCAGTGCCTCTGAAATGTTTACAGCTGGACGAATAAACACCTTCGCTGCCCTGCTTCGCCAAAGAGCCTGGAGCATATGGGAACGCCTAAAAAAGTCTAATAACGAAATTCTCCAAGCCACTGCAGAGTGGATCCAATCACCGTTGTTCAAGCGATGGCGCGATATGTTAAGACCACCATAAGTGCTGCAATATAAAATTTTATTTTATGTTTATAATTATGTTTATTGTTATATTTATGTTTATTGTTATATTTTTGTTTATATTTATATTTATGTTCATGTTTATATGTTTAAATGGTAGAATTGGCTCTGCACTTTATAGCCATTTTACTGGAATAAAAATTTAAAAAAAAAAAAAAAATAATGGCCAAGACATATGTGATAAACAATTTATATATTAAATATATTTGCAATGTTATTATTAGAACACACATAACAATATGTATGATATGTGTGCCCTACTTTAAGATTTAAATAAAATAATAAAAAATAAATTTTAAAAAAAGTCAATAATCTCAATTTCGTCATTTTTGCAAATGGTCACTTTTACTTGTCACTATTTATTTCAATTTTAATTCCTAAACACTTTGATATTTAACCTGGATTCTGGACAGCAACTTCGATTCCTGGACGATCCAGGCCAATCCTGAACGGTTGGCAGCCCTAATTATATTACATTGTTTAGCCTGCTAACGGACTCGATTGCCGGTCATTATAAAAATGCGGTCAATGCTAAAAATGACGTTTTTCTTTATATAATCACGATGCAATTCCACTAAGAAACGTCATTGGATAACCTCAAATTTATGTAGTGTACCCAATAATTTTACACTTGAACATTCAAATGTCTTCGATTCGTTTCTTTAACTTGCAGAAAAGCTAAAACTATTATCGAAATATGTTGCTACTGAATTATTTTTGCTAATAAAACGCCTTAAAACTTTGTGCCCGGAGCCGTGTAAACACGTGCTTTTATAATCATGCGTTGTGTGCCGGTTCCGTGTTTTCACGTGGTTTACCAGCTGTCTAAAAAAGTGCATTTTATTGACATCTAGTGACTTTTATTAGTCCTTTTATGCTGCTGGTAAACCACGTGAAATCGCGGGACCGGGACACAGGGCATGGTTATTATAATCACGTGTTTACACGGATCCAGGATGCAAAGCACAACGAAAGGAGTGAGGCCCTTTATATGTGCGAACATTGCAATGCGCAATGTGGCTCTCCATAAAGGCCAATGTTGGCAAAGCTATCATACAAAAATGACTTTTTCAATTATTTCAAATAAATCTGAGAAGTTTAAATTGAGTTAACCCAGTATTTTTATAATTATGACACTTTTAAGAAACCCTTCACAAAGCATAAAATTTTATAAAAATAGGCCGGGCACAGGGTAAATTCTATGTATATTCGGCCGGTGATCAAAGTGTTAAAATACTTTTAAATTTGTTTCTTCTTAGACCAGTTGTTTTATTCAACAGTTCTTTTACGTCAAAATATTCCTGATAATAATAAGTAATAGAAATTAGAATCGGATTGTGGTCCCGTGGCTATTGTTGCAGACTCATAAATTAGAGGTCTTAGGTTCGAACCCCACTCTACCTCAACTTGATTCCCATTTTCTAATAGTAAGTTATTTTCAACTCATTGAAAATTTGACTAAATCATAAGAACGCAAATATATCTTTCCTTAAAAAAAAACTGATGTAGCAGGCAACAATTAAATACGTTTATAGTTGCAAGCGAGATTTATAAATCTACTCGTATTATTCTATGGAAATGGTTCTTTAACAACTTTTATAGGCTCTACAGGGAATGTTTTCTTGGGGTTTCTTGACAGGAGTTTTATCTGTTAGGGCTCCAATCATAATATACAGAAGTATCGTCTTATAATCCCTACCCTTCTATAAGTAACTATTGACCGATTATCGCATACTTCTCCACCGTCTGCTAAGGAAACTTACCGACTCGTTACTTAACATAGCTGGTAATTGGATTACACTTAGAGCTTATTCCGACATGTAACACTTATGTTTATCTATATAAATTTACTCGTTATTTAATGTTTAACCTTAAATAACTCACGACCGAGGATAAATTATTTATGCTTCAGTTTCGAGTTTGAAATAATTAAAATTATTGAGTAGGTAGTAGTTTAAAAGTAATTTTAAATTATCACCAGTTTTTGTTTTTCAATAGCTGCGAAAATTGGAACGCTTCAGTGTAATTTTGAGCTATCATCACTTTTTAGGTACTTAACTTGATGTTACGTATGTATTAATGCTCCAATTTGCGTAGGTATGGAAACTTTAAAATAGGTTGCATTCACAGATTTTGTGATACGAGGCATATCCAGAAAGTAAGAGTACACAATTTTTGTATTAAAAAAAATAATTCAGTGCATTGTTTGTAAATACAGGATATTCTTTAAACCCCGTCACATCCAAAACTACGATGATCAGTATGGGCAAGAAGACATATTGGCATATTAAAAAAATATTTAGAACGAAGAAAATTTGTAAAAATAAAATATTAAAAAGAACAAATGGTTGCTTACTTCTGCAGGGGTGAAGCGAGGGGAACGCGGCCGCGTGGTTAACGGCGTGTCAGACTCCCCCTCCCCCTTCCTCGTTTCTCTCCTGCAGGATTTTGCAACCATTTGTTTTTTTTAAATATTTTTTTTTTTTTAATTTTATTCGTTCTAAAAATTTATTTGAATGTGCCAATATGTCTTTTTGATCATACTGATCATTGTGATTTCGGATGTGACAGGGTTTAAAGAACATCCTGTATATTTCTTTTTTTTTCACGTAGTCGCCTTCTCTTTCTATGCAGGTGGTAAATCATGGCACAAGCTTTTTGATGCCCTCCTCATAGAACTCTCCCGCCGTCTCCTTCGTCCACTTCAAGACCTCTTGTGTTTCACCTCCTCATCGGTTAGATTTTTTTCCACCCATGTGAGTCTGAAAATATGAAAATCTGGAGGCGCTTAGTCAGGGGAGTATGCAGGGTGGTTAGCCGTGTGCGGACGGGCGTTGTCGTGCAACAAACACACTCCCTTTGTCTACATTAACCTCCGTTTGTTTTGAATGGCTCTGTTGAACTTTTGTAGGGTCTCACAGTATTTTTCTGCAGTTATCGTCTCCCCTCGTGGCAAAAAATCAAGCCGAAATTGAGGTTTTTAATTTTTGGCAGATGGGGAACTAGTGTGCCGCCACTGTGACGACTGTTTTTTGTGTCAGGGGTGTAATGAGCTACCCATGTTTTATCACCAGTCACAATTCGCCTTCCAATTCAAATTGCTCAAGGAACTCGCGAGCGCTAGCGACCCAATCCAATTTGTGCTGCTCTGTCAGTTGTTTTGGGACCCATTTTAAGCACAATTTCCGATATTCCAGCGTTTCTGTAATTGTTTTGTATGACAGAGATCTGGAAATTTGTGTCAATCGGCGGTCTTCACGAACAGTTTCGTCGATTTTTTGCACCAACTCATCGGTCACAATTAAAGGTTTTCCACTTCTTTGCTCGTCTTGAGTATTCGTTTTTCCTTCATTAAACTCACGACGCAACTTAAATACGTTTATTCGGTTCATAGCACCTTCGCCATCAACAGTTTTGATCCGAGCAAAAATTTCAGTCGGAGTTTTCCTTCCGCGAGTAGGAACTACACAGCGCGCAGCTCGCACTTGGCTTTCTTATTAACAAATTTCACAGAAACGAACACTCCGAAGCAAGTTTTCATAGGAACAAGGGTCGCCGGTGCTCGTTGTGTTCAGGAGACCCCCCACTACCAATCAGTGTAGCCAACATTTTGGAAAAAAATCTCACAGCACGAGAGCCAAACCGTACTCTTACCTTCTGGATATGCCTCATACTTCAAAAGTATATGAAAACGTTCAATTTTCTTACTCACGCAACTCCAATACTAGCGCAGAGTTATCTTCGACTGTCTATAAATAAAAACAGACATTTGTGTACAAAAATAAGTATATTTGCATGAACATTTAAAGTATCTTCGTCAGTAACCTATAATTGAACATGTTTAGAAGAAAAAAATGTATGCGTATTCTGCTTTTCATACAGGAAACTTAATTTTACTTTGTAGATAAAATTGAAGATAAATGTTAACTTTCCATTGTAATCAAGGCCCAGATGCCTTTATAATTCAAAATTACATGCAGACGTTCCAATTTTCGTAGTTAAAGCATCTATGAAGAATGACTAGACAGGTGCCACCGTTTTGTAGCAACAATTCACGGACAGTGTATACTTGTAATGCCGTATTAAACAGACTTCATGAACTTGGCAATAGTTATTCCCACTTATCTGATATATTTAGTGTAGGTTATTGTTCCTATAGAACAAACCTTTTGAACTTTTTTCAAAGATGGTGAATGGTAATTAAATTGATTTAATTCATAATATATACAGTGTTTTGTTCACTTTGCCCAGCTGTATGAAACAGTACTTATGATTTTCTTGTTGTATTACTGTAGATTGTTTTATTATTTAATTTTGTTTTTTACATTTATTATTGAATTGTTTAAACTTTCTACTGAATATGCTGTATATTTTTTAGGTTATTTTTTTAAATATAAATCTTGGTTTATTTTTTTTTATAAATCTTGGGTATAAGGAAATTAATGTTTTTAAAAAATAAATACTAAGCCAAACATGTGAGTATTATAAATTTTTGTAAAAGGCAAATTTGCCATTTATGTTAATAAAATAAAATCTCCAGATGTCTTTCTAATTCAAAATTACATGCAAACGCTCCAATGTTCGTGCATATGGAAATTCTAGAACCGGTGGTAATTCAAAATTAGGTACATGTCAACGCGCAACATTCTAATTTTAGCAGTTAGCGTCTCCAGATTTTGGGATAATTTAAAATTACTCAAAATTTTCATAGGTATGGAACCCCAACACTGGCGATAATTAAAAATTACACAAAGCGTTCCAACTCTCGTACAGAAACTTTAAAACTGTTAATAATCTCAAATTTTATATCTGACGACAATTCCAAATTTAATTCCTCAATTATTTTCAAAATATTTAACATAGAAAATATCTATTTACTAAATAATCTCTAACTGTAATTATTATGGGGCCCTTGAAGATAATAAAATGTTAATAAGTATGTTGTATTAACACATTAAATTATTAAATTTTGAACTCTCGACTTAATGAATAAAAATAAGAATCTAGTTGTAATAACTAGATTAAATAGATGACCACGAGACTACAACCAGAATAAAATATACTCGTATATATCGATCTTGTCGGAAATCGAATCTGGGACCTAATGCCCGTGGCATCACGTCTTAACCTCACGTAAAAACCACATAATTGCATTTTGTATCTCTATCAAAAGAATGTTTCCCCTAATATTGATGAATACGTCTAACCTATAAAACGAAATATTTCTACCGCAGTATATGTAGAGTGTATAAATAGAATAAACAAGTTTATTTTTCTCCTGCGACGTATCCTCCGCTATGGGTATCCTTTATTTCCTGTACAAGGATGTGAGTGGAACAAAGGAATTTTATTCATCCCTTCGAATAAGGTCATTGCATCCCATCAGTCGATATGGGTAGGTTCTACAACCCCTCACGAACTTAAATGCCCTTTGCAATTTTACCCCAGGGACGTGCGATACGCGACATTGGCGATAGGATAAATAAATATTATTATTTAAAAGGCGAAATGATTGAATCATCCTTCAACTAAAACGTTGAACCCCTTGAAAAGAAAATTTAGTTCAAACTTTTAATTTACGAGACTTATGACTTGTTGGCAGGTTAAAATGATCACTTTACTTTCTGTTAAACATTCATCATTGTACATTTGTTTTAACATAATTTGTCGTCCATTTTTTCAGCTGTTGATTTTAATGACGTATTGTACAATAGCTGAAACATTTTTTATGTATGTAAGATTTTTGCTTGCTGATGTAGGGAGTATGGGTACGCACTTATGCTGCATTTTAACCGCCAGCAACACCGCGTAAAGCACACCGGAACTGCTTGACGCCGGCACGATTGAGACACGCCAGCATCTTCGTGTCCCTTATTGACTTCAGTTCGTTGGCGTTTTGCTCTCTCTGAGACTTTCAAATACCCACATAATATACATTCGTGTCCCGGTTAATTCATTCAGTGTTGTACTTAATTTAATTTCATCTATTATCTATTCAACCTCAGAACAACGTAAGTTAATATTTCATTTAATTTCACGCAACCTTACAACAAAGCTGCGGTAAGTCAAACCAACCATGTTATTCCAACAAAAGAGTTTACTACAGTAGCTTGTACACCAGTTGGATATGACAGAAGAAAAGTGTATTTATTGCATGTTGATAGAAACACAGAATTTGATCATGGAGCGTGAGAGTAACGATGATAGCTGAATTCAACTGATCTTAACTTATTCGTATGTGAACTGAACTCTACTGAACTACTGTGCTACTGCTTTTATAGTAATAGTCCATGTAAAAGATGTCGATCTCCAAAGTGATGATGCTCAGCTGCCTGACTGCTCTTCCAATCGACATAACCAGAGGCATGTTGGTTCTGGAAGCAGAGAGGTAAAATTGCTCACAAATTGCGAACAGAATACCTAATAATATTATATTACTCGGGCATTATTCGTCCCTGGAACATGCACAAAACATTACAATGTAAATATATCAATTGAGTTGATATGTCGGTTTGGCAAAGCTCTCCAAAAGTTGTAGAATTATTAAATAAAATATTGCGCAACGTTACTGTGTCTTTAGCGTCTGTATAGGGGGTGTCCTGGCGCCAGAATTCTTCTTAGGGAAACTCGTATATAGGCTGACCTACTACCTACCCCTACTGCCTATAGCAGGGATACCAAACTTACACGTCATCGTAACGCCGGCGCCGGCAAAATTTGTTAAGTGAATTAAAAAAAAAAAAACAAAATTTAAACAATGTACCTTTCGATAGTGGATTTCTTTATTGACATCTAAGAGAAAAAATACGTAATTTTATTTTTAATTCATATTTAGTTTTATTTGTTGAAACAAATTGTGTAATCTTAATGCGTAATTTTCACAGGAATACAGAGTATATAAATACTTTACACGCTCACCATTATGTATATCTTTGAACATCTAAATCTTTAAAAAATTTACATATGTTAGTTTTTATAATCTAATCGACCTAAAAATCTCAATTAAAAAAATATTTTATTTAAAACAATACTAACGTGAACATTTATATATTGTATCCCAGTGCTTTTTTTTTATCTGGAACTAGAGTCTATAGTCGATCAAAATTAAATGCCGATTAATTAACTCTTCCTTTCCAATCTAACTAATATCGAAAATAAACACAACTTTCGTTCAAAGAGGAAAGGTCTACTTATCCATTAAAGTGTACAACCTACTACCATTGTCCATAAGGACAATAAGTAAGCACTTTTATTATAAAATCGCTTTTACGAAATGGATATTGGAGGGGGGATGCGCACGGATCGATGAGTGGATCGGACCAAATATGTGGAAAAATGATTTTTTTAAGTGTTTTCGTTTGTTAGTTTTACGTGTTTTTATTATGTTTTGTATGTATTTGAGATTATGATTTAATTACACAAAATGTCTCCCTCGGCACGGGACACCCCAGTGAGGGAACATTATCTTTGACAGGCGTCGTGGCGCAGTTGGTAAGACAGTTAACTGCGAAACTAGCGTCGCGAGTCCAATTCTCTCCAGTTGCTAGAAAAAAATTCCAGAAAGATTTTTTTCTCAATTGGTTTGGGTGTTGTGGTACATTTTTCATAACTTCCTTTCATGTCCTATTTCTCACCTGCTGACAAGCCTCTAAAAAAGAGGCGTAGCGGGTTATTCCTTTAAAAAAAGAAGTAACACATAAATTGTAAAATAATAAATAAATAAATAAATACAGTGACCATGCGGCTTGACCATGGAATCATCTCCCATCCACTATCAAGGGTGTTTCTACAGTACCTCTGTTTTAATCACGTCTGAAGAAATATCTCCTTTCTTTTCCTTAATTCATCCTCTTTTACTCTTTATTCCCCTTTCCCATTGAGTATTAGTATTCATTTACAGTAATTTATGTAAAAATGGTGTGATAATAATTTTTATTTCATTAGATTTTTAAAAATATTTTCAATTGAATACGTTTCAAAGCTTAAATGATATGAATAACACGTTTGCCCGCCAATGTACAATTTATGTTATGTACAAAAATTTAAATAAATAAAAAAATACGCATAATGCCGGTACTTCTAGATGAGTGCGAATCACCAAAGCTCAATAGGACAAATTTCTGAATTTTAGGCATACTGTAGTTTGATTTCATAACTAACATTGAAGTCTGAGAACGGACGCAGCACCTCCCATAACAACCGTTTTGAGAGTGCGGCGGTGGACCTAGATTGGACGCGTGCCTTGGATGCCTCGGGAAAGCCATACCTCGAGTTGCGTCTTCTACACACCTGCGGGCTCGCTGTCTTGGAAGACCATGTTGATTTAGGTTTTATTCGTCAGAAATGAGGGACGCGAGATCGACATGGGAGGAGGCCAGATTACTGGCTGGCGATAGAGCCTCCTGAAGGTGTCTTGTGATGGCCACATGCTCCACTTAGGAGCGGATTTCAAAAAGAAAAAAGAAGACTTACACAGAAGACTTTGTGGCGGGTCGACAACGACGGCACGAGCCGAACATTGCCGAACGCCGACGTAGAGCGTACGAACGGGCCAAACCGACCGAGAGAAAACTACCGGATTCCGACCTCACCGCACGCGTCTTCGAGGCACAAAATTACCGCCAATTTAGATTTACCAACTTCATTTTATTTTGCCTAATATAGTTATTAGAATCCTTCTTTCAATGTGTTAGCTTCAGTAGTTTAGTTTCGTGAATAAATCTTTGTGTAAAACGTAAGTACCCTGTTTTACTTGCTCTCATTCTGTGCACCCACATAACTTTGTACATCACCAAATTAGGCCACCAACTAGGTGCCTACATAAAGGTGGTAACAACACGACTAAAAGTGGTGACCCCGACGTTTGAACACGAAAACACAACATTAAACAAGCAATCACGGTGACCCCATTCAAATTCCATAAAAATTGCGCAAAATTTCAGACAGAAATATCTTCGCTTGACAAAATTGTACAACAATTACTTTTTTTCGGTCGGTACATGAAAAATTTAAAATTTCATTTTTAATTTGATTGCACTTTTAATTTATTTGTAATTAATCAAGGTTAATCTATTTCAAGGTTAACTTATTGTAAGGTTAATTAATTTAGTATAATAGAATTATATTATAATAATTATAATATATAATAGAATTAGATTTTTCAAAGACCGAGCGAATCGAGTGAATTTTTCTGTCGGTAACAATCTTCAATGTAAATGTAACTAATGTAAATGTAATTAATGTAACTAGTGAATTGATTAAACTGTGATTAATTTCTTAACAATATTACTCGGCCGGGATTAATTCAAACAGGTGATTCATAATTTAACTAAAATTATTATAAACAAACATAATATAATACGTTCGAGCGACTCGCTCACCAAAAATCGCACGCCGAGTAATACATTCCTACAACACATATAAATTTTATTTTTTTTTATTTTTCTTGAGTCGAACACACAAACAATTCACACGAACATTTACATAGGGTGCCAGATTGAGTAGAGGTACTTACAGGGTACCGGAACATATTTATTTTTGACAAATATTATATGGCGAGACAAGCGTGACGTAGGCATCCGAAAGTTTTCTCCTCGTGAACGCACTGCGGGAGTAAGTTTTTTTTTTTACCAGCGAAATCTATCGGAAATATTTTTCAGCTGGCGCAGTCGTGCACAATACTTGCAATTTGTAAAATTTTATTTTTGTAAACAACTTGAAACTATCAAACAAACAGATATTCGGGCGGCTAAGCCGACGAATGTTTAACTTAGTACGTGGACATTAGTATCCATACTTTTTTTCTATATACATTATATCGTGTGACTGTACTATATATGTTTATATTTTTAACCTAGGCTATGCATGTTATTATGTGTTACAGATTTGAAGTTTTACCATAAACATTTTTAAACTTGATATATTGTACAACGGACAATCAAAAGGAATATTAATATTGAGGGGACCACTCAGGCTTGGAGAATACAAATACCTAATAGTTGGAAAATGTGTTCCGCCGTATGGTAAAATAATTATTTAAATTTTCTGTTTTTAATTTTCTTTTCTATAACTTGCACAGTACATACATAACAAATAGTGACTCTGACATTTAAAAAATAAATATTTTTGTTTGAAATTTAAATAAAAATTTAAATTTAAATCTAATAATTTAAACTTAACTTTTTAATACAACTACACTCATTATTGAATACTTTTATTTCAATATTTTAACTTATACTGTAATCATTATTACATACATTTTTCTGAATTTTTTTTTTAAAAACGAATATTTTTAAACTGTAAACAATGGCTAACAAGGACAACACTGACTTGACAAATATCAACACAGCAAACAACATGTTCCACACGGATAGGATTAGCGTTAAACTACCACAGCTATGGGTGAACAACATCGAACTTTGGTTTAAACAGATAGAAGCACAATTCGAGTTGGCAAACATAGTTTCAGAAGACGCACGTTATAGTCACTTAGTGTCAAAACTTGAACAAGCGCACATAGAACAAGTTTCAGATATTTTACTCATGGAACCGAACCGAGCAAAATATACGAGGCTGAAGGAAGCTATAATCCAACGCATGGGCTGTCCACAGGACAGAAGGAGAGAAAAACTGTTTTCTTCCTTACAGCTTGGGGATCGAAACCCATCCAGCCTACTTAGAGAGATGCGGACGCTAGCAATAGGTTTACAAATAGACGAAACGACGTTGCAATACTTGTGGATACAACAACTGCCCAAGACGATCCAAGCGCATTTAGCCATAAGCGAAGATGACTGGGATAGGCAAGCGACGATAGCAGATCGCCTAATACAGGTGTACACACAGGATAATGTAGCGGTAGTAGGTACCAACAATAAAAATAACATTTGTAGTTTAGAACAGTCCGTACAAGCTCTAACCCATAAGGTAGAGAGTTTATTTCACACAATCAACAAACAGCATAGTCACAACAACAATAACAATAGATTCAAACACACAACAAGTAACAGCAGTAACAATTTCAATAACAACAAATACAACAACAATTTCAACAAAACAAGCTATAGGGCCAACGGAAATAACAAGAAAACTATTCTTTGTTACTTCCACACAAAATTTGGCGATCAAGCTAAGAAATGCGTCACACCATGTGAATTTAAACCGCATCTAGCTTCAAAAAACTAGATGGTCGAATCATAGCGGAGGCGGCTGATTCAACCAACACAACACGTCTCTTTGTTAAAGATCGTGATACCGGTGTGTCATACCTCGTTGACTCCGGATCGGAAATATCATTAATTCCTAGATCTTTACACAAACGCCATGGAGAAAAGTCTAAGCTAATTCTCTATGCAGCGAACGGGACTACGATCCAGAATTTCGGAGTTACCACGGTAACACTGAATCTGGGATGTAAACAAATGTTTACATGGAAGTTTATAATAGCGGATACGACACGCCCTATTATAGGAGCAGATTTTCTCCACAACTTCCACCTGTTAGTAGATGTTAGGAACAAACGGTTAGTAGACAATACAAACTGCAAGATAGTCAGAGCATTTGACATCTCCACAAACAACAACATAACATGTTCCATATCATTAACAGACAAAACCAACATTTACCACTCACTCATATTGAAGTATCCACAACTAGTAGATATCAATAAACCATACGCAGGGCTGGATAAACACAACACAATCCACCATATAGATACCCGTGGCAAACCCGTTATGTGTAAGACTCGTCGGCTGTCCCCAGAACTACTGAGGCAGGCGAAGCAAGAGTTCGATCACATGGTGGCTCAAGGTATTTGTAGACCCTCCAAGAGTGAGTGGGCCTCTCCATTGCATATGGTGAAGAAGAGCGATGGTACTTATCGCCCTTGTGGCGATTACCGTAGCTTAAACGCACAGACGGTACCTGATCGTTATTCCTTGCCACATATCCACGATATATGCAATGACTTATTTAACTGTAAAATTTTTTCCAAAATTGACTTACAACGAGCATATCACCAAATTCCAATTAATGAAACTGACATTAAAAAGACAGCTATAACCACACCATTCGGGTTATTTGAATTTGTAAGAATGCCATTCGGACTATCATGCGCTGCACAAACATTCCAACGTCACATCAACGAAGTCACAAGAGGTCTAGAAGGAGTACACGCATATATCGACGATATATTGATCGCTTCACCAGACGAAGAAACACATGTGGAACACTTAAAAGCTTTGTTCCAGCGACTTCAAGATCATGGAATGGTGGTAAACCCATCTAAATGCGAGTTTGCCAAGAAAACACTGTTATTTCTTGGTTATGAAATTTCGGCTGAAGGCATCGGACCCTCGCCAACAAAAGTGGAAGCCATCACGAACCTCAACAAGCCAGAAACCATTAAGCAGTTGAGAAGATTCTTGGCCATGGGAAACTTCTACCGAAGATTCATACCACGAGCAGCACACAAATTGATACGACTACACGATTACCTCAAGGGAGCAAAAAAGAATGACAACAGAAAAGTAGAGTGGAACGAAGTCACTACACACGATTTCGAAGAGGTCAAGAACTCGCTGATCAACGCCACTAAGCTTAGCTACCCAGAGGAAAGCAGCAAGATGTCAGTGTGGACAGACGCCTCAGATTACGCAATCGGAGGCGTGCTACAACAAACCACAGACGGCATCAACTACAAACCGATAAGTTTCTTCTCAAAAAAGTTGAACAAGGCTCAGTGTTCATATAGTACGTACGACAGGGAACTACTAGCCATTTTTGAGACTGTAAGGTACTTTCAACATTATCTGGAGGGCAGAGAATTCTGTATATACACGGACCATAAACCACTACAATTCGTGTTTAGAAGGAAAAGTCACGACAAAGAAAGCCCCAGACAACTCAGATATCTAGACTACATCTCACAGTTCAGCACGGACATCAAATACATAAAAGGAGAAGACAACGTCGTCGCCGATACCTTATCAAGAATCGACATGATCGAACAAGAGGCAAACATATCGTTCGAAAAGATCCATAAAGAACAAAGGCAGGACAACGAACTACTCGCACTCTTGGACGACAAGAACACTGCTCTGAACCTGATCAAAACCAACATGCAGGGACAAGAAATCGTCTTCGATCTCAACAAAGGCAACATGCGACCGTACATCCCAAAAACGCTACAGAGATCTTTCTTCAACCAAGTGCATAACCTCAACCATGCAGGAGCCGACGCCACGACCAAGACCATCAGTCAAAGAGGCGTCTGGAAAAATATGAAAGCAGACTGCGCAGCTTGGACGAAGGCCTGCATACCCTGTCAGAAGAGCAAAGTCAACAAACACACGAGGACACCGATCATCAAGATCGACATGCCGAGACAGAAATTCTGCGTGGTCCATGTCGACCTCATCGGACCTTTTCCACCATCAGAGGGACTGAGGTACTGCCTCACATGTATCGACCGATACACTCGATGGGCGGAAGTAATCCCTATCGCAGATATCCAGACCCACACAATCATCAGAGCCATCTGGGACAACTGGATTGCGAGATACGGCGTACCGGAGAAAATTATAACTGATCAGGGTAGGCAATTCATGTCTACGGACTTTAACTTGTTTTGTTCCAGATCAGGCATAGCACACTCCAACACGACGCCTTACCATCCACAAAGTAATGGCATGATCGAGCGATTTCATAGAACGCTGAAGACGGCCATTAAAGCTCACCACCCTGTTCCGTGGACAAAATCGATCAGCACCATACTACTCGGACTGAGGGCCACACTGCGCACGAATGCAGAGCACTCAGTAGCAGAGATGCTGTATGGGTGCAAACTAAAGTTACCAGCAGACATCCTGGAGCAGACGAACGACTACATTGACCCGGACTCCTACACTAGGCAACTGGTAAATTTCATGCAAAACGTCAAAACTTGACAGAAAATCGGCACATTTTAAAAACTCAAACCTGTGTCGTCATTATTTGCAAATTAGTTCGTCCACCCGCCACTAGGTGGAAAGGGCGACGCAGGGTGACATCACAAGTAAAAATATACTTAGGGATTTTAAATATCTACCTACTACTACTACCATCAAGCCATATTTTTACATAAGGGTAGGCAGAAAGGATGGACCGCACACACATAAAAAACAAACTTAGTAAGCTTATTGTATCGACCAGAAGGATGTCCGCAATTGACCATTATTTGCCCATCCCTGGGCAAGGGAGGCTGGGTTGGTTTGGCTAGGGGTGTTTGGATAGCAAATCACTTCCTGCTCAAATAAAACCGATTCGCGTTAAAGTATGAATTCATTAAGGCGAACATTGGCTATCACGAATTTACACTCAGTTATCATTTTCTGTTCTTAAATAACTCAGTTATTAATTTGTATTGAAGTTTTTTATGTAAAATCAAATAAACTATATTTTTGGCTTGTCTAAATTTTCGTAAACAAGGACTGGATTCTACTACCCGGAGAGCTATTAAAATTAACATATTACAACAGAGATGAAGAACATTTTGGAGACGGTAATATAGAAGTCTAGATATCCACAGGGCTTATGACCTGTCATTGGCTGGTTTAAGTGGTCACTTTACACACTGTGTAACATTCACCATTCTGCCCATTTGTTAACCCGCATTAATAAAGGTTTCAGCTCTTTAAATAATTGAAGGAATACAGATGCTCAAATATTGGCAAAATGGTGGATGTTACACAGTGTGTAAAATGGCCACTCAAACCAGCCAATGACAGATCATTAGCCTTATGGATGCCTAAACTTCTATATTACCTTCTCTAAAATGTTCTTCATCTCTGTTGTAATATGTTTATAATACCAAATATGTTATGTTCTTCTTAAAGTTAAAAAGATGTCCGATTATGATGCAATACCACATGTCATTTCAAATAGGTATTTTATTTGAGAAAAATCTTGAGCATTAAAAATGAAAAGCATTTATCGTCTTAATTTGTAATATGTATGTATAACAATACATGCATATTAGAAATGGTAAAAAAAATAAACGGGTATTCTTTTGAAACGGCTAAAACAGTTTCACAAAATAATATCTGTTAAAAACTAGGCACGACATGAGAATAACATTTTAAAGGAGCGTGGTCAAAACCATGGCTACCGCTCCCCCCATGAAAATTATAAACTAGTCAGGGTACGTGAAACTGCTTCATAAATTAACTTTAATTTTCATTTTTAAACAACTTCTATTTATGATTTTATCTTCTCTTTTTTGCACTTTAATTAATAACCTTACATATAATTACCTTACAATATGGAAACTTCGCTGGTCCATAAGTCTAACTGTGTAAAATATAAAACTTTGTAACTGTACTGTATGTTTCTTAAATTAAAGAAAATAAAATTAATTAAAAATAATTAAATAACAGCTTAGAGCAGCGTGGCTTGTAACAAGTAAAAGTTTAATAAACTGTTCTAAAACTGTTCCATCTGTTGCTTGTACTATATTTTTTGCCACGCCGCTCTAAACTATTATTTAGAAACAGTTTTACGAATCAGTTTAATTTTTGATACAGTAACAGCGTCTTCTTTTTAATAACCGAAACGCCCATCTCTACTGTGCACCATTTACTCTCTTTATTTGAATAATTTGTGATATTATTTATTATGGATTACTAAATAAATTTTTAAAAAGTATTTTAATAGTTTTTTTTTCAAAAATTGTTAAATGATGTAATAATTACACATGACACGGGCAAATGCATATAATTTATGATGCAGCGCCACAACATTTCATAAAAAAATGAAATAATTCAATTTTAAAAATAAAAAGAAGAACGCAAATAATTTTCTTTGGTTCATTTAAATTCAATTCCCTTTCTTTTTCATGTTAAAATATGAAAAATATCCAAGAGATTCGATGTAAAGTATTCAATTCATTACGTAATTAAAGCCTTAGAAGTTCTAATTAGTGTCAAGATTTTTCCTGAAAGCCGTTTGAGTAATTGTTTTCATTTTGCGTATAACAAAAGAAATTTACTACATTTGTACTGCTAATTTACCTTGACCTTGATTACAAAGGCAAAAAAAGAAAATATGAGCAAATGATTCAAATTTGTTGTTATGTAAATTCCATATATATCAACTTACACTAATCAATTCGTAACTATTGTCTTAATTAGTTGAAATATTGGTAAAACGTTTTTATATCCGTACTTAAATTCCATTTTGTAATTTAATATAACTAGTTACATTGATTACAACCATTATTACATTTTGCATAATTTAGGTTTTTTTTTAAATATTAATACTGTTACTTTTTTAAAAAAAGAGGCAAACTGTGCTTGGAGTGGGACTTACATTCAGTTAATAGCAGGTACAAGTATTATAAGTATTTTATTTTATAAAAATATTTTAATTTGACATTTTGCATTAGTCCTTTAAATCGTCAAATTGTTTTTTTGCAAGATGTTTCTCTAATTTTTATTTTCAATAAATTTAACTCTTTTATTTTCTTAATTTCTTTAGGGAGGTTAATTAAGTTTTTTTATGCCCAAATAAACATAATTTTACTTAAATTTAAAGCATTAACTTTGTGGTCAAACATTTTACTAAATGTTATTAAATATTTGTATATAACCACTTACCGACTTTTATAAGTCCACCGGTTTCGAGACGTACCCGTCTCTTCGTTAGGACACCAATTAAACCAACATGCAAAACCCACTAAAAGACAGGATTGATAAAAATAAATATTAAGGGATGTAATTTTATACTTAATAGTTAGTTTTTCATAATGTTTTGCTTTTAAGGCCGAACTCGCTGATAAAATATTAAAGAATATTAGAGAAGAGACGGGTAAGTCTCGAAACCGGTAGACATAGAAAAGTGGTTATATACAAATATTTAATAACATTTACTTAAAGTAATTTTGCTGAAATTGTGAAATGACATCTTGGTAAATTAAAATTATTTGGATATTGCAAAGATTTGCTAATGTAATTTTTTGTTTTGTTGTTATTTTTTGGTCAACTTAATAATCGATTTTTCTTGTAAATGTTGATTACTTTAGGAACTTGTTCAATATTTGTATTAGAGTTTTTTTTTATTTATTACCAATAAAAAAAGCACTCGTTTAAGCACAAGGAAAAAAATCTCTTTCGATTTCGAAATGCAATTTTTTTAGTGGTAATAGCTTATTTTGCCACATACAAAGTGATCACTTAAACAAACCAAACAGATCATAATCCCCTAGACTTTTATATTCCGTTCGTAAACATTCTCCATCTCTGTTTGAATGTCTGTTAAGTATGTATGATGTAGGCACCCGTGCAATAAAAATTACCTAATATACACCTTTAATCGCAGCACAGATCTCGATATTTTTACCTTGAACTTTTCAATGTCATGTGTTCCCTACAAAATCTATTTCTTTTCAGTAAAATCTTGTATTTTAAAATTATTTTAGCCATGTACAAAATAACCTAGTGTTTTCTACAGCTGAATTTTTAAGAATATAGTACTGTACGGAGTGAAGTAATATATTCAAGTCGATAGAGACCTTAGTTTTGCTGGCTGGCCCGTCCTGTTTGGTGAATTTTCCTACATTTCCCAGAGGGTAATGTAAGTATCTACATTACCGACCGTGCTGTTCCCGCCTGTGTAGCCCAGTTTCCCGCCCAAGGGGTGGCGATCTCATCCTCTTCAGGCAGTCCCACCATTCACCTCGAAACCTTTTGGTTTTACTGAAATACATACATGTTCCGTATAAGTTAATCTGTAGACTCACGGCGACATTATTTAAAAAATATAAATGCCCTTTGCTGTATGAATAGCTCATTTTCACTTTTATTATACTAAACTTAATTAAACTGTGGGCCTGGTTGTGAAGTGGTCAGCGCGTTTGCCTACCATACAAGAGGTCTCGGGTTCGATTCCTAACATGTTTGAGATAAATATATTTATTTAAAAAGGTATTTTTACTCTAGAATATTTTATAGTCCCTGGACTGGCACCTGAACCGTAAGACTCATCATCTTACCTTCATGTAAAAAAACTGATCACGATTGTTGCGATTGGTGTACCAATGCAGTGCCCTATTCAACATTAGTGCGAAAAGGGAATGATGATGAACTAAATTTAATTAAAAGTGGTTTTAAGTAATTATTCTAATAACTTCAACGTGAATTTAATTGCTCGCTAGGTATATATTATATCTTAAAATATTACAACAGAGATGGAGAACATTTTGGGTAAGAAAATACGAAAGTCTAGGCATTTACAGGGCTTATGGCCTATCATTGGCTAGTTTAAGATACCATGTTGCCTATGTTTGAACATCCGAATTTCTTCAATTCTTGCATTTGTTTATTTGTGCTAAGTTAAAGAGTTACAAGCCCTGCAAATGCCTAGACTTCCATATTTCCTTCTCTAAAATGTATCCACTTGTGATATTTTAATTTTAATAACTCGCTAGGGGTATATTCCAGTATTTATCTACAAACATTTGGACAAACTTAAAATATTGTTAAAAATAGCATTCTACTGATTTCATTATGCCATTTCTTATGATACCATTATAACCATTTCATTTTGCAAAATTCTGTGAAGTGATAAAGATTTTTTACATTGTAAAAAATCTAGGTTGGTGAAAAACATTATTATTCTCTGAATTCAATATATTAAAAAATACAGAATTTCGTCTGAATGCATATAATTATAATTTCGTTAAATATTGAAACCATGAATTATGTGTAATTAAATTTGAATGCAATTTATATGAAATATCAAAGAAAGCCAAACGTTAAAAATACATAGTCTCAAAAGCGGCCAACTGCATATGAATACTTATTAAAAATAGCGTTTCTTGCTAGGTTAATTTTTTGATTAATTGTTCAAAGTGTTGATGGCACCAAATATTATGAAATAAAAAATATTTTTTTATGAATATTTAAATCAGAAAGGGCTATTACAGATTTATGAAATTTCTCGAAAATAGGTATGGGGTTGTTTGGCCATCTCTAATATTGAGGGCCTCAATTATTTTCAGAAGAATATTTTATGCCTGCATTAATTAACAATGTATTTATGTAATGAATTTATTTTTAAAAATGAGCAGTTCTACAATATCATGCAAAATTTTCCGAAAATATTGCATGCAAACAGAATCGAAATCGGGTTTTCACATAATTGTATAATTAATAAAAGTCTCGTTAAAATAAAACTCTGCTAGAGGTTAAAACTTAAAATCGGAGCTTTTTTTCTTATTCTACCGAACTTGAATACTGAAGTTGGAATCAAATAGAATCATTTTCAGTAAATTATAAGAACTGATATTTAAATTTTATGTCCGCCTCGTGGTCAAACGTGCATTTGCCTACTATGCAAAAGTTCTCTGCTTCGATTCCCGACATGATTGACGTAAAATAATTATTCTAAAAGGTTTTTTCATTAAAGCGTAAGACTGATCACCTTACTCTTATTTAACAAAAATGATAAAGATACGTTGCGGTTGGTGTACCAATGCAGTTTCTTTTGCACGATTAGGAGCGAAAAGAGAATGCTGATAATGAACAGTAAAAAAACATATTTATGCATACGTAGATATCTCATGCTATGAAAATGAGAATAAAAAATGAGAAAAAATATTTCATGCTTTGAAAATGCGTAGAAGGGAAAAACATGGGGAAAAAAGAACAGGATATTGTAAAGTTTTGGGGTATTTATTTAATATAAAAGTGTTAATTTTTTTTTCTTCGAGTCATTGTAGTCAATATATTACGAATATTCTTATATTGTATTTGTTGACATACGTTTGATTTTAACGCTCCCAGATATTATTTTTTAAATAATATTTTGTGATGTGAATCATCTGTGGACGTGTAATGGAAGACGCTACCGCCTAGATCTATGTGTTCATAGAGCGGGACGGTAAGATAACCACTCTGAGTTTCACTGTCGCGTTGCTCGTTCGCGCCGAAAGCTTTCCCCGACGAACTGTTTACGTCATAATATTCATCAATTCGTTCCACGTAACCATCACCTTAAATCTAATTATTAGAAGTTACGCGCCATCGCTAATCCTTACCAACTAACTTCAATATTGTGTCATGTTTTTCTAGAAAATTCGCCGCGAAAATCTCGCCAGTTTGCGTTTCGAATAGGTCAAAATGTCAAGGACGCGCGAAAATCTATACGATAATTTTGCTAGGATTTTGTGACGTTTGTCGGTGATTTGATAGCAACGACTCATTTACGAATGAAATCAATCAAATATTTACACCACCAAAACTCTTTCAATAATTTATTCATTAAACTGATTTCAATAAACATAAATAATATATTTCAATGCGTCTGTTGCATTAAGCAATGTCTGATATATTTATTTTGGATAGTTGAATAAAATGTACATTAAAATTTAATTTAACTTTATTTAACATTCAAAATAATGGAAAAGAAAGATTATGTTTTAATTTCAATGTATTTTATCTTATTATAACATGTGAAAATAACACGTCCAGAATACATTTCTGTTTGTGAAATAGAACCAGAACCCCGGAATAGTGTTTTCGACTCGATTGCTACTCTCAGGTAAAAATCCTGAAAAGGAAAATCTAGTGGAGATATGTCCTATGCCTTCCATTCTTGAGGTCCTGGATTAGATTCCTGGCAGGGTGGATGTTTATAAAACGATCAATTAAATTGGAATGTATATTTTTTTGTTGTAACATCTTACTTAAATTAATAAAATTATAGATCTTCAATAAGTAAATTTTAAATAAAACTGTGCAAGTTATTATTTTGCTATTTCTTTTGATTTAATTTGTATACGCTTTATTCTACTATAAAGTTATTAGATTCCGCCTTGTAAAATTACACTGCATTAATATGTGATTACTTAAGTCGTGAAGTATTTAATCCTATTAGATGAAGCCTCCGAAGGCTGTAAGTAAACTTTAAGGCTTCTTCGAAATGAAGGTGATCGACTGTAGAATAGAATATAACATTATATCACGGTGAAAAGTCGTCTTTGTACACAATTTTCCTTTATTTAATAGTGTATCTAATTTATTAAATAACCTCCTATGGAACATATTGATTGAACTAACTCATTGTGTACAATTTGTATCAGTTCTCTCAGTAATACTTTATCTTGCGTTATTAAATATCACAAGTCCGTTAATTAAGCTCACACCAATTAGATATAAAATAATTATATATGAAATTAAATATCCACTCTATTTATTGTCATTTCAGTACGCGTATAATTTTTATTTAAATTTATTTATATTAATATTGATGCTGTCTTCAAATCGACGGGGTTTCTTCCAATGAGATATTTTTCTTATTCAATGTATTGAAATAATTGAAAAAAATTGTTAAATCACGAAAATTTGTTAAAAAATAGCGCTAACCTAACCGTTGCTAGGGTAAAAATACTTTTTTTGAAAATTGAACTTTGTAAGATTATTATTCCTTAAGAACTAACAATACGCTAAAAACTATTCATAGTAGATTTTCACAAATCAGGAATAACGTTGAATATAGAGATTTACAGAAGATTTTTACGATTCTAATGATGTATCTATCAATGTATAGAAAACAAGTTTTACTTAATTATTTTCGGGTTTAAAAATGACTAGATACGAAACGACGTCACGTGACTTTGACGTCACACGTCATGCCCGCCGAGTGCGCTTCTAACTGACATTGCGCACAAGTATGGCGCTGTAACGTAATACGTGCCGTTTTTCGACGCGAAACGTCTTGTTTTCGGGTCATTCAAAATATGTGTATTTCAATCCATTCGACAAAATTTATGCGACGTCGCACGGAAAAAATATAAATGAAGCCGTTACCTTCGTAATTTTTCGCTTATTTGAAAATAATAATTTTTAAAAACGAAGACCTCATTGCGCTAATTAAACATTGTTTCATGATTCATTTACCGTCTGTTGATAGAACATTTGATATTTGAACATATCTGCAACTATACTTTATTAGTATTTATTATACCAATAATCATTGTAGTTTTGATCGTCTGTGATATTTATAATTTCTTTCAGCTTAAGTGTAACCCACAATGACTAGTGATTGATGACTCTAGTGAAATAATGTAGTCTATTTGAGTATTTATAATTGAGTTCGTCACAAGAACCGGCTCTGAAGGATCCGTGACCCGTGACCTGTGGCCTCGCCGTGTAGACTATGAAGACTCATCCACTTTTGACATCATAACACGTACATAATTGGAAGCTTTTGAAAAACATGAACATGCCTGCCAGTAATTAAGTCTGTGAATATGTAATGTGCTGTAATTTTTACGTACTTGTATGTTATAATAAAAAGTGCTCGTGCGAAATTTTATTGTAATTTCTTCACATAAATCAAAGCAAAAATGGTAAGTTAACAGTGTTTTTATTAATAGATAAATAAATAGTTTTGTAAATAAAATAAATTACTATGTTTTTTATAGGTGCGATTTTTTTTTACAGTCACTGTTATCAATATGTTTATTTTTTGGGTCATACCGTATGTGTTGGATTTGTTCCGACGTTTCGGCTACCATTGCAGGAGCCATCTTCAGGGTAAACTAAGTGTTTTTTAGAAAAAAAAGGGTTTTTTAAGTACTAGTAATTTGTACCGTGTCGCAGTCAGCAGTAGGAACATTTCTTTTCTTTGTTTTTAACCACTTTTTTTTTTTCTACCGACCGGTTTCAAAGCTATACCTGCTTCCTTATCGAGGTATACTTAAGTACTGAAATCTATCCTATTTTATTATGTCAGTATTATGCTACGCATATGGAAGTAATAAATCGAGTATTTTTGTATTTTAAGCATGGGAAACGTAATTTGAGATGGATACGCTGAAAACTAGACAGGAGTGGACTAAAAGAAATATTGATTATTTAGTTATTTATTTTTTTCTTCAGATTATAAATTGCTTTCAAAGTTGTCTAATTTTAATATTTTAATTTTGACATGAAAAACTTTTGATCCAGTGTCTATAAAATTATGATTATTTTATATCAGTTAGTTTGCGAAATCATTTTTTAAAAATTATTTAGGCACTCTCGAGTCTTCTTTTACTCTAATATTAAAGTTTATTTTAGTTTTTCCAATGTAGATTGAATCGCAATCGTTAAAATTTAATTATTTTATTTTATTTATTTTTTATTTTTTATTTTTTTTAATATTTTTTTATTTATTTATTTATTTTTTTAAATTTGTTTTTTTAATTATTTTAAATTTTATTTTATTTGGGAAATCAACAGTTATACATACATATTTATAGTAAACAAAAAGATATAGTGTGTAAACTCAGAACTAATAACAGATTTCCACAAAGTTAGTAAAGAAAATATATTACATAAATACATATAAATTTATACAAATAAAAATGTTATTTTTATGTACTCGTAAATATTATTCAATAATCGAAGAATTCTAATTTTAATTTTTTTAGAATTTTATCTAAGATTCAACATATTTAAGGACTTTGTCTTTGTGATTTTTTGACAATGTTCCTATATTATTAATTGTGTGGAATGCAGGTTTTTATGTTTGATAGTAGGTAATTAGATAATAGTTAAGAAAAAATCCATAATACTGATATACTCGTACTTAAATAGGATAGAATTCATTAGTTCAGTATACAGAAGCTTGTATAGCTTTGAAACCGGTTGGTAGAAAAAATAAAAAACAAGTGGTTAAAAAAAAGTTATTTTATTTATTTTATTGTAATGAATAACCACTAAGTAAGTGCTTCAAATATTTCATGTATATTTAAAAACGTTTCGTATTTTCACTCGATAGTTATACTTTTGATAAAGTTATTTATTGAATAAGTGCTCTCTGTTTTTTCGATAAAGGTCGTCAATTGGTAAAGAACTACTTATTCTATTTTATTTATTATTTGTTAAATGTCGGCCTCGTGGTGCAGTGGTCAGCGCGTCTGCCTAGAATGCAAAAGGTCTCGGGTTCGATTCCCAACATGGTTGATATAAAATATATATTTAAAAAGTTGTTTTGACACTAATATTTGCTGATCCCTGGACTGGCATCTGAAGCGTTAAACTGATCATCTTACCTTCGTATAACAAAAATAATCAGGATACGCTGCGATTGGTATATTAATGCAGTTCCCTATGCACCATTTGGTGTGGAAAGGGAGTGATGATAACAGCCGTAGCCAATTTGTACAAAATGTATAACGTTTTTGGAAATCAGTATATGGCCCAGCCAACCGTATCGCTTCCGCTTGATGACAGTTGTCACCGGAGTTTTGCTGCGTCCGTTCTCTTATTATTTCATTCCTTACAAAGTCAAACCACCGCACATCCAAGATTGTTTCTGAGACACCTATTTTCAAAACACGGTATTTTGCTGTTTTGGGCATTCGAGAGGTGCCAAGATTCGCATCCATAGGGGAGAACAGGTGTTATGCAGGCGTTTTATAGGCACCATTTGGTTTTTACTGAGTAAATATCCGAACTCCAGACTGCCTTCATACCGTTAAATGTGGCGCCTGCTACTCCTAGGCGCACTCCCAGCTCTTTTTGAAAGCTGCCATTTTCTGTAACAAGTTAATAGATATGGTTTAATATAATAAATGAAAAGCACAGTAAAATTAAAGACTTTAATATTTGTGAACAGTAAAACATTGCTAGAAAAGTAATAAAATACACATTCAGTTTGTGAATCTTACAAACATATTTTTATGTACACATAGGCACAAATAAATTGTATTTTACATATGAACAGATATAATTTTTGGTTCATTGGTTATTGTTGTAATGTGATTGAATAGGTAGGTATGTTAAACTATCTAAATAGTATGTATGATTTTAAGTAATGTTTCTGAGGTATCAAACTAACTTCAGGAACTTCAGACCTACGGGAAATTGGATCCAAAAAAGGTTTTCTTACTCGCGATAATAATTAGAGCACTAAATTATACGGCAAAGCTTACTAACTACTTTGAACGACGTCACTAGTTAGTATTAAACAAAGTTTATTAAACAAAGTCTCAATTTTCATTCAACTCTTATTTTTTATTATTCATATGTACATCTACTACCTGCATCTAATTAATTATCGTTGGTTGTGAATTTTTACTAAGAAATATAAATGTTCATGGAAGCAGAGAGAGAGAGGGGAGGTATGTGTAGTTGGAGCTTTGCAATATCTTTTCCCTTTTATGTCCTTTTTATTTAATATTTATATTTATATATATATTTTTTTTTTTCATGGAAATTAATTACTTTTTCCCCTCTCCTGCATTCATAATAAATTAATGTGAAATCTGTAATTGGTCTTACTTTTTTAAAATTGTTCTTTTGTACCTAGTATTTATATAAAGGCTGTGTGATTTCCTTAATACATAAATAAATATTAATCAACCAATGATAAGACAGTTGTGAAAGATTCTGGTTTACTTACTATTAATGGACCAATCGGCATAACTGGCCAAGAAGAAGCGGAAGAGAACTTGAGACGTCACACGCGGAGTAATTTCAGAAATACAAAACTTTGAAAAATCATAGCGCTGATAATACCATAAATAAAAATGAAAAAAAAAGACTTTGTCAAATAGTATATTATAAAATATACCTCTGAACTTAACGCATTGTACTTTTTTAAATATTTATTTAAAAAAATTCTAAATAAGGTTATAAAAATAATTTAATATAAAAAAATGTATTATTAAAAAACACAAAAAAACCTACATCTTGGAGGCTGAGCCATGTTAGATGGAGACTAACCTAACCAGGGCCTCGATTATGAACGCTATCTTCATCTGTATATATATCGAGACGGTATATTTAACTTCTGTACTATCTATATATTACCTCGGTATGTTCTACCTACTTACCATAGCGACATCATATGATTGGAACAAACCAATGATTGACCGCAAAAATTAGTTTGCATTCCTTACTTCATTAAAATTTAAAATAGTTATCATTTATATTGTAAATAGACTTTTGTGATAGAAAGTTCCCACTTCAAAGCGATTATAAATTCTAATATATCACAAATCAAGCAAAAAAAGCTCGCTTGAATATGATTTTTATATGACTTTTAACCATTGCCAAAGCGATATTTTTATTAGGGTTTTAAAAAACTGCCAACCTCAAAACAACTAAAAATTTTAATAAATTATAATCAAAGGAAAAATTACTCGGTAGAACAAAATTTTTGACACTTTCAATGCGTAGATAAACGTATCGAGGGGTTCTAGACCCGTCCGTGTAAACCGATGTACTTACATCAAAACTTGATGAGGGGGGGGGATCGGTAGTATATCTTTGTTATCGCCAGAGAGAATATTCTATCTTCAAGTATACGTCATTATCTTCCCATCATAATCGAGGCTTATAACCGATATTCACGTTCAAATGCTTTGGTGTTCAATAGATTCCTTATTAATGAATATATATAAATATGTTTGTATGTGCAAAATATTTGAAAATAAATAAATAATTTTTATTCATTATATAGGGTCCACAAAAAATAATAAGCAGATTCGTCATTTCAAATAATTTAAAAAATACGTTTGTGAAGATAAAGAGTTGCAACCCGTATTGATGTGAGTAGCAGAAATAATTCAGCCAAATGAATCTCACCCTCATCAAGATTCAGCTCTTTTACTTTTAAACGTCGACAGATGGAAGATTTGTGGAAATGTGCATGTTCACACACAGGCAGAATGGTGAATGTTACGCATTGAGTGAAGTGATCATTCGTTACAGACCATGACAAATAAAACGCTCTTTAAATGCCCAGATAAGGGTTCGATAATGATGATGAACGTCATTTGTCGTAATCAGGAACTTCAGCCCTACGGAAAATTTATACAATAAATGTTTTCTTGCGCGTGGTAAAAATTGAAGCATTAAAGTGTACAGCAAAGTTTCTTGAAAATGTTCGAAAAAAATAATAAAAACGAACTACTTTGTTTGTATACGTTATATCTTTGATCTTCGCAAATTCGACCACATAACCAAATATCGCACTCAACTGCACTGGCTCAGTATCAGCCATAGAAGAAACATTCCAATTATATAACTTCTTCACAATATTTTTAATAATCGCACTTCGCCTGTTTATCTGAGAGAGCTCTTCCCACCTCTATCACAACACGGACCATCTCTTCGTTCTAGTAACGAGAGAACCCTTTTAATACCCTTTCGTCGCTCTAATTTTTTTGCCTCCACTTTCACAGTAGTAGCTGCTCGATTGTGGAATAATATACCCACCAATTTTAGAGACGCTCCTTCTTTATTTACATTGAAGTCAAGATTGAAATGTCACTATCTAAATATTTAAGTTGTTCCTTTATCCTTATTCTTTCCTTCCCATCCCCTCTCCTCTCTCCATAGTAAAGTGTTAATTTTATTTTTTTTTATTTTGTCAATCTTTGTTTCTAGTTTTGTATAAAATCGTAAGATCCAATATGTCCATGTACTTGTAATTTTCTCAAACTGAACGGTTTGAGTAGGTAGGAAGAAATTGCCTTTAGGTAATAGGCTCGTCCTTATATGTATATACAGTGTTAAATAAATAAATACTTTGAACGACGTCACTAGTTCATACGAATCAACCAATGATAAGAGAGTTATGGACGATTTCCGGTATGCTCACCGTCCATGGACCAATGGGCAGAACTGATCGAAAATAAGTGGAAAAGAGCCTCTGACGTCACACGCAGAGTTATTTCAGAAATACAAAACTTAAAAAAATCATAGCCCTGATAATACGATATATATATATATTTTTTTTTTAATTTTGTCTTAGTTTTATAGTCTTTTAATAATTAACACTGAACTTCCTCATTGTCACATGTTTTTTGTTATAATATTTCATATTTACCAAATTTTAGTTTTAAAAAGTTCTTGTTATATGAGGAACTTGTTGCTACATAATATCTGATGAGGAGCACACTGGATTGATGAATTCATTATTATACGAAGATTTTATCGTTGTAGCGATGGTAAAAGTTGGTGTTTTAATCTCCTATTGAATCTGAGTAAGGTGAGGCAAGCAAAGCGTGCGCACTTAACTTTTTTTTTATTTTCATATATTTTCTGGTGAAAAAACCTAACAATTATTATCATATGAAAACACAACATTTTTTAAAACAAAATAAGATATTGTTAATAAATGAGAAAGCGTCGGCCTCGTGGTGTAATGGCCAGCGCGTTTGCCTACCATACGAGAGGTCTCCGGCTCGATTCCCGACATATAGCAATTCAAAAGTTCGTAATTTACTTGTTACAAAGTGTAATATAATATATCTGAAAGAATAAAGAATTATAAAGAAATTAAAAGCACATACACATATTTATATAAACAAATACAAAAAGGTTAATTCACCACTATAATAATTTAGTAGCAAGGGAATGGCTAATTTAAACATTGATTTAACTGGAAACATTGTACTTGCCATATTTTTTTATTTAATTGAAGCAGGTTTTATATTACGAAAATGGCGCTATACAAGTTATCCATAATAATAATAAAAATAACAGGCGAAGTATGAAATATATCAAAAAGATGGTTAAATTTACTGGCATTTAGGTGAAATCGAACTAACGGAGAGAACTGACCATAATTTGTTTGAAATGGTTTTGTGTGGAAAGTACATTTAAGCCCGGGGTGCCATTCTGAACCGCTTTCGCGGCACGAGAAAACCGTTTTTCTTGTGTATTTTGTATGTAAATACACGAGATAATACGGCCGCGAGAGCATTTGGAATACCACCCCTGGTGATCTTAAATGGAATCCTAAAATTTATTTTATATACCAAGCATGGTCAATCTATAACATTATTCACAATATTATATTCACATTCATTCAACTCACAGAATTAAACAAGATATTACTTTCGTCGCTTTATTGATATATCGGTCTCAATAAATACTTATTTCAATGAACGTCTTATTTTTATTGCTCTTTCATTAAGAAACATAAATATTTATATGCGAGAATGTATTTCATATAAGTACCTATCTATGCAAATTGGAATTGTCCTTTATTCGCATCCCTTTCCTGTTAGTTATTTAGGCTTTAAGACCCCCCAAGTACTACAACAACCCCTATAGAAAACCCCACATTGATTTGGTGGCATTTGCATGAATTTATCAGGCTTCGTTAGTTATTTTACACTGTATAGAGTATTATGGATTTGGGACCTAGGGTTTCATATTATCGTGTTACTAGCTAACCACAAAACAAAATAAAAATATAGCATTTGTTCCTATTTCATTTATTATTTACGATTGTCATATTACAAAAGAGATAGAGAACATTTAATTCAAGTCAATATGGAAATATAGATATAAATAATTCAATAAATATTTTATTAGATATTTTTATGTTTTTTCATTGTGTATTTTTGTATTATTTAATTTAGGACTCACTCTTATTTGGCATATTATTTATTATAATATAGAGTGAGCTTCTAGAAACCATATCACAATTATCATTTCAATTATGTTTTTACATATATATTCTTTTTCTATTGATTTTAATGATACTATTATTTTGTATGTTTGATTTTTTATGAATCTAAATTTGTATAATTTATATTTTAATATTTAAATTTGATTATCTTTTTCACATTGTATTTTTTGGAATTTCATTATTTATTACTTATACCTTGTTTTTCTAGATTGTTCTTATATTGCATCACATGTCATTATGATTTAATCTAATTTTTTTACTATGTATTTTTTATTATTAATTATTATGGTTTGACACGGGCACAGCCTTAAAAGCCGTAATAAGTTCATTAATATTTAAACGAGTGTAATTTTAAATGAATGAATAAATAAATGAATGAATAAGCATTTGTTTCTTGTGACCTGCCGTTGGCTGTTTTTTTTCAAATGTATTTTTTATTTAATATAAAAATACTTGCATTTATTAAATAGTACAGTGACAGTTTACAGTCACCAAGACCGATCCATTAAAATTATTCAAATTCATCATCATCATCATTCCCTTTCATAGGTTTTCGGTTCACTGGGCACTGCATCGATACACCAATCGCAGCGTATCTTGATCTTTTTTGTTCCATTAAGGTTAGATGATCAGTCTTTCGCTTTAGGGGCCAGTCCAGGGACTGTGAAATATTCTAGTGTAAAACCACCATTTTAAATGATATGACCTCCTTCATGGTAGGCATACGCGCTGACCACTACACCACGAGGCCGACCAAATTATTCAAATATTTTAATACTAAAATAACATTACAAATTACAAAATAATTAAGGCCTTTTATTGGGAGAAAATATCAAACCAGGAACCCTTGAGCAATGGTTTGACAGTATGAGGGTATAATGCTTTCTAATAGCTAGAGTATTTGCCTATTAAACAAACTTTCACTGATGTGAAAGATGTCGATCTCCAAAATGATGATGCTCAGCTGCCTGATTGCTCTTCCAATCGGCATAACCAGAGGCAGGTTGGTTCTGGAAGCCGGCAGGTAAAACAGTCTGTACTGATGCTGTCGGAGATAACCATCAAGAACATAAAAATTAATACTCTCTTTAATGGCTGAGTTCTCGATATAACTTCTTATCTGTCCGAAAAAAGGGGTCGGTGTAAACCCATCCCTTCTAAGTCGCAAACTGTTCACCATTTTGCCTATCCATATTCTCTACCCTGTTGACTTTTTATAAGTAATCGGGTTGTGGTCCCGTGTCTAGTGTTGCGAACTCACGAATCAGAGATTCGAGGTTCGAACCCCACTCTACCTCAACTTGATTTCCATTTGCTAATAGTGAGTTATTTACAACTCATTAAAAATGGCCACCAAAATTTAAATATTTTGGTAAATTATAAGAACTTAAATATGTTTTTTACAAAAAAAAAACAAGAGTTGAAACCTTTATTGATATGGATGAGATTTATCTGGCTGGATTATTTCAGCTACTTGGCAACGCTTGAAAATATGACAGGGTATTTTTTTAATCGGGAATAACGTTGAAAACACATTAAATATTTAGAACGGATTTTTTGAATTCTAATGATATAACTATAATTTTCGGGTTTAAAAACAATCGCGTACAAAACGGCTAGCGTCACCTCATTTTGACATCATATGTCATGCCGCCAAATGCGCTTTTAACAATCATCCCGTACAATTATAGCGTGGTTACATAATACGTGCCGTTTGTACCATTGGGCGCGAAACGTCTCGCTTTCAGGTAATTCAAAACATTCATATTTCAAACCTTTGTAAAAAAATGTATCCAGCATTGCGCGGAAAAAATAATGATTTTGTTACCATCGTAATTTTTTGATTATTTAAAAATAATACTTTTTTATTTTTTAAAAAAAGGCCCTATGCTATGCCTTTGTTCTAAAGACAGTCCTAATGAGGAAGTTCAGAGTTTTTTTATTTGTTAATAGCCAAAGTATTGAACTAAGCCAAAAAAAAATAATATATTCATCGTATTATCAGTGCTATGATTTTTTTACTCTTGAAATGACTCCACCAGTGTAGACGATGAGGGGGGGTTTAGAGCGACAGTGAAAGGGACATTGAAAGATGTAAATGTAAATATTTGTTCGCGCTTTTCCTTCCTAAATTTGGTTTGCCGAGGAAGAAATATAATCAATTCGTAATGAAAAATTCTTGCTTTTATGAGTGAATCCGAAGAAAGACATTTAGTGTTTAAAACGGATTCGGGTATGTGGTGAATGCTTTCAATGTAATTCAATTTTGTATTTGTATTTATTTTTTATTTAAGAAGGTAAACATGAACAAAAATATAAAAGAAAAAATAACGAAACCCACTTAACCGCGAAACTGGCTTGTCAGCAGGTTTCTTATTTTTCCCTTTCAAAGAAAAAAGTTAAAAAAATGATATAAATTAAAAAAATTATATAAAAATTATTATGAACTAAAAGCATATGTATTTTTCACAAAAATATTAATAGGTGACTGTTAACATAAAATAATAAACAATATAAAGCCTTGTTACATATTAGCCATTGATTTATTTTTTTCTTAAAAGTTTTGTCAACATTTTCTTTTAAGATCTGCTTAGGAATCTTATTAAAAATTTTAGGTATTTTTTTTATTTTTTTTTTATTGAATAATTTTTTTTTTACAAAATACATTTTTGAAATACAAAATAGGTAAATATACAGAACATCTTATATGTAACGTTTCTACCTCTCTAATAAAGTAGATACTTGTGTTTAGAGAGGGAGTTCGTTTCACATTTTTTTATATTTTTTTATAAACAAAGTAAATTAAAATTAAAATTAAAAATAAACAAGGTAAATAAAAAATAAACGTTCTTTGGTATGGAGTCTAGGAAGGGGTGAGTCTTAAATGTTTTTTAATTTTAGTTTTAAAAGTTTGATAATTTTTTATAGATTTTAAGTTTTCCGGAAGTTTATTAAAGTTTTTTTTACCTATGTACGTATAATGGTTTAACGCTGCTGTTGTTTTACATCTGTGCAAAATTAAATTATTAGTAAATCTATATGTATAATGAAGTGTTCTTTGGCCATAATTGCTTAAAAACCTCGGTACTGAGAAGGTTTCATGTTGTGCTTGCCTTTTATTGTGTATATATTTACCCCTTTTCTAGTAGATACTATCAAACCGATATCTTAAAACAAATGTGAGCCATAGAATAGCATTTACAGACAGGCACCCTTGCCTTTTAAAAAGTTCAGGTATCTCTTCCTTATCAATTCTAGCTGATCTGATGATTAATTTTTTAGCCGAGTTTTGTTAGAATTGCATTTTTTAAAGTTGGTTTTACAAGAAAGGCCCTAACTGGTAATACCATACCTAATAATTTATTCCGCTAATGATGGATAAATAAGTCTTAATGTTTTTATTGGAAGAAAATATTTTATTCTGAACATACTGCCTATAACTGTCCCTTATCTTTTGCAAATTTTAGTAATCTGTTTTTCCCATTTAAAACAATGATCAATAGTAATGCCCGAATACACATATTCCTTAACGACACCAATTTTTTCACAGTTACGTAAACGTAGTATGACATAGCGTTATGAAGACAGTTGAATCTATTTAACTTTTCAATTAGTTATTTTTATAAATTTTACATACATCGAAATGCTTTGCCGTACAATTAAATGCTCTAATTTTTATTGCATGTAAGAAAAGTTTTTTCATATTCAATTTCACGTAGCACTGACCTTCCTTATTTAATATTATTTATTTTGAAAATGAAAACATAATTTTCCACGTCTCGTTGAACCTGTCAAATTTGACCCCTGCTAGATTAAGTTAAAAGCTCTTTGATCTTTAGAAACATTCACAAAATGCCTCAAACTTACCTCAGCAAAAATCAAACCTCACGATGATATGCGTAAAATATTTCACTTGTGGTTTGTCGATAATAAAGTTCAGCCCGCGAGCGTGTTTATTAGTGAACTTTACGAGTTTTGGTTTTACGATATGAATCACATTACTAAGGTAATAATATATTATTTTTTCCTCTTTGAACTATTCGAGCAATATAAATGGTTGGTAAAGAACGAACGCAATTAATTTTACCTTTTTTTGACAGATATGGCAAACTTTCAAGGGGATTTTTTCATTCTAAGCGTATGCCGTTTTTGAAATAGGAATATATTTGTGGTAGAACAGAGTTTGAACCCTTGGACTTCAGATCCATGAATCTGTGACACAACCACGGCACTAAAATCTGGTCTAAACGTTGTAAATATCACTAAATATTGCATTCTTTATCAAATTTTCCAATAGCAACTTTTGTTTTTATGTCCAGAATGAGTAGATTAGTCAATTTTTCAAACAGCGTGAATTTTTTTGGGAAAGAGCTTCCGGCTTTTCTTTGATCTATTCGCCATTAACACAATGTGGGATGAAGATGGATTAGTATGGGTTAGCTCGAAGTCTTATATGTTGATCGTGTTTTTGAATCTATTGATTACTGTTTATTTATTGCCCTTGTTTGTTTGCCTACATTTGTTTGATCAATTACATATGCATAGTATGTTTCTTCATATAACTGTTGCAATTGTCTTAGGCCGTACATATAATAAATATGAAAATTCAAAGAGAGATTGCTAATTATAATATGTTATTTTTTTAGGCATATAAAGATATATCACCGGATTTGTCTCACTTTATAATATGTCTATTTTCCTATTTCTAAAGATGGCAAATTGAGATATGTCACTTGATAATAAACGTGACATGACAATAGACGTGACATACTATATTTATAAATAGAGTAACGGTTGACAATTTATGATATGTCTTGTTTTTACGTCTTTGCTTTAGACGGCACCATATGATATGTCAAAACATATCTTGTTTTGTCAACCATTACTCTAATAATTTCTTAAGATGGTATGTCATGTCTGTTGAAAGATGGCTAAATATAGTATGTCAAATATGTCTTGTTTTGTCGTCTTTGTTCTAGATGGCTAAATATGATATATCAGGGGAAATCTATAAAGAAATTAAAACTTTTCAGCATTTTGATTAAACACGCTATGGTGAAAAAGAAATCATGGAGAAAAAAATATTCTCAATATTCAAAGCATTAACTTTGTGGTCCAACATTTTAATATTATGGTAATAAAATTTGTATAAAACCACTCACCGACTTATCTATCTACCGGTTTCGAGACGTAACCCGTCTCTTCGTCAGGGCAACAACACTACACCAACATGCAAATACCACTACACACCTTCACCATAGTAGATTTGCAAAAATAGTAAAATGTAAAAATGTAGTGTTGTTGTCCTGACGAAGAGACGGGTTACGTCTCTAAACCGGTAGACAGATAAGTCGGTGAGTGGTTTAATACAAATTTTATTAACATAATATTTAAAAAATATTCAATGCATCTACTGACACCAGAATTAAGTTTGAAAACTAAAATTCTAATTTTTCAAAGCCCATCAAACTTCCATATTGCTCTGCTTCAGAATTTATGAAATCTGACATATCCTACTTAGCTATCTTTCCACTGAATTAATCCTCACATCTTCTTTTGGTTTCAATACCTAGGATTTGTCGGCAACAAACACTTAGGTACATCTCCACCCTTCCTGTCCTATGTGGCTCTTTTTTTTTTATTTCTTCATTTAAATATGATAATTACCCACAAATCCATACAAGTATAAATATTGAAAAATATTTTCAGGCGTTGCCTAGTATGTGGGTGAAACAATTCAACCAGATTAATCTCACCCAAATAAAGGTTTCAGCTCTTTAACTTCAACAGATGGAAGAATTTAAGGAATATAGATGTATATTCTCCATCTCTGTTATAATATGTTTGATAATTATCCTTCAATATTATAGTACAAACATCTTCTTCGTAAGAACAGTTCGGATGCGATGGTTTAAAGTTGATTGGTTTGGTGTTTGATCTCTCGAACAATAAGAATTCTATAAATACTTTCATTCTTTAGTAGATCCCTGAAGTCATTCATTAGTTATTAATCTTCGTTTCTTCCTTTGTCTTTCTGTTTCTTTGCGATTATTCTTTTATCTGAACATTGAAATTATTTTTACTTCATTACAGCCGTATCTGACGTTTCATCAAAATTAACATTAGAACAAAGTTGTTAGGAAATGAAAAATGCGATAGAACGCTCAAAATTAATGAGACTTTTTTGTATGTGCATTAACCCTCCCTCCCCGGTGATGTGTAGCTAGTATACATTGCGTCTAATAACTATAATATCTTTCTAAATATAATAAATATTTGGTTAAGATTTTCAGTATTCCTCCAATACACATTTACGTATCGACTGATACGACTGATAGGCACAAAAAAGCATTTTATCGGAAATCGGGGATAAATTATACTCAAAGTATATATATAACACCTGGCGTTACACGTCCACTACATTTCCAGTCACGTAGTCCAGTACTAGCTACTTAGTAGCTCTCGGGAAGTTGGCGCGGGTGTACGTTTCGCCCGAGTCGATAGCGATACTCAATGGTTTTTTCATGTTTTCAGCAGTTAGATTTGAAATTTATCATCTTTGAATTAAATTATGGTTAATTAAAGTCATTCCCTATAAATAATCCATTTTTCCCTTTTTAAATCTCTTATTACGCATGGGTGTTTTTAGAACAGTGAGGGAAAGGTTTTGAATATTCATAATATATTTGTAGCAATAAGTATAATTTCATTGACCTGTAAAAAATGAACGGTTTTTTTTACGTAATTATAAATGTACTATGTTGCCAACGTATCAACTGTGTAGTGACACTTGCTTCACAGAACAGAGTTGTTCTGGAACTTACTTATATCGCTAATTGTTCTGTAAATAAATTAAAAAAAACACTTTATATCAGTAAAGAGGATCTCTTTGTTGAAATACATTTTGCCTCCAAATATTTTCGTTGAAAATATTTCAATATTTCCGTATTTTTTCAGCAAAATTTTAATTCCGTTTTATGGTTGATATAAATAATATTAATATGTTGCTTAAAACATACTGTAAAAACGAAATATTTACATACAAAATATTATTCATAAAAAAAATCATAAAACATAATTCCATAAAAAAAGGTTTGAACTGAACTATTTTAATTTTTTAAAACGAATATTAAAGAAATAATTCAACCTAGAATTTACGAAAAATATCACAAAATCTGTTCGATTTTAAATGCTTTTATTTATTTTGAAATACCTAGAGTTTAAGTTTTTTCTTTAATAACTTTCCTGTTTAATTTATCATCTTCATAAAATAATAACAAATTTTACTTACTTTAAATACTTTGCACCTAAGTTTAGTCTAAATTTCAGGAGTCGTAATCATAAAATACATATAACTTTTTGATCGCGCCACTTGCCTGTTGGCAGATGAACGCTCGAAATGGTCTGGTTCGTGGGATGCGTTATCCTTATTAACTTTGCCACCGAACCCTAATACAATTACCTACCTTGTATTGGAGTTCTGGCACCTTATTGTTTGGAACTTCTCTCGCGGCAGTCAGGATCGGATCAGATCAGATCCTATGGTCAGGAAGGAGGGGCTCTTGTCGTGTTTTCTTGAATACTAAATGCGATCACACGACACAGTGGATTTAATGAGTTATTGATCGCAAAAATAACCGTTTAACGATCGCGGTGAGAATATCAAAAGCACATGCACACACGATCAGTTCGGTTGTTATTATGAGGCCGGGACAATATTGGTACCCTTGGTAGGCATTGCAACATCTTAACCAGGGCCCAGTAGGTAGCAAATAAATTTGAACGCCTCAACCGAGTTAATGTACTACACACACATATGGTGTAACCACTTTTAAATAATTTAAAAATACGTTGTGCCTTTTTTTTCGAAATGAAGAGAACACAAGAAGAAAGAAACTAGTCAAAAGCGTATTATTCTCCTTTATTTTACAACAAATTAGTCAATAATTCATAGCATCGTACACTGCTCAAATATCGCTAGCAGCTATTGAAGTTTTATTCCCTCGATTGAACGCGAACTGAAAGAGGTGTCGAAAATGCCAACTTTCGTCTACTTGACCTTCCATTTTGATAGCTTGTGATTAAATAAAATAGTACATGTAATGTAAACGCAAACAAAATATATTTTACAGCAGAAAATTTTGTTTTGAATGACGTTACCTTTATATTTTACTTTTGGTGCTCACTTTTAAATAAATTATTTGAAATACCTTAGAAAATTAACGCTTTAATCTGATGTTTATATTTTAATAGCGCAATTTTAAAGGAAAAACGTTTTAAAATGGAAAAACTTATGATTTCCTTAATTTTTGTTACGCCACAGCCTCAAGTAACGATTTTTATTTTTTTATTATAAATTTAGATGCTATTTGACATATTTCTGTTAATCTGCTTTATTTACTCGTCGAATTTATTTTATTATTGAATTTATTTTTTATTTACTCGTTGATAATAAATATCGTAAATACAAAGATCGCGATGTGTAACAATACGAGGCATAAATCCGCACACAAAAAAGATGGTGAAAATACCCGTGTGAAATGGGAAATGGGAAAATCCCCAAACAAATTGAAACTGGTTTTCTTAGCTTTGTCTACCTTTCACAGGCTGGTGAGTTCGAGAGTTTTATCCACCTTGAGTTGAAAATATAAAGCCATAAAGATGTTTACATAAAAATAACGTAAATAATTAGATCTATGTAGATCGATGAGATAAAAAAATATGAATGAGCAATCAATACATTGTATAAAAATACACGTAACTAATTAGTACATAAACCTACCCTAATAATTAGTACCCTTTCGTTCCAAACTCAAGTGGCTTCGTTTTTATCAGCGCATAAACTTTCAATCTCTCTCACTTTTTTATAAGATTCTTCACAACCTTTCACAACCCAATCTCCAAAACATCTTACTGAGAATTTCATATAACTTTCTGATCATGGTCTTTCGCTTCGCTTTTCTCAGGAGAGAACACTTTCCATTCCTCGACATAGCACATCATTTTTCAGCTATTCCTTTTCTGTTCAAAAGGAAGCTACCTATTATCATTCATATAAAAAAATGCGCCTTTTCTAGCCACCTTCAAGAAATGCCTTAAACATTACTATATATCCTTAGAATTATGACCTCCGTTTTTTTAAACTGATTTTTAAAATATATCTTTGATTCCATTTCTTTCCTTGGTTACTCTTTCTCTCTCCTTCCAAACTCATTATCTAATTCCACATTCCTCACCTTTTAACGTGTATAACATAATGTATCTTTATTTAAGTTAATAAGTGCAAGCCTTATCTCCCTATTAAAAAAACAGCTGTTATTTTAATTAATTAGGTTTTTTTTTATATATTTGTCTTTTGATATATATTTTCGTTTTTTAGTACAAATTTTGGACTAACTCTTCTTTTGACCAGTTTGATTGGCTGGAAGATATTGCCTATTCTTTGTACCTGAAGATTTAAATATAAATTGGTGTGTAAAGCAGTGAACATGTAAACGTAGAGGTTAGTAGGTAATAGAAAATATTCTCAATTAGGGGGTATACAAGATGATAGAATTTAAAATGTTTACTATTGGCTGTAGAATTTCTTACAGCTTACTAAAGTTGATAAGTATTATACAAAAAACATCATGAATATTTTGATTATGTCCAAATGTTTGTAGATTTGGCCGGATTCCACTTTCCAGGGAGCTGTCGAGTTTGAAATTTATTTAGAGAGAACACATTTTTGAGAAGGAAATATTGAAGCCTGGGCATTTACAACACCTATGACCGGTTGGTTGGTTTAAGTAGCCACTTTAATAACTGGTATAAGAAGTTTGGAAATTAAAAATAATATTTTTTAGCTGCCTGGTAGGTGAAACAATTCAGCCACATGAACCTCACCCACGTCAATATACTACAACCTTGTTTAGATAAATAAACGTGTATTAATTTTTTTAAAGAGAGAATAAATATAATAAGTTTGGTACAGACCTCTGAAACATTATTTACAAAAACAATCATACTTTTATCTAGATTGGTTCAACGTGCTCATTCGGTTGTATTTTATTCAATAAATAAACATTATTACAAAAATAATACATTTTAAAAAGAAAACAAGGTATTAAATCATATTTTGTCCCGATAAACCATTAAATAATATTAACAAATTACAACAGGGATGGAGAATACCTTAAATAAAGGAATATGGAAGTCAAGGCATTTACAGGGCAAAATTGTAAAAATATTGTCATTAAATAATAGTTCGTCATCGGTGCTCAAACATTAGTTTTAATTGAGAATCATGTGAAATAAAATAATTAACAAATATTTTTTTGTTTTAGATTCTTTGAAAAATAAAACATATTAATAAGAAGACAGAAAAGAAAAAACTCAACAAAACTAGTTAAAATGGTTTGAAATATATATTTTTTTAAAGTAGGAAAATAGAGAAAAATAATGTAATGAAAATATAAGAATAGCCATATTTACTTGAGTAAAGATAAAACATAAAAAATATATACAGATATGCGAGTACATATATAAATAGTGAGTGCTCATAAATGTATTCAAAACAAGATGATAAATAAAACAATGAAAATCGAAAATTTCAATTCATATCTACAGAAAAAATAAAAATAAATTTAAAATACCTATTAAAATTAAGGTCTAATATATTTGAATAAAATAAGAAAGAAAGAAAAGAAAAGGTTAAAAAGAAAATAATAAAAATGTATTTAATGAGATAAAAATATTGAGTTTGAATGTTTTAGGTTAATCAGTATAGAAACGTTCTAAACAACAATAACCAATAAACTAAAACTTCAATCTGTTTATATGTAAAGTTCGGTTTATTTATGCCAACGTATACAACATGCATAATGCACCTATGTGAACATCATAATTATGTTTATAAGATTTACGAACTTAGTAAAGATAAAATAAAGATTTACGAAAAATAAAGTCATTATCCAGAACATAAAAGCTAATGCTCCGCATAATTTAAGGGTTGTAAATAATACCGCACAACAATCGAAAGAAATGCGTCGTTAAATACACATTGCTTCTGGTTTTCCAACTGCTGTAACCAAGCATACCCTGGAGGAACTCAGTAGGATAAAGCCATGGAAAATATTCGCCGAAACCAAAAAAAATTCAACTCACACAGTCCCCAAATCATTAGGCCACTCTCAAGTCTACTTCGCACCGAGTTATAAAGAATTTTCAGTACTCGTGTAAAACCCTGGTAGTACGCAGGGCGAATCCTAGCATCTTCAACGAACTACTACAAACTGTTTCGATCTGATCATGAAACGTCGGGGAACTCACAAAAGTAATGCCCCGATCTTTAACCTTCAAAGTCCGCATAAGATTCTGGTCCTTTATTCTATAGCGGAAAAAATGCGTTTTGTACGCCCTGCCCTGGTGAAAGACATGTATGAGACAACTGAGTATTTTGAAATATTCAACAAAAATGTATTTCGTCTTCCCCATTTAGATATGTTTATTGTATCCGCCTGGAGAGTATTTTATTTTATTTTATTTTATTTGGGAAACTAACAGTTCTACATGCATATTTATAGTAAACAAACAGACATAGTGTATAAACTCAGAACCAATAACAGATTTCCACAAAGTATACTACGTTAGTTAAGAAAATATATTACATATCATATAAATACATACAAGTTTATGCATATAAAAATATTATTTTCATGTACTCGTATTCCCATATTGTAATTTTTTTATATTTTTTAATAAAAACCTTTATTAGCATAAATAAACAATACATTCAGTAAAAAAATGGAACACTTAAGGTTGAACTTGCCAAAAAAGAGTCTAGCTCTTGTGTTTGGCAAGTTTACAAAATAACATAAAAAAGAAACGTAAAATGCAAAACAAAATAATAAAATAAATAAAAAATTAAACGATTTTAAAAAATCAGAAAATATAACACTAAAAAATATTAAATAAAAACACAAAATTTATAAACACGGGCACATATTAAACATACATCTCTTTTTTCAAAGTACAGTAGATTATGTGTAAATACATCGATTATGTGAATATGTGAATGACTTTTGTTTTTTTTTTTATTTCAGAGTTTGATGGCGGTAATAAAATTCGGTTATGCCTTGGTCATCATCACACTCATGCTCATGATTTGGGCGTCTCTGAGTAAAGCCAGAGAGGTTTGTATGATTCTTTGTAGTTTGTTCGTGGTCGATTATTCACAACTGAAACAATAAAATAATAAATAATCTTGAAACTGTTGTTTTTATCTCTCATTTATTTCTTTCTTTCAACCGCACATACTATATTAAGAGAGAGTGTTCAATATTTTGGAAGGGCGTATTAAGCTCTCGAGGACAAAAACTATTTTCAAGAGAGGGGTTGAGGACTGTATTTTCCTAAGTGGAAGGGATTTGAGTGGGAAACTCCTTGATGATTTTCCGAATGTTTAAGTTTGCTATTTACCATATTGATATGCCACATATTTGAAAGAAAAAAATTATGTTTCTGATTTTATTTGATATATGTGGTGATATACTCGTTTGGCTCTTTGTTAACTAATTACTCGTCCCAACTCAACACGGAGTTGGGACCTTTGTCTCAAAAAAGATGTATTTAACTGTGTATAAGTAAATAAATAAAAATAATTAAATAAACTGATCATTAAACGTCAAATCAATATGAACACGTGAAATCAAACATGACGATTTTCATTTGAAACATTATTGGAACCAAAAGCATTACCCAAAACACTTAATTAGGTTGAATTAACCAAATCGTATTAGTTTTTTTACGTTTTTTAAACAGTTCTATATATCATTTGACGTTTAATCATCAGCGTGGCCATATATGAAGCAAAGTATATTTGCATGCAAAAAATAATAATCCCTTGGCCCTTAAAAAATGCTCCTTGATAATATTAAGGTAGTTGTTAATGAAGTAATTTTTTTGATATATGACACTGGTTATTTTGATTATTTTATTTCTTAATTTTTAGTTCCACGTGGAACCCGGAGTACACTACCCTCCCTGCTTCTTCAACCCTCTCTGCAGCTGTTCCAAGGCCATCCCAGACCTGGGGATTGTGGCGTGTCGGGCAGTGCCCCTCTTCAGGGTCCCCTCAGCCATCAACTCCTCCAAGGTGTTCATGCTGCACCTGGAGAACAATGGCCTGAGAGACCTTGAACCTGGCTTCTTCCAATCCACCAGTGAGAAAGAATTATATATTTTAAGATTTAAACAAATGACAATCAATCCGATCCTTTTTTTAATAAAAAAATCATTTTCAAAATGATGGATAGAGGCCATAGAAGGATCCATTATAAACCAATTTGATCTTGTGGACCGTCCTCAAATGTCACCAATTTATTATTACAATTTTTTTTTGTGTTTTTGTTTTCATTTTCCCAGATTTCGGTCTTGTGCCTTTAATGTAAAAAAATCAGATCAATATATATTTTGTCTTAGAAGTGTTGTACTGTTGTACTAGAGCAAAAATTTGCTACTGATAATCATTTGAAAAAAAAAATATCCGAACAAAGTACGGAAAAGGGATATAAAAAAATTAAACATGAACTTTGCGTCACATTAAAAAAAAATCTAAAGTAATCAAGATTTTCAAATATTTTTTAAATCTCCTTAATGTATGCCCTTTCAAACAGTAACAAAAACATTAAAAGAAATGTAATAATAAATTTGTGACATTTTGGGATAGGCCACTATAGCAAATTTGTTCCAAATGGCTTCCTCTATCTGCCATTTTTTTTGTTCCACTTTCTACGAAACATCCTGTTTGTTATATATACATAATGTACAAATAATGATTGCGTATAAATAATTTACATGGATAGGTATATCATAACATTTAATAATAATATATGCAAATACACTATACAAACAGACATAGATATACTTAATTTAAATTTTCTTTAAATCTACTAGTGTAGGTACTCATTCAGGATTACATAAGTTGCATTGACAAATATGACTCCGGTGATGCATATTCTAACTGCGATCTTACTATACAATAAAATTAAGTTATGATATATTATGTTATGTTGTTTCATATAGCAAAACCTGTAAAACATTTGTCATATTTTTAATTTTTGTTACAGGCCTATACAGATTAGCAATAAACAAAAACCCTCTGGGAGAAATTCCTGAGGAAGCGTTTTTAGGCCTGGAAAGATCCTTGTGGGAGCTAGAGCTGCATGATGATGACCTCGTCACAATTCCTAATAAAGCTCTTCGTTACCTGCAGAAACTGAGACTTCTAGATCTAACAGGTACAACATTTTTGGGAAGTGGGAAGCTTTTCTTATTTCATAATTGGAGGTCCCAAATTGTTTACAAATACAGTAAAACCTCGTTTTTACGGTTTCCCGCCTTTTACACCGAAATATTTAAGTCCCATTTTTTTCCATACATTCTCATTCAATTTTCCCCCAATTAACGTTTTTCATAACCCCGGTTTTATGACGAATTTTTTCATAACTCATTTAATCTGTCAAAAGACAAGCCGCGCACCGCCACCGCGTGAATGGAGAATAAAATCGAGGTAAATAAAAAAATGTGTAAATTATTGCCTTAAACTAAATTCAAAGTAGGTGCAGTGTAATTGACCATTTTGTTTAAGTCTCTAATTTAGACGTTTTACTAAATAGTGAAATGCAGTTGACGCATGTTTAGGAAGAATAAAGTATTAAACTTCTTAGATTTTCACGGCCGTTAAGATGCACAATAAGTTTTTCTGGGTTATTATGCCGTGTGTCGTTCGTACTCTCTACCGACGTTTCGGATCGCGTTACAGCGTCCATCATCAGGGTTGATGTTATTTGTGTACACAATACACAAATAACATCAACCCTGATGATGGACGCTGTAACGCGATCCGAAACGTCGGTAGAGAGTACGAACGACACACGGCATAATAACCCAGAAAAACCTATTGTGCAGAATAAAGTATATACATCAATAAATTACTATGGAACATTAAAAATAAATGGCAATATAAATATTATTTGATGTTATACACACATAATATGAAAAGGAGATAGTTTAAACAGTTATCATCATAAAAGTATGAAACTGTCCACGATGTAAATGACAGTTGAAATTTTGTGGTGCTATACTAAAAAAAGTGATACCATATAAATAAAATTTTCCAATATTTAGGGGAAAAAATATTATATGCATTTTACGCAAATTAAAAATTTTATTTTCGTGTTTTTAAGGTTTTTAAATTAAATTAAATTATTTATGCATGTATTTTTAAAAAAAACTAATAAAAAAGAACACACTGCAGTATTGTTTGAAAAAATACAAAATATTTTTAATCATGTATATCATTGGTAAATATGAATAATCCCCAATCAGAACAGTTCTTACAATTTTTCTGCAGTAAATTTAGTATAGTCTTGTACAATAATTATATTTTAATGAAATTATTTTTCTCCATACATTTTTCATTTCCTCACTTTTATGTTTTCCTCAGTTCTCCACGTTTTTGTTGCTCCCTTGAAAAACGTAAAACAGGGGTTTTACTGTATAGTTAAAACATTGAAGTTTTTATAGCATTTTTTTTGTTTAAACCCTTCTTAAGCTACTTATTTGATTATTGTTTTGTGAATACTAACATCTTTTTTAAGGCAAATAAGTTTTTGGTAAGATCGCATTAATTCAAACAACTAAAAAAAAATACGCCTCTTTTGAGTAACATTGCTGGTAAATTGGTCTTTTAATAATATTTTGTTATAATCCTAGGTAACGACATAGCTGATCTTGCAGCAGACAGTTGGAAGGGTCTAGAAAACTCACTGCAGACCCTCATCCTAGCTGACAACTCTTTGCTCATCCTTCCTCCTGATGCCTTTTCAACACTGCCGATATTGGAAACATTAGACCTTCGAGGGAACCACATATCTAAGATCGATCCTTATGTTTTCAGAGATGGTATGAATCGCCTTAGTAAGGTATGGAACAATATTAAAAGGTTTCCCAATATTGATGCATATTTATATTATCATTGGTAGTTTAAATATTAAATATCATAGGGTTTCTGGCACAAGTTGGTAACTTCAAATTTTCGAAAAATGAAATTTCTTCATATTTTATAAATACTAAAAATAATACTTTATAATATTCAACTTGTGTTATTTGAATTGTTGATTTGGGATGATCTTTTTACTTTAAAAGTAAAATATGCACGGCACACCCCAGTGAACATTATCATCAATGTTGAAAAGTAACACATAAATTTTAAAAAAACAAATAAATCAATAAATAATTTCTAAGGGAGAATAAAGAAAACTCACTATGGCACAATTCGATATTTTTACTTATAAGTTATTGTGTATAACAAAATGTCATAACAATATAGCTTACATCACATCTATCACCAAGAAGGCGAAGTCAATCATTTATTTGATGGCATTCCAAAATATCGCTCCAGATATATTTCTTAAAATATAGAAAACCTACATAAGACTTCTATTGAAGTATGGATACCAAATATGGAGCTCCTTCTTCACTAAGATCTTTGAGTTACTAGAAAAAGTCTAAATATATGGTATGGAAATCCTCAAATTACTCAAAAGGATGCCCTACAACGGTAAATTAAAAGCACTTGGATTGACACAATTGGAAGAAGGACGGAAAAGGCGGAACTAAACTTATAAGATACTAAATTATTACTATGACTGATCCCTGCACAAGATGTATCAATTAAATCCCAACACCTATTTTAAGGATCATAACTGGAAGCTCTATTGTCCCCACATCCACCTCAATCCTAAGAAAGTCTTACTTTTGAGCAGGGTGGTTTCAGACCGGAAAAAATTCCCAAGCCTAGTTGTCAGTTCCATCTCGGTCGAACAGTTCAAAAACCGTTTGCTTGCTTTGTTTAAGGAAGAAGAACGCAGACAAAAATCTCAAATATAAGCCCATCAGCAAAGGCTGCCTGCCCATAACAAATAATAATGAGAAAATGCTTTGGATTTTACTGTGAGAAGTTTTAAAGCTATGTTTGGAAATTGAATGACTCCAAGAAGATTTTTTTTTTACATTTACCTATCAATATTTGATTTTCATGGGACAGTAATAAATTACATTATTATTAATTTAAGGTGTAAATTATATGTATCCCACTAAACATGTTTTTTTTTTTTATTACAATAATGTGTAATGTTTGTTTTCAGCTTATTTTATCAGACAATCAGTTGATGTACATACCATATGAGGAAGTGGCACCTTTGAAGCAAATGCGACATTTAGATTTGGCCAAAAATCGTATCGTCCAAGTGCCTCCACTTAATAATATTCCTGGAATACATATTTCTCTGGATGTTTTGAGGTTGAAATACTAAATATATATTAGAAAACATATTGATAATACATTCATACAAAATAAAGAAAACAGTATTAATTTATTTACAGATTGGAATACAACGCCATAAAATTTTTGCTTCCTGCATCTTTTCAACTATTTTCTGTGCTGAATACCACAGTACTAGATGGTAATCCAATATCGTTTATCAGGGTATGTAGAATATTAAATTTCACACAATAATTCACACCAAGTCATGTAAATATTTATTTTTAAATATTGTACTATTATTTTGCTTAGGAAGATGCATTTCGCCAAGCAAAAATCAAGACTCTTTCCTTAAGAGATTGTGGTCTAACTGAGATATCTCCATCTGCGTTCGCTGGACTCGAAGCGACTCTTCAATCGTTGGATCTGTCGTCCAATAATCTGACGGGATTACCTAAAAGCTTATTCCACCAGTTCGATTTCCTGAGATATTTAAGTCTTAAAGAAAATCAGGTAAATGTTCAAAAACTACTTACTCTACAATGGTGTTTTTTTTTAGATTTATGAATATGACATGCCGTTATACAAGGGAAAGGGTTCTAAGGTGGAGTGTGGGAATTACAGAGCTATCAGTCTTCTGAGCGCTGTCGGCAAAATGTATGGAAGAATACTGATAGAAAGAGTAAGAAACGTGACCAAGGAGAAAGTATGGGATGTACAGAGTGGATTTATGAATGGTAGAGGATGTATGGATCAAATATTTGCATTACGCAATATGACAGAAAAGTTTTTGGCGAAAAACCAGAAGCTTTTCTGCGCTTTTGTTGATTTGCAAAAAGCATTTGATCGAGTTGATAGGAAAAAATTATGGATGGTTCTATCGGAGTATGGAGTGAGTGACAACCTTGTCCGCGCTATTGCTTCCTTGTACAAAGATAGTGTAGCGTGTGTAAGGGTAAATGGGTCATTAACTTCCTGGTTTGACATCCCTAAAGGAGTCAAACAGGGATGTGTAATGTCACTGTGGTTATTCAACATATACATGGATAAATGTATGAGAGAATTGAAAAGTATGGATGTGGGAGCGAAAATGAGTAATCTTACTGTCAGTTGCCTTCTGTACGCCGATGACGCAGTCCTCCTAGCTGACAGCGAAGAGGAACTGCAATCCTTGGTTACAAAGGTTTACGAAGTGTGCAAGGAGAGTGATTTGCTAATGAATGTGCAAAAGTCGAACGTCATGGTCTTTGAAAGAAATGTAACTATGACTGAATGTAAGATTGTAGTAAATGGAGATAGTTTGAAACAGGTCGAAGAATTTGTATATCTGGGTAGTATGTTTACTAGAGATGGAAATATGGACAAGGATATTGAAAGGAGGGTTAGTGCCGGTAACAGAGTTAATGGTGCCTTAAAGTCTGTCGTAGCAAATAAGTGTCTATCGCAAGAGGCTAAATTAGCAGTTCATAATGGAGTTCTGGTACCAACCCTAATGTATGGAAGCGAAGCATGGAGTTGGAAAAAAAGGGACGAAAGTAGACTGAATGCTGTTGAAATGCGATCCCTCAGGCGAATGTGCGGAAAAACAATGTATGATAGGTGCCCTAATGTCGAAATTAGAGCAGAATGCAAGGCTGAGTTAAGCATTATCGACAAAATTAAGAAAGGTCTTTTGCGATGGTTCGGTCATGTGGAGCGAATGAATGATGAAAGTACGGCTAAAAAGATTTATGATGCGAATGTGTCTGGTTGTAGAAGTCGAGGAAGGCCGAGAAAGACATGGCATGATCAAGTACAACAAATTCTTGAAAGTGGTCATGTGAAAAGTCGGAATAATCGACGTGCGTGCATGAGAAGATGTATGAATGTGAAGGAAGCAAAGGAAGTGTGCCAGGACAGAGTGGTGTGGCGTTCTATCCTCTCTGCCTACCCCTCTGGTGAAATGGCGTGATGGTTAGTTAGTTAGTTAGTTACATCTAACATATTGTTTTAAATTCTTCTTCTTCTTTTGCCACTCTTACCGGAGGTTGGCGACCATCATTCTGAATTCATCATGATCCTTGGCCAGTCTAATCAGCTCTGCTGCATCGTGCACATCGAACCACTGTCTGAGATTTATGTTTTAACTAAAACAGTTTATTTGGGTTGGATTTCTGTGTGCCATTATTACTTCTAAAAAATATTACTTCTGAAAAAGGTAATCGAGAGGAGATAAGTCTGCTGTACTGCTGCAGTGGTTGGTGTCTGGTTCAGTGATTGTGTTGCAAGTAATTTTGCACGAAGACTTATCAACAAATCTTCTGGTTATTCCCAAAATTGAAAATGTTTTGTTCTCTGCAATCTTTATAATTGTAAGCTTAGTGTTGTAATAAATTGTATGTTTCAAGTGTAGTTACATATACAGGCTGTTCATTAAACCCTGTCACATCCGAAACCATTATGATCAGTATGAGCAAGAAGACATATTGGCACATTAAAATATTTTTTTTAAACAAATAAAATTATAAATAATAAAACATCAAAAAAGGCAAATGGTTGTTTACTTCTGCAGGGGAGAAACGAGAAGGGGGGAGGAGAGAGTCTGATACTGCCCTGCACTTCCCTCATTTCTCCCCTGCAGAAGTAAGCACCATTTGTTTTTTTGAATATTTTATTTTTTAAATTTTATCTGTTTTAAATATTTTTTTAAATATGCTAATATGTATTCTTGCCCATACTGATCATCGTGGTTTCGGATGTGACAGGGTTTAAAGAACATCCTGTATGGTTTAGAAGTGTCGATATTAATTTATACTTTAATGATAATTAGACATAAGTCAATATTACCACATTCGTAGATTTTAATGTTTGTACTATTTTAAGACCAAATCAAAAAATAAGTCATCCTTGTTGTGTTGCGGTTGGCGCATTTGCCTTTGAAACTGAAGCGTGAGACAGATCAACTACCTTCGTGTAAAATATTATCAATATAAGCTCCATTTGGTTTGCCAATGCAGTGCCCTATACACCACCAGGTGAGGAAAGGGACATGGTGGTAATTACTTCTGACAGTGTTGTATTGCTTAAAACAATGACATTTAAGGAATGCCTACTTTTCGATATTTCTTTCTGAAGCCACCATTTTTAAATGTGCAGTATGTTTTCTAATACATTTTATTATCTTTTGTAATAAATTAGTCTACTTAATCCTCACTTTGATTTTATAGGTTCACAATATAATCCCTGGAGAGTCATTCAATGGCTTCCAATACACCCTTTTCAATTTGGATCTTAGCGGAACAAAGAATGGAATCACGAGTTTACAAGATTTGAGAAGGTATAAATAATTCATTTTCGTTTTCAATTTACATATTCTGATATACACATAGATATGCTGACTCTAATTACAATTATTATTTGTAAATAACATAAACTGGCTGTGGAATTTGAGATTCAGAATTATAAATTTGTTCTACACTAAACTCTGTTTCATGATGATCAGTATTGTTGTTAGATTAAGTGTTCTGTGCTTTAGTTAACTCCAAAAGTTAAAATTCTTTGTGGAGTGAAGCTTATCTATTAATCAATTAGTTAACTGTGCCCTGCAACCAGAACCCTAGTGCTTTTGACTCGATGACTGCTCAGGTAAAAATTCTGACTGAGGAAATCGAGTGGAGATAAGTCTGCCTTGTTGTGTAGTGGTTGACGTATTTACCTACCATTCTTGAGGTCCTGCGTTTGGTTCCTGGCAAGGCAAACGTGAAATATTGATTAGAATTTTTTTTTAAAACTGCAATATTTAATTGTTCCTTAACTGGCACCTGAAGCGTACAACTGATAACCTTCCTTTCATGTAACAGATGTTTGAACTATCCTACATTTGGTTTACTAGTAGAGTGCCCTATGCACCACTTACTGCAAAAGGAAGATGATAATGATTAGAGATTTTCAACAAAGTTAACACAAGTACTTTTCTGTATTGATTATTAAATTCTTATTTATGTAATATTAGTATTCAGAACCTTTTGCTTGTTTTCTTAACCATTATTCTATTACGGTTCTCATTGATTATTTTTTTATGTTCTAGAATGCGTTCTCTCCGTTTTCTGTCACTAAGTCGTCTCCCTCGTTCCATCCTGATATCCGATGATTTCCAAGAATTTGGTGTTGACTTGGAGGAACTGAAGATTATCGGAGGCTCCTTGGAAGCCATCCAAGGTCATGCCTTTCGCCACTTGAGAACTATTAAGTTCTTGGACTTGTCAGAAAATGAAATATCCAAGATTGATAAAGAAGCCTTTGTAGAGGTGTGTATAATATTTATGTTTTTAGAACAGATATTTTTTTCATCATCATTCTATCTGCTCCCTAGTTGGAGAAAACGATGTCGACAAAAAGCCTCCAAGCCTCTATGTCAGCTGCCAACTTTTGTGCATTCTCCCAAGTTAGGTTCTTGTCCTGTAGTTCTGACATGAACTGTCGACAAAAAATCAGCAGCAGACGTCCAGGATGCCGAGAACCTGATGCCTTGAAATACAGGCAAGCATAGGAGAGCCTTTAGTAGGCATCCACAGTGCATGGCCTGCTCAACTGTATCGCTTCTGCTTGGTAACTGTTGTCCAGTGAGTGCTTCGTCCAAATGCTTATTTCTTCATTCCTCTCAAACTCAAACCACCGCAAACCAAAGATTCTTCTTAGATACCTATTATCAAAAATCAGTATTTTTCTGTTTTAGGCCTTAGTGGAGGTGCCACAATTTGCATCCGTAGAGAATAATAGGTGTTATGCAGGCGTTATATAGGTGGCATTTAGTTATCACTGAGTAAATATCCAATCTCCAGATAGCTTTTATGCTGTTGAATGCGGCGCCTTCTATTTCTAGCCGCACTTCCGGCTCTTTTTGAAAGCTGCTGTTTTCCATTACTCCCAGGTAGTAAATATGAAGCTCACAGTCCTTTCGATGACTTGGTTTTACAATCAGGGGATTTTGGATATCAAGGCAAGAATTTTTACACAGTACATGGGTCTTTGCAATGTTTATTTTCAAACCCATGCATGCGGAGTACCTGTTTAGACTTCCAACAGCAACTTTGAAAACCCCTAACTGAATGGTCAATTAAAACCACATTATCGGCAAACTCTAGATTACAATGTTTTTAAGCAAAGGAGGTTGATATTAAATCTAGTAGAATTAAATGTAAATATTAATAATCCATCCTTTTTTTAGCTGGGACACGGCCTAATAAGTTTCAAGATATCCAATGGCCTAGCAGACTCAATGACAGTTCTCCCTCATGATGCTCTTCGGCCTCTTTCACACCTTCAGTACCTGGATATCTCCAATAACAAGATCAGCTCCGTCCCCGACACTTCTTTCCACTTTCTCGGGAACCTCAAAAGACTGGAGCTACAAGATAATGTCATTACAAATTTTTACAAAGGCACATTGCAGGTAAAAAGAAAAATAAACAAAATATTTTACAGTAACTGTCGTTATCTGAGTTTGAAAATAAAACTTAGTACATAGGTATAAATAGGCCTTTTTAAAAAAAAACTTTTTAATTGTTCAGTATGGTCTTGTAGTTTATTATATAATTTCAGTCTCTAATTTTTTAGTCTTGACGTCCTTGTCTTGTTTTAGAATGTTGTATGAAATATTGTTCTGATAATTTCGTATTGTGTCCGTGTCTGTTATTATTTTTTTAAAGTTTCAGTTATTTGTCTACAATAACATCAGTGGCTAATTTATCCATAAATTCTAGTTGAAAGAGTAACAGTTTTATAATTGGTCTTAGATAAGGAAGGTCACATTATGCTAACTTTCATATTTTATTTAGCTGTCGTTGTAGTCTGTTTATATCATTTTAATTTCGCTTTTTGATAAAACATTTTAGATTTTACATAGGCTTCATACGTTATGTTTTTTTTATTTTTGGTACATAGCTTTTGATTAAAAAAATAAACTCAATAATGATGCAAATTTTGTAATTACATTATTGATATAAATTATCCATATGTGGTCGGTCTATTGTTAGTCATAAGTATTTTAAATCTTGAATTTCAATTAGTAATTTTTGTCATTTATTAAGAATCTAAATTCATTAATTCACCAAAAAAATTCAACCATTTTATGTGTACATATAATATTTTATAGTCCGGACAGATGGTGTGAGTATCTAATAACTGATTAAATTTTTTAAGATCCTCGTGACTTTTTCATTTGTTTTTACCATGTATTTTTTTTTTTATTACAGCTTTTACTTTTTTTTTAATATGTTTTTTTTTCTCTTTCTACTCAGTATTTTGCTATGTTTTTTAAATATTCTTTTTATTTATTTATTTAATTATTTATTTATTTATATATATGCCATACATACACATACATTATTTTTTTACTATGACTTTAAATGTGTTTCTTACTATGTATTCTGTTTTTATTTCGCATTTTACTGAGTTTTAAAATATTTTTCTATTCATATATATATATATTTTTAATGTTTTTTTACTTGGTTTTTACTAAATTTTTACTATATTTTTACTACATTTTTTACCATGTTTTTACTCCATTTTTTACTTTGTTTTTCACTTTGTCCTCTATCTTTATAGCTGTTTTTATATATTGATTACTGTTTTTTGTATTTTTTGGACTGTCCTAGAATAAATTTGTAAATAACCCTAGTTAGGCAGCCAATGCAACTTTTTATAAATTATAATTTTGTGTTTAATATGATAATAAATAAATAAAATTACTAACTTGAATGTGAATGCTTCCTTGTGAATAAAAGGCTTAAAAAAAATTACATTAAATAAGGAAAATCATAGGCAGAATTTTGAATCCTTACATAATGTTTAAATTAGAGTTCCATATTTTTTTTTATGAAACTGCATCTGTCTTTATTGAGATATAACTTCATACATATTTTGATAAAATTAAATACTTTAAGTGATTTTTAGATAAAAATTACCATCATAAATGCACTATAATAATAATAATATATTGTACCTATTTTTTTAATTTTTTTTATTTATTAATAAACTTCATAAAAGGTACATGTTTTTTAAAAAAATCTATACAGATCTACTTTTATACATCTAGTAATTGTTATCACTGTAACTCTCCAAAAAAAGAGACTAACTCTTGTGCTTGGAGAATGACTTACACTGTTGTAGTTGTTTATTTACGAGAGTTTACATAATTTTGAATATGAGTATATGAGAAAAAAAAACATATAATATATAAAGAAAAAAACATAAAATAATAATACTAATACTAATTAACATTTAATGCAGTTTTTACAGGTGTTCAAAAAATTTCTTTAGATTTACTTTAAATGTATTTATTGATACATTTTTTGTTTTTAGTTCATTGGGGACATTATTATATTTTTTACACCTTTGAAGACAAAGCTATTTTGACCATGACTTGTGTGGAATTTAGACATTTTAATATTATTTTGGTATTTGAGTGACTTATTCATCTCAAATTCTTTTATTTTTTCTTCTTTATAAATTTGTATAATGGAATTCATTTTATAAAGAGTGTACTGTATGAACCTTAAATATGTTATATGGACTTTCCATATTTATGTAATAAATCATGCTTTAAAAATGTGGTTAAAGCAAAATGGTTTTGGTACATAAGGACCAAGAAAGCTATTTCTTTATATGTAAAATGGAAATACTACCTCCGATTTATTTTATATAAATTTTACATCTTAATTATTGAATTTTTCCCCTTTTTATTTCAGGGCGATATTCATTCCTCCCTGGAAAGTGTCATATTGTCAGTAAACCGACTGACGTACATTGCTCAGCACACCTTTGTGGACCTACCAGACTTAAGAGAAATAGCATTAGATGATAATCTTATTGAAAAATTGGAACGGAGGGCATTTATGAACTTGGATCGTCTCAAGAGTATCTCTCTCAGAGGAAATAAGTTAAGGGATGTCTCAGATGAAGCATTCCAGAATTTACCAGAACTGGAAACGTAAGCAGTAACTTGTTTTATTTACTCCTTATATTGTGAAAAACAGCTTTGATATATAAGTTCCTTTTATTCATGTTCATAAATTTATCTATTGGGCACGCATTATTGTGTTGTGTCGACATTTGATTGTAAACTAGCATCCTTATGCTTTCATTTACCCTTTGTTTTTCTAGTTTGGATCTCTCATACAACAAAATGTCAACATTTGAGTTCTCCATGTTTGACCAAGTGGGTACTGTTAAATCTTTGAAAGTGAACGCCTCCCACAACAGAATCAACAAACTCAGTGATACTATTGCTGCAGCCTTTAGTACTATTGTCAGGGAACCAGGTATCGTACCAATAAAATTTTTACTGATATTGAATAATTATTTAAAACCTTTACTAACCCAAAACATTATTTTGAATTGTTGATTAACTGATATAAATTTACGAAAAGAATTTTATTTTTAAAACACAGATTTGTATGTGCCATTTTCATATAATTAGTTTCTTTATAATATGTAGTCATTTTGCCTTTCTTAAAAATAATTAAATTCTTACCTGGGAAAAACAATACTTATTTTTTGAATTTACCGGTTTACTCCAGAGCTTTATTTCCAAATAGGTAATTAAATTGCTTTAGATTTTTTTGTTTTAGAAATGGATTCAAATAAAAATGCAATGACTTATTTCGATTTTTGATTTAATGATTCTTTTTGTAATTTAAAATTAAACAAACAATTAATTATATCCTTTGCATTTAATAAATAACTACAATTACTAGAAAAATATGTTGCTTCACAGTTGTGTTTCCCTGGTATGCACCGGAAATCCCTTTTTGGAAAGAAAAAAATGGTGGCTCGTCTTGTTATCCCCATCCCCAGTAAGACAGAAATTAATGCTTTCAATTCATTCACAGTAGTTGTCGGAGCTATAGCAATTTTTTATTCTAGCAACACCATATTTTAAGTGGCATATTTTATGATTGGAGATGTGACTTCACAAAAGAATGCTTCGTTTACCATGGATAGATTTAGTCAGCAATGTTGAGGTCCTGAGAAGAACTAATTGCAACATGGAACTGTTAAAAGTGATTGCCAACCTCGGGAACACCTGATAGGACATGAGAAAAAAATTATGATTGGTTATGACATGACAATGTCATAATGTTTTATTTCAGTACCTTTTGCTGTTTTCAATTTTCATTTTCGTTCTTTTTTTAACCACTACAGTCTAAGAGATTCAATTACAGTCGTGAATTAAATTACAGAACACCCAAGCTCGAGAAAAATCACATTTTATTGTTGTGTTTTGATCGAGAATCAAACCCACAGCCTTCCATGTGTGAGACTTGTCTTAGCCACTACACCACGGAGGCTGCCAATTTCACTGTCATTGTTTAACACTCCATTATGAGAATCGAATCATTTTGTTCTCCGTGAAACTATCATTTTATTATTCCATATTTATTTCGTTTTCCCATTTTATTTCTTTTTAGCGGAACGAACGTTGGCAAAAGACTTTTCATTGATAAGTAGGTACCTTGGTAGTTGTTTGTGATTAAATTCCAAAACTAAAAATTGATAATATTCAAATGTTGAATTTAAGTAGGTACCTAGGTACTTGTTTATAGCTGAATTCCAAAACATAAAATATATATATTTTTTCAAATATGGCATTCTTTTTTCAAACATCAAACTCCAGTCTTTTCACCAACAGAGGGGTGTACTAATGTACGATTTTTTTTAATATATTGAATTTAATATTGTTTTGGTATTGACAAAAATCCAGTAAAAAGAAAAAAAGGGGTAGAAATTATAAGAAATTTAAGGAAAGAATTTGATTGAGATCCACAAAAAACAAATGCTGTTTGCAAACATTCGAAAACAAACTTTTTTATACACAAAAAAACATCTTTCCATTTTTTTGTAAATGCATTCTCCTCGAATGCAACCCTGGTAGATCGATGAATAAAACATTTATGCTCCTTACTTGTTTTTTTCATATTAGATTGAAGATTTTAATATCTATGAGCACGCACAGCACAAAGACCTATATTTCTCTAAAAACCGCACGTAAATAGGTTAAGCCGTTTAGGAGGAGTTCGGTGACATCACACGTACAGAGGAATTATATATATAAAGATTGTGTACCCATGGAAAAACGCTTTTAAAATAATTATCACTAAAAACATTATTTCAGGAATTGGAATCGGGAGTTACCAGTCCAATATCAAGTCTCTGGATTTATCCCATAACAATATTTCATACATAAGCAGATCTTTCTTCAGGTAAGATGTGGAATAATATTATAATTGCATTCATTCACGTGAAATAATTTTATGTATAAAGGCAAAGATTGGAGAACAGTCAAAAAAGTTATTTTACTAAGCATCCATGCAATCTAAATTCATCTACATTTCATTATTAAGTCAAGACTCTTTGGCGAGGTCAAAGGCTGGAACCACTATTTTATGGAGGCAGTGCTAGATTGGCGATCTGGAACAGCTTTCAATATCAAATGATCTTGTAAAACCTATTATTTAACGACATGTCAAAAGAAGGGAATAATTTGATAGTCAAACTCGGAATGAACGAATTATCTTCAGCAATCGGGATTATTTAAGGAATATTGAACGTCTATATAAATTCACAGTTATAATTAAACTCAGTATATTATTCTTTGTATATTTTTTGTATCCTTTTTAAAATGAATGATTCAAGAACCTTTTTTTTTTTTTTTTTTTTTTTTTATACGCCTCCACTCGTTTGCGAGTGATTTTGGCTGACTGCTGAACCTTTTAGATTGATATTTGTAGGATGGTTAAGCAACGTCTTTTGTATTAAATTTCTATCTGAACTTCAAAATCTTTTATTTCAAAATGTTCATGGTATCCATATTCTCTGTAATATTTATTGTTTTTGAACTCGTATAAACTCTTAAACTCTTAGTGCTGTATTTAGCTGATGGCAATTGGAGGTGCGAGGGTAATGGATTGAAGTTCTAGTCGTAGTATTCCCTTGTAAGAAATTACGTTTATAAAGTTATTTTGCTTGAACTATTCTATTCATTGCACGCCTTCCCATTGCAGTATTAAATCAAATGTATTTATCTTGATGTTGTCATAAGATGTAATTATATTTCAGATCAGCAGAAGTATATCTAACCCATCTGTACTTATCACATAACAAATTACAAAATGCTACCCGGGATGTTTTTGGGAACATGCCGCATCTTCAAGTCTTGGATCTCTCACACAACCAATTGTTAGATCTAGAATTTGATACATTCAAAAATACAAAAGGATTACAGGTATCAAATAATTTTATAATTTAACTTATTATTTTATAAACTATAAATAAAACATTTTTAAAAAAATGTCAGCAACAATAATTTAATATCCATATTACAATGGATATATTAACAAATATCAATAAAGAAAACAAAATTTGGCCATTAAAACATTATAATTTTATAGAAAAAGGCATATTATAATACTCAAAGCCAACATATATTCAAATGGTAAAATAATGCATAAAGAAATTGGCTTTCTCACTACTGTGCTTTACTAAGCAATGTATAAAATATAATGTTGCAATTTTCATTGCTTTGTATGTATAAAATATAATGTTGCAATTTTTAACCAAAACAGCAATGCCACACATATAAATTAAAACAGATTAGATTACCAATGAGTTGAAAAATAGTATTTTAAAAATTCAGCGTATAAAAGTTTAAAGTTGTATAATGAGCTGCCTGAAGAAATAAAATAAAAAGAAGGCCTTGGGATATTTGAAATTAATTTAATTATATTCTTCATAAATTTTGATATTATCATTTATTTTTTTTTTGTTTTTTTGCATCATAACAGGTCAGAAGGCCCAATGACAGCTGTTAATTACATCACAGAACACCCAGGCTTGAGAGGATTTACTATTTTTATTTTGGTGTTCCCACCGGGAATCGAACCTGGAACCGTCCGTGTGTGAGTCAAGCGTCTTGATCACTACACTATGGAGGCCGCCGGAGATAATTAAATGTTTATATTAGTTAAGATGTTAACTTAATAAATAATTAACAGAATGTGCAAATAAAAATTATGAATTCAGTTTGATTTGAACATTCTCTTGAAATTTTTGGTTGCAAAACTATTCAACATAAAAACATTGATACTAATGACCGGCCCTGTAAGGTTAAAATGGTTTGATAAAACTTATTTTCAATTATGCGAGTGTCAAAATATCGGTCAGAGTTTTTCCAGTGCATGAAGGTGCTAGGCGTGAGATAATTATGTGTAAAAGAAGCATTGACACACTTTTGGTCAAATATTGAGGAGAGGTCTCAGCAAAATGTTCTTACGAAGTTTTCCCACAACACCTTGAACGGCACCTCTGCTTTATCGTACTGAGAGTGTTTTGTATCTTGTAGAATGTGTTGCTCCCGAGGACAAAATATATTTTCAGGAGAAGGGTCCAGGACTAGATTATCCTTGGGAGGAGGGATATGAGTTGGTTGTTTCATGTAAATCGAATGTTTTCTTTGTTTGTTATTTTTATAATAATGTGCTATTTGTTATTTTTTATGATGTTCTTGTTTTATATATTATTATTGTTTTATTTTTATTTTACTTAAATCTTCAAGTACTTTGGCGGATTATTGCTAAAAGCATTATCTGACTGGAAGCCAACCAAAAAACGAGCTGCTCAAAAGAAGAGTTGGTCATAAATTAGTATTAAAAAACAACTAATGTTAGAGACCCTTCTTTATTTACATTTAAGTCAATATTGAAATGTCACTATCTAAATATTTCAATTGTTCCTTTATCCTTCTTCTTTCCTTCCCATACCCCTCTCCTCTCTTCATAGTATAGTGTTAATTTTTTCATATATTTTTATTTTGTTTATCTTTGTTTTTATTTTTTGTATAAAATTGTAAGATTCATTATGTCCATGTATTTATAATTTTCTCAAACTGAACGGTTTGGGTATGTAGGAAGAAATTGCCTTAAAGCAATATGCCCGCCCTTATATGTATATATATTGTATATGTATATATATTGTATATGTATATATATTGTATATGTATATATATATTGTATATGTATAGAAAGTGTCAAATAAATAAATAAAATATATACATGCATGAAAAAACCTAATAAAAAACAACAGCGTTTTTTTAAATGGGGACATAAAACTTCCACACATCAACTTAATAAAAGTACATTATGTTTTACATATTAAAGGATGAAGAATGTGTTGTTGTATGTACTGTATTATTTCATTCTTTTCTTGGTAATGTATCCTTTAGGATGCATATGATTTCATTTTTTCTCATGGACTAAAAATTAAGCTAAAACTGCTTTACGGCATGTTTTATTCTTAACTGTGTTATCACAATTCATAATAAACATTGATTAAAACAAAAAAAATATGTTTGTTTGGGATTCTGAAGCCTTTTCAGCCATCTTTTTTTTCATCCTGCCAAGATAAGGGTTAAGTAGGTATTTTATTTGTCCCAACTCAACACACGGCTTAAGTCCTAGTTCTTGTATGTTTGGTAGACATTTTATTTGTTCTTAAAATCAAATAAATAAAATCAGTAAGTGGAGATCAACTCTCAAAAAATGCTTAAAATACTATTTTCTAACAGAAAAAAATATTATTATTTTGCTACATGGATGCATAATAAGTAATAAGATAATTAACATATTGGCAATCTTAACTCAATTTTCTAAAAATGGTCTATTGATCATACAAAAACCAGCGCCTTGGAATTGGGACCTATGTCTTAATAAATGTAAATAAAAATTTATTGTCAATAAATAAATATTTCTTTCAGATAGTTCTTCTATCACACAACTTACTGGTAGACATCTCTTCAGAAGTCTTCCTTTCTCTGAAGTCTCTTCGGGTAGTTGAAGTTGCCAATAATGACATCAAAATGCTACCAGATAACCTGTTCCCTGTAGAAGGATTGGAAAAGTAAGATTTATAACATAGCCATCATCACCGTAATTTCCCAATTCGCACCCAGGGGTGAATAGGGCACTGCATTGTTACTCAAATTGCAGTGTAGCTGGATCATTTTTGTTGCATTATTCTTGTAATGTTATTTTTATTTTAGAAAATGGGGGTCAGTGCTGTATGAGGTCTTGACGTTGCTGCGACCTGTGTTGATAAATCTATTATGACTGATCCCTGTAAATTAGTTCTTGACATTCAAGCCTAGGTCTTTGAAAAGTCTGAGTGGAGGGCAAGTGCTCACGCATTGCTAAATCTCCTTTTCCAAGCCCAGGTCTTGGGTATTGGGATAGTAGGTGGGCTAGTACTCCGACATCCTCAGGATTAAGTGGTAGTCTCCCGAGCCGTTGTGATACAATCATCACATTCACATTGAATGTGTATAGATGTTTCATCATCTGCACTGCAGAACATGCATCTGGATATTTCAGAAAGGTTCATTCTAGCAAGGCATTTATTAAATCTGCATTTTTCTGTAAGCGCTCTTGTGAAAACCCTTAATTTTTGTTTCATGGGCGGTAAAGTGATCAGTCTTATGCTGTATTTACTATGATTGTAACTAAAATAATTGCATATATCTATAATTGCAGTTGCATTTATAGAAATCTACTAATAACCATGTACACTTTTGTTTACTGGAATCTATGTATATATGTCGCAGCCGGATTTTTATTTTAGGCAGATTACATATTAGCTATCCAAATTACAAATCACCTTCGTATTGTAAAACGGCTCATCGACAATTAGCCAGATTCTCAATGCTTGGCATTTTACAATTTAAGACGACGTACTTAGGGGTTCCGGGCCCCCAATTACAATGGTAAGTTAACAGAGTTTTCTTCGACTGTCCATAAAGAAAAACCGATATTTGTGTACAAAATGAGTGTATTTGCGTGAACATTTAAAGTATCTTCATCAGTAATCTATAATTTAATATGTTTAAAAGAAAAAATTGTATGCATATTCTGCTTTTCATTCAGAAAAATTTATTTTTCTTTGTAGATAAATATTAACTTCCCATTGTAATCGGAGCCCGGTAACTAAAAAATAAACCCGCCGCTTGTGAATTTCGGTAGGTACGAGTAAAAAAATCTTAAAATTCGTCTCTATTGTAATGAACTCCCGGGCTGAAAGGGCAAATAATTAATTTAGAAATGTCAACTTCCCATTGTTATACGGGCCCTTGACTGGCATCTGAAGCGTAAGACTGATCACATTACCTGCATTTGGTGCAGTGCCCTTTGCACTATTAGGTGCCGATAAGGGTCTGATTATTAGAAAACACTTTAAATTATTTGACTAAATGCACTTTATTTACGCTTTTGATATGATAACTCTTGAATGAGCTTTAATCTTTAATGCATTCTTAAATTGAAATTATTTGTATAATTTAACATCATAAGTCAGCTTATTCTGATTGCTGCCAAAGATTTTCCATACTATTCTAATTTCAGAGAATAAAAGATTAACAAAAATGACACCGTTGACCCATGCTTATTTCAGGTTAGACCTGTCAAATAATGATTTGTCTCGGATCCCATCCAACTGCTTTTCTCCTGGTGCGGCTGCTTCTCTTATCGAGTTGGACCTGAGTGGAAACTGCATCCCCGCCGTTGGAGCAGGAGACCTAATGCAGAAATTCAGGGTAACCTAACCTAACATATACATATCTTATTAACCTAACCTAACCTGACTTTTGACAGGTCATCTGTGTGTTGTGCCACTGTAATTATATTACTTTTTGCTAGTTGTTTTTTTTTGTAATTTGGCAACATAAATATACGTTGGTAGTGGCCCCTTTTTTATTTAGAAAATTGATTTAGATTTCACCAAATAATTGGGTAAATAAATACGGACATTTATAGTTTTTTAAATGAAGGTAACTCACATTTTTTTATTGATACTATTGATTTTTATAACACTTAAGATGTATAAATAGTGGTTAGCGCCTTTCTCTACCATTTAAGAGGTCTCAGGTTCGATTCCCGACATGGTTGACATGAAATATTTATTTAAAAGGGTGTTTTACACTAGAATATTTCATGATTTAGATAAAATCATAAATAAAATTATCGGAAAGTGAATTAGTATATAAAATATATTTATTTATGCTGATTCTGGATGAAGCATCATTGAGTTTTTGAGGACATTGATTAAAATATTTGACAAGTTGTGAAATTTGAACAATCCTGTATTTTTTCTTGTACTTTATTATGTAGAACCTTTAACAGTATGAATAATGTCTTTCTTTATCACCTAATTAATCTGCTCCCCTGGCTTCTGGAAAATCCTTTCCGAGTAAGTTTTCTAATTCAGATTAATTTTAACATACGTAATTATTATTTGTGCTATCAATTGTACGAGTATTCATGATTTATGAATTTATTCATTTTATTATGTAAACTGATAAATCATCAATACATCATGTTTATTCCTTTCTATAAATACGAAAATACAAAAATAAAATCCCTTTGATAATAGGTGCAACTCAAGTGCTGCATACAATTATTATTTATCCTTGGGAAAAAATGATTTTAATTAATTAAAAATATTGAAAATATTAAATCGTTCAAGTACAAATTAAAGAATCATATTTATGAAACCCACTCCGACCTAATTTACATGCTGTATTGATCGGTTTTTGTAATGAAATATACTCTTGAAAAATAAAAATAAAAAAACCTTATTTTTAATGTTTTTATGTAAATACAGTTGAACTCGATTATAACGATCACAGTAATAGTGAGATCTTGGATGTAACGAGGAAACATTAGTTGACATTTTAGTTCATGGTTTTCTCCATTCAATTATTCACTGTTATAACGAGCTACTTCTCAGACATACCAAACAAAAATATGGTCAAAAATTATACAAAAAATCTTAAATTGTTAAAAACATCATTCTCGAAATAAGAACCTAAGTAATAAAATCTAAACGGTCGGCTAATGTAAAGGATAAATACCGCCGGGCGTTGGGATCTGATTATGATTATGATAGTTATGTATGAGTCTAAGTACCTATTTGGATTTTTCGCCGACAATATTGAAAAATGAACACACATGGTTTTTTAAAAATCCAAGCTTTGTGAACTTAGTAAATGCCGGTTTGGCACATTGTTACAATTTACAGCTGCTTTTGTAGTTTATGAATGACATGCTTGTTTCGGGGTTTTTTTAGATTTTTTAATGTTCTAGGCTTATTTCAATACACAATAAACATTACAAGTCGGTGATATCAAATGAGTTCTAGACCAGATCAGCTAAAACCTAACCCCTGTAAAAAAAATCTGTATGAATTATATGTACACATATGTATTTACTTGTTTACTTAGAGACAATGTGCAATAGCGATTGTATATAAAAACCTTTCTCTGGTATAACGAGTAATGCTTGTAACGAGCTAATTCAAGTGGTCCCATCTTCCTCGTAATAACCAAGTTTGACTGTATTACAAAAAAAAATGTAATTTAAATAATTGTAAAATGAACTCCCTCTCTAAACACGAGCATCTTGCTCCATTAGAGTACTTATTTATAAATATATATATTTTTTAAATTTTGAACTTTTTTTTAAATTAAAATATTATATGTACATATATGAATATGGGTATGTATGTTTTAATATTTAAAAAATTTGTATCCTACACAACTCAGACTTAAAAAAATATTTCAATCATTCGTTAAAATAAAGACGCTCATAGTGGCAATCACCTTCTCAACATTTTAAATGAAATATTAATATGGACAGCATTTGAAGCACAAACTTTATGTTTTCTCATAGCACTATTATTTTTTATTAATAAACTTTACTTTAAATCTCTATATCTTACAATGTCAATGAAGAAGTTCAGTGCTACAGGAATCGGGTATAAAAAATGTTTTCTTACATGTGGTAGAAATTATAACATATTTAATTGTACGGTGAAGTTTCTCAAAAATGTATGAAAAATTAATAAAAATGGTTTTTATAAAAATCTATTTTGTAACGTCACAAGTTCATGTGACCACATGTTTGCCATAACAACCCGCACTAGACTTACGGTTTCCCGAGTTGCCGTATTTTTCAAGGTTTAGCAGGTACAAATAATTTTTACAGGGTTTAACTTTTAAATGTCAGAAACACTAACCGACCTTAACTCGTGAGTTTGCTTTAGGTGGGGATTTTCAAAATTAAAACACAAACCAGAAACCTGCTGACAAGCCGGTTTCGCGGTCTAGTGGGTTTCGTTATTTTTCCTTTTATATTTTCTGTACATGTTTACCTTCTTAAATAAATAAAATTAGTAAAACAAATCAAAGCAAAAAAAATACCATACATAGAAATAAATAAATTTTGTTTGTCTTAATTTGATAATCTTTTAACATTTTTTTTTTTTTTAAACCACTAAACTTCCTGATTCACACAGTATTTTCTTTAAAAAACCACATGTTTTTTTTAAATTACATGGCTTCATATTGTAATTTAATCACTAGACTTGTTAAAACAGCACCCAATTTCTCTTGACGTATGTACAGTTGAATATCAAAACAATCTCATTCATTTCATTTGATCACAATAATATTCATCCCTTTCTACTGTTCAAACAATTTTTTTGTATTGATAAATCAACTATTGAATAATTAATTACCAGTTGTACGAATACGATGACTATGATATAACGGACCAGCGTCCCAACGATTGGCAGAGGCCTGGGAATGAGTATCAGGATTACACTTACCACAGTGTGCGAAGACAATATCCCGACCAAAAACCAGAGAAACTTAAAGTTCCGCCAAGAGCAGATATATTCCTTAAGGTCAGATGTGTCAGATTTCGCATGTCTAATGGTCATAACTTCTATGGTCATCTTATTTATGGTTAATGGACTATTTTTAAAAACTAAACAGCTCATAAAATACTTAAAAACACATCAACATACAATATTAGTGTTTTATAAGCTACAAAGGTTTTTAAAAAATAATTACATTGTCACTGCATTATCTTAGCCTTTTTCTTTGATTTTTCATCATTTCAATGGAACATAATTTCATTAAGTACACATAATTTTCGTTTTTTCTCTAAATGTAATATAAAGGTATTTATATTTTTTTAACTATGGTTTTGCTTGCACCTACCATCACATTTGAAAATGATATATTTGTATGTCCCTGTATTTTATATGCTTCAGTAGAATTGCATGTTTTTACATTACTAATGTGCATTATCTTTATAAATTTGAAGAATAAACATTTAGGTGTTTATATAAATAGAACATTGATTAAAATATAATAATCTAATGAAGTCTAAGATTTTGAGACATACACATCTCTTCTTCAAAATACTAATTAACTTGTAAATACTAAAAATAAATAATAAATCTTTACCACCATCTACAAAAATATTTTACAACATGATTTGACAATTGCCAGTTCCAAGCATGTACTAATTGCTTTAATCAGAGGTTGTTGAAGGATTGATCTTGAAGAAGAGATGGATGTCTCAAACCAGTAGACGTTGAAAAGTCGTTAAATGGTTATATAGTTAGTCATATGGAGTTCGGATTTGTTTCCTAATAAAATGTAAATGAAAAAATTATTTGTGAATTAATAAAAAAAAAAGTATCATTACTTATTAATATTATACTTAAATATTTGACCACAAAGATGCTTTGAATATAAAAAAAGATAGCCTACTTTTGAACTTCCAAGTTTCATTCCCAGCTACTAAACATTGTTTTTTATTTCATTTTGTTATGAATCACCGAGAAATTTTAATTGTACAATAAGTATAAAATTATTGGTTATCTTATAATGAAACTATTTTATGCAGTAACATCCACTATTGTCATTTATTCAATATCTAAAAGAAGTTTTCATATATGAACATATGAAGTTTGAGTTTCAACAACAATCTGTTCATTTTTTATAAAGCATGCATAAGACTTATACAGCTTACTGTTTTTTTTATTTGGGTAGTCATAGAAAAATTCAAAGAAAACAGTCATGTTCCTAATTTTAAGGAGATTTCATCCTTGCATTGAGTAGTTAAGCTTTCAGAGAATGTGCTGTCGTCTAATCTTTTAAAATATTCATTGAGACCTTCGTACTCATTAAAAACAACTTTACATCGTCAATAATGATATCCAGCTTTGATGGAAATTCTACAGATGAAGCCATACCGGAACTCGAGAAGCTTATCGTGTTTTTTTCTAAAATCATCCACAGGAAAACGAAGAATCTTCTAAATTTTGGTTGTGTTTCAAATAAGCTATTTATTTGCCATAGACTGCGTTTTGAGCAACTGGCAGTGACATAAAATGTTAATGTTTAAAACTTGAACATCTTTTTTCTTTTGAGAACTAAGTATTGAGTCTGAATTTTAGTTTGAAATTTGAAAATGACTCTCAGAGAAGTCTGCACCTTGAAATGTCTGTCAAATGATAACCTCAATTGAATGTGCAATCTTATGCTTGTCGAAAATTATTTAAGCTTACTTAATATTATTGATAAAACTGTTATTTATTCATTTCAAATGAAACCTATTTTAGTTTGTTTTTGTTTTCATGCAGTCTCTTTCCTGGCTCGATCTGTCCAACAACCGTCTTATCAGGGTGGACAGTGGTGCATTGGGTGGTTTACCCCGCCTTTCTTGGCTGGACCTCGGTCACAATGGACCACTCTCTCTGGGCAAGGGAATCCGTGTCTTCCAAGGGCTAGAGGACTCCCTGACACACTTAGGACTTGAGAATGTTAGCCTTAGCTCGGTAAGACTCCATAAACTATTTATTTTTAATGAAAATACAACTGACTGTGGTCCTATGGTAGTTTCGCAACTCTCTGAATCAGTAGATCTGGGGTTCGAACTCTGCTATACTGTAACCTATTCTCTATTTTCTTATTTGACAGAAAATGTCACCTTAATTTAAATATCTAATTAAATAATAAATAAAGTTCAATAATGCCATAATATGTAATATGTCAATACCTATTTGATCAACTTCAATATTTTTTCTATCGATAAATTGCTACTTTCTTTAATTTTTCTTTTCTTTAGTCTATATTTATTTTTAAATTAAATAATTTACTTTTAATTTATGGTTGAAAAACATTTTATTAAAATCAAATTTATTATTTTGCTACCCTTTGTGACTTTAAATGCACTAAATCAGAATCATCAACGTAAAAAATAATAATTCCTCTTGAAGGTTTTTTGCTTTTCATTTATTTATCTAGTGACTTTAAAGTTTTATAGAGTACAACATATGCAAATCAGTATTTTAAAAGTAGTGATACTTTTAAAAATGGAGACTATTAAATTAAAACAGTTTTATTTAAAAATATATTTGATGATTTACAAGCGCAAATAACAATATTTATATAAATCTATGTTTATGGTCTCTAAATCCAAATTGATTTTTTTATACTGCCTACATATTTTTTCTTATCTCTAATAATATAGTCGCTAGTTTTGTTGCCATTAGATGAAATAAAATTATCCACATCATGTTTGCTACTGTTACTGTGCACAAAAATATAGTATCTAATAGATTTTTATAAATATCTTATTTGTGTTGAGTATGACAAATTAGGATAAATGTCTATATTTATTAATACAGCAACTTGTTTCTTTTTTACTTACAACATCATTTATATATTTTATTCAATTAAAAAATCTGCTTTTTTTCTGTTAAATTATGTTGTTTTTTTCCAATTTTTATTTTATCTTAACACAAAGTCATCAAATGGGTTACCTACTGCAATTTCTACGTTGATTGATACCTTGAAATTAAAAAGTTTTAATTTTCCTCAAATATAGTAGACGATTAAATAGTATTTTCAGTACAAATAGACATTGTATGATAAGTTAAATTGATTATCCTTTATTTATTTTTTCACGTACATATTTTTAACTCTTTTCAATTTCAATATTTAATTTCATGATTATTATAGACCTTAGAAAATACGTGGTCAAAATTAATTGATATTCAGGTTTAACAGTTATTCAATTAAATATAATATTTTCATTAAGTGCACTCTAAGATTTTTTTAAGTAGAAACTATTAAGCTGTAGAATTTATGATAATATTGTGAATTCAGACACCAGCTAATATGTATTACCGTAACGTAATATGGAAATGTTGCTACCAAGTGAAATCCACTGAGATGTTTGTAGCTGTCGATTAGCTGGGGAGGAGAACGCCGCTATTACTTATATTGTTCAGAGGTAAACCATTATCACTCACACAAAATCTCCCTCCAAAACTACGATTCATAGTTGTTCCCTTACTGATCATCGCTGTATGTTTTCATGCATCAAGTTCTGGTTTTACTGCTCTTTAGCATCATGCATTTTTGCTTTTTAAATCATTAAATTTAAAGTCTGTTTTTTAAACGATTTACGGAGAAGTGTCAGTTTTGGATAGATTGTTTATTGATATAAACTCATCAGTTACGCGAACATATTTTATAGTGATCTTTGACTAAAACGTTTTTTATCCATGAATGATAGATCTGTCTCAAGACCATATAGATAATTAATGCCTTCGAGAAGCATGTACCAATGCAGAAATTGTACTGCATAAAATGGCATTAAACATGGTGTACAAACAGTTACCTCAGTGACTCAAATTCTTTATTTATATGTCAGTTAGATAGAAGAAGCTAGACACACATAAACTGCACACAAAATACACAGAAGCTGAATGTGTTTGAAGCCCAATATCGTCGGGTCAATGCCAAAGTCGCGAAAGTGCAAAAACATGATTTTGAGATATTGAGGTTTGAAGTTTAGAATTGATGTTTAGCCTGATCTTTCGTTTGAATTGTTATTAAGATTAATGCAAATGTAATTCTTTTACAATATTATTACATGCTGAGGCAGCAAGAAAATGAAAAATATGTTTTATTTAACAAATGTAACAAGTATTCACAATCTATACTGCATATTAACATACAAGTAATTACTTAATTCTTCATCACAAACGTGAATTATTTCATAATTAGACTTCATTTAATATTATTAATGAAAACATTGTCTTTTTTTATATGTGAGTGGTAGAAATCGAATTCTCTGTATAACTTGGAGCTTTCCATTAATAGTGTTTGCCCCAATACCATCCGGTGAAGCTCGGAATCAGCACATTTCACTTTAAGGTGCCCATTTTATATTTCAGGTTGTGTTCATTGTAAGCATTTAATCCGCTTTTCATTATAATATTGTATGTATCGTACAATAAATATATTTAAACGGTTTGCAACATCTTCATGTATTTTGTTATCTGTGCTTAAGTCATCTATAACTACTGTTGCTTTCAAATGTGTCAATGTAATGTTCTTAAAAACCTCTTCAACAAATAAAAAAATAAAATGTCTATACTACAAAAGCAGCTGTAAATTTTAACAATGTGCCGAACCGGCACTTACTATGTTCGCAAAGCTTGGATCTTTTAAAAACCATGTGTGTTTATTTTTCAATATTGTCGGCGAAAAATCCAATTAGGTACCTAGACACTTTCATAGCTATCATAAACATAATCCAATCCCAACGCCCGGCGGTATTTATCCTTTACGTTAGCCGACCGTTTGGATTTTATTACTAAGGTTCTTATTTCAAGAATATGTTTTTAACAATTGAAGATTTTTTGTATAATTTTTGACAATATTTTTGTTCGGTATGTCCAAGAAGTAGCTTGTTACAACAGTGAATTGTATGGAGAAAACCATGAACTAAAATGTCAACTAATGTTTCCTCGTTGCATCCGAGATCTCGCTATTTCCGTGATCGTTTTAACCAAGTTCGACTGTAAATTCAATATTTTACATATCCAACTTAATTGAATGCAGAAGACAGAAAATATTTTATCGCCAGAACTTTTAAAATATCAAATTATTATCCCTAGCACTATTCATCAGTCTTTTCTTTTAATATCATTAAGCACTGGTAAATCAATAATAATTTTTGTGTGGTATTTTAATATGTAGGTGAATTTAACTTAGATGGTGTAAATATAACAGAGTCTGCATACTACGAGATTTCGAAGTGTTTTATTTTTTTCTTTGAATTATTTTTGATCATTTTATTTTGGCACATAAAATTTTTAATAATGTAAACCTTTAACTATTAAACTTCTTAGATTTTCACGGCCGTTCAGATTCACAATACGTTTTTCTGGGTTATTAGGCCGTGTGTCATTCATACTATTTACCAAGGTTTTGGATCACATTACAGCGTCCATCATCAGGGTTAATGTTATTTGTGTAGATAGATGTGTAACCTTAAGTCCTAAGAATTTGTACCGTGTCACAGTCGTTGCTGTCCGCAAATTTACAAGATGTGAGCCTTCATGGAAATTAAGATGTACTAGATTTCTATATTTTCTCCATTTTTTAGAAGAAAATATCAAATTCTAATTGACATTTACATCGGCTGGATTAGATGATTACATTATGTACTGTCATTGTCTAGAAAGAACTCTCTATTACCTTTTCAAAAGCATTAATTTATGTTTAAATAACCCATGGTGGAAACATAGAATTAAGAGTAGTCCAGAAGGAGCTTAGAATCATATTTGAATATATCGGACTGTGCCCAAAATTCTCCCACTATGCCTCACTTTCGCTGCGCGCATTTGTGATATCGCCGCGTAATGTTGCACGATGGAAAAAAATATAATCATAACACAAATGTAAGGTAAAAAAAAAGTAATCTGTTAATTTCTCTAAAATTTTATTGTGCGCGCGGAAATATTGATTGACACAACAGGGTAGATAAGTAAAGGGTCATTTTATAAGAGTAATTGAACTAATGAACTTTGAACTTAAAATATAAAACAAATTTTATTTTACATAAACAGATATTTTTATATCATGTTAAATAATATTTGATGTTTTAAAAATAATGTCGGCCAAATGTCCACCACAGAGTTGTTTAATCTGAGCTCCAATTTTCATTAGTTCTCTCATTAGATGAGCAAAGTATAGTAAAAAAAAATTCTACCCTGGCAACACTAACGAAATGTCCATTTTGATTTCTTCGATAATCTGACAGATGAAAATATAATTCAATTTTTAAGTAATGTATTTGCTACTTACACACATTCACTAGCTAATTACACATGAAATGTGATCCCATCCTGTTTCTTTAAGATTCTAGCAGTATTTCTACACTTTAAAAGGACACAACATGGCAAAGTTAAATTCAAATTAGGAGTTACGTACTGAGCGACGTCTACAAAGAAACGAATCGGTCCAAACGTAAAACTACTAATTTATGAGTAGTTTAGTCGCCTTATGTTTGATGCTCGTATGTGGTTTCTGGACTATTCTTAATTCTATGGGTGGAAATAATATTTCATGGGTTCAAACCAACAAAAAAATACAAAGAATATTGAAAAGCATTTAAGTTCTCAACTGTCATTTAACTTCAAAAATGTCAAAACTATTTTTTTTTAATTAAATCAATTGTTTTTCATGTAAATAGTTTATAGAATGGTTTCGTTTGCTTGTTTGTTGAAATTAGGTCCCATCTCTACCCCTGCCGATGCTTCGTTCTTTGGACTTGTCCCATAACAACCTTCCATCAGTTCCCCCAGATACGGCTACCAACCTGACACATCTCCGGTACCTGGATCTCTCTGATAATGACCTCACCACTGTACCTATTGTAAGTCGCAAATGATATCTACAACAATAACAGGAAAAACAAATTGTGTCTTTCTCCTATCCATAAAATAATATTTAAAAACGAAATATATGATTTTCTAAAAAGTAGTAATAGTAGATAATAAACCTTCTGGTTATTACACTTTTTTTCTTAAAATTTCTGTTCAAGCTTGTGTATATAAGAAATATGTACCGACCTGGAGTCACAATAACATAGCTCATAGTATAGTTTGTTATCGGATCAAAATTTACATATAGTGATTTGAGTTCACACTTTAACTATAATATCAACAATAATTGACGTTTATATTTTAATTAAATATCATACTTACAACTACATATATTATATTGTGTGAAATACGTTTTTTAATGCCTTTGTATTTATAGGTGACTCACTCTCTGCCCAACTTGAGATGGCTTTCATTGGCCAGGAATCCCATCACGATTCTCACTAATACCAGTTTATTAGGAGTAGCAGAAAAATTAGAGCACTTGGATATATCTGGACTCAAACTCACATCTTTCGAGGTAAAAATAAAAATACGTTCGTTTTCAGAATATTACAATCAGTAAAATGTTATAAATAAGTATCCTATACCATTTAAAATACTCAGCATCCGATTTTAAATATTCCATATTTTATTCTTTAAATTTTATGTAACATATTCTCATTTACATTTATATTTTTATTCCATTTATTTTAAGATAAAGATTTTTGTTGTTGAGTAAATACACTTTAATAATTTTTTTCAAGATGGGTGCTTTGGACAAGATGCAAGCATTACGTTCGCTTACTACTACGGCCTATACAACTGTAAGAAACTTCAATCTTCCCACAATACTAGGTTACAATAGTGGACTCAGGGACCTATGGATTCAGGTAAGAGATATGTACAATATGAAACATCTTTTATTTACCTATTTACAATATTTCATTGTAATATTTTATGGAGACATGAGGCAATTTTGATTGTTTTGTGTAACATCATCACAGTGAACAAATTAGATTTTTTATATTGATACTTTTTGTTGACATTATTAAAATATTCTTATTCTGAAAAATGAGAGTCAGTGTTATAAGCTCCTGACGTCACTGCAACTTGTGTAGATCTATTGCGACGGGTCCCCATAAATTAATTTTCACCCTTCAAGCCTAGGTCTTTAAAGAGCCTGGTTACTGAGCGGAGAGCGAGTGTGCTCATATTTCTAAATTTCCCTCTCAAAGTTATGGTCCTTAAAATATCGTGCTATTACATAAAGGACGAGTGCCCTTACATCCTAAGGTTTAATCAGTGGTCGCCTGAGGATGCGGCTTCTTTTGTGATATAAACATTATAAATCTGTATAGGTGTTCCATCATCTGTACTTGAGAATCTGCATCTAGAAGTTTTAGGAAGGTTCATTCTAGCAAGATGTTTATTAATTCTGCAGTGCCCTGCTTACATAGCCCTTAGGTTCTAGTGATAATCACTTGTTTTCGGCTAAGTTTCATTTGCTAGTACCCCTTTAGTAGTTCCTTTGAACGGTGCTGGCCGGGTGCTTTTTAGCACAGCTCTGTTTCCGGACCCATGATCTGAGTTTATTACGAGGAACACATTTTTGAGCAGCCCATGGTACGGTTCTGGCTCTTTTAAAGCTGACTCAGATCTCACCCTCGCCACTTCATCAGCTGCCTCATTACCGTCAATGTTTGGAAGTCCAAATCAATGTTTTTTCTTAACTGAATCAAAGTGTGGGATGATAATATTTTTGCTTATAACTCTAATTTGAATTTCATTTTGGTACACTTCAATTGGCTGTGAACTTAAACCATATTCAAACACAAATTATTTTCATACTCACTTGCACAAATAATATTTCAAAAAGTTTAATGCAATAGCGTGTATTGGAAAAAGTAAAAACAAAGTCAAGTTAATTAATACCGTTTAATTTATATTTTATAAACTAACTAATTTTATCACTTACCTACCAAGTATTTAATTTTATAATCATAATTATATTAAAATAAGTTTTAAAATCAGTTTTCACCAAAATAAAATGAGACTCTGGAGTTAATGAACTTACATTTTCTTTTTTTTAGGTGGAAGATGAGAAAACGAATCTTGGTATCGAGATGTTGGGTCAACTGCCATGTAAATTGCACAACATTACCTTCAGTGGAATCGCTCTCAAGCATCTTTCTGATAGTGTCCTAAGTGTAAATATTGTAAAATTATTTATTAATGTTGTAATAATTATTGAAATGTTATATTTTTTATATTGATTGATCTAAGAGAAGTAAATTTTATTAAAATAGATTTTCCGGCAACTTCTATTATCTGCCGTTATTTATGAGGCATGATCAGAAATTAAGTGTACTAGATTTTTATATTTTTTAGAAAAAGTGTATTTGAAAAAAAATTTCTTGATATTTATTGTTGATAAACTTGTTGACTATTTTTCCACATAATTGCCATCCCGTTCAATGCGTGTGGTGAGCCGTGGCACAAGCTTCTTTTTATCCTCCTAGAAGAACTCTTCCGTCAGCTCCTTCTCCGACTTAAGAACCTCTTTCGGCACCTGCTTGTCGGTTAAAAATTTAATTCTACCCATGTGTGCCTTCAGGGAGGCAAAAAGATGATCATCTGAAGGCGCCAATTTAGGGGAATACGGGGGTAGTTCAAATGAGTCCAAGAGCACCTCGGTGACTAAGGCTGTGTGAGGACGGGCTCATTTGGCTGGAATGTTTTGAACCCCCTCCAGCTGGACTTTCTTTATAGCTGGAATACATAAATCTTGGTTTGCCATAAATACAAAACGGCTCTCAAAAATATTAATGTTTTTTAAAGGTAAAAACAAATATTTGCGTTCTTAGAATTTTACCCAAATATTTCATTTTGATTGTGGTTGTAAATAACTCACCTTTAGAAAAATTGGAATCGAGTTGGGGTAGAGTGGGATTCGAACCATGGACCTTTGAGCTGTGAGTCCGAAACACTAGCCATGCCTTCACTACAACCCAATTCAAATTACAAGTTGAAGATGAAGTTTAATTTTATTACCACAAATGTACCTATAATTATATGGGAATTTTTATTGGGAGACAATGTTTGTTTACAAAGGCATTTAACCCCTTATCTTGACAAAACAATTTATTTTTTTTACACATTTGGTGGTTGAAAAGGCTTCAGAATCTCAAACAATTTTTTTTTCTTCGTTGTAATCAAAGTTTACTTTGGATTTATTGTGATTTATTGAGTTAAGAATGAAAAAGATGGTTAAGTAGTTTTAACAGAGTACTGTTTTACTCGTGTTTTAGTTCATGAGAAAAAATAAAATCATAATATGTATCCTATAAGATACATTCCCAAGAAAAGGGTTAAATGTGAACTATTACTTTCTTTCTCAGGGAGTGCACAATCCAGATTTGATTTTCTCTCTCCGCAATACGAGTGTGACTTCCATCCAGAAGGCCGTCTTCTCCAGGGCGGGGAGGGCGCGGAACATCACGCTGGACCTGCGCCATAATAGGATCAGCAGTGTGGCCAACCCTTCCACCAGCGAGTGGCCCGGAACCTCTGGTGCTATGTTCCTGCAGGGACTCTATTTAGAAGATAACCCACTCAATTGTGATTGCAACTTGGGGTTAGTGAAATATCAAATTATTAATTCGTTTTACATAGCTTAAAATTTCTTTTGCGATGTCCAGATCTAAGATCTGGGTGAGTGGTAGAGGTTATCAATTTCAATTATGTTATGTACAGCTTAACCCGGCCTCGTGGCGTAGTGGTTAGAGCATTAGCCTACCATGCAAGAGGTCTCGGGTTTGATTCCCGACAGGGTTAATACGAAATATTTTTTTAATAGGGTGTTTTCACACTAAAATATTTTCATCGTCCCTGGACTGGCACCTGAAGCTTAAAACTGATCATCTTACCTTCATGTAACAAAAAAAAATCAAGATACGCCGCGATTGGTGTACCAATGCCCTATGTACCATTAGGTGCCGATAGGAAATGATGGTGAACCCGCTATTGCTTTGCTATTGCTAGATTTGAGTACAAAATCGTATATATACGAGCTCTGTTCAAAAGGTATCGCAAATTTTGTGTTTTTTCAAAAATTATTTATTTATTCATGAATACCTATTTTGTCCCCTTCAAAATAATCCCCACCAGATATTAAACACTTGTGCCAATGTTTTTTCCAATCCTTGAAGCACTTCAAAAAATCATTTTTTGTGATCTTGTTCAGCTCCACCTTCTATGCCGTCTTTATCTCCTCAATCGTAGCGTAGCGTCGTCCTTCCATGGGCCTCTTTAGCTCGGGAACAAGAAAAAGTCACAGGGTGCCAGATCTGGGGAATACGGTGGCTGCGGCATTATTAATGTGTTGTTTTTGGCCAAAAATTTGCCCAGAAACAACGGTGTGAACAGGGGCGTTATCATGGTGCAAAAGCCAATTTTAGTTATTCCACAAATTTGGGCGTTTTTGGTGGACTGCTTCTCGCAAATTGCGCATAACTTGCAGGTAATATTCCCTATTGACCGTTCTACCCTGTGGCAAGAACTCATAATGCACCACGCACCTGTAATCGAAGAAAACTAAGTAAAACCTTCACATTTTTTTTCGGTCTTGGCTCGTGCGGCAGCTTCCATTGAGATGATTGAGCTTTGGTTTCCACGTCACAACCATAAAATCTCGTAAATTGGTCCAGTAATTATTCAGTCTTTTGAGGACACACATCCAAACATTGCCTTTTATATGTATACATTTGTCTAAATAAAAGCAAAAATCTACTTTATTTATACATTTCATTTTCATTAAGAAAAATGATAGAAATATGACAATAGTTTATTTGACTATCCTTAAGTTTGTATCAAAGCCTACTTTAAAAAGGTTTTTTTGACTTTAATAAATTTAATGAAAAAAATTGATATAAAATTTTTATTTAAAAGTATAAATCCTCATATAAAAAATATTACAATCTCATACACCTATCAAAAATCTAAATCTAATTCTTGGTGAGATTGTTCGCAATCTTACTTGTTTTAACCCATAGACAATAAGAGTTTTTTTCTCATAGGTTCCACTCGTATGGACACAATATATCGTAACATTCTTATTTTTATGAGTATTTCACTTCCGATTTGAACGTAGTGGATGCTTTGAATTCAATTTTATTTGACTAACATACTGGGATACTTTTGCTGGTGAATTTTATAGGGACACATTATCTTCTACCATATGATTACTTCAGCTTAACGTAAGCTATATAGCCATCATTTCCTAAATGAGAGACACAATAATTTTGACAGCTATAGCTGGTTATAACCGGCGTAATTGCGAACCTGTTAATCAATAAATGTTGTCTTTTTCTTCTAGATGGGTGGAGTTTTGGGAGAGGAAGAGAAGACAGTACTTGTGTAGTGATGCACTAGGTGAAAACTGTATGATGAGTAGTGATGACCTTCGTTTGGCTAAATGCGCTGAACAAGAAAACCAGACTCTTATTCATGTAAGTTAAACAAAACCGAGTTATGTCAATTCATGTAAGTTAAATAATACAATGTAGCTTATTAATATTGCTAGTAAATTAACTCAAAAAATATTTGGTCGATGCAACCACAAATAAATAGACAGGTGCATTACTTTTAACAGCAGTAGTAATCTTTTAGCAGAAACTGTGGACGCTCGACTTACTGGTTTGCGGAAATTGGGTTATATTGACTTGTTTGCCACCGAACCCTTAATGCAATAATCTATGCACAGCCACCGCGACGCAGTGGGTTAGATGCTAACTGAGAAACTGATGTCGTGGGTTCAATTCCTGCTAGATATCTGAAAAATCCAAAAAAGTGTTTTTTTCCAATTGGTCTGGGTGTTATGGTGTATTTTTCATAACGTCCTTCCATATCCTCTCCTTTTCATTTACTAACAATCCTCTTAAAAATTAGATTATTTCTGAAAAAAATATAATTTTTAAATAGTCAGTTGTATTGAATTTATTTTTTTTAAATAGTAAAAATTACTGTTTTTTTATGTCTCAGTTAAGCGTGTGTAGGCTTAGACAAATTATTTCATTTTTATTTACAAAAAATTGTCACAATATCCTGACAAAAGTAATTAAATTTTTTAAATAAATAATCCAATATTTATGGATTCAGAAAGTTCTAAAATCTCTCACTATCTCTTTTAAAAGAACTTTGAGGGCTGTACCCTTCTAGAAGATTTACATAGATTATATTCGCAGCCATTCCAGCTAGACTGATGGCAGAAACGTGATTCAAAAACTTGCTAAGAGAAAAAGTGACATGCTACATACTAAAAAAAACTGCATTCTGCTATCGGGTCTAGAAAGAATATGCATCCTACCGCTAGGTCGCAAAATCCTGCTGATAGGACTCTGGAAGTTCTATCTGGAAGTCCAGGCACATAGAAAATTTAAATATATTTTTGTATTTTTTTTATTTATGTTCCAGGTGCTGAAAAATGACTTGGAATGCGGTTGGGGAGGATCTTCCAGTTTGATTCCTCTCCCAGATATATTTTATGTAATAGGACTGATATTTGCCACAATCCTCTACCTATGAATGTTGCTATGGCTATTTGGCGTTTACTCCGATTTCTACGATATGCTTGCGAGGATTTATTCCATATGATTATCACATCATGTGAGGGTTTCCTTCGAACAAGTTCGTGTCAGTTTAGTCATCTCAATAGGCTGGCTAAGTGCAGTAAGAAGAATATTCTGACTCAAAAATTTAATAGTTAATAAATAACGAAAAAGGAAAATCTATATTCATGAACCTATATACATTCTCACAGTCAAACTGTCTTATTAAACAATGAAATTATATTATATTTATTCCTAATAGTCTGGATAAATTTGTGTTCATTATTGTTAATGTAAACTGATCATATAGAGGATAGTGAAGAGGTATTTATTAAGAGCCCGGAAAATGTTCAGTATAATGAGACTTAAATTTGCTTATGGTCATGTCCACTTTATAATGATCTAAATACCATCTTTGTTATCCATCTGATTTGCTTCGTGCTTCTAACATTTTGTGCCAAGAGTTCCTGGCTAGTCCTAGTGGTTGTTTGTAAGACTGTCAGAGGAGTATTTTTATGGAAAACTTACTTTACATGTTGAAACTTTCTCTCAAGAATATCATCTTTCTCAATCAATGCAGGTAGAATACAAAATATAATTCACTCGTAATATATTTCAATTAAAAATCTCGTAGAGGATATGATATTTAGCTCGTACATTAAGAGTTTTGTGATTCTTTATCAAGTGCCAAGTTATTTTACTACTTACATACACATAAATTTTATTGCATTAACTTTCTCTATTTGTATATATTATGTAAACAATTTTAGTCAAATAGCCATATTTTAGTTAGTAAATATATGAATTGTTTTGCATAAATACTTTATTATGTGTGGGTTTTTTTTATATCTCGTAGACAAATTTTTAAATGATTTTTACATAACCTTCCTGTTTCCCTGTGTCTTAAAATAACATTTATCTCTGCTCCAATAAATAGTAGAACTCTTGATGTGTTTGTATTTTAGGTATCGAAGATACGTCGTATCAACGGAATTAGAAATAAATTATATAAAATTGTTTTACAGAGATGTTTGTCATCGATTCTTGAAACAATTTATGTCAAGAGATCTTGTTGCTCTCGCAAATTTAATCCTTTAAAAATAAGAATTAATATACAAATATAAGTTGACTGGCTAGGATAGGAAGGGTACTGAAGGTGGTGTTTTGTGTTTACTCCTGGAAGTATTAGGATATAATGTTTGTGTTGACGAAGGAAGATAGAACGAAAGTAGATCATCAATTTTAATTACTTTACATTCATGTTTTATTCCGCCCAAAATTATTTTCATAAACATGATAATATATTTTTATGAAAACAGTTTTCAATTTATTTTCCTGAACCGAAGGAAAGATTTGTGATGTTTGTCTTGTTGCAGGACTACTTTGTATTGTAGTTTATGTATAATCATATTAATCAGTTTTGTGGTTTAAATTTTTTACTTTATAATTATTTTGCTACAAATAAAATTAAAAAATATCCAAATTAAGCAATTATATGAAAAATGGATAACAAACTAAATTTCTAAAGCATATTTTTATGACCAGTATATTACTATATTTGTATTGATGTTTGATTTATTTTCTCTGAAATATTTCATTAATACTTTGGCTCTCTAATAAGATCTTACACTAATATACATCTAAGCTAAATCTAGCAATATAAGCCTAGTATAACTGTCACCTGATAGGTGTATGTATAATAAATAACAACAGAGTTGTCTAATACTCATTAGAGTAGCTGTTACAGTATACTTGCCTACAATTCTTCAAATCTCTGTGCACTTTCTTTCTAGTACATAAAATATAATGTACAATTGACATCAAGTCTATGTAATCACTAGAAAAAAATAGATTCAGATTCAAATTATACATAATAATGAAACAATTAATAAAAATTATCTCTACTTACATAGGCATGTTTTCTGATTCTAAGAAATAATAAAGTATATATTTTTAATGACACTAAATATTCCAACACACTTACTAATCTTTCAATAGACTATTTTTTCATGTTCATGTGTAGCTTTAGCATGGAGCCGGTTATCAAATTTGCAATATTTTTCCCATTGGCTGTCTCCATGCAAATGAAAAATACTTGGAAAATATATTTAATCATTGTAAGTTAAACTATAAATACAAAAAGACATTTATTAGAAATTCCTGTGTTTTATTTATATTTCTTTATCTACCCCGTATGAACACAATTTATTAGGTTCTAAATAAATGTAAGGATATGCTCGTACATATGTTCCGTTTTTTGTTATAATTATATAAGGGACTATGAAAATATAAACGTAAACATGGCTCACTTACCATTCAAAAAGATTGTGGAGATGTGTAAATCTCAAACATCGTGCAAAAACGTTATTGTTACACAGTGTGAAAAGTGATAACTTAAAACACAAATGATAAGTAATAAGCAGGGCTTTTTTAAAAAAAAATATTTTTTTGTTGGAATAACCCGCTAAGCCTCTATTTAGAGGCTTGTCAGCAGGTGGGATAGAGGGGATATGGAAGAAGGTAATGAAAAATATACCACAACACCCAGACCAATTGAGAAAAAATCTTTCTTGCAACTGGCGGGAATCGAACCCGCAACGCCAGTTTCACAGTTGGCCGTCTTACCAACTGCGCCACGGCGCCTGTCAGGGGTAAATGCCTAGATTTCCATATTCCCTTTCTTCTCAGTTGAGATATCTATCAGTGACATTTCCTTTGTTTAGCTCTATATCGATATTGTCATATTAAAATTATATGCTCAGAGAGTTCAATTCCAAAGTCTGCAAAGGTTTGGGGGGACACTTCGAAAATGTAATTTTTTTCAAAGCAATAAAAAATTACCGACAATTATCACAGGAAACTCTTATCACCTCTGCCCTAAGAAAAAATTCCTCTACAGCAGTGGTTTCAGACTTAAGTAACTTCCTTGGTTTACATGGTTGCCCATTGTACTGCTCTTCTGTAAAATTATCATTTGTATAAACAAATGATAATTTTACAGCTCATAAGAGCCCATTTTTGTCGTGTACTCTTCAAATGTTTATTTCATATCTACTGTCTATGCGCATGAGCAACACCTACTAGTCAATAATTCAAATTTTCAATATTCACAACATCACCATTCCTTTATCAAACCTTTATTGTGCATAAGGCCCTGCATTAGTACACCAATCACAATGTAACTAGATCAGGCAAGGTGTTCGACTTACGGGAGTGTTAAGAAGATGACTTTTTTCATACAAATGCATTCCTATATTTTCTCCCAGAATTATGGCACTAGAGCGATGATTTTTTGACACACCCGCCGATCCAAGCAAAAAGGCAGTATCAAGCAAAAATTAAAATGTTTGTTTTTTTCAATGCTAGATAAATAATTATAATCCTTCTAAACAACTTAATCTAAATAAATACATTTAATTAGTTTTTTCATAACCGTTTTGATAAATATATGGTAAACAATGGACCTGTTAACGAAAAGGCGGGACAGTAAATGAAAATCGAATTTCATTCAATTTTATTACTGGGAAATATTTGAGAAAGGAATAGGAACATGGAATAGATACCTATCTTTAATATGGTCTGAATATTCTTCAATTTCTGGCGCTGGATGACAAAATGAACTATAAAATGAGACAATGTTTTCTATGACGCGCAACGATTCCAACCACTTTTTATCCGATTTTATGTCAAGTCAAAAATGTTGTTTTGTTTTTGTTCTAAATCCGAATCTTCTAATTTTGAATATCTTCTATCTTGATGTTAGGTAGGTACCATAAGGATGGGTCAAAGGAAGGATGGGAACGATAGGTAATCGGCCAGGAACAGTTTCGATAAATACTGTTATTTACTTAATAGGACCAAATACTTCAATTTCTTCAAAATTTTTTAAATGTTGGTTACTGTTTTCTAGCTTGTCCCTATCGTTTGTTTTTTTTAAATTTTTATACATTATTATAATTATTTTAAGTGAGCGACCTAAAACTGATATGCTTCAATATATTTTTTAAACTGTTAGCTGTTGGCTGTTGGCGCAATTCAACTTTTTGTAAACATATCTAGTCCATTTTTGGACCCATTGAGACTGCACCCCTATTGCTCAGTTGTCTTTTATAGGAGCTATGACCACCCAAAAACCCTTAAAAGTGCTCAGTTTTTAAAAGACGTTTGGACGTGTGGTATACAAATATGATAAATATATTTGAAAAAAGCAAACTGATTTTTATCTGGTACTGTTTCTTTAAAAAAAAAAACAAAATTAGTTCAGTTTTGGGGTACAGAAAACGGGAACGCGAGACCTCGATTTTGTTGATTTCAGTTAGGCATAATCAGTTCGATGTACAGCTTGCCCACCACATACCGCACACCGAATTTGAGGACATAAGTCTCCTTAGCAATGCCCATATACACAGAAAAGTTGCTCGTTGCCGAACGAGAAAAGTTGCCCGAAAGAGCTCTTTGTAATTTGGTAGCCTTAGCATCTTTGTGCTGAAAGAAGGATATCCAGAAATACATAATATGCACCACATTGGATTGAGAAACGGGGTAAGTGAATTCTTCACTGACTGGGATTAAATTGATTAGACATTATCAATTCGCCGAAATGATTACAAAACTTTTTAAAGGCTTTGAAATTCTTTTTGGAAGCCACCAGATCTGTATATCCGACAGGACCTATAACAGGGCCACGGATAGTAGCGAGAAGCTCCATTCGGTAATCATTTTCACAGAGGGGAAAAGAGACAAGACCACAGATGTACAGTTGTCTTTTTCGCACGGTATTCGGGGAGGCACCTGCAAGAAAGTGACAGAAAAACTACATTCAATCAATTCACCAAACCGCTCTTTTCCGCATATCCTCTTGACAACTGTTATATTGGAAAGACAAAAAGGTAACAAATTACAGATGAAAAAACATACACAGATATTTATTGAATACAATTATTAATCAATTCTTAGTTAAATTTGTACAGCTTGAAATTACTATTGAGCTATTCACAAACATATTGTTTTTACGTTTAATATACATTTTATACCCATATTCACACATTATTTTCGATTAAATTAACGAATACATTATTACTTTATAAATAAATATAATTTACAATGATTTAAATTACTTTGCTATTATACTAATTACTTTTTAAAAATAAATTAATAGGTTAAAAGGAACATTACAAATGTTTTACTTATTCCTTAAGACAAGTTCAACTTGCTGCATAACATTATAATTAAGTTAGTATTATTTAATTATCAATAAACAATCATTCATAGAATGATATCATTGAATCAAAGAAGATTAAGAATTCGAAAAATGTTTTTTTCATATAACGTGAGTTTAAATTGTGTTCTAAAAATTATCGAACAACATCGCCATGCAAAACGCGTAGTAAAGTTAAATGGACTAACTGTTTATGCCTCTTGATCTGAATTCAATGTAGTACATCGCACCCTTTCGCACTGCTTCACATTTGCTTAGCGTATACAAGGAAAAACACTATTTCCCGCCAAATACAAGATAAGCTTCGGAACCTAGGTTGAATGAAACACAAGTTAGGTGCTTATTTCCTCATCTAGCGTATACATATATATGAAAAATTTACAAAACAGAGTAGAAAATAACCAAAGGTGCTGGTATTTTTGCCTTTTTTATAATACAGTCCAGTATCTAGAATGGTGTGAGCAGAATCATAAAAAATATAACCAATCACAAAACAAGTAAATTATAATTGGTGTTGCCAGCATAACAACCAAATTTTTAATGTTTTTAACTCTTTTTTAAAAACAACACAGTAAAAAGTATGTAGGTACCTTAAAAAAGTATTAAAAAAATATTATGAATGGCACAAACTGTTATTTTTTCAACAGATAAAAAAATATTACCTTCAGACTTTTTCAAATACGAATTTTTTAAATTATTATATTACATTGGCTAAGTTTGTATTTTTTTCACAAATCGTTTTTGTAATTATCGATATTAATATTCTTACAATTTTTCTATAGTACAAATGATGACTTCTGTGAGTTTAATTTAATTTTAAAATCCATAATATTATTTGTTTTGTACGATTGATAATTGAAATATTATTGAATATACTTTCCAAAGAGTATTATTTAAATTTAGCTGGATTTTGATTGTGTATTTGAGTGATATTGATTTGATTGATTTTGTTGAAATCTCTAATTGAAACATCAAATATAATTTAGGTAGATAGTTATAATAAATGGGTAGAGCATTATTACTCTGAGGTTATAAATATCTTAATTATAAGTAAGTAATTTCTTTAATTCAAAAATTGAGTTAAAAATTATCCCATTCAAACTGAAAACATGACATTGCGGTGAAAAAAAATGTAGAGGTACTTTTAATACTTGAAAAAACATTATATCGAGTAAGAATGGCATACCTACTTCTAAAACATCTACATCATAGAATTTACAATATAGAATGATAATTTTACATTATAACACATATCTTCACTACTTATTTTTATATATTTATTATTGCTTATCAATCATTTTAAAATCACACAAGTGAATTACAAAAATTTCTGAAGTTATAGCTGTAAAAACTCACAGTTAGCGTTATTCACATAAAAGTAACATAATTTTGTAAGCAAATCGTTACAAAAAGACTCGCTTTCTTGAGACTAGAATATTCGGAATAATTTTAGCATATTTTTAAACGTTTATTTGCTTCAAATTAATGCATAAGCGTACTTACAGCATACTAGTAAGAATTCTACTAGAAAGTGCACACTGCCCACTGAGATTATCGTAATAACATAAGTTAATTATTACCATCACTCGTTTTATTTGGAAAGTACTAATTAGATGTTACATTAAATTTATAATCCGAAACAGCAGGTATATTAATAAAACGCATAATATGATAAATAAGTCATAGAACTTCTCATATTATGTTGAAACGTCAAAATTCATGTGCGTATACTGACATCTATTAAAACTTTTCAAAGGTTTGATTGATTTATAGATTATGTCTTAGAGTATAGATGTATATACTCTAAGGATTATGTAGAAGATAATAGTCCGCGTCATTTAGGTTTATCTATGGTTCAGAAAATGCAGCAGTAAAAAAAATTAAACAAACAAACCATCACGCCGTTTCCCCATAAGTATAGGCAGAGAAGATAGAACGCCTAATCGCTCTGTCTTTACATACATACCTCGCTTCCTCTACATCCATACATCTTCTCATGCACGCTCGCCGATTATTCCTACTCTTGACATGTCCATCTTCAAGTATTTGATGGACTTAATCGTGCCTCGTCTTTCTCGGTCTTCCCCGTTTTCTGGATCAATCCAATACAAAAAATGACAAATAGATTTTAATTTTAAAATATTAATATTTTAAATCGCACCAGGGCTGGTATTCTGAACGGAATTGCGCGTGAGAAGACCGCTCTGTTAGCGAGTATTTAGTACGTAAATACCCGTTAAAAATGCGTTTTCTACTCGCTTTTGCGTTCAGAATACCACCCCAGGTAAAACAATAAATAAAATTGTCAATGCATTTTATGTTTTATTCCGAATAATTATTTATCTCCCATTTATAAAAAAAGCTGGAAACCTACCTACAATCAATCAGAAAACTATAGAAGTTGTTGCTTGCAAAAACGTTCAATAGGCATAGATAATAATACATTTCCCCCCCCCCCATTATTAGGGCCTTCTATCAACACATGACATCGGCCAAAAAACAAGCTACATGAGCAATATAGCATAAAAGCAACACACATATTATACATATTACTGGTATGTTGATTCCAAAGCCAAATTTTTAATAGCCTAGCTCTAAATTTTAAAATTTAAACGTTTACTTTAGATGAATTATTGTAATTTAAAAACAATATGAATAAATTTGGGAAAGTTGAATGCTAGCCGAAACTAATTATAAGAGAACTTTTTTTATCCGTAGGTACGATTTTTTTTTTCACAATTGGACACGTTTATACACATAGATATCTTAACAATAATGCCATCGCGTATTTCACAAATTAGTTTACTAATCATAAACGCCCGTTTGTAAAATGTACATGTAATGTAGATCAATTAGAAAAAAAGTGTCCCCACAAGTTATTTTAAAAAAAAAACTTGGGTTAAATTAATAAAGTTGGATTTTTTTTTTCAAAGTCAAGTAAAAAATATTCACATGCCAAAACCAACTGTAAGTAGTGTAGAGTAAGTTAGTTATAACATGTAAGTATGAATGAGTTTTTTCGAGGTACCGATAATTTTATTATTTGCGTTAGATTCCCATCAGACATGAATATGTGGTTAGCTAGAAGCATCTTGCTATGCTGATGACACCACACTTATTGCATCGTCAGAGATTGAAATGAAAGAACTAATTGACCAAATAGATGCTGCTAGTTCAGACTTGGGACTCTCAATGAATACGAGCAAAACTAAGCTTATGGTCATTGATCGAGAAAATAAAGTAGCGCCATTACCCTTACTGCGCAACTTAGAAAGAGTAAACAATTTCATTTATCTAGGTTCTCTCATCAGCGATGGTGGTGGGTGTGAAGGTGAAATACGGTGACGTATAGGTATTGCCAAAAGTGCTATGAGTCGGCTAGTGAAGATTTGGAAGAGTCGCAGTGTAACCGTTAACACCAAAAAGAGACTGGTGAAGGCTTTGGTTTTCTCAGTGTGCATGTACGGTGTAGAGTGTTGGACACTGGGGGAATCTGAAAAGAAAAAAATCGAAGCTTTCGAAATGTGGTGTTGGCAGCGAATGCTGAGGACTCCGTGGACGGCCAGACGTACGAATACATCTATACTCCAGGAACTGGACATAGGAGTGAGACTAACATCCATGTGCGAGAAAATAATCCTGCAGTTTTTTGGGAATATTTCCAGGGGGAACTCTGATAGTTTGGAGAAAACTATTCTCAAGGGAAGTGTCGAAGGGACAAGGTCGCGTGGACGTCAACCGACAAGATGGAGCGGCACAGTCACTGAATTATCAGAATCATCACTGACGAATGTCTATAGAAGAGCACAAGACCGTTCCAGGTAGAGGGAAACATTTTACAGACAAGCCATGCCTGGAGTCAGGCGTAATCACCATCCTCAGACGTGAGGGATGGCTTGAAGAGAGAGAGAGAGAAGCATATTATGCATTAAAAAAAAATATAGATATTGAAGTTTTAAACTTAAATACCTACAATATGCAATAGTTAGGTATTTTGCCACTTTATAAAACAAAACATCAAGGCTGGAGTAGAAAAAATGGTAGGTAGGTTTGTTTCTTTTCCGTGTAATTATATTCTACGATTTTATGGGGGAGAGTAGGTATTCATATTAGTCAGCACTATTATACATGTATCAATTTTGAATTTCACAATAGGTACATTTTTATTGTGTACAAATTACCTATGTATATACGAAAAATCTGATATGAAAATAAAGTTATCTTTCATATATCATATTTTTCTGAATAAAATTCCAATGAATTTGTTTATCAAGACCATTGTTTTATTTTGATGTTTTAAAATTTTATCTCAAATCATCTCTTATCATTACGATAAATAATAAAAATACAATTTATCTACGTAGGTAGAATAGGATTGCAGGTGCAAATAATAAATAAAATAATTACCAGCTGGAAATTCATTATAAAATTAATGAATATTCTACCGCAGTTTTAGTTCCAATGATAATGTGTGGAAGTAAAGCTTGCATCTAGCAGAGGAAAGATGAAATCAGAGAAGTTAAAATGAAATCTCTTGAACGAATGTATGGGAAATTGGATGCATGACAGACTTACGAATAATGAAATCAAACGAAAATGCAAATCTCGGCCATGTACACGATTGTTGATAAAATTAAGGAAGTTAATTCCACTAGATCGAGGAATATTCATCTCCTCCTCCCATAAAACTCTGCGACCTTGAGTATGCCGATGATGCGGTTATAATTGACGATTCAGTCAGGGGTCTTCAGGCCACTGTTGATAGCCTAAATAGGTACTCCGCATGCCTGGGTTTAAAAATCAATATTGCAAAAACCCATGTACTGTGTAACACTTCATGCCTTGATGCCCTAAATACCCTGACTCTATCAAACCAAGTCATCGAAAGGGTCGAGCGTTTCAAATACTTGGGAGTATATGTTACGGAAGATGGCAGCTTTCAAAAAGAACTGGGAGTGCGGCTAGGAATAGCAGGCGCCACATTTAATAGTATGAAGGCGGTATGGAGATCGGATATTTACTCAGTGAAAACCGAATGCCACCAATATAACGCCTGCATAACACCTGTTCTGGACCAAAGCAGCAGAATTCTGAGTCTTGAGAATAGGTGTCTCAGAAGAATATTGGGTGTGCGGTGGTTTGATATTGTGAGGCATGGAGTAATAAGAGAACGGACGCAGCAAACTCCGGTGACAACTGTCATCAAGCGGAGGCGATACGGTTGGCTTGGCCATGTGCTGCGGATGCCTTCTGAGAGCTTTAACCACGCCTGCCTATTTTACAAGGCATCAGGTTCTCGATGTCCTGGACGTCCACTGCTCACTGTTCGTCGGCAGTTCATGTCCGGCAGAACCTGATTTAGGAGGATGCACCGGAGCTGGCAGCCGACAGAGATACCTGGAGGATCTTTGTGAACTCCATATGCTCCAACTAGGGAGCGGACATGGAATAATGAATAAATAGCGGTAACGTAGGACGAGGACGACCTAGAATAATGTGGCATGCGTGATCAGATAAACAAAAATTTCAAGTTCGGTCATGTCAAAAGCAGACACAATCGAAGAAATACAGGGTGTTCTTTAAACCCTGTCACATCCGAAACCACGATGATCAGTATGGGCAATGAGACATATTAGCATATTAAAAAAAAATTTCGAACGTATTTGGAAGTATTTTTTTAAAAATAAAATATTTAAAAAAGGTTGCTTATTTCTGCGGGGAGAAGCGAGGGGAGTGTTGCCGCGCGGTCGGCGGTGTGTCAGACTCCCCCCTCCTCCCCTCGTTTCACCCCTGCAGAAGTAAGCAACCATTTGCTTTTTTATTTATTTAATTTTAATTTTTTTATTCGTTCTAAAAATGTATTTTAATGTGCCAGTATGTCTTCTTGCTCATACTGGCCATCGTGGTTTCGGATGTGACAGGGTTTAATGAACACCCTGTAAAAGAAGCGAGCCAGGATGCATACGTAATAAGAAGGACGCGTGTATCTTTTTAAAAATGTATTATTTTTATGAAAAGAAAATCTCGTCTTTTGAATTTTTAGATTGATCTGATGAGGCGATGGTTTTTAAAGAAATGAATGGCTAACAACCGCGTGTCTAGATATTTATCAGGTATTTAAGCAACAAATTAATTACAACTTATTTGAGCCGTTTTATAAAGTTATTGATAACCTAAGTACATAGATATATTATTTACATAAAGTACCTACTCGGTGTGATTTTTGTAGACGACAAAAAGCAAACATTTTGGTTCTTCCTTAAAATAAAAATATGAAATAAATTACACATTTGTGATACAGTACGATATATAAAATAAAATCTTAATTAAAAACTTTATACAAATCTGTTTTTTAAATTACACAATTAAATTAAGTATCTACAATTATTTTAGCACACGATACACTGTTTTCGATATCATTACAAGAAATATTTTATTTTAAATCCCGAAAAAATGTCCTAATTCAGAATCTCATGAACCCAATTAATTTTGCTATAATTTTTCACATGATGTATTGACTGAGTAAAGAGTTACATACAGATATAGACATGCTTAGTATTTCTTTGATTGGTGGATTATTGGTAGATTTCCGTACTAAATAATACACTATAAAAATACAGTGATCAGGATTTTTAAAATAGAAATACCTAGTTCCAAAACAATTTTATTCATGAGAAATATTTTGTTTTTTTATCAAGAGTTTTTTTACACCAGGCCAGTTTTATGTTTTACTATATTATAAAGGAAGAAAAATATTTTTAAATCATTATTTTGAAAGCTGTTTCACGAATAATGATATTATTGTTCATTACATTTCTGTTTTCTATCTAATCTCGTTTGTAGAACCAACCTGCAAATATGAATGTCGATATTTATACGAAAATGGACAACAACTTAAAGAAGCAATGTGAAAGTCTTGGCATTTACAGGGTTTATTACTGATTATTGGCTTTTTAAGTGACTACTTTATACACAACATTCACCATTTTGCCTATGTTTGAACATCCATATTACTTCAATTATTCCATCTGTCGATGTTTGTGAAGTAAAAAAGCTGAAACCTTTATGGGTGAGATTTATCTTATTGAATTATATCACCTAGGCAACGCTACATGTAAAAACATTTTTTAATTTTTATACTTATTCTTGGACCAGTTAGTTTAATATACACTATTTTGAGTGTGTTCAAATGTTTGAAGACAAAAGATTGGATTTCATCTCTTATGGAGTTATTAAAGTCAACATATTACAACAGAGATGGATAACATTATAGAGAAGGAAATTTGTGATTTTCCCCCTGTTTTAAAAAATATTTAATTCAATTTTCTGTTTTCCCTGACATTATAAGATTCATTGAATAGTGCAAATGATAATTTGCATGGGTACTAGGCTTAAAGTAAAAAACTAAATACAAAATATTGGATAAATAAATTGAGTTATTCTTTTCTTCTGAATAAACTGTAAAACGAAAAGCGTCACTTAATCACATAAATGTGTCTCAGAACTTATTTCAAACTCTGTAGAATCATAACAAATGAGTCATTATTTTTTATTATTTACATAGTATTTATTTATATGCATCTGAAAATCTTTCAATAAAATATATTTAACCAGTTCAAATGACAACATAATTAACTGGTTGCTTCCAACGTTTCCACGGCCATTGAAACTATCCTTTATCTTGTCGTCTTCACTGATTAGACTCTCTGCTATTTTCACTAGAACCGCCTCCCATTACCTGCTCTACTTGTACCGCTCCCGCTGGTGAGCCAGCACTTCCTTCAGCACTGGCCACGAGGCCTTCTTTGATCCTTTTCTTCTGCTTCATCCTTCGATTCTGGAACCAAATTTTGACCTGCGTCTCGTTGAGTTGCAAGGCCGAGGCTATTTCTATCCTCCGCGCTCTGGTCAAGTACTTGTTGAAGTGAAACTCTTTTTCTAGTTCTGTTAGCTGCTTGTTGGTGAAATTAGTTCTTCCGGTGTTGTTTATGTTGAGAAGGGAGTTGGCGAGGAGTGCACTTGGCTGTAGGCTGATGCAGGGAGCTCTTTCCATACCAGTTCCGCTTGCGTAGTCCAGCGTTGGAGGGGGAATTTTAGGAGCTGGAACAAAGAAAAACAAACGTTAGGAGATAAAGAATTTCTAAAGTGAAAACAGTTGAAATATAATTTAAAAATAGCTGAAAATAGTAGAAATCTACCGATAACTAATAATATAAGCAGTAGAGCGAATATAACCACGATCTTGCCAAAATTGTTTTAGAAATAAACGTTGCTATGTAGCGTTGAACTAAACTGAACTGAGTTGCTTAGATTAAATTAATGTTTTGTAAATAAACATTTTAAATGCCACGATTCAAAACCGTTTGTATTCTTTTAACTCAACTGTCACATTTTTTACGCAAAAACATCGCTTTATCATAAATTAACAAAATTGTATCAATAAATTCACAAAAAAAAAATCTTTTTAAGTCAAACATTATTTTTTTTAAACTGTTTTTTGGGCCCTTTTTTTATTACGAATAAACACTGCACATCTAATCAGATCGATCTTACTTTACAATTCCAAATTTATTTTCCTTTTACCGTTAGTTAATCTTCTATCTACTGTAAATAATTATTTATTTGTCATGAGAGAGGGTGAGATAGTTCTCCGTCTTTCTCTAATTGGCAATTTATCTTGTTTCGCCAGCACAAGGACACATTTCCCCTTCAACATACTACAACAGAAGAGAAAATATATACCTGCATAATATAAATATAATACGTATCTATTCTTGAAAATTCAATTCCTTTTGTATCATTAATAAATCATGCAACACAAAGTATGTTACAAGTATAATACATTTTAATTTTATTCTCAGGAGTTACTACAACTCAATTCGAGACTTAAATAATATTAACATTTAAAAAAACACACATATTAGGAACAAAGAAATAAAGCAATTTTAGCACCTTAACTAAATATGACTCAACAATTTAAAAGCCAAAAACGTTTTCTTACACAAGCAAAATAAATACATAAAAATGCTTTCAAGAATGGAGAAAGTGATAAATCTAGAGCTAAGGGAGATAAGGTCGTTAACATCACATGCCACGCAGACGATGCAGCCATAGCGGCAGTGATGATTAGAACACATCCATCTCAGTTAGTAAAAAATCTGAAAAATTAAATATATCTATATCGTTTGCGTATTTATTTGCAAGCGCACGAATTATTGACGGCCAATTTAAGAACTAGCATTTCTTAATTCATTTAACAAACAGAAATGCTCGTTGCTTTGCCAACTTCATCAGGACTAATGTAGATGCCTGTCCAGGGCCCCAAAACAATGGGATGTTGATAAAGTTATTTTCAATTGTCTGTAAAGTAAAATATAATTTTCTGTGCGGAAATGTGCATATTCGTATTAAAATTGACCATCATTCAAAACAAGATTCATTCAGATTCAATTTTTCATACAGAAAATCGATTTTTCTTTTGGTATATATAATTGAAAATAGCTCTGTTACTCGTAATTTTCTATTGTATCGAATACGGGCCCAGAAAAAAAATTAAAAGGCGGACAAAACGTTTTCAGTAAGTCCTCAGTCCCAAATCCTCAGCGTAACATTTTAATACAATACATAGGTTTAAGCATCTAAACATAAGACAGTATTTCATTATTTTTCCATTCGTGTAAAGTAAACATTTTTTTCTAAAAGTTGCGTTAGGTGTGTTTAATTTTATACTTAATATTGCATTCGTTTCAAGTTACCGCATTCCATTTTGGGATATTGTTGCATCAACACAGAATCAACTGTCCAATCCATAGTATCAACAATCGAAAAGGGTTGCTCTTGTGTATATTTCATGTTTACTCTTCTCCCTAAACAAATGTACCAAATCCCTGGTAAAATATTGACTTTCCCGCCAATTCTCTGTGCCTTTTGCGCAAAAAGGATTTGGCGCCTGCCCGGACATTGTCCGACAACCAGAGAAAGTAGGTACGGTACACCTATTGACAGTAGAGAATACTGATGAAATTATTAGCATTAGCATCGTGATTTCACGATTATTTCTCTGCTAATTTTAATGTGTGCAAATATAACGAGATTCTCTCTGTTTCAAATTATACAAATTATGATCAATCGTATAATTTATTACCAATGAAATTTTAGTCTACGTATTTCTAAATCTAAAAATTCGGATTAATAGTTAATGATAAGTTTTATTATATGTATAAAACCATTTTATTTACTTTAAAGTACCGGCGACCTCCATTGTAATGTTATTAATGAGTCCAATGTTGGATCGATTTCCGCTGAGATAACAAAAACCAAAAAAAGTATTTTCTTGTGTTCATATGTTTTTTTTATAATAAAGCAATAAACAAAAGTCTAAATTATCAAATTCCGAATATTGAATGTATTTGTAAATCGTTGGACAGAGTCGTTGGACAATTAAATATTTGGGAATTTATAAAGATGTGAATTTAAGATGGACTAATCAAATGGATCATATTAAAAATAAATTGAAAAAGCTAATTTACTTTTTTAAAACTATAAGAAATATAATAAGCCTAAAAGAACTTGTAAAAATATATTACGCAATAACTCAATCAGTTTTGGAATATGGAATAATTGGATGGGGATGTGCAAATAACACACTGATCAAGCAAATAATAATAGCACAAAAAGCTTTAATAAAAATTATATTAAGAGTCCTAATCAGAACTAGCTTCCTCGGTATATTTGAAAATCTTAATGTCAAATCTATAAAACAACTTTATGTAAAAACTTTGTTACTATACGCACGTAAACATTATTCTTTACCTTCCGTTACAAATACAAGAGTTACTAGATACTCCACCCTGATGGTGCAAAAAAATAAAAAAATAAATACAACCTTCGGTCAAAGAGGATTGACCTACTACTCGGTTAAAGTGTACAATCTACTTCCATTATCCATAAGGACAATTAATAAGTTCTCACAATGTAAAATTGCTGTTAAGAAATGGATAGTGGAAGTGGGTTGCGCACGGATCGATGAGTGGATCAAGCCAAACCGGTAAAATGTATTCACTGTTAATGATTTTTTTTTAATTGGTCTATATAAATTGGTTATGTTTTAAGGAATATTATTGTTTATTATGTTAATTATAATTAGGTTAATTGGATTAATTACGTTTTTTTTATTGTTATTATTATGTTTACTTTGTTAAATAGCTAATCTTAGGCATGTTTCACATTTTGTAAAATGTTTCCCTCGGCACGGGACACCCCATTATGTATAAAGAAAAAATACGAACAATGTAAAAGTATAAAAAAATAAACAAATAAAATTTTTGGACATGATTTGATCCAACACAATAAAGAAAATAGTCCAGATTATTCAAATAACGTATCATTAAATATTTGCTAGGGATTTTTGCAAACGTAGGCTAGGTTTTTATATAGGCTAGTCATATAAATAATACAGTTATACTATATCATACCATAACACATACTCATTACTATTACTAAACAATTTTTCAAACTCCTGTATCATAAAATTTTTATATTTTTATAATTTAACTACTTCTCTGATTATGCTGTCTCTGATTTTCTTTTATTTTTTAGAAGCACTTACGTTCTGATAATTTATCAAAATATTAAAATTTTGATGGGCATTTTCAATGAGTTGTTAATAACTTAATATTAGAAAATAGGAAACAATTTGGGATAGTGTTGTTTGAACCTCGAATCTCTGACCTGTGAGTCCGCGACACTAGTCACGGAACCACAACACGATTCTTCGAACCACTTGAATATATCAATCACATCAGCTTTAATAAGGCGAATTGCAAATTCCTTTGATGCATGAATACTTTACCTCAGCAAAATAAAATGTACAGTAATACTATGGAATACAGCAATATTCTGAACAAAAGCAATGGAATATAGCATATTATGTTATAGCATTGCAGGTGCTAACCTAATAAAGTTCGCATGCTAATGAAATGAATAAATAGCAATAATTGCCATCAATAATAGAGCGGTCACTTTGATAGCTGATGGCCAAAGTGCCGACAAACAGGCAGACATTTCATAGATTACAATACTGTATAGGAGGAACGTTTCTATGGAGCACCGTATAAAGGTTCCCGCGGAAAACAATGTGACTAAACGGATTCCTGGGAGGTAGAGAATGACCGGGAATATCTGTGTCACTACTTATCAAAAAGATATATTGCATCTAGTGTCTATATTATCAATTCATATCACATGAGAAATTATTGTGAACAATCAATGATTCAATAAGAATACAATTAGAATTCATATCATCGATTTGGTCACCTTGACTATGCTGTGCGATGCAAGAATAAATCTCAATTAGTAAAAAGTGATAGCTTGAACGCGATTTCACTCAAGGAGAACATACAGCAAAACTCGAAAATACAGGGTCGATAGTGTATCTTCGTAATCGCTCTGGAGAATTTAACTTGCCACCACAAGGAAGGTATGGCTTCCATATCTTCCGATTGTAATCATCCTACACAACTTTCTCATTTGTTTAATTAAATATTTGGCGAGACGAGATCAAATACGATAGAATTTAACCATTTAAAACTTTTTTAATTTTGCAATGCTCAACTTCAATCTATTTGCAGAGCAATTTTGAAGTACTGTAACATCGGATGGGGTGGTGCGAGTGATAAAGCTTATTTATTCCTTAGTCCCGATACAAACTTCGACTGAAGAAATATTCCTCAAATCAAACGCTAAACAGTTCTCACTTACACATTAAAATCTACTCTTATCTAACACATGTAACTATGCAACAATGAAATGACACACATTACCCCAACAATACACAACTACCATATAATATTATCACTAGATCCTCGTCACAAAGACAACTTAAATAAATACAAACTTGCACCACTTTCGCTCTAAAGGAAAATACCAAATCTGAAATTATTATTATGTCTTTCCTAGGTATTTTAAAAAAAAGTTTTGCTAATTGTGATTTATTCCTATTTTAATCCGTTTTGAGGTGTTTCCTTATTTTCACAGACCTTTATTAAAATATAAATGCGAAAGAGAAATAAGTAAATCTAATTTGATATTAAACGCGGAGTAAAGTTTGTGACAGCGGGGTTAGGAAATTCGAGGTAATAACACCGCATGCGTCAAATCATTTGATGTTTAAGATGACATAATGCGGATGCGACGTAAGATGCAATGGCAACACTTCAGAAGAAATGTTACCACTATGAAAAATAAAAACATTCGTTTAATATTTTTTTCATCTGTAAGTCAGTCATATCTTCCCAAAAACACGTACTGGCATGTCGGTAGAGCCGACTTCGTAATACCGAGGTGTATAATAGATAAAAGAAAAGTTAAGTATACCGTCTCGATACATACTATATCTACCTAAATGAAAAAAGATTTAATTTTTTCTGTAATCGGTATAATTCGAAAACTCTTTTTTCTGGTTCTTTACGTACAAATCATCCGCAGAGTTAAAACTTTGAATACAAGAGTTTTACCACTTTGTCAGTTGGGCTTCAGTTACTTCACCTGTAATGGGCTGAATTAGTTTTACAGAAAATGAAGGGGTTAGGCATTAATTTCCTCTTCGTCCAATATTATTAATTTATCAACAACCGTTTGTAATCCGATTTACCGAAACGTTTTGCCAATAAGCAAGGGTCAGTTTAATATAACAGGATGTCCAATGTCCAGTGTCCCGGATTAATTTACAAACAGCTGTGCGTGTAGAGGATTAAATTAAAGGATGACGATTTGATATTGAACTAAAGACCTCATTACATGCTACAAAATGTAATTTGAGGAAGAAAATAAGCTTATAAAGTCTGAAATAAGGATTAGGTAGTAAAATTTAAAAAAAAAATGGAAATATTTATAATATAGATACAAAAAAACACAAACAATAATTCATTGTATTTGATGAAGGTGACTAATTAACTTATTTAATTTTCCTAGAATAGGAATTTATTTTATCCATATATATTTTACATATATATAAGGGCGGGCATATTGCCTTAAAGCAATTTCTTCCTACTTACCCAAACCGTTCAGTTTGAGAAAATAAGAAGTAAATAGATGTATTCTAGGTATTAAATAGACATCTTATAATTTTATACAAAATTTAGAACAAAAATATATTAAAAATCTACACTCCATGAAGGGAGAGGGAGTACGGAGAGGAAAGAAAAAGTAGAAAGAAAAAACTTAAATATTTAGATCGTGTTTTTTCAATCTTGATTTAAATGTAAATAAAAAAGGGGCGGCGTCTCTGACATTAGTAAGTAGATTATTCCACAGTCAAGCAGCTACTATTGTGAAAGAGGACGCAAAAAAATAGAGCGTTGAATGGGTATTAAAAGGGTTCTCTCGTTATCAGAACGAAGAGATAGTCCATGTTATGACAAAGGTTGGAAGAGCTCTCCCAGATAAACAGGTGAAGTGGGATAATTCAAAATATTGTGAAGAAGTGATAGAATGTAAATGTTTTTTCTATGTCTGATACTGAGCCGGTGTAGTTGCGTGCGGTATTTGGTGATATGGTCATGTTTGCAAAGGTTAAATATATAACGTATACAGATATCAGTCTCCCTGGACTGGCACCTGAAGCGTAAGTCTTATCGTCTCACCTTCATGTAACAAAAATGATGTATACATTTACTGCAACAGAGGGGGAAAACAAATTTGAGAAGGGAATATGGAAATGTAGGCATTTACAGAGCTTATGACTAGTCATTGTCTGGTTTATGTGTCCACTTTACAAAGCTTGTTTTTAATTAAGTATTTATCATTATCTCACATTTTCTCAACTCTTCCATATATTGATTTTTGTGAAGTAAAAGTGCTGAAACCTTTTCGATGTGGGTGAGATTTATCAGGCTTAATTATTTTACCTACTAGGCCTCACCGAAAATAATTTTCGTTTTCTTTATTTCTTTTTCGACCACCTGAATTCGTCCGAATTTTCGTATACATGGACTGAATTTAACCCAGTAAGGAATTATTTATATTTACATTTGTTGCAACAGAGAGGGAAAACATTTTTGAGAAGGGAATATGGGAGTCTAGGTATTTAAAGGGCTTATGACCTGTCACTGGCTGGTTTAAGTGGCCACTTTACACACTGTGTAACATTCACCATTTTGCCCATGTTTGAACATCCACACTCGAGGAATTATTTAGAATGTTATATTACCTCGGAAATGGAAAAAATCGCTCCCTATGGTGTTATTAAGGTGAAATTTATTGCAACTCAGGGAGAAAACGTGTTCGTGTATACAGTGTGTAAATTGGTCACCTTACCTAGCTAACGACTGGTTTTAAGCTCTGTAAATGTATTATTTATTATTATCAAATATTATATTTGGCAAAAATAGTTCAAAGAAATACGATTAAATATGAAATGAAAAATACCTATAATGTTTCAGAGTGCACTTTTTAAATTTCCATCGCTTTACAAACCAAGCCAAGGCATGCGATGAAATATATTTCACCCCTTAGCGTTCCAGTCATCTGACCGTTCAATGCAACCCCTTCTCAATATGAAACAAATCGCCCCAATCTTATCAAGTGGGTAGCTTACCCAGATAGCTATACGAGGGAAAGGGATGATTGTGTTTCTATGAATTATTTTGAGATAAAGGAGCAAAAACTTTTTTTTAAATTTTCTTTAGACTTTACTAAAATGGTTAAATTTGGGGGGGGGGGATTTCAACGAGTATTATCACTATTAGATAGTGGGAATCAAGTTCTGATAGAGTGGGGTTCGAACCTCGGACCTTTGATCCGTGAGTCCGCCACGCTAGCCACGGGACTTCGACCCCAAGCACATTACATTAAATGCACACTTGATAATTTGAGCACAAGAGTACAAAAGTGGTAATAAAAAAATATGAGCTAAAAATTTTAAATTCTCTGAGCACAGTTAGCTAATAAATTAACCCTTTCTTGGCAATGAATCCTATAGGATTCGTATGATCTAATATTTTTATCATGAACTAAAACATGAGTAAATCAGCATTAAATTAAAAGTGATTTGCCATGTTCTTAATTCTTAATCGCGGTATCCCAAATCATAATAAACTTTCATTAAAGAAGGATTTAGGATTTTAAAGCCTTTGTGTAAAAACGTCTAAAAAATATTTTTCCGATCTGTCAAGAAAAGGGTCAAAACAATTCAAAATACAATTAATTACCATAAACAAACCCTAATCCGCGCCTGATGGTACGTTAGGCACCGCATCGGAAAGTACATGTAGTGTAACTCGTTCATGTATTACAGGAAGGTAAGATGATCAGTCTTAAGCATCAGGTGCCAATCTCTGTTGTTATATATTGTGTTCAGCATTGCATGTTTATAGATCTACCACTGGCGGCTCCTGACTGAAAACATTGGCAGTGCATTTCTTTACATTTTGTCAACTTGTATATTATTAAGTTCAATAATATTATAATAATATGATAAGTCTGACGTGATAAACGAGTAATAGTATGACTGCCCGCGCATCGGAACCAGAAACGCTAAATGCGCCCAACAAAATACGCACGTCATAGTTAACTAAATTCGTACTAATATCACGTCATTACGCATGTTCAAAGTGACATTACAAACGAACTTAAAATCTGCGCATGCGTTGGCAATGCCCGGAATATGTATATTATCTCTCCCTCTAACGCACAATTCATCGGTATGAAGCATTGTCTGTCTCGCTCAAATGACGATTTTAGGAGATATGATATATTTCTTACAAATTCAGGGTAAAAGATTGTGCAAAACAGAATATGCACTGGGACGATTGCGCATGCGTAGACAAGATGAGAAAATCGTCCGCTAGAGTCGATTTCGCTAGATCTTTTGGCGCTAGTATTGAATATTATGATGTTTACGTATATAATATTGCAACGATTCCCTGTTTCTTTCTACCTACTAATAAAATATTTTTAGTATCAATAAAATTACTATTTTTTTTACGCAAATTTTTACTTGACAGTGCACTGCACTTATGCACATACTAAGGAACCGCCTCTGAGCTCTCCGTTTGTTTCTACGAAGCATCAAATCTGGTTATGTTTAAAGGGCATTTTTGACCACGCGTCGTTTTATCATATCTGCATATCGCTACGGGAAAATGGCGTTTGTGGTAGTCCCCGCAAAAATAATAGGGCAGTAAACGTTGCTTTACTTTGACTAAATATATTATAACCGGGTCACATCTTTAGGTACCTACTTATAAATAAATATTATCAAAATAAACAAACAAAATAACTACAGTGCTTCTCAGGCGGATGTGTGCGTTATTTTGTACCTTTTTATTTAATGTTTTTTATTCTAGTACCTACACAAGTCAACTGACTGAAATGTTAACATCTTGTTCAGCCTGTCGGCTATGGTCGCGCGGGACTTTTAAAAAGGAACGCGGCGTGTCGTTAGGCGCCACGAAGCGAGAATCAGCCATATTGCTTACTACCTTTTAACTGTCACTTTATTCCGCACGATTATAAAATATGTATTATACGAGAATGAAATATTTTATATTTATGAATACATAGTATATATTTACAATAGTGTGCAGTAAAATAACAGAACAAATTAATAAAACGAGAAAGCTTGCGTTTGTGTTTGATTGACAATGCAAGGGATGCCAACGGCTTTCTTTCACACGATGTTCGGATGAAAAATATACAAGAATTATTAATTTATTTACTTATATATGTACATGCGAAGAAATAAAAGAATTTTTATGACTAAATTGGTCATCAGATTTATCCAAATCAAAGTGAATTGATTAATCAAATTTTTATAAAATGGTTTTCTGTAGTTTAATTTTTTTTTTTTGGAATACATCAAAATTATAATACATTCACTTTAAAACATTAGTTTTAAACAACTAAAATACGACTATGCCACCAGACACAATGTCTTTTTGATGGAGATTTATATGAATACTAAAATATAAAAAAAATAACTTTATTTGAAAAACAATGAATTCACCAATACCCAGCCGGAAAATACACAAATACTATTGATATACATGTATACACTGGATGTGGCACTAAGCACCCGACTTGTGTTCCATTCAACTTAGGTTCCGGAGCTTATCTTGTATTTGGTGGGAAATAGTATTTTTCTTTGTAAACGTTAAGCGAATATGAAACGGGGCGAAAGGGCGCGACATACAGCTTTGAATTCAGAGTGAGCGGCATAAACAGTTTTTACTCTGCTACGCGTTTTGCACGGCAGGGTTGTTATATAATTTTTAGAACACGAATTTAAATTCGCTTTATATGAAGCGTCATCTCTTTTTTATTATACCTCAGTGAAAAATAAATATTATTTTAAATTTAAAAAAAAAATGTATGCAGCAGCTAACGTAGTAAAAGATATCTTAAGTTTTACAGATATATGTACATAAAAAATAAGCGCAAACCGTCGGCGTCCGAGCGTATGAAAAATAATAGTTTTATGTATAAAATAGAACCAGAAACCTTGACCAGATTTTTTGTTCTCATTTCAAAAGTCTGAAAATGGAACTTGAGTGAGGATAAGTCCGTCTCGTAGTCAACTGCGTGGCGCATTCGTCTACCATGCTTTAGGTCCCGGCTCGATTTCTGGTAAGACTTAAATATTTATTTTTCTTCACATCTTTACATAACATTCTTTGCACCACAGTAGGCTAGGCTAAGAGAACCAATCATAATAGTGAAATCGAACATCGAACACCCGAAAAAATATTTGAACCAATGTGATATAACAGATATCGTATTAGTTAAAACTGGGTAGTGGTCCTGTGGCTAGCGTCACGGACTCACAGATCAAAGGTCCGAAGCTCGAACCCCACTCTACCAGAACTTGTTTTTTCATTTTCTAATTGTGAGTTTTTTCGTTGAGAACGGCTGCCAAAATAAAAATATTTATGTGAATCACAAGAACGCAGATATATTTATTTATTTAAAAAAAAAAACTTGCACGCATGATTCGCTATTCCACCACTGCTGGTGCTCAGACCAACTCTTAACAAATCCATATCTACCTACCCATCCTTCTCATTTCCTAGCGCACTCCACGCAACAATAATATTACGTGTGAGTGCCGGAAAAAACGTTATATTATCAGTACACGATAGAATTAAGAATAGTACAGAAACCGCATACGCACATCAAATAGAAGGCGACTCAACTACTCATAAATGAGTAGGTTTACGTTTTGACCCATTAGTTTCTTTGTAGAGGTCGCTCAGTACGCAACTCCTGATTTGATTTCAACTATGCCGTGTTGTGTCCTTTTAAAATTTAGAAATACTGCTTGGATCTTAAAGAAACAGGATGCAATCACATTTTATCTGTAATTTGCAAATTAATGTGTATATAACAAATGCATTACTTAAAAATTGAATTATTTTTCCATCTGTCAGATTGTCGAAGAAACAAAATGGAAATTTCATTAGTGTTGCCAGAGTAGTATTTTTTTTTACCCTACTTTGCTCATCTAATGAAAGAATTAATGAAAATTAGACCTCAGATTAAACACCGCCGTGAGGGACATTTAAATGAAATTATCTTTAAAAAAACAAATATTATTTAACATGATATAAAAAAATCCGTTTTATGTCAAATATTTTTTTTTTGTTGACCCTTTATTTATCTACTCTGTTGTGTCAATTAATGTTTCCGCGTGCACGATAAAATTTTAGAGAAATTAACAAATTATTTTTTTTCCCATCAAGCAACATTACCCGGCGAAGTGGGAGAATTATTGGACACAGTCCGATGTATTCAAATATGATTCTCCGCTCCTTCTGGGATATTCTTAATTCTATGCAGTACACAAATAACATCAACCGAGCGAAGTGCTTAACTAATCTTTGCTCAAGTGAGCTATGCCTGCGTCCTTTAGACCGCCAGATCCATACGAGCTATGCCAGCGTCTTACGACTGCCAGCTTCACCAGGGTTCCAGCACACGTCACGATCATCATTAGCAGGTTAGTGGAGTTGCGCAACCTTCCTACCCCAACAATACAGTCCACTTACTAAATTTTACTCCTCCTAGGACGAGATATTCTAAACACCTCGTCCATTTCTCAACAGCCATCATAAGTAAAAGGGCAGTTATTTGGTTAAGTCAGATTTTGAGATGTGACACTTTTAGTGTTATTACAAACTTTATGCAAACTAAAAAAAACTTGTTAATAATCATGTATGTCAATTGTTTCCAAAGCATAAAACCTGCGTGTGTCATATCTATCTGAGTTTTAGCTCATTTATTTATATACGTTAAGTTTATTGCACATTATTTGAGACATTTGTCACAACCCCATGGGACTAAAAGTTCTGTGTTGAGATGGGACTAGCAATTAGTTGACACAGGCACATGAGTTTATCATCACAAATATAGGATCAGATACACAAAAAATAATTAAAAAGAACATGTATATGGCACATCAATATGGTAAATAGTAAACTCAAATATTCGGAAAATCATCAAGGAGTTTCCTACTCAAATCCCTCCCACTGAGGAAAATCCAAAATCCTCTCTTGAAAATGAGGAAGATCAGTGTCTTTTTTTATTTGTTAATAAAATATTAAACTAAGACAATTTTTATTTTATTTTTATATATCGTATCATCAGCGTTATATTTTTTTAAAGTTTTGTATTTCTGAAATAACTCGGCGTGCAGCGTCAGGGGTTGTTCTATGACAGTTCTTCCGATTGGTTCATTTACGGTGACCAAACCGGATATCCTTCAATGCTCTCATATCATTGGATGGTTCATATGAACCAGTGACGTCATTCAAAGTTGTGCGTTTGTATTAAAATATATAATTTTTTTTTTCGTACATTTTAAAGAATTTTCACCGTACAATTTAATGCTCTAATTTTTACCGTGCCCAAGAAAACATTTTTTGTATCCACTTTCCCGTAGGGCTGAAGTTCTTCATTATGGATCTCTAGATATTGTGTTATTGCTTAAAACATTTAAAAGCTTATATGGCATTTTTCGTACTGAAATATTATTTTTACTGCCCTTTGCCGAATTTTGTGATTTTTGTCAAAAACCTGCCTTTGTGGATTCTATTGTGGTAGTTTTATTTTCCTTAGAAAAACACGACTGAATGGGGAAATATTTTCCCATGCGTGGAAATTAAATCTAAATTTGGATTAAAAAATATTGACTAATTATTGCTGTAGTGACCAGCGGTGCAAGGATTATGTTAGTGCCTCCATACTCCACGGTGGTAAATGGCTGTGGCTTGTAGCGGGTAGATTCATCGGAGCGTGCAATAGCGTGACGATGGAGAGATATGAAATTCAAAGTACACTCAGAATATAAGCAGAGAGTAATGGAAATAATATCTAGAAAATCTATTCATGGTTCCTTATACAAATAAAAAAAATAAAAATACTTAGGTACACCTATTCATAACGTAAGAAAAAATATTTTTGATGTGCTTATGCATACGAATATAATGTCCCTTATTAGCAAAAAGGTAGATTAATAAATTAAAACAGAGATGGCGAACATTTTAGAGAAGTGAGTATGGAAGTCTAGGGAATTACAGGGCTTATGACATATCATTGGCTGGTTTAAGTGGCCACTTTACACACTATGTAACCTTCACCATTTTCATATGTTTGCTTATCCATATTTCTTTCATTGTTTCTTCTGTTGATTTAAGTAAAGCTAAAGCGCTAAAACCTTTATTATTGTGAAGAGATTCATCTAATTGAATTATTTCACATACTAGGCAACGCCTGAAAACAATTTTACAATTTTTAAACTTGTTCTTGGACCAGTTGGTTTTATTACAATATTTTGAGTTTGTCTGCAAAAATTTGGACAACCTCAAAATTGTCAAAATGCAACTGTTTGCAAAAGTCATATTTTGAGGTATGACACTTTCTTTCTTTATGCAAATGATTAAAAACTATATAAACAGGGTGTTCTTTAAACCCTGTCACATCTGAAACCACGATGATCAGTATGAGCAAGAAGACATATTGGCATATTAAAATACATTTTTAGAACAACTAAAATCTTAAAAAATAAAATGTAGGAAAAAAACGAATGGTTGCTTACTTCTGCAGGGGAGAAACGAGGAGGGGGAGGGGGGAGTCTGATACACTATCAATCGCACGGCTACGCCCCCCTCGTTTCTCCCCTTCAGAAGTAAGCAACCATTTGTTTTTTTTAAATATTTTGTTTTAAAAAAAAATCCTTCCTTTTAAATATTTTTTTAAATATGCTAATATGTCTTCTTGCCTATACTGATCATCGTGGTTTTGGATGTGACAAGGTTTAAAGAACACCCTGCATAATAAGTAAAGACGCAGTATCTCAGTTGTTTCTAAGCATTAAACCAGTTTGTGTCATTACTACTGTTTGCTTTGCTTGTGTTTTTGCTCTAGATAGTGCGTTATTGCTTAAAAATATTAAAAACAACAAAAAAAAAAACATAACATTGTTTTTCATACTGAAATACATTACTTTTCTGCTTTACCGGTTCGAAATTTCTTGTAGAACATTACCTCATATTTAATTAATTTTGTCAAAAAGCTACCTTTTTGCTTATGAGGGGAGGTAGGCGTAGCGTGTAGCCAATAAAATAATATTTTTACTAATGCGAGACATGTAGAGAAAGTAAGTGTACAGTGTAGAAGATTTTTATGTTTTTTTTAGAAAAAGTTTATTTGACCAAATAAGTCCAGGAGCGCCTTGGCGCCAGGAGTCCAGAAGGCTGTGTGAGGACGAGCTTATTTGGTTGGAATGTTTTGAACCACCTCCCGTATTCCGCTTACTTGGCGCCTTCGAATTATCAACTTTTCACCTCGCTGAAGGTACGCATGGGTGGAAATAAATTTTCAACGGACGAGAAGGAGCAGAATGATTATTTAAAGTGGGGAAGAAACTGAGGTAGAGTTCTTCGAGGAGGGTACAAAAAAGTGAGTGTATAAACAGAGATACTGTCGAAGTAGTAGTAGTGTGGATATTATTTACTAATTTGTTGTAAAATAATGAAGGAGAATACATTTTGGACCAATTTATCTATTTTATTTTGTTTTATCTTTTTGTTCTCTTTATTTTGAAAAAAATTGTCTCGACTGATGTTAGCACCCAATATTTTTTACTACTTCGTTATTTTCATTTGGTTTTCACTTCTTTCTTTATTTGATCGCCTGTGAACAAATTATTAATTGGTAAATTTCATTTTTAATCCGTTGAGGTAGTATTAATTATTTGTAGGGACAACGTAGAGCTTTTTTTTCATGAGAGCTGAAAAAACACTTTTAAAAAACACCGTTAAAATAAAAAATAAACATAAATCACTTAGTGAAAAATATTCATTTCACTAATGAAATAAGCTATTTTACGGCTTACGAGTATTACTGCTATTTTGTAAATTATTGACTGCGTCGATTATTGAAAATTAAAATAGGCTTTCCTTATCGTATTTTGATTGACTACTACTTGCTTTCTACCCTTGGTTAACCGAGAAACAATAAGTGTGCAGATAGGCAAATGTCTACTGAACTGATTGTGATCTGAAATAAAAAGCGGGGATTAGTGAATTTTACCTATCCATATCGTCAGATATATAAAAATATATCCGACGTTTTTAGTTATGACAAAGCTGAATTATTTGTCAATGATGTTGATATTACGAGGCAAAATGTAATGTTTTTGTTTAAAAAAAGTAAAACATGAAAGGTTGTAATTGTGTTACTTGCGGTATTCCATACAATGAACAATCTCCAAACAGTAGGTACTTGTAAGTGTGCACTTAATTCTCATTCCCTTGAGCTCGCTTAGTTGAACGATTTAGTATTGAGAATAAAACAGACCAAAAAGCCTAAAATACGTATAATTCAATTTCTTAAAAAAATTTAACAAACGAGTGTAGTTGCTATTTAGAAAAAACGTTCAACACGTTCTCTTCGAAATTTCAGGAAACAATGTTATTTAACATGAAATTTTTGTATGTTTTTCATTTAGGATTTTTTAAAAAGAAATTGAGATTTCCGTTGTCATTGGCATAAGTCTTCGTGATAACATGATTGCTTGGAATTATTTACAGTATGCAGGTAATCTTTTTTGTCTCGAGCAGGGTTGGAAGCCGTTACCAAAGAAATGTGACGTAAGACGTAAGTGAATAAAGACGTTTGTTCCCGCTGTTAGAATTAGTTCGACGTTGAGCCGCTGTTGCCGAAATGAGCACGAACGCTGACTTGTACATTTCACGGCTCTACTGGACGGGGGTTTAGGCTCTGGATACCTAACTACTTATTTACATTACCGAAACAGTCCTCAAACTTTGCAGAAATAAATACAAAACACGTGAACCAAAAAAAAATAGCACACCCAAGTGCAAATCAGAGCACAGTGGCATACTTAAATTATTATTTAATCAACTACCTTCTATGAAAGAAAATTGAGCTACGTGATACGTGATCAAATTCACATTCCACTATTAATGATAATATTTTTAACTTATTTTGTAAAGATGTGATAACTTATATTTATAAATAAGTTAACAATTAAAAATACTTGGTACACTTCTACTTATTTATTTGACCAATTAGAGCGTTCACCTTCTTATAGGCATCTTCAGACTGGTGAACATTATACAGTGTAAGGATAATTGATATAAAACCAAATATTATATTGAGTGTAGATACATTTAAAATAAATTATAATAGATACAATACGCAATATTTCAATGGAACAGAGTGGGATACATTATTGAAACATGTGTTGGCGGTGCACTGTAAGCGAAGATTCTATTATATGAAAACATTTATTGTTTTATTACAATGTACAGGGTCAATAAGGGCGAGTTTTCGAATGTGCTGATTGATTAAAATTCTATAGCTTTTATTTTTCATCCTATTTATTTCTAAAATTTCTAATCTGTCTAACTTTGGACCTTTATGTACTACATGCAAATTTTTTATGTATTTTGATTGTTTAAAATGAGTTTTTTGTTCGGTTTTGACTGGAAATTGATTGTATAATTTCAGTCTCGATTGCCCTTGTCTCGTTTTAGAATGATATTGCTCTGATATTCTCGTATTGTGTCTATGTTTACAACTTTTTTTTCAAATTTAAGTTATTCGTCTACATCAGTGGCTAATTTATGAATAAATTATAAGGATTCTAGTTGAAAGAATTCAGTTACTTGGATTTGAAGAACATAAACTACTGAAATCACACCTAGCTAATCGTAAGCAATAAATTATTATTATTACTATTAATTTCAAGCGAGCACCTTAAGGCTGATATGCTTAAATTTATTTAAATGAGAGTTAGTTGTTGGCGCACTTTAACTTTTCCGGAAACAGATCTTGTCCATTTTTAAACCCATTGAGACTACACATTGAGATCAGCTCTTGTGGCAGCTTATTCCAACCATCAACAACCCTATTGCTCAGGAAATGCTTCCGTGAATTTAGATTGAATCTCGTTTTCTCCAGCCTAAGACTGTGGCCTCGAAGACGAGCATCTTGTTTAAGCTTGAACATGGGAACGAAATTCGGGCAGCTATAGTGACTGTCGAGTATCTTGTATGTCTCTATCAGGTCACCCCTTTCTCGCCGTTCCTGCAGCGTTGTGAGACCGAGAGTTTCCAGCCTCTCCACATATGAATGCTGTTTTAGGTAATATACTTACATAAATGAAAAAAAAAGTCAATACAAACGTAGAACAGTAAAAATATACAATGGACTTATACACTATTATGACTTACTTTACTATTTGAAAAACTACATTGTAGACAAATTTAAAATCGAAAAAAGCACGTGGTGACTATAATAAGCAGACATAACATTATAATTATTTAAATCCCTTACGGGTTTTTAAAATAATGTTTTTTTCAGTGTTTTCAAGCGTTGCCTAGTAGATAATTAAGCCAAATTAAATCATACTTCTTAGGATGAATTTTTATTTAATGCACAAAATTCACAATTTTATCATAGTGCACAATTATATTTTTTATGTCCCGACTTGTTAGAAAGTTCTGTGTTAAGTTGGGACTCTTCTATATATAAATCCAAAACACTTATTAACATATTAAACAATATATAAAATAATAATAGAAAAATATAAATAGTAAAAATTTATACCTGTCGAAAAATTGAATGCAGAAAAGGTTTATAATAATACATGGTAATATGTTATTAATAATTTATAGTTATTTTATAATTCAATTCGGTAATTAATTGATAGCAAAAATAAATACAAAATAATACAATAAAGTAATAATAGTAACACATCTACATATATGGTGGAATATGTCATTTTAAAAATATAATAATAAAGTTAAAATATATATTTACAAATAAAAACATCATATAAATATATACGTATATGGATAAAAATGAAGATAGCATCGATATTATTTTTAAATTTATTTCAACAGAGAGGGAAAAAGTTTTCGAGAAGGGAATATGGAAGTCTAGGCATTTACAGGGCTTATGACCTGTCATTGGCTGGTTTGAGTGGCCACTTTACACACTGTGTAACATTCACCATTCTGCCCATGTTTGAACATCCACATTTCCTCAACTCTTCCATCTGTTGACTTTTGCGAAGTGAAAGAGTTGAAACCTTTATCACGTGGGTGAGATTCATCCGGCTGAACCAAATCACCTACTAGGCAAGTCTGCAAGCATTTGGACATAATCAAACATTGTCGATATTATATATTTATTCCCGAAGCAATCTTATACGGTGGTCTTCAAAATTACTATTAAATTATTTTGAATTCATAAATTGCCAATAATAAAAAAAACCTCATCCATATTAATAAAGGTTTCAGGTATTTTATTTCTTAAAAGTCAATAAATGAAAAAGTTGAGGAAATGTGACTATAGTTTAATAAAGATAATAAAAGTTATGGAACAGTTTTAGAACGTGGAAAATATTTGTAACTTCATTTTGAGAAGCGTCGAAATCAGATATTCAACCTACGATATATTATAAATTACACGTCTATATATAACATTTATTTATTACAATACATTACTACCCGCTTATTCTGATTGACCTTAACCGATCACAAGCTGGTATTTCAGATATGTTTGCTGCTTTCGTGTGTTATATTTGAGGGGCGTAAAAGCAAAACCAGCTATGTCCACGCTCAACTTAATGGGGAAATATCACTTTTTTACCATTTTAAACTGATAAGGATCTATGAATTATTGTGGAGTAAAAAAAATATTTTCTTTTGTACTCATTAGTGTCTTAAATTCATAATTTTGAATTCCCTCTAAAACGGTTTATTGCATTGGCCACGCCCCTAATACGTCACGATTCGATTAAATATTGCATTTTAGGATCATATAAATTTTAATAGAACATCGTCGCGAATCTTGACGTCACAATTGTCAAGCTCAAACTCAAGAAAACATTTTTTTTTAAATACATTTTTTTTTTCTAAATCCATTTCACGTGTTTTTGCCGGTATTCGTAGTATGTGATATTTCCCTATTTTCGATGTTGTTCGAGAACAATGTAAGTATTTTCCCAAATCGGGAATAACGTTGGAAATAAATGAAGTATTTACAGCTAATTTTTACGATTCTAGTGACATAAATATTAACGTATAAAAAACAAGTTATTAATAGGGCCTCCTGGCCTGTTGTGCTAAAAAAAACAGTTATGATTTATAAATTTTCAGGCTTAAAAACGAGCACATACAAAACGGCTCGCAGGTGGCGTCACGTTTTGACGTTACACGGCATACCCACCGAGTGCGTATCTAACAAACATCGAGTACAATTATGGCGCGGTAACGTAATACGTGGCGTTTGTAGAAAATTTATATGCCGTTGTACGAAAAAAATAATGATACCGCTAACAGCTGAGACAAATTAAATGCATACGCAAAAATTTGCCGGTTGATGCCGCCCGTCAATTAATAAATGCGTTTGTATGTGTCTAGAGTCGATTATTGTAATGGTATCTATGCAGGTCTACCAATGAACAAAATGACTCGCCCACAATCTATATTGAATGCCGCAGCGAGACTTATTTTCGGAATCTCTAAGTTCAGTCATATCACTCCACTACTTCGGGAACTACACTGGCTACGTTTTCCACAGAGGGTCGAATACAAACTCTGTTGGCTTATGTATAAGTCACTGCACAACTCTGCTCCGGGGTATCTAAGGGAACTATGCATTCCAGATGAACTAGCTGACAGGCGTCTCACGCTTAGATCAGCTACGTCTACGGCGAGAGGAAAAGTTATTATACCTCTACGCAAACAGCGCACTAAATTTAGTGAACGCGCATTTGCGGTCGCAGGCCCTGTGGCATGGAATCCTCTCCCAGCAGAGGTGCGAGGCTGTGAAAGTGAAGTGATGTTTCGGAAAAAACTTAAAACCCACTTGTTCTCTAAATCATCTGAATAAATCCGTAGCATGTGACAAAAAAACAAATTGTTTTAATTAAATTATAAATTTAAAAGCTTCAATCAAATTTATTTAACAATAGAATCACTATGTAAAGCGCCCTTGAGGTATTTTATTACGAAAATGGCGCTATATAAGTTATCCATAATAATAATAATAATAATAACATCGTGTTTTTTGCTTAGCAAATAACATGAAAAGATCCTGTCTAAAAAATCTGCTAACAACAAAAAAAATTGTATTTTGGTAATAATTCGCTTCCGCTTAAAGAGAAGCCTTATTGCATAGAACAAAAGCGTTCCAAATAATAGGTTTGGTTTTTAGTTTAATAACAAACGTGTAACGGGTGGATTCGGTTTGGGCTTGCAATACTCGACCTGAGTTCGTACCCTCATTGTATTGCTGTAAACTGTAGCTAACTTTTTTGGTTAATCATATAGCGGTTTTTGTCCGTATGGGCGACTCTATTAGCCGGCGGCGTATTAAAAAATAAATCAAATAAATGAATAAATATTATTCGAAGATTTTATTACTTGTAATTTTTAAATTTTTGACTATTTTAGTGCATTTGCACTGAAGTATTATATATTAAAGAACTATTTTAAATTTTGATTAAGTAAGGAACGCGGACTAACTTTCGGAGTCATTTATTGGTTGAATTCGATCATATGACGTTGAGATGAAAAGTCTGTAGAACAAACATACATTTGAATCGGGTTGTGGCCCCGTGGCTAGTGTTGCTGACTCACGGATCAGAGGTCTGAGGTTCGAGCCCCACTCTACCCTAACTTGATTTCCATTTTCTGAGTGAGTTATTTACAACTCGTTGAAAATGGCCAAAAAATCGAAATATCTGGGAAAATAATAGGAACGCAAATATTTTCTTTTTTTTTAAATAATAAAAAAAACGAGGTAAGAAGAGACAGTACAGATGTTAAGTATACCATTTTGGTATGTACCGATGAAGATAGCCTTTAAAACCGTGACCCAGACGTGATACTACGCAGAAATATTATGCCACCGAAAAACAGAACATTTTTCTAAATAAGTTAGTTTTTCTTAATGTTTTATTAGGAACATTAGTAAAATTAACCCAATAAATTTTGACTACACACTTAGTGACAAACCATTTTTTATATTTTATATATATATATTTGGACCCCTGTATTTACAAGGCCAAGGTACTCGAAAAAAATCGTTCATGTTTGTCTTGGAAATGGAATGTTTGATCACTGATTTTGGTTTATTACCTTTATGAGACCATTCCCCATTGTTGCGAGATTTAAAAACAATGGCGCGTGATAACTACTTTTAACTACAGTGTGGATATCTGTTAAGGATATTACTTTCCTGCATTCTGCTTCAAGATTATGACGTTGTTAACTGAAAAATGGGCACTGAAATAATAGATGTTCGATACTCTGTGAAGAAATATCATCGCACGGACAATAGTCATCATTCCTTAATTTAAACCTATATAGGTAACTTCTCATAGCTCCGTGTCCGGTAAAAATTTGGGTCGTTTCGAAAATATTTTGGTGATGACGACGGAAGTTTGCTGCATCAGCCAACGTTGGGAAAAACATTTAAGTGATTTTACCTGTTGAAGAAGCGCGGTAATGATCCTCCCTACGCTGCTGCGTATTTTGTTTTATACAGTGTTTAGCAAAGCTAAGGAGAAATTCTGAGAAGAAAGGTACCGTTCTTTTACAAGTTGAGGCTCTTGCTCGTTCATCCGCTCGTTCATCCGCTCTCTCATTTCCTACGATACCAGCATGTTCTCTTGTCCAGCATATTTAAATAATCATCCCTCCGATTTTTTTATGCTTAATTTTACTCTGAATATCTACTATTAATGGATTTACCAACCGAGTATCAGTTAAAGCTTGAACGCCCGAACGACAATAAAGTAGGGTTAATTATTAAGGATCTCGGGGTTTATCTTGACACAAAATCAAATTTTAAACATCATATAGATTACATAACTCGTAAGTCATTTAAACTACTGGGGTTCCTTGAGAGAGTAACCAATCCCTTTAAAAAACCGGAAACTGTTATATGTCTATATATGAGTTTGATTCGCAGAGTATGCCTCATGCATATGGAGTCCGCAATATCAAAAGCATATAAACTCAATAGAATCTGTTCAAGAAAAGTTCTTAAAGTACCTTTTGTATAAGTTCCAAATTTCTAACCCACGTTCAAATCAAATTACGAGCAACTTCTAACCCTTTTTCCATTTTGATTCTCTGATAAAACGCCGCGTTTTTTCCAATATAAAATTTAGATATAAAATATTAAACTATAAAGTAAACACTAACCTCCTAATTAAAAACAAATAAACGCAAGATTGATAACACTCAGACATCGGGAAATATTTAAACTGCATTTGTTTTCAAGTAATGCTGCATACCACACACCTAAGGCCCGCATGTGTCGGGAATAAAATATATACTGCCAAAACAATAAAATTAACATTTTTCATGATACTCTCTCAGCTTTTGTGAATAATCTCTTGGGAATAAATCTTATTTAATAAGTACACACGTACAGCTTATTTTTTATTGCATTGTATCCTGTATTCAAAAAAAATATATGAAAAAATATATATTGAATCTTAATATGTAAATCGATGTTGTGTAATTCTCTAATTGAAGATATATATACATGTCAAATTGTGTCGACGAATACTAACAAATTGTTTGTTTTCTAGTATGTGTCTTTGTTGAATTATCTAATAAATTAAAATAAAAAGAAAAAATAATCCAGGACAAAAAGTTTAAGCAAAAATAATACGCCAGAGTAAATATGCGATTTCTAAAAAATTTCTACCTATCTGTCAATAAAAAAAAGGTAAATAAAAAGACCCTATTAATTTCAAAAACCCTAAATCAATACGCGTGGGGGTTGATGTTGCTCCCAAGTTGACTCCTGACACGGAGCATAAAATTTATCAACCGAAAAATCTACGCAAGTAATTGACAAATTTAGCATATTATATTTTTATGCACAGAAGTCTAGAGTGGGGGTGGAAAGGTGGTGGGGGTAAAGATAACGGTTGGCATAGGCAGATTTTTCCCTTAATTTCGTTGCAGCCGGCGCGGTGTATGAGTATGGAAGATGTTAATCATTTCATAGCTAGGAGTAGCGCATTATGGGCCGTGACAGGGGATGACGGATCGGCCAGGGAGGGGGAAAATAAGGGGATGAGGAGGGATGGTGGGGGAATTATCCCGATTTTAGTGGATTCTGTAATATCCGTTGATGGAAAACGCCTCTTTCTATACACGCCTCTTAAGATAAAAATTCTCTCTTGAAATCAATGACGTATAATTAGATAGATGCGTTACTAGCGCGGAGAGAACGACTTTTCAATTCGTTGGTAATTGCCTTCCGTGACGTGACGTCGCGCTACGCATAAATACTAAGTGTCTTTAGAAAATAACGGGAATTTTTAAATTACGCTGGTTTGTACACATGCCCCTTAAGTATGCTAATTTTTTCAGCTGTGTTCATTTTTTACTTTGTCTGTGGCTGCCGCTAAGGCTAGACGTGTTTTTATGAGCTCGGGGATTTTCGTTTGTAAAAAAAATAGACCAAAGAATTTGTATCAAAGTGTGTGAAATGTTAACAAAGGCCTACGGTGAGTCTGCTATGAGTAAAACAAGAGTTTACGCGTGGTAAATGCGTCTTCAAGATGGCCGTGAAGACGTTGAAGATGACGAACTGCCCGGACGCCCCAACACATCAACAACCGATGAAAACGTAATTTGTGGGTTGGCTTCCCGGAAATCGGAAATCCATCACAGCATTCTATCATTGGTGGATTTAGAAGAACTTAAGACATCATCTATTTAGTTTTTTAAATTTTTTCATACATTTTAAAGAAACGTCGAGGCAAAAAAAAAAAATTATTTCAAATTTCCAGTGGTATTGAACTTCCTTATTAAGCGATTTTTACTTAGGTGTGTACGTGTATTTATTTATTCGTAATTGGGAACCTACATAGAACACACAGAAAGAAGCAAATGTGCTTTAGATTGATTTGCATTTAAATAATGCACATTTTACGTGTTTGAAATAAATATGCAAATATGTAATAATTTTGTTCTGTGGAAACGAAGTAATTTCGCGATAATTCGCGGGAACGAAATGTAAAAAGATGGCGCTTCGTTAGCGCGATTTTCACGCCAGAGCACACAATGAGAGGTGGGCAATTAAAACATGACATGTGCATAGAGTAATAAAGGGATTAATACTAAATAACTTTAAGTTCGTGCACGTAGACTTCTGTTTCCGGACTTGGTAGCCATTCCGATCATGCCGTGGTGGATTTCACAAACTTGTCACCTGTCACTTAGGTCAAAAATTTAAGGAAACCAACTGTTACATTACAGCGCTGAACAATAGTTAGTGAAGCTTCTATAATCTACGTAACATTTAGACGTTTTGAAAAAAATCGAGTAAAGCCTCAGAGTAATAATTCGATGTCGCTTAAAGATAAGCCCTTTAGCTCTATCGCATAGAAGAAAATCGTTACAAATTTTTAGTTTAACAACAAACGTATAACGGAACGTTTTGGTTTGAGCTTGTAATTCTTGACCTGAGTACATACGTTCCGTTCTATTGCTGTAAACTGTAGGTAACTTCGTGCCTGATAATCATTCAATAGTTTTTTTATCCACGTGGGCGAGTCTATTAGCCGGTGGCGTATTATAACTTAAAGAATAAAACGTTGTATTTTGTTAAACAGTTATTATTAGATGTTTCGTAATGTTTTGGTCTATGGCATAATGGGTTTAGATGCACAAAAAAGTTTAAGTAAAATAATGTTTAATAATTGATGACAAAATGAGTTGCATGAAAAATGAAAACGAAAACATCTCAATTTGCCCATTTTGAGGAAAACCCAAAAAACCTTATGTTTATTTTTTGGGTGATACCGTGTGTGTTGGATTTTTCCGACGTTTCAACTACCATTGCAGGAGCCATTTTCAGGGTAAATTGAGTGTTTGGTAGAAAAAAGTGTGTGTTTAAGTACTAGTAATTTGTACCGTATTGCAGTCGGCAGTAGGCACATTTCTATTAATGTTTGTAGTATCTAGTGCTGGTAGTAGTAAGTTATTAATTCAATAAAATTCCTTGTTATCATAAAATGGATTTTTTAATCATATTTCGAGTTACAGTTGACGAACGATCATTTAATATTTTTTATTTAATGTAATATTTTGATAAATAAACCTGAATACGTTTTGGCATGGAATCAATTATACTTTGGCAATTTTTTTTAATTCTGTTATCTCGAAACCACATCTGAATAACAGTTTCTATCATTTTATCTTGGTGATGCAGTCAATTTTAGTATCCTAGATTTACAAATCTCAAATACTTAAGCATAAACTTCGATACGTGACAAGGAACTGAGTCCAGTTGAAATACAGCCCTACCATTAGGACAACATTTACTCAGTTTTGTACTCAAGTGCTGCTCCAATAGACCATTATACTTTAGGTTATTTATAATTTCTTCTGTTGGTATCAAAGATCCAGTCCCTATATACTAATTCACCGTATGGTCAATATGAGCCACAGTCAGTTTTTTATCCCCACTTTTTCTAAAAAATATTGTGCGATATCCTCGCACGAGAAAATGGGTCTCACCTAAAAAAAACCTCCAGTCTTCTACAGTCTATTTGGTATATTTTCTAGCCCAAATGAGCCTCTGCTTCATCATACGTGCCGTCAGGAGTAGTTTTTTTCTGTGTTTTAATTGCTTTTCTTTCAGATTCAATGAGTCTTCTTCGTACGGTTGAGTCATGTATCATCACCCCAGTGGCTGCCATATCTCGTTAAAGTTTGTAACTTATTTTTCCGGGGTTCAACTTACTTTCTGATTGAAGATATTTTATCTCGGACACTAATTTTTCGGTTCCTTCTACATTTCCCAATTATCTTTGCTTCAACTGGCCCTGTTTCTCTTTTTTGCTGAATAATCTTGCTGACTGCTCTCTGACTCACGAAACTTTCAATCGTAATCTCTTTCAGAGTTCGATGTATGTTCACTTAAGGTTGTAATCTTTACCATTTCCCTTGGCGTGATATCCATGATTTAAACTAACTCAAAAACACTGTTTAATATGCGAGCAATTTATAAAATTAGCCTTTTATTAAGAAAATGTTTAAAAAACAACAGATAGTACAAACACCAATATGAGCTCCTAAAAGATTATTGAAATGTAAATCATAATTTTTGGCGCTAAAAACTGACAAATTGACATTTGAGTGTTGCTATAAAACTAAAAAATAATAAAAAATACTCGTAATCCATTAATTCGCACAATACTGTACCAATTAAATCCGTTACGTGTGAAATCATTAATCAATGTTTAACTACTAGTTTTTTTGTTTGTAATTCTGAATGAACAAATTAATTTCTGCATACAACACATTAATAGATGCGCATATTATTACTATGCAAAGTAAATTAATTAACAATCATTCCATGCATAAAATTATTATTTCGAATGCACAATTATGTACCTAGTACCTACCTACGAACTCTTTCATTCTCATTCGTAAAATACAAAATAGCTTTTTTTCGAAAGAAAAAAAGACACACACGCTTTGTGCAATGATTGTGAACAATATCATTAGGTTAGTGGTCCATTTCACACGTATCGTCAAAATCCACACGGCACGGTAAAATTAGAGTAGATTGACATTTATTATTTACTTTTGCATTTATTTAAAATTTATTCAGCGGCTACATGCAGGTAAAAATTCTGCAAAATGAAATCGAGCAGAAATTAGTCAGCCTCACCATTGAATAAATAAAAACAGTATTAAATAAAAATAAAACAATAAACATCAATCCCCGCTATATTATTTTATCGTGCCGTATGAATTTTAGCGATGGTGTGGAATGGACCAATCACGTATTGCAAGAAGGCTCTAAAGAGGTTAACCCTTTCATCCTGAATAAATTCCTTTGGGTATACAAAATATTTTGTGCTGCGTACATCATACTACAGGAGTTATTTAAGCGTTTTGGTATTTTATAAATGTATGCTTTATAAATTATTTATTCATTTTTAGTGAACACTGGGTCTCAAACAAACAACAAATACACAAAATTTACGAAATTTGTGTAATCGTCTTTCAATATGATTTGCTTAGTCAATCAAGTAAGCTTGCACTGAATATTATTTCGAACGACAGCAGGAACTGGCTCCGAAGCAAACCAGCCAAAAACCAGCGATAAAACAAAAAAAAATTAACAATGTTTTGGTTTAGTTCAAATGTTTGTAGACAGTGACTGGATTTCATCCCCTATGAATTTGCCTAGACTGCCATATTCCTTATTCCAAAATGTTCTCCATTGCTATTTAAATATTTTGAAGAAAAAAATTTTGCTTCTCGCCGACTCCCAACATTAGCAGAAAAAAGTTTAGACGTGCCTACTTAAAGATACGAATAATTAAAAAATAAGCTCACCCTTTAAAAATTTAAGTTGATAAGTAAGTCAATACATTTAAATTTGTTTAAATTAAACGGGATGAAAGTGTTACTTAGATTCATATTTAGATCAAATAACAGTAAATACTTTATAATATTTGCTATTTTCATGTATTGTCTCTATTTACAAACTCCGGTGAACATTAATTCAGCCAAAATTTTCACGGAGATTGAACATGTTTGGATGGGAAAAAAATTGACGTCTCTTTTTAGATCAAAAGATTTTGTCCATCATTGATTTTAATTGCAGACAAAACCGTGCCAAAAAATCAATAACAATTTAACTATTTTAGTATTATTAGCAACATTAAATATGCCATTGAAATGTGGTGCTGTAAGCGTGTGCTAAGAATGGACCGCGAGACGCATCGGTGCCTCCATTCTTAGACAGCTGAAGCTGACGGACAGACTCTTTACCTTATGCCTTAGGCAAGTGCCTATTCCAATATTTTGGTCACTCTCGTAGGAGAGAGGAAGATTACCCGGAGAAATTCGTATTCTGCATCGTAGAGGGAACAACAGGACGAGAGAGGTCTTTCATGCGCTGGACCGCGATTATGATGGGAAGCTAAGGACGTCGTACCTTCACCACGGACGTATAATTTAAAATAAATTAATCAAATCTCTCAGGCGATTACGAAGATACACTACCGACCCCCCCTTCAAACTTTCTTAAAAGCCTTTTAAAAACATAAAAGAGAAATAGGCAAATTTTGAAGACGAATCAAATCCAGACAAAACTGTCGGTTTTGAAAACGACGCCTAGATGCAGAGAGAATGTATCTAGATTTTGCCCTATTTACATATAAAAGCATTTAGGTTTCAAAATATTGCCACTACAAAAAAAATGAAATTAAATTTTTTCTATCTATTTTACTATCTTCCCGAGTTCTATAGAAAATGATGACATTTTTTTCCTCGGTCATCGCATTATTTCAAGTTAAATGTGTGTGTGTGTGTATGTATGTCATCGATTATGGACTATGAACCCTACATATTAATGCAGTGTTCTATGCACCATTGAGTCCGGTGGAGGGGATGATGATGTTTAGATATGGTATTAAAAAGGGAATGAAGAAATAAATGTAAATTTTCATATTCTCTCTAGAGCTTGATGGTTAAATCCGACCCCATATTTATTTTATTTTATTTTATTTAAAAAATAAAATAAAATAAATAAAGGGTCAGATTTCAATAAAGTGAAGGATTTAACTGTAAAAATTTAGACGTGATCAAAAATTTCAATAAAATTCCAGCGTTGCAGGCCCAAAAATGAACGCTTACTGAGAAAAAAATAAAAGCGAGCAATAACATTTGTACTAATAATACTGTCTAAAATATTTCCTTCCCCTTCCCGTCCTTTCAGATCTCTGTCTGTCCAGCAGGATTGATCACCTATTCCAGGGAGAGAGCCTTTGTGGACTTTTTTGTTCCAAACTCATCCCTTAACACATCCCCTACAATACTCACCCCCTACTACACACCCCCTCCGCTGTATCTCGTAAACACGTACTAAAATAAATTTCGGTTTTGGAATGTATTTTTTGTTAGTTCTAAGGATTTGTAGGTGTATTTTGTGTTTATCCTTATGTGCAAAATAGAACCAGAAACCCTAACAAATGATTTAGAAACACTGGCTGTTCTTAGGTAAAAATCCTGTCTATATAATTCCGCCTAACAGTGTAGTGGCTGGGGCATTCGTCTACTAAGCTTAAGATACTGGGCTCGAATCCGGGCAGTAAGGAATGAAATATTGTTTTTTAAAGTGGTTTCACACTGCAATATATCATTAATTTGGACTGGCAAACTGTAGTGATTGACGGATCACCTTACCTTCCATGCAACAAAAATGATAGAAATAGGTGCAATAAATTGGAGCTTAATGTAATGCCCTTAACACCAAATGATGCAAATGGGGAAAACGTGGTGATAATTTGTGGTACAGTGTGTTTAAAGCTTAAATTTTATTCTTTTTAAAGTGGTCTGTAACCTGTAACAACAAATAATAATAAAAAAATTTAGAACAATGTCAGAGGATTAATTGTATTTTATCTCATTATTACACAAAAATTTCAGTCTCGTGGTTTAGTGGTCAGTGCATCTTCCTACCATGCAGATATCTCGGGTTCGATTCCCGGTATGGTTGACATGAAATATTTATTTGAAAAGGTGTTTTTACACTAAAATATTTTATAGTCTCTGGAGTGATACCTCTAGCTTAAGATGAATTATCTTACCTTTACATAACAAAACCCATCAAGATACACTGCAATTGGTGTATCAATGTAGTTCCCTATGCGGTATATAATATATATATAATGAGTGCGGAAAGGAAGCGATGACGCAAAAATTTATTCGACTATTATTTGTTTTTTTCTTTCTTTCCTTTCTAGTTAATTATTTTCATTCATTTTTATTTTGTATCTTAGTTTTTATTTAATAAAAAAATATAAAAAATCTCTACATTGTTATTTAAAATTAAATCTGTTTTTGTTTCAAGTGGTAGAATTAGCTTTGCACTTTTTAGCCATTTTACCGGAATAAAAAAAAAATACTTCCGCCCATCTACATAATTAATTATTATTATATTCAATGCAGGCCATGTCATTGTTTACAATGATAACGCGTATTCAAAGAGTCCAATATTCCTCAGATTTCTTTCAGTTTTAGCATTGGTTGGCGTTTTCCGCAGTTTTTTACTACTTCAGGATTTGAGATCCTTAAAATCAGGGATATTAATAAAAATGATGAGTAGCTTTTTTTAAAGTACTTAACTGCCAACTTACTTGTAACTTTTCTATTTTCAAACGATTAATTGAACATTTGAGTAAGTAAACTAGAGCCAGGGCCCAGTGGCGAACTGTAACTTTTTTAATAGGTGACCTTTTTTTCCTTCATAATTTGTACCTGCACATACATATACATAAAAATAATAAGAAATATACACGACTTCTTTTTCTATGATTTTATGTGAAAACAACTTCATCTGTTTGCTTTACTTGCTGACAACAGAAGACCGAATACCCACTTATTTTTTCTTAAAATAATTATTATGGTAACCCAGGGGCAAACGGCCGTCTTAAGATTTTTTGTTATGCAAACGGAAATTTATTGTTGAAAATATATATATAATTTGTACTAAAAATTAAATAAGCTATTACAGCATCATATAAAATGTTCATTTCACACATAAACTTAATGACTACTACAAAATATTTCAGAGATAAAAAAGACGCAAATGTTTGCTTGCCCCTTGACACGGGGCAAACGGACGTGACATTTTAGTCATCGTTTTCACATTGAATGAATCTGGAATTTGGGTCTTCTCCATTAGCATCACACTCTTGATGATACCAATTTCAACATTCAGTGCACTGCATCCATTCCTCTTCATCAAAGTAGCACTTCCTACAGGATGCGCAAAATTCAGATTGAGATTGTATACTGCGACAGTTTTTATTTTTCATTTTTTTACTTTCCTTATCTTTGCGGGCTCTTTTTTTATTTTCGACTTTCAAAATGAAATTTTTTGATGTTTAAATTCGTGATTAAGTCTTATTGCACCCTCATCATCATTATTGAATGGGTGCCTGATTTCGTTCACCAAAACAAAACGATAAAGAAGCTGGCGCAAATCCCGAAAGTTGAAGCCATTACCGATTTTATCCAGATTAATTAAGTTTTTCCCATTTCGATCTCACTATCTACATTTCAGGTAGTGTGGTCTTTTAATTTTGGCACCACATATGTGGTCGCTACTGTCTTAAGAGGCATTTTGTGAAGGCTTAGAGCCTTTATGGCTGCTTGCATCGCCTCATCATCCCAAAAGCAGCGACAAGACGTCTATGGTCTATTACGGACCATATCTTAACCAAAAACAAAAATAAATTATTTAAAACATTCTTGCAAAGGATGGGGTCCGATGCCCCGTTTTGCGACTGTCTGTTTGCTTCTTGAGACAATGTTTTATAATTTGTAATATATTTTTAAAATGGCGCTATTAATCACGTTTTTGGTGCCTGTTTGAACGTTGAAACGTTCCTAAGAGCCGCAAAGACAATAACCTCTAATCAACATAATTTAAACAATTTTCTAACACGTCATAATGCATAAATTTTCAAAATTATTGTTAAATCCAATTAATACTACCGACTTCAGCACACGTAGCTCAATAAACACGCAATTACACACCTAATAAAGCAGATAAACGCTGATAAAGCTTTCAACTCATCAAAAAAGTTGTTTGACAGTGCAACGATGACACAACAATGGCGGATTGACAGCCGTATTTCACTCTGCTGACCCAAACGTTAAGATGGGGTCCGTATGCCTCGGTGTCCGTATGTCCTTGGGTTACCCTACCCTACCAATAATCTACCAATTAAACTTAAACAACAATCAATATTTTCGCGAAATATGTAGGTATATTCTCTATTATTTTAATACAGTTCATACATGCAAAAGTAAACAAAAAAAATATATTTAAAAATAAGGATAATAAAATAATTAAATTCATAATTTTTTTGTACGTAGCACTGATTGAAAACACCGTATTTTTTTGTAATTTACGTTTTATACCGAAGACATTTACAAATTAAAAATATAATAAACACATTATGTAAGAAGTCACTCCCCATTATGTACACATTTTTCTTCTTTTACGTAATGGGAAACGTTAATATTATACATTTATTGCAACAGAGAAGGAAATATTTTTGAGAAGGGGATATAGAAGTCTAGACATTTACAGAGCTTATGACCTGTCATTGGCTGGTATATTAAATTTAGTCACTGGCTCAGTACCAGGCATAAAAGAAACGTTCACAATTATCATAATATTTTCAATAATCCCACTTCGCCTGTTTATCTGAGAGAGCTTTTCCAACCTCTATCACAGCATGGGTTATCTTTTCGTTATAGTAATGACAGAACCATTTCAATACCCGTTTACCGCTCTTATTTTCCCCGTTTTGATTGTGGAATGATCTACCCACTAATGTCAGAGACACTCCTTTATTTACATTCAAATCACGTATGAAATGTCACTTCCTGAATAATTTAATTTTTCATTTCTTCTCCTTCTTTCTATCCCTCTTTACCCCCTCCTCAAATCTTAGAATAGTGTAGATATTTGGTTTTTTTTTTAATATGTAAAATGCTCACTAATGTTTTGTTTTAAAATGGAAATATTATAATATACCAACAATATGTGCATATACCACTGATTTTCTTGCCCGCCATTATGCATATGTATGTAAACTGTTTATGTTTATAAAGTGTTTAAATAAATAAATAAACCAGAGAAATTTTGAATGAATAAATACAATTACAATTTATGTATAGGGTTTATAGCTCAGAACAGCAATTCTCTGGTATATAGTAAATACGTTTGGTGAAATTTAATTCATGTTTAAGTATGTACTTCTTAAAAGTACCTTTAGCAAATATAAAAAATATATATTTTGTAATTTTACTACTCGTTTGTGATACGAGTACAAAACATTGATTATTTTCAGGCGCGAAATGCGAAAAAGGTTATTATGGAAAACATGATACTCATATTAAAAACTGTCAACAAGGAGTTTTTGAAATTATTAAAAATATAGGCGGATCCTGGTATATTATATGGCGGGGGTGGATGCAAGGGATGTGTTCTGGTAAACATCCCTTATCCATTACTGGAATTGGCTTTCAACCGACTACCTAGTGCCACCCTACGACTTGAGATATCCATATAAAAATATTATAACCACCGTCTCTTGTGAAAAGATGGCAGAGTAATAACATTTTTTTATCATTTTAATTCGGGTATGTGTGTAAAAAATATATTCAAAACTTAACGGAGATCTATTCAGTTTTTAACGTAATTATGTTTTTTTTAATAAAGACTTTCTTCATATTATCTCGAAAATTATTCATAAGAATCGTATTTGGGGCCCTTTCAACATATCCGTCAGATTAACTGCTCCAATTTATGTAGGAAAGACGATTTTAACATACATACGAGTGTAAAAAGCATTGACAAACTTCTGATCTAGCAATAAAAATATTTTGGCAAAATATTGATGCAAGATTTTCACAGAATTTAAACAAGGAAATACTTAAAACCTACACAACCTTTGATCAGAGGCGTAGTGTTTTATTGCATCAAAGGTTTTATATTTTAAAAGAACGTTTTAAACTCTCAAAGGCAAAATTTACGTAAAATGAACGTAATACGATCAGGAAAGAATTTTCTTTTAGAGTAAAAAGTTCTAAAATTCCTGATGATTTTTCAGCTATTTTTATTGATGTTTCAGTTCATTGCACGATCAAGATTTCCTTTCCGCGCTTAATGATATATTGGGTACTGCATTCGTATACCAACCGCAGCATTTATTGATAATTTTTGTTAGTCTTTCGCTTCAGAAGCCAGGGATTATATAAAACTTTAGTGCAAAACACCCTTTGAATTTTTTTTCACAATATACAAAAGAGGTAAAACAGAGTATTCAAAAAATAAAGTATAATTAAATGGCAATTAAATACATATTAACAGTAAAAATAGTAAACCGAAATCCCACAAAGGCGTGGCCTGTTCGTGGGTATATAAGAAATGTTTATGAATTTTTTGCACCTATAATAAATAGACAGGTATTATATTTTTGTTTAATATGAGAAAAATTAATGATTTTTTTATTGTATAGTTGTTAAAAGGACTTATTAAAGAAAAACATAAAAATATTACTTTTTATTAAAGGGCAACAAAATATATAATAGAAAAAAAGAGTTAATATCTTTAGTTTGAATTCAGGATAGCGCGTGTTTTTTAAAAGAAGGAAAATTGTGAAAGTTGTGAATCAATGCAATATTGTCAGTAAAAAAATAATTAATAATTAAGGGCCTATAAAATATGCATGTCTCTGTGCTTGCTTCGTTTTACAATGTGGTATTTTTTGCACACGATTCCTTCTTTGACTTGATCTATTTTAATTACTTGCGAATACATTTTGGTTCTTAAATATATATTTGAAATATTGAAAGCAATATATTTGTCTTACTTCCAAAAGTTAAGTTTCTTGTAACAATTGAAAAGAGAGAAAAGTGCATAAATATATATATAACATTTATGTATGTATGATATATAATATATACTTTGGTAAATAAAAAAATATATATACCTGAAATTATAATACAAAATTAAACGTGTCGTCATTTTCATAAAAAATAAAATTATTTAAAAACAAAACAATACAACGAATTTAAACTTTATTTCTTGTCGACAATGTCAGGAATGGAACTCGAGACCACTAGCATGGTAAGAAAACGCGCCATATTATATTGTAATATGTTAGTCTTAATATTTCGCTAGGGGATAGTCTTAATATTCTGTTCTTGTCTACAAACTTTTGGGAACAAGTTACGGTAGAACTAGTACTAAACCTTAGACCTCTGATCCATAATCCGAGATGACAACTATGAAACTACAAGCTAACTCTTATTAAAATTCACATTACAATAACATCTGCCACAAATTCAATAAATATTCCAGCTGCATAGAATGTTTTGAGAATGTATTAATTAATTAGGCTCCCTTAAATCTGTCGACCGTTCAGTGTCCAGCGGTGGGTGTAGAGGTTATGGGTACAGGGTGAGAGGAGGGAGGGAGGTGAGCGCAACCCTGAGCTATAAAAATACCTAGTAATGGTTTCTATTTTCTATTTTACCGCTTTATGGGGTCGATGTCACCCGACGTACAGACGTATCATGCAACGGAGCCCTAATCCGAGAAGCTTGAACAGGGTTGCCAAAAATATTTTAATAATATTTTGGTATTGAAGCTTAACATCATCGTCACCATTATAATACACATTCAGGCCTGGTGGTGCATAGAATACTAGTTTCCACCCAATTCATAAAATTTGCACCCAATTCACAAAATGAAAATTTCCACCCAATTCACAAATTGCGAGATTCTACCGAATTCACAGATGCGAATTTCTCGCGACCGGTCGATGTTTCGGTTTCAGTTACGGCCAAAAATCGGCTGAAAATTCGGCTCAGCCAAAATCTGCGGTCGGGATTTGTCGGTTCACGTTCGGCCGTATACGTTGTATGCATAACATAACAACGAACCAAAGAGCTTTAAAAATAAACAAACTTACTTATTATAGTTATGCTTTTTATTTATAATAGAGAATTTTATTTAACACTTATTTAAATGAACTCGTAAGATTTAACAATAAAATCACCAAATTTTGCGCGTTTTGAAGTGTTTTTTTACATATTCCGGTTTCGGCCGAAACTTTAATAGAAGCCGAAATTCGGTTTTGGATTCTGCTGAAAATTTTGTTTTGGTCGGACACTGCAAATTTCCACCCGATCAAAGAATACAATTTCCATCCAATTGACAAATTTCATGATTCAACCGCATTCATTGTTGCATGTTTTCACTCAGTTCACATATTGCAAGTTTCCACTTAATTCATTAATTGCAAGTTTTCCCACGGTTCACAAAATGCAGGTTTCCACATAATTCTTAGAATGCAAGTTTTTACTATATTCCACCCATTGAAGCGTATTTGTGACCCCCCCAATGTAATAAATTTAACATCGTCATACTATCTACACCAAGTGGTGCATAGAGTATTGATTTTATTTATTTATTTATTCATATAAAGAAACATATTACGAAAAAAAAGTATCTCTAACTCTATGAGGCCCAGAACCCTATGTTGAGTTGGGATATTACATAATAGATAGTGGAAGCATGCATATTATTAAATAATACGACAAATAAAAATGATTACACAAACATACATTTCAATAAACATCTGGACAACACACTCAACTATTTTAAAATGTAAAATTTAAAATGTTTTAAAATTTAAAAAAATTCATTCAAATGTAAAATGTATTGCAGAGTTAACCACCTTTACAAACATCTACCAAGGCAAACATTGGCCAAGGCGGGAGTCAAACCTGAGACCTCGAGCATGGTAGGCTAACATTTATATCCGTATGCAGAGACAAAACTTAAGGCGAGGAAAGTATATTCTATTGTCTTCACCTTCGGGTTATTCTCCGCATTTGAGATTAGAATGTACTCTCCTCACCTTAAGTTTTGTCTCTGCATACGGGTATTAATCACTAACTCACAAGGCGTACTTATCTTAACCTGATTTTCTTTTAATGGATTTTAACCTAAGAATAGCCATACTTATGATTCTGGTTTTATTTTACACTTAACAATCAGAATGGTATTCTTCATCTGCCTTAATATTATTAATTTTAATTAATTTATTGTTTTCTGTTAATTGGTCTAGTTCCTGTTATAGGTCCTGTCGGATATACAGATCTGGTGGCTTCTAAAAAGAATTTCAAGGCTTTTAAAAAGTTTTGTAATCATTTCGGCGAATTGATCATGTCCAATCAATTTAATCCCAGTCAGTGAAGAATTCACTTCCCTCTCTTCTCAATCCAATGAAGTACATATTATGTACTTCTGGATTACTTTCTTTCAGCACAAAGATGCTAAGGCTACCAGATTTCAGAGAGCTCCTTCGGGCAGCTTTTCTCGTTTGACAACGAGCAAATTTTCCGTGTATGTGGGCACCGCCAAGGAGACTTATGTCCTCAGATGCGGTGTGCGGTATGTGGTGGGTAAGCTGTTAATTGGTCTAGTAGGCCGTCGATCCTCTGTTTTTTCTTCTTAAGATTTTGAAATCAATGGCAACGCTGGCCGAAAGCCGGTAAGAATCGGTTAAGAAACTGTAACCCCTGTTTATAATAATTGTAATATAATCCACATAAACGTGTTCAACTTCGGCAACCCTGAATGGCCACCGCAAGTCAAAAAGGGCTCTCAAATCATATTTACAGAAATCCCCTCTACAAAAGTAACACCAGTATTATGGCCATATCCGGTCGTGCTCACGCAACCCCTATTCCACTGGGGACCCTAATCAAAGGCACTTTTCACAAAAAGCACCACTTAACATTCTAAAATACATAATTTAAACATCAAATATTCTATTCCTTATTGTATCCACACTTCATGTTGCTTGCTTCCCTTCTCGTTCAAATTGAAAGCGCTAAAATTTACACAAAACCTGAACGACAGTGATTCAAGAAAAAATGCAAGAAAATTAACAATTTGTAAAAGGGTTAATTTCTTCATAGTATTTATCTTCCATTAATGTGGTTGAATTTTCTGATTTTCACGAGCTGTCAATATATATGTTTGTGTATATTTTACGGGGAATCGGACTAAATAATTAAAATGTAATATCTAAAACAAGAAAAATAAACAGTGCTTTTTAAATAATAAACTTTATATACATGTAAATAATCAATTGGTCGGCCTCGTGATGTAGTAGTCAGCGCGTTTGCCTACTATGCAACAGGTCTCGGTTTCGATTCCCGACATGGTTGACATGAAATATTCATTTGTGTTTTACACTAGAAAATTTCATAGTCCCTGGACTGATACCTGAAGCGTAAGATTGGTCATCTTTTCTTTCTTCTTCATGTAACAAAGATGATTAAGATACAGTGCAATTGGTGCACCAATGCAGTGCCCTATGCACCATCAGGTGCGGAAAGGGAATGATGGGAACGGTGGAAAGTTCGTTTATTTATTTTTACCATTTAGTTGTTTGCTTTTTATTGATTTATTTTATGGAAACATACAGTCAACAATGATTAAATTAAATAATTAAGATAACCGACAATATTTTGGGTTTGTCCAAATTTTTTTAGACGAGGACTGGATTCAACTCCCCGGGGAGCTATTTATATTTACATGTTACAAGCGAGATGAAGAACATTTTAGAGAAGGTAATATAGAAGTCCAGGCATCCACAGGGTATGCAGGTGAAATAATTCAATTAGACGAATCTCAACCGCATAAAAAAAAAATTTGGTTTTTAACTTCACAAACATCAAAAGATGATATAATTTAAGGAATATAGATGTTCAAATATGGGCAGAATGGTGGATGTTACACAGTGTGTAAAGTGGCCACTTAAACCAGCCAATGACAGGTCATAAGCCCTGTGGATGCCTGGGCTTCTATATTACCTTCTCTAAAATGTTCTTCATCTCGATTGTAATATGTTAAAATAAAGATAATGTTGAAAGATGGCATCGGCATGTTAAATATATTAATAGATGAAAAAAAAATATTTCATCAATAACGATATAGGAAAGAGTGTTATTACCATTCGATAAATGTAGAACATTAATTCTTTAGGGTCCTAAAGCATTTGAACAATTTTAAGTTATACATTTCACACTTCTACTGCAGCTAACATCACGCCTTTTCCTAGAAGAAGTAGGCAGATAGGATGGAACATCACTCTCGTCTATCCTGAAATCCTTTCCTAGCCTCTTCTCAGCTTAGTGCCCTATGAGGTAAATTTTTTTTGGCCTTACTACTACTAAAACTAAGTTTTACTAACTTTTAGAAAGTTAACTTGGTAAAATTTAATCATATGTTTTTTATTTTAATAATTAAAACACTTTATCGTTTTATTCCACTTTTATTTTAATTATTTTATAATTTTTTTACCAGTGACCGGGTTTCGCCAGACTGTCAGTCTGCCAGTCTGACGATGTCGGTCACGACGAAACCCGGTCACTGGTAAAAAAAATATAAAATATTTATAAATAAAAGTGGAATAAAACTATGAAGTATTTTAATTATTATAATTAAAATACAGTTCCACCAAGAAATGTCGGTAGAAAAACTCAATATATATGTTTTTAAGTCAACGTAGGATATTAAACAAAAAAAGTGCGAAGAACTCACGGCACAATAACCTGGAAAAACAAAACCTGCAATGTTATTTTTAATACTGTATTTATCATTGTGTCCCTATCTGCAACCATTGGTACATAAGGCATTGCATTCCTACACTAAATGCAGCGAACCAGTACTGATCATTTTTTACATAAAGGCAAGTCTTAGGCTTCAGGCGCTAGTCCAGAAACATTGTATATATGTGTTGTTAAATCTGTTCAACGAAAAATCTAAGACTTTTGTCACAAAAATGAAGAAACTAGAAGAAAGATTAATGACTTGTTATAAATAAATTATATAAGATTATAAATGGTAGATTGGAAAGTTCAAGCAGTTGAAGTACTATAAAAATTTGTGTTCCTAATGGATCATACCTTAAGGAACCCAAAAACATTCCACATAGATTCATTTAAGAATAATGTGTCCTTCTTCAATCCAGTGTCAAGAATGTGAAGATCATACAACAGCATTGAAAACGCAAAGATCGACATTTTTGACGCTGGATTGTTTAGGTTTAAGAAGTGTATATAAACTGCGGTTTTATATTGATACATCAATTTGGCTGGTTTTGTTTTGATGCATATTTTGTTTATTGTTTTTAATAGTGTTTTATGAAAAAAACCTTTAATAAGTTTTATATTAATGAATGATTTTTTAAAATTATTTTATTTTTATTGTTTAAATACGTATTTTATTCATGTTTATTTTATTATTAATTTGTAGAAATTTCGGATTTTTTTTTTCAATTTTTACAATAATTTATATTCAATTTAATCATTTATTTTGCTCATTTTATACAAATATGTATTTAATTAGTGTTTACATGTAATTGAGGAAAAATAAATGGTGCCTATTTTTTTTTATTGTTTTAATATTTATGTGTATTATGTATTATTTTTCATTGTTTGTAAACTTAATAAAAAAATAAATTAAATCGAACCCGGGACCCCGAGTAGGGTAGGCAAATAGGCCAACTACTATACTACGAGGCGGATTTATCCCCACTCGATTTCCATTTTAAGGATTTTTGAATAGCCGTTGAATTAAAAACACTCGTCTAAGATTTTGGTTCTATTTCACACATGAACTGTATTTTTATCCACCCAGATACGAATTTTCATATTATACATATACGTTCAAGCAAAATATTTTTTTTTGTGTAATATTGCAGTACTGGCTAAGGCTTAAACGGAATTTTTAATTGTTTATTTCCCTTTTCATATTAATTCATAAAATGTATATAATCAAACAATTCGCTATGTTAGTTAGGTAAAATAATTTGTGATAACCTGTTAGTATAATTTATTGTCATAACTTTCATAATATTAATAGAATTTAATTAACCCAATCGATTTAAAAATAAATAAACATGTAAACTTTTTTTACTTATTTTTGTAAGTTGTGTTATAATTGATGAACAATATCTAAGCATAACAAATTGTGATTATAATACCAATGTCGTATGTATTGTTTATTGTTTGTGAACCATAATTAATAAAATAAATAGAAAAAAATTAAACTAAGAAAAAAAACAAAATCAAATTTTATGTTACGAAATAATATAACGAATATGTTAAATACACTATGAAAATAAAAAAAAGGATTTTCACAAAATCGCAAATTGTCCACATACAAAAAAATGTCACAAAAATGTCTGAATTCCAAAGCTAAAACTCATGACTAGCAAAATATGGCTTTTAAAACCGAATGAAATTCTCAGGAAAATATATAATCGTGGTATATTAGTCTCTGCTTGAGCTTTTACTTTGAGCTTTTACAGTAAAGTGGCACGATCTACCCCCGATAGGGTGGTTTTGGAGTAAGGGGTAGATTGTCCGCCAGATTAGGGGGTGACTTGTAGGAAACACAATTTCTTATTGAATTTTCCAGCCCTTAACTGGCAGAGAATAAAAATGTTTACACAGTCGGCAATTAGCGACCAAATTGGATTTCATGATTTTTATTCAAGGTCTTTTAAAACCCTCGATGATGTATGAACCTTAACGTATCGAATGTTCGGACGTAAGAATATTCCAATGCGGTAGTTATACATATATTTTATCTTGAGCATAATAGAAAAAAGAGCAACCAGTTAGAAATCAGTATTTAAAAATATTCACAACAAAATAAATTGTTTTATTAGTGATAAGCTTTAATGTATTCTGACGTTTTTGAATCAATATCTACGGTCTCAAACTTAGCCTATCATAAAAAAATATTTCTTGGCGAGATTCGATTATTTTTGGCGTCATAAAGTTCATTTAAAAGTTATTATACAAAAAATATGTAGTTTCCTTGAAAATTATATACAGCTAAATAAAATTGGGAAATAATAAAAACGAAAATCTAATATTTATTATGAATGTTCGTAAAATTCAAAGATAACAACTAAACAACAATTATTGACAAAACGCACACACATTAAATACGGATAAAAGGTATATTATAAATACCTACAAAATTTTATAAACAAGAGAACAAAATAATTACCCTGGAACACATATTGTCCCACAAATAATAACCTCTTTCGGTAAAAAGCAATACATCATCACCAAGTACATTAAATTAAATAGTGTTTTTTTACAAAATACTATAAACAGTTTCTATCCACGAAAAAATGTTTATCTTTATGTATTATTAATGTTTATCTTAACATATCTCAACATGTTAGCAAGCAAACACGGAAACGTAAATTTATTTCATTTATCCTTATTCAAATAAAAATCGATACGTTTTAAGTATTTATTTTTCAACTGGAATTATTATTAACTATGACGTGTAGTGTGTATGGCGTTGATTATCTTAATATAAAGAAATGCACAACAATACGAGTACATTGCCAAGTGCCCATGTCAATCAAAAACTTTTTTTTTAAATTCTGTTATTTTTTATGGATGCTTAAGTTATGAATTTGAGTCTTTACGATTTTTATTTTCAAAATACTATATTTTCTACTGTTTCGATATTTTTTGTTCATTTTGTTTATATACATTTTTGTATGTTTTTAAATATAAAAAAAATATTATTTTGTTAAAGACATGAAGTAATTAGTAAATATATTATTTGCATTCTACATTTTTATTTATTATCTCCATTTACTTATTTATTGAAACAGTGGTATGAAATAATATTGATGTACGAAGTAACAACAAATAATCACAATAATTACGGGCTCCACAAAACATTAATAATATAAATAATCATGTTAATTGAATGGGGTTTTTATTTTCTTTATTACTTTACCATAAATAATTTTATTTTTTGTATATTTGTGTTCTTATAATTTACCCAAATATTTCATTTAGAGGGTCATTTTCAACGAGTTGCATATAACTCACTATTACAAAATGGGAATCAAGTTGGGGAAGAGTGAGATTCAAACCACGGACCTTTGAGCCGTGAGTCCAAGACACTAGCCACATAGATATATATATATATATGTATACGTATACTTTATATTTCTCTAATAATTATTATTTGATTCTTAAATTGTTTTTTTTTTTTTTAATGAAGTCATTTTACTTTCTTAATAGCTGTATTTCATATAAAACTGCTTATAATTTCATGTACAAAAAATCTTCATCTTAGAACAAGCTGTCACATTAAATAGAGTCTAACTTATTCAGGACAACACTCCACATTAATGCTAAATTGATCTAATGTTCTATAGATTCCCTGTAAGGAATAAAATATGTACATATTTTTGTACATGCGTATTCAATAAATTCATAAATAAATAAGCATTAAAATGTGTTTTTTTAAAACTTAAAACAGCTAAAGCAATACAGAATCGGTTATTAATATGATTTACAAATATTGATTAGGTATATTATTTTGGCTTAAGACGCGCTATGCGTAAAAAGCAAGAATATAAATATGTTATGTTCATATGCAAAGAAGACCTGCATTAAATAATGTAAATACATCGTCATAGTCGATATTTACTTAGCCATTACAGCGTTATCATATTGCATCACTTCTCCGTGTAATCATTGGAAACTGGATACAGATTAAACATTATTTGAAAAACATTATGGAGTTTACGCATAAATAAAGGTATGCCTGGCTTATATTTATTTAATTTTAGATATTTTATCAAAATGAAACAAAAAATAATCATTTCAACCACTACTGCCACACAGAAAGCTTCAACAGATTATAATATGATTGGGCTATCTTATTTACGGATTTTATGGTCCAATTAGGTACTTTTTTACAAAAATATGATTAAAAGAAAACACAACGAAAAAAGAACTACATTGAAGCAAGATTTGGTGTATATTAGTAATTGTTTGATGCAATAGAAAGACTTGCACCAAAAACGTCCAGATTTTTATTTAAATAATTTTATTGACTTTTTTATTATTTACACGTATTATTGAATCAATGTTTTGTTTGTAGGATTTTGTCTGCTGTTGGTTGGAGCTCCTACCTCAGTTGGACGTTGATAGAAGCGACGGTGTAGGTGCTTTACGGTGTATTTATTACATATCAAATAAATAAACGAAACTTTTTTGTGGAGCGCGAGAGTAATCTACGACGAGGAGTTAAACTGGCTTCACTCAGACAACATGCTGGAAAAGAGTGACTGTGTTGAGCTGACTTAGTTGGGCCAACTGCTTGGGCTGACTTGATTCATCGGTCGTTGCTCTACATTTCAGCTGAAATCAATGGACTATGACCCTCACATATTTCTTAATGTACGTAAAACAAATAAATTTTTCTATAACACTACACAATCGGGACATTGGTGCACGCAAGCCATAGTTCGTGCAGTGCTGATCGAAAAACAGCACATCATTATTTTGCAACCGGTGGATGAGAACATTGAATGTCATTTTTTCCAGTAATTATGGACTGATGGTACCTACATAATTAAGGCATTTAATAACTAACTATGAAGTGGATCAATGTTGTTTCTGCAGACTATACTTCTTCGAATTTTTTTCTTTATATTGACTATGCATTACAAGCAGATATAGCAAAAAAAAATATGAAGAAGTAAAACAAAATAATAGCTCGAAGTTAAAAATTAAATACAAAAATATATATTTCAGAAAATAATAAATACAACAGAAACAATAAAGAAAAAATAATAATGACCACAGTAAATATATAAAAACATCATTTGATACCGAATACCTATCAGTAATGGTTCTTTCTTCTTCCATCTTGTCTTTTTCCTCCACCAAATATTTATTTTTGCTTTCCCTGGTCCCCTCAATTGTCCGATTCGCCCTTTTTATATTAATCCCAAATAAATTTCCGACCTCTCCTTACATAGCTAGGTGCATATTATATTTCTTTCACCCTAGCCATTCCGATCGGATGATTTACTGAAGAAACTTACATACTAGTAGAAATCGAGAAACAAAACAGTCACCGATGTATATTTATGACCACTGCATTTTTTTACAGAAAAATAAAAGCATTTCAAATATTTGTACATTTTTTACACCACAATAGACTAATGGTCTAATTACAGCTCTAAACACGTGGACTTCAAAAATTTACATTAAATTGATGGAAGAATTAAGAAACGAACTTGTAAAAACTGACATAAGGGGTAGGTTTGTCGAGCAGACTGCCAGAAAAATTACAACGAGAGTAAATCATTGCTTGAGAGCATGCAGGCTCACTACTTTAAAAAACCGTCTTTGGCCGAACACTACACCGACAGAAACAGGGCGTTAGCCGATAATCTTATGGAGACCGAAGAGACACTAAACTCGTTTGGTAAAAGAAACGTATTTTTGAGACAACACAAAAGAAAATCTTACATTTCATAGCATACAAACATAACATAAAACAGAATAAAATAATAAGAAAAACAGTCCATCATAAACATGTGCGTGGGTATACATGATTTTATCTGTTTTACGTTACAGCACGTACACAATAAAAAATACGCAGCATAAATACTTTTATAAAAGAAACAAAAAAATAAAACTAAAAGAAAAAATAAAAACTAAATGTTTCCCAAAAACCAGCATCTCTAGAAATTCATGTAATGTATTTATGAAGACTTTACTATTTAGAGACGGTGAACGGTATAAAGTGAGGGATGTTTATTTGATATTTGTTCATTTAGGAGAACTTATATGAACGGCATTTGACTAGTAAAATGTTTTTGCAGAAATATTAATACTATTGGTAATTTCTCTGCTAAGAAAGGTTGTGATACTGTCATGTGAGGTATATTTAGAAGGTTCTATATGCATACTATACCTAGGTAGATAGAAAGGAATGATTTCTTTATGTTAATCTTCTTTAAGTACTGTTCATTGTCTTGTTGTGTTTTTACCGAATCCGGTAAAATACGAAATTTACAAAAAACAAAAACGTTATTTTTAATCTTACTTGAAGTTAAGATGAAGAAGTATTTGGTTATGAGTAAATGGTTCCTTTTTATTATTGTAGTGGAATATCATCAGCATCGCGGGTTTTCAAAACAGGTGAATCATTACGTTGTTCTTGCTTTTGCGAATGGGGTTTTGGCAATCGTTTTTTTGGATAGCTGATTTTCATTAAACTTAATTTACCCTTTTCTGCAAAAGGTAGCTGTTTAACATCAATGATTGTTTGTTTCTCTCATTTAAGCCGCATTTAAGTGAGGCCACCGGAATAAGTCTGGTATTTGGTTAATTTGTGGCGCAATGGAGGTTGTTTGCATTTGGTGGATTTGCATTAAAGGTGGATGGTATTTTATATATTTGTAGTTTAATTGAAGTTGCTAGCATCTTATGATGGCGAAGGTAACGGATCTTAAAAAAAGGATATGACTAATTCTTTCTGAAAGCTACATTTCTTTCTCCTCCTCACTCTACACCCGTTATCAGATCTCCAACAAAATCTGCTTCACCGGTTTACCGGCTTACAGGTCTTAGCAAATAGCAAGAGGCGTTTTTTGGTTGATAATTCAAAATATGTTTTTTTTTTCTGAATTACATATATTTCGGCACTCCGTAAGTTTTTGCTACTATCGAGTAACCCACAGTTCCACTAACAATACTCATACTTGCTCTTTTCAATTATTTTGTGTCTCAGACTTGTCTCATACCTTTTGTTTTTTAATAACGTATGTAATTGAAACCTTCGTGAATAAAAATTAAGAAGTGTTTACCTAAAACTTTCAGGGAAAAATGGTACATCTACAAGCCGATTTTACCCCTCACAGTTGTCCCAAAAGAACATGTTCACACAAATAAATAAAAATAAAAAACATCAAATAAAATTTTGGTACGTAAGGTAGGAAAATACACATAGCTAAAATAGTAAGAGATAAGACGTCACTTACCTGCAAAGTAACAAAAGTTTAATTTTCGCAATTTCAATATATTTAAAATATTATCAGGACTTTAAAATTTAGAAAATGTTGTGAGTCTCCTGTACGCAGACATGCAATAACAGTTCTTTGCTGACTGACTGTTGGTATTGCGACCTGCCACGAGACGATGAGTCTGCGGAAATATTTGAATTTTAAAAGAAGATTTCCGTGCTGTACGTTTTTGCTCCGATAAACGGTTTTATGCGGGTTTCTCCCATTTGTCTATAAGCATTTAGAAATAACTACAGTTTTATAAAAATTGACAGCTGTATACATTAATTTGCATGTAACTGTATTTTTCCAAATTCCCACCCTTAAGTCCCTCCCTCTGCCAGTAGGAATTGTGAGATGAGAGAAAATATCGAATGGGGGGATAAATGTAAGAGGGGTGCAGCATCCCCTAGGCAATCTATCCCTACTCTTGTACACGTACAATACATACTCTTATTATAGTCCGCGATACATGCTTCACAGGGAAGCTCAACAAACGTGAATCGCAAAATTATATGAAGATCAAAATTTACTTTGCAAAAACAACTTGTTGTGCTAAAAAGATAATTGCGGCCCGATAAATAACTTACCTTAATTATAAAAAAATATATCTCATAATTTACTGGGTAAATTCAATTTACAATATACAGAGTGCAGGATGGTAAGGAGAGTACATTAAAGACTGTTTTGGTTTATTTGAACTTTTGTTTCATAAGATAGAAGTACCACCATCTAGCGGCCGTCATGTAGTGGTATGTGGATTCATTAAAATAATGTCTGTACAGATTACATTGAGCTGAATGAGCTAAAAAATAGCGCTGCGGTCATTTGTAAGACTGTTAAAGATAAATGGAAAATCAAAAATAAAAATACATACTTAAAATTGAGTACTAAAAAAAACCTAGGAGTAAAAAAACCTAGATTCTACTGAACCTGTGATCATTTTTTTTTGTATGGAGGAGGATCGCACACTGTACTTAACTGTTATTTTTGAAACGTCTTTATAAAACAGCTTAATTTGTGAAACGGTAACTGTTGCTGCTACTCTTATAAAAAAAACCGATAAGCCCATTTCAAGTAGCGGTGAATTATTACTTTTTTCCTAAAATCGAAAAAATTTATGAATAATTTTGTTGAGTTTAGAAATAACTTTATTTCCATGTAGAGTATTTATATGAATATATTAATTATGGAGAGGTTTTATTTTATAATTTTATTTTAAGGTCTCAAAATACGTGCAAACGGGATTTATCTGTAAATGTTTCAGCTCTTTCAATTCATATAAGTCGACAGATGAAAGAGATAAGGATATATGAATGTTTAAACATAGGCAGAATAGAGAATGTTACACAGTGTGTAAAGGGGGGTCACTCAAACCAATCAATAACAGGTCATAAGCCTGTTGCAATAAATTTAGATCTCGATCTTCTCTTAACTATATTTTAAGACTGCTAACGACTCATTATCCTTCAATCACGTCTATTTTTTTGTCTAAATAGTTCATTTTCCACCGGAGTACCTATGTTTCAGTTTTATAAGCAGTTAATAAAATTAACAGATTAGTTAATTAAATTTAACAACCACGTGCGCTAGATAATGTATGTCTCCTGAATAGGAATAAATTTAAAAAATAATGGCCCCGCATTTTTTTAGTTGACATCTCTGGTCACCGTTAAGATGGCCGTCTCATTACGCCCATCGCATCACGGTATATCATGACCGCTAAATAACGGCACCACTTTCTCGGTAAACCATAGCTTTAGTCAATATATGTGTATTTGTATGTTACATATTAGGTGTTAACATAAGTTGGGTCCGTTTTTTTCCAAATTTAATAATGAGCGTCGTTTAATCTAATAAACGATATATGATATTAGCTTTTACGTTACATATAATGTATATTTTGTACTTCTGTATTATCTTTTTTCAGCACACAGATGCTACCAGATTACAGAGAGTTCCTTCGGGCAGCTTTTCTCGTTCGGCAATGAGAAGTTTCCCGTGTATGTGGGCACCGCCAAGGAGACTTATGTCCTCAAATGCAGTGTGCGGTATGTGGTGGGTAAGGCAAGCAAGCTACCTCTTTCTGTTCGCGTTTAATCGAGAGAATAAAGCTGCCAAAGCTACTTGCGATAATTGTGGGTATACGGGGAAGATGCTATGAATTCTTGACTAATTTATTGTAAAATAGTGAAGGAGAATACATTATTGACTTATTTGTTGAAATTTTTGTTGTTGTTATGACCTCTTGTTCTCGTCAATTAAAGAAAAAGGACACAACTTATTTTAATACTTAAGTAAATATTTATGTTACAGAGTAAAAAGACGTGACATTCAGCTTTGAATTCAAAGTAAACTGGCATAGGCAGTCAATTAGTCTTTTTTATTCTACTATGCGTTTTGCATGGCAATGTTGACACGACAACGTTTTTTTAGATATTTTATTTAATTATTTATATTTTTTCTATCACAAACCATAATTAATAATAAAAATAATGTGAACTCACTGCGGTTACCCGTGCCGAGGACACTCAACAATACACTTTTTGGAAAAAAAAAAAAACTTTTGAGAATAAAGAAAGAAGACTTACTTAATGAACAGAGTTAATCAACAAGATGTTCAGACAGTTTTAATTACTACGTATTTATGTTTATAATTAATTTATGTACATTTATATTGTAAAAGGCATAATGAAAGAACAAAAACATAACATAAGCTATACATTTGTGGAGCAGTTGATTCAATATTAGTTTTGGCGAATGAGACGATCCATTTTACTTCTACCTAGCTCCACTATCCATTTTTTATAGCCTTTTAAACATTTTCTCATTATTAATTGTTTTAATAGATAAAGAAGTAGGTTATAGATTTTAATTGAATAATGTTCAAAATTCCTTTGTCCGAGTTGTCTTTGTGTTGAGGATTTAGTGATTTTATTATTGGTATGTGTTGTATTGTCGGGGTTATGTCTTTCGTTTAAGAGTAGTTTTTTAATCTGTGAGTGAGTATTGTTTTAGCGTATACTTGCTTTGGTGTCATAAGTTGTCATTTGTGGAATATTTCTTCAGTAGATGTCTGTATTGGGACTCTTTAGTATTATTTTTATTATGGATTTTTGTGCAACAAATACACTATTTAAAACTGTGTCAGTCTCACCACCCCATCCGATTATACCGTACTCCAAAATTGATTGGCACTAATTTAAACAATTTAATTGTACCTCAGTGAATATATAGTAAATTAAATGTCTACTTCTCAATATCTACCAAAATTGTGCTAACCGAATAAGTAAAACGCAAATTATAAAATGCCTTTCTTTGCTAATGGCATCAGTATTATCATAAGATTTTCTTTTTAATTTAAAATGCCTAAAATTGTGACGTTTTTATTTTCTTCGCATATGACAGACACGAATCGTTTCACTTCTACCCCGTCTCACAAAGGCTACATTCCGAAGCATGTATAAAGGTTACAGCACTTTGAATAAATACATATTTCGTCGGTAGTAGACGGCACATAATGTATAATAATATGAAGAATTATACCCAGATGCGTATCCAAAACGGGGAGGGTCGAAATCTAATAGAATTATTCCGCTACTTGATTTGGTAGCCCTGAAGTGAAGCTGACAGGCCCCCTATTCAGCACTGACATGAGCGTTTGACAGGGCGGCCATTTTACTTTCTGTGTTATATTGTTCGGATTTCGAATAAAGTTGTTTTCTCTCGGCTTTTATCCCGCGCTGCCATTGTCGGAACGAGGTGCTACATACGCCACATGTCCGGCAGAAATACGTATATAAACGGTAGGTACTATTATATAAGAAATGGGGAATGTTATGTAGAGAACTGTACATAAGAATGATCTGAAATATTATTTCTTTGCCCGTTTAAATTAAATTTAGCAAATTTATTTAAAAAAACTATTTTTATGGTAGTATAATACAAACCTTCAAGGTATTCAATTGTTGATTCATGAAAAATAATTTTTAATGAATATTTATTACAATATTTTGAGTTTGTTCAAATGTTGTAGATATAATTTACTCGTTTACTGTGTCCAGACATATGAATAATACAGTTCTGTTCTGTGAGTGAAATAGAACTACAAACCTGGATGAATGTTTTCGACTCGATGGCTGCTCTCAGGTGAAAATCCTGAATAAGAAAACTTAGTAAAGATAAGTCCTCCTCGTTGTGTAGTGGTTGGCGCATTCGCCTACCATTATTCAGTTCCATGATTTGACTACCGGCAGGGTGAACGGTAAAGCGTTCGGACACACTTAAAACATTGTTGGGTAAAATATTGCTTTCAAAGTTTGTTTAAACTCAATATTTTATTGTTCATGGACTGTCGTCAGAATTATAGGATCTTTCACTAGTGTAACAGGTGATCAAAACTCATGCACCACTGAGTTTGGAAAGAAGAATGATGATGATGATAATGATAATGGTTATTACTATTTTTTTACTAGTTATATACTTTATTGTATATATTCGACATGGAAAAAGTTCGGTTTCAAAGGAATAATTCGAATGGGTATGATGTTTGTTAATAATTCAATTAATTTTCTCCGGATAGTTAGCTCTTCAATTTTGGGTTTACATAAAGTTAATAAGTAAATAAATGTCTATTTTGAAAGGTAAATTTTAATAATGCATTAAGAATTATTCTAGAGAGCTGTAAATCAAAGGCATTAGGTAAATGCAAATTAACCGTCCAAAACATATAAAATTTATTTATTTATTGGGTAAACAAAAAATACATGTGCAATGTAAATATCTTTAAATAAAAATTATATAAGTGACCAGTAACCTAAAAACGCAATAAGGAAATTTCGAACCTTTTTGTACTAATATTCTTCATATATCATGATTACGTAATATTAATGAGACATATAATAAACATTATGTTATGAATGCAATATTGACGGGCGTCGTATGGACATTAGAGGCGAGAGTTAATTAAACATTTACTTTACAACCCCTTAAATAACTCCAGTAAACCGAATAAACTACCCCGACAAGATGACAGTAGATATAAAGGAAGGTTTAAAGTTGATCCGTGGCTAAACATCACTTTAATTACCGTGACAAGTTAGTTCCTCGTCAACTTTCAGGTCGATTAATTTCAGCTTTCAGCTGGTGCCACTTAATCATGGCTGAAGGCTCTATTCTGAACCCACCCCTAACCGCAATTTAAGGGGGATTAATTTATTATGTGTTAAGTGTAACCTGAATCGAGTGAAGCCTACACTAAGCTGCCAGGGATGATTTGAATAGCAGTTTAAAATGGGTTGAACACACCGTAAAATAATGACGGATTGCGCGGCTGCGTTTTAGAGCCAATAAAATGGTATTTGATTTGTTTTTACACTTGCAAGGAAATAAATAATTACATATGCTTTAAAGTGAACATCTCCTAAAATTATTTTTTAATACTCAAAAATACGATGCAATTCCTTAAAATATTAGGGAACAAAATAATAAAAAATCTAATTGTAAATTTTAAAAAAATATATATTTTTTCCACCTACAAAAAATTCTACAAACCTGCTACAGAACGGTAAATTAAATAAACTGTCATTGAAAACAAAAAATAATTAAAATTTTCAAAGTTTATGTTTTTTTAATTTTAATTTATTATTTTATCTATATACGGAAATATTTAACTCGTTTCTCCTTTGGTCGTCATAATATTATTAAGTAGACATTGATGTTTAATTATTTATTTTTTATTTATTTATTTTGTCCAGATGTTTATTGAAATACATGTTTATGTTATAATGTTTATTTTTGGTACTATTTTATAATAAGCTTGCTTCTACTTTTTATTATGATGTATTCCAACTCAATACAGGGCTGTAGCCTCATAAAGTTAGGGATACATTATTAATTTGTTTGTTATATATGCATAAATAAATCAAAATAATAAATAAATAGTTTAATTAAATATGATCTTGTTCTTCTAAGTTTTTTATTGGCTTTTTTACCTCCCAACTGTGAATAAATATGATCAATTTTATTTGTCTCAAATAAAATTTTAACCACCACTTATGTATTAAATTGTGCCAATTAATATTAATATCATTAATAATAATATTCTCTAAAATTTATAATGTTTTATAATATTTTTTTAAATATTATTCTGCTCTATGAACAATTCATATTTGTTTTTTTTATGATCACGTTAAAATTGTTTTATAATAATGTAAACATAAATATAGAATCATTATTTCATATTCGTGAAAACTAGATTTTTTAAATAAAAATATTAGCGATTTTATATGTTACACAAATGCATCAATATTGGTGGCCATTTTCAACGAGTGATAAACAACTTACTATTAGAAAACGGAAATCAAGTTGGGGTAGAGTGGAGTTCGAACCTCGGACCTCTGATTTGTGAGTCTACAACACTAGGCACGGGAACACAACCCGATTCCAACGTTTTTCTTGGCAATGGGATAGGATACACAATTATTTTTTTTTATCACCAACAAGTAAACGAGTCATACAGATTTTTATTTTTAATTATTTTCAGTATTAATAAAAAAAATTTTAAAAAATGGGTAGAAATTATAAGGAATTTAAAGAAATAATCCGATTTAGATCCACAAAAATGAATGCTATTTGTATACATTAAAAAACTAACTTTATTTATACACTACAAAACTACATCCTTGAATTTTTTTGTACATGAATTCTCCTTGAATGCAACCCTGGTAGATCTATAAATAAAACATTTATGCTCCATATTTTTTTTTTACGTATTAGATTGAAGATTTTAATATCTACGAATACGCACAGCGCAAAGATCCATATTTTTCTAAAAACCCCCACTTAAATCGGTTAAGCTGTTTAGAAGGAATTCAGTGACATCACACGTACAGAGAAATTATATATATATACAGATTAACTATATTTACTGCAATTTGCGTCTTTGTTAGGCTAAGTGATAATCTTATAAGATAATGTCTAATTCAACTAGGAGAATATAAGTGTCAAAGAGATGGTGGTACATTTTTTAAGGTGACATATAAATCTAAACAAAACTCAAGTAATAATCTATGGCCTCCTACGTAACGTTTATTATTAATAAATTGTCACTATTAAAGTGTAAGCCATGCGTAGCATAATATAATCAGTGATAATCTTTAAAGATATTAAATGGAGCTACTCGAGACACAGAAGTGTCAGGGTTGTGAGATCTGATTAGATATGAGACGTTCAATCTATAATAAATAAACACGACGTAACTATCAAGCTTGAATTATCATGGCCCTGGGTACTATATGTTATATATTATGTAATAGGTACGTCAATAATCTTTATTTCATTTTATTCGGGAAGGCCAGCAGACATCAGTTATGTTATAAATTAAATATTTAAATTACCAATTAAAAGCTTTTTGAGAAACAAAAAATACAGTGCAACGCCGCGCGCCGTCAGTACTTAGAATTTTGGTGGAATGCTTAAGTATACTAGCAGCGGAGTATGCGTGTCACGTGTGGCAAAAATCTGTCCACTCCAAACAGGTGGACATAAGAAATGGAACGATTAGTAGCAGGATCCCTTAAACCAACACCAACTGATAAACTTTGCCCAATCATCGCTCCACCACACATTCGAAGAAGAACAACCTTAGAAGCAGAGGTACCAACCAACCCACGATCCTAGACATCCCCTTCACCGCCGTCAACCAACGGCCTCGCCCTCGCGTCTGAGATCTAGAAACAGTTTTATCAAAACCGCATACTCTATTAAATCCTCACAACAATGGAGAGAGGAACTGTGGCCACAGGATCTTGGAGCGAGACCGTGGATGGATCCACATGAGGGTATCCGAGGAGGTGAAAACCTACCCAACTCCCTGTGGATCGCCCTAAACAGAATAAAGGTGGATATTACACGATGTAACAAAAATCTCCAAAGGTGGGTACCTCTCTGGTGATAATATCTTGTGTGACTACGGCACAAGTCAAAACGACAGCCAACTACTGACATGCCTGCTCATGAGAGAAGGCTGCACTCCTGAGGACTGAATTGTGGCAATTGACAAGGTGATATCCACCACCGCATATTGGAGTGGCAGGATTAAATCCAAATGCCGCCTATATAACGCCTGCATTACACTTATTCTCCTCTATGGGTACAAATCGTGGCACCTCACTAGGGTACAAAACAGGAAAATACTGAGTTTTGAGAATAGGTGTCTCAGGATGCCTCCTTAGAGTCTTAACCACGCTTGCCTATTTTACAAAGCATCAGGTTCTCGACGTCCTAGACGTCCACTTCTGACTGTTCGTCGGTAGTTCATGTCAGAACTACGGGACGTAAGCCTGACTTGGGAGGATGCACATGAGCTGGCAGCCAATAGAAATGCCTGGAGAATCTTCGTGGACGCCATATGCTCCAACTAGGGAGCGGACATGGAATTATGATAGATATGATCCAGCCGGATACGTTAACTAACGATCCATTAATAAATATGTATGACAGGATGAACTATTGTTTATTTATGTTTATCGGAGGACATTTTTAGATTTTGTTTTTCTTGTAATCATAAGCCAGGGAGGTAAAGATGATCCTCTAAAATATTAATGTACGTATTCATATTCACTACTTTAAACATTTTTAGGGAATCAAAATATTTTTTGTTCATTAACCAACGCTTTAGTAAATTTTCTATATATCATGAAGATTATTAACATAATGGTTATACTATTTTTCATTTAAAAGTAATAGATATCACTACATTTTAATACTTGTATATTTTGTAATATAGGTAATATTTATTAAGCTAAAATAGAAAGGACATATTTGTGAAATGTCACTTCCCATAATGGTACACAAGAACGTTTTTTTATTTATTTTACGTAATGGGAAACGTTTAAATAAATAAACGTTTTCAATTTGTTTAAAATTGTATTTCATTCCGTAGATATATTTCATTAATATATTTTTCTGAATTAAATATAAAGTAGAATAAAAAAATACCTAACAAATTCAAAGTTCAGTTTATCTTATCTTTAAAGCAGATACAATTTATATATACCTAGGTACATTTTGGAAGTCATAAGTAATTAAAAATAATAAAATTAATTCATACTTAACCTGTTTTCAAAAAATCTATGAAAAACCTATTTTTTAAATAAATAATTGCTTTCTTATGATTAACCCAAATGTTTCCATTTGGGGGGCATTTTCAACAAGTTGTAAATAGCTCACTATTAGAAAATAGGAACCAAGTTGTGGTAGAGCGGGGTGCAAACCTTAGACTGAGTCTGCGATACCAGTTACGGGACCACAACCCGTTTCAAATTAATAGACTTAGTTATTATTATTTTTATAACATTTAAACGTTCGATTTTCCGTTCTTCGCGCACCGTTTATTCGTACAAAACTAGTTCTTATTAAACCGTGTGATAAAATAAAAGACATTTTTTATATAAATTCCTTTTTAAAATTTTAACGCATTAGCCATGTTGTAATTTTTTTCAACAATTTATGAAATGGATAATAATAATAAGATAATATCTTATCTTCGGCGTCAGGTCGCTTGTAAACCAAAACTTTTACTTTAGATATCGCGTTTAATTTTATTGCGTACGTGAGATATTTGATTTCGATATAATTATAATCCGTTTTTTTTGATAATCAGTTATTATGGGGCACGGGTTTCAAAGATAATGTTCTTCTTTTTTTTAAATCTTGGCTCTAAATTATTAGCATCACAAAATCGAATACGTGTAAAAATAAGGTAGAAAAAAGATGTAATTCATATTTATACACCAATGTATAAAAGCAGAATGAACACGGTTAAAAAAAAGTCTGCCATCCCGCCTGCGCGCATGCGTGAAGTAAACGGTAATGTTACCAGATCGCGAACAATATCGTAACACAAATATAAGATACTTTTGTGTAATGTTACGTTTTGCTTTGCCACAAAAAATATTTTACTAGCTCGACTAAAAAAAAAAAAAATAGGTACTATTACTAGGCAAACGTAAAAAAAGCAATAAATAATAATTTGGTAATTAATAAAATTAAACCCGTATAATATTGTACTGTGGCTCATTAATAGAAAGCTGGGTACAAAATTCGACTATCCTGGCAATACTTAAAAAAATGTCCGCCTTGTTTTATATAAAAATTTGACAAACGGTAAAATAATCTAATTCTTAAATAATAATTATTTGTGAATTCGCTACTAACACATGAAATGTGATCTAACCCTATTCTCTTTCAATCCCAACAGTATTTTGACACTTAAAACGACACAACAGGCGTAGTTGAATTTAAATAGGCAGTTTTTTTTTTTTTTTTAATTTTATTTGCGTGTGCGCGGTTCCTGGACTAATATGATTTATGGTGACAGGGTTACGAATGATGAAATCACACGAGAGGGCAAATCGGAGACATGTATAATTGATCAAGAAAGGGTGTGGTTTAGTCAGTTAGATATAGACTCAATAAAGGAATAAAAAATAGCTAAAAAAATACTGATTGCGTTGTTTTTTGAATTATAAATAAATAAATTATTATTTTGTATATTATCATTACGTCACTAATCTTATACGTTGATCAATATACTTAGATAAATAAATTAATATCTATCACTATTGGAAAAAAAACTATTGATTATAAATGTTGTTATCTCTAGTTACGTACTTACACTTACTTATGCATTATGTATCTGATTAACGAAAACAAACATGGGTGATAATTTTGTGTTTTTCCAAAATAAAATTTATCGAAACATCTTAATATATTTTACTTTATTTAATAATGTTAAACAAATATGATTTGAATAAATACATAGCTATCTATTTAATTAATTTTATCTTTGGAATATATTGGTAATTTTAGGAAATGAAATGTGAACGGAAATGTCCACAGTATAGGGATATAATTCATTGACAGATTATCCCGACTTGATATTAGTTAAATACTCTTAATTAAGCGCAACAGACAGGGAAAACCTTTTTGGGAGAGCAAAATTATTTTAGTAAAAATGAATCACCAATTAGGATAACTTACCGAAGATAGCTTGTGACGTTACGCGCGGAGAATTAAACAAATTGCAAAACTTAAAATAAAGCTTAGTTTGACAGTACGAGTATATAAACGAAAAAAAAAAGTTAAAATAACACCTAACTTACTATTTATATATATGTACACATATATGGCTGATTTATATAGCGCCATTTTGGTGAAAAATCACCTCAAGGGCGCTTTACTATCGTATACCTAAACTTTCTTTTACAATTCATATTGAACATGTTATCAATAAATCCTTAAAACTTCTTGGATTTATTAACAAAAGCACAGCTGACTTCAAAACTATCAATACCCTTAAAACTCTCTTCTGTTCTCTAGTTCGCCCGCACCTAGAATATTCCTCTGTTATCTGGTCTCCATATTATGATGTTCACATCAAGAATATTGAATCAGTTCAACATCGATTTTTAAGAAAGATAGGCTGGAGGTTGGGCTTATCCAGATACCTATATACGTATAATGAGTTAGAAACTACCTTAAATATATCTTCTCTTCAAGACCGTCGAAATAAATCCGACCTTATACTCATATTTAAAATTTTCAAGTCACTCTTTGATGCGCCTGAACTACTGAGCTCAATAAAATAAAATATCTCAACTAGAAGCCTCAGACAAAACTTACTCTTTCATACCGATAACCATAGAACTAACTATGGTTTTCATTTCCCCATGCCCAGAATTCTTAGGTCTGCCAACAATCATACCAGTCTTGATTTCTTTATAACAAGTTGTCTTCTTTCAAACGATCAATGAATCAAATTCAATTATAAACACCTCTCTCCCGCTTCCACTCCCACAAAGTCTATTATAAACCATTGAGTCTTTCTAATTTTGTTATAATAATTTTCTATGTATAAATGTGTCCATAAAAATGCCCATTGGGCGTATATATAAATAAATGTTTTGTTATATATAATATATATTTTATTACTGATCGTATCATCATCATTATTCCATATCCGCTCCATAATTAAAGCATGTATAGGCAGTCTACACAGTCTCTGTGAATGAGAAACTCCACTCCTACGGAAAACTGGATACAAAAATGTTTTTTTGCGCGCGATAAAAATTAGAGCATTAAATTGTGCCGCAAAGTGTCTTAAAAATTAATGAAAAAAAAATATTTTAATAAAAACACACTACTTTGAGCGACGTCACTGGTTTATATGAACCAACCAATGATATGAGAGCTGTGAAGGATATCTGATTTACTTATCGTAAACGTAGAACCTTTGACGTCACACGTGGAGTTATTTCAGAAATACAAAACTTTAGAAAATCATAGCGCTGATAATTCGATAATAATAATAATAATTGGCTGATTTAAATAGCAACTATCAAATTTCTAAATTTAGTAAATGGGGTCTAGAATTCTAACCATCCATGCGCTCAGTAGCTTCAATACTTGTTGCAATCTAACTTCTGTTCATATAAATTTGTTTTTTATTTCGTTTTTTAAAATATAACTTTAACTCTAAACTTCATTGTCAAATAAAATAATGTAAATAGGGGGCAGATTTCTTACTGCCTATGCACTCTGTAGCTGCAAGACGTGCTGAGACATTTATTTATTGTACCTATAGCGCCCTTGAGGTGATTTTCACAAAAATGGCGCTATATAAAAATTATCCAAACATATGTGTACATACAAACCTACTATATATTTTTTTTCTGATAGAGCACGTCCGTAACATCTGATTTTAGTATAAATAATTCAATCTACCTTTGTTTCAGACAAAATGTTTCGAAAAACATCTTTTCAAAATTTGCATTATACATTTTTTATAATCAAAGGAATAACTAAAAACTGAGATCAATTTTCATGATTGAATACCTATGTGACTCCGTAGATTGATATAATTTTCATGATTTATTGACGAAATACGATGGGGTTACTTTGCATAGGGGTGAGTGGAAGTTATTTCCTTTAACCCGGAAAATATTCTAGGGGACTTTAATGTTATTTATTAGTCAGTAAATCTTTTAACATATTAATTTGATATTTTTATGGCTAAGACCCCGAGGTTTGTGAGCGTTATAAGAAAGATTTTGTTATTTTAGAACCAAGCTGTAATTTTATTACTCTACGTGGCCTGCCTGTAAATACTGTGAACTTTAATACCTGTATTCATCAAAAACACAATTAAGAATAACGGTTTTATGAAAATTTAAAAAAAAATGCGTTTTCAACCTAACTTTATACTTTTGTTTTTCTTTTGATGCTCATTTTTACATCATAAAAAAATAAACTTAATTTGTGTTGACATTTAATCATCATCATCTTTTCCTTTCCGCTCCCAATGGTGCATAGAGTTCTGCATTGATACACCAATCGCAACGTATCTTGATCATTTTTGTAATGTGAAATAAGACGCTTCTGGTACCAGTTTAGAGACTATGAAATATTTAATTGTAAAAACACCCTTTCAAATAAATATTTCCAATCAACCATGTCGTTAATCGAACCCGAGACCTCTTGCATGGTAAACAAACGCCCCAACCACTACACCACGAGGCCGACATGTATGAATACTAACGTTTTTGCTTCAAATTTCGATTTTTGTCGCTTTTGAAAATATTGTAAACCACTGAGAAAATTGAATATAAAACTTTACAAACACGCGTGGTCAAAATTTCAATGGACATAAATCAGAGACAAAGAGTAGATCTCAGATCGAGGCGGAAGCATTTAATAGAAAACGGAAAAATAATTATTTTCGTTGAAAAATATTTTCAGGGGTTGCTCAGTATGTAGGTGAAATAATTTAATCGTATGAATTTCACCCGCAAAAATACAGGTTTCAGCTCTTCAACTTCACAAACGTTAACAGATGGAATAATCGAAGGAAGATAGATGTTCAAATATATGCAGAATTGTGAATGTTACGCAGTGTGTAAAGTGGCCACTTAAACCATTTATATGTTCTCTTCTCTAAAATGTTTTTCATCTCTGTTGTATTATGTTAAAATTTTAGGTAATATGGACAAATTACCTTATTGTGGCATGCAAAATAAGAAATTCATTTACATACCTAAGGGTTATGTAGTTGTAGCCCAACTTAAAAAACGCTCGCCTGCTATAGGCACGTCACGATGACTTGTGATTTTGACCTTTGATATAATTCTAAGGGCTTATTGACACCCTTTGTAAATGTCTAAATAATATGACCAGTAAAAGTTTGACCGACTGCAAATACCAACCTCAGTCCTAAACCGCTCAAGTTAAGGAAGTTAATTACTCCAACGATGTTTTGAGTACGTCCAAATGTTCGCAGACATATTGGATTTCCTCCCTAGGGAGTTATTCTGATCTAAATTTGTTGCAACATGGATGGAAGACATTTTTGAGAAGGTAATATGGAAGTCTAGGCATTTACAGTGCTTATAATCTGTATTTCTTTTTTCTTTTTTTTTTGTTTTTTTTTACAATAAACATAAGTGATAAAACATAGTATTCAAAAAAAAAAGCATAATTACATAGCAATGAAATACATATTAATAGTAAAAATAGTTGACAAAAAAATCCCACAAAGGCGTGCCCTGTTCGTAGGCATACAAGAAAATGTTAATGAATTTTTGCTCCTATAATAAATAATGGACAGTTATAATATTTGTATATAACATAAGAGAGAAAAAATAAAATATTCTCTAAAAGATTTTATGGTACTTTTTTATGGTAATTAAAAAAGGAAATAAAAAATGTAAAAAGAAAACCCAAAAATATTCCTTATTATTAAAGGGCAACAAAATATATCATAGAAAAAAAGAGTTCATATCTTAAGTTTGAGTCAAGGAAAGTGCATGTTTTTAAAAAGAAGGAAAATTTTGAAAGTTTGGAATCAATGAAATATTATCAGTAAAAAAAGAATTAAACATTTTTGGGCCTATAAAATATACATGTCTCTGTGCAAGCCATTGGCTGCTTTAAGTCGCCACTTTTCACACTGTGTAACATTCAACATTCTTACCATGCTTAAACATCCACATTTACTCAACTCTACCATCTGTTGACTTTTGTAAGGTAACCTCAACTCAATTACAATTCTCAACTCAAGTACCTACGGTCCGTTGTATTGTTGTAATACGTTACTCACTTTTTGGTCAAGAATCATGGTATGGTTTTCCTCCGTATGGGCAACTCTATTAGGTTATTACTATAAGGTGGGTAGGTATTAGAATTACGAATAGGAAGACTGGGTACGGTTGTTCCAAGGTACGGTTGTTCCAGGGTACGGTTGTGACAGTCGTCGTTTTAGCGAAACTATAAGGAATAGCGGGGTGCAAGGGGAGTGAAGAACGGCGTGCCCGTTTTTCCGCAATATTGCGTCAGCCATTTATTTCTTTGACACTTCATATACATATAAGGGCGGGCATGTTGCCTTAAGACCATTTCTTCTTATTTACCCAAACCGTCCAGTTTGAGAAAATTATAAATACGTGGACATATTAAATCCTACAATTTTATACAAAAATTAAAAACAAAGATTAACAAAATAAAAATATATTTAAAAAAACTAACACTATACTATTGGAGAGGGGATGGGAAGGAAAGAAGAAGGGGAAAGGATTTTTTTCAATATTTAGATCGTGACATTTCAATCTTGACTTAAATGTAAATAAAGAAGGGGCGTCTCTAACATTAGTTGGTGGATTATTCCATATTAGAAAGAGGAGGCAAGAAAATTAAAGCTATGACAGGGTATTAAAAGGGTTCTCTCGTTACTAGAACAAAGAGATAGTCCGTGTTGTGAAAGTTAGCATCTGGATAACATACATCCGCATAGTCAAGGAGTGGAAGAAGTAAGTTCTGGACTAATGTTTGGCTAACATTAATTGGCAAGAAATTCTGTAATCTTTTAAGTGATTGCAAATAGCCATCGCGCCACACTAACATCTGCAGAGGCCTACATTACTTTTTTGCATTAAAAAGTAAGTACTTTTATTCGATTTCTTTTAATAATTCTTGTTTTATGTATACAGATAGAATAATGATTGTTTTTCCTTGTTTTAAGTTTAACAGTAATAGTTAAATAGCAGTTATTATTTTGTACGTAAAGTACTTTGAATTGTCATAGCGGTTGTTTTTTTGCGAAGGAGTGCGTTGGGCACTGTCACAACCGTCCTTGGTGTGTGGTCGGTTGTGACATTTTTTTCTTATTTTTATAATTGGCTCCTATGAGTTAACCATTGTATTCAGGGACAAACTTTTAGTATTTATAGGTAGACAAATGTGCACTTTACCATATAAAACTTCTTTCTTTCAGCTAATTGGCATACAAACAAACTTATGGGCGATCAAATGAAAATTGTCACAACCGTACCCAGTCTACCCTACTTGTTATGTTCAATGGGCATATGGTTATATTTATAAAAGGCATCTGTTCCCAGTACACTTATAAAATAAATAAATAAATCAATCCTTCCTTATTCTGTAGAATTATCCATTTTTTTAACTCTGACAATAATTTTTATGAAACCCATCATTTTCGCCAATTTCGCTGGCTTTGCTCATTTCTGAATTTCAAAATCGAATGAACCATGTTAAAAAAAGAATCATTAAGTTTGGTGAGTTTTAAATATTCGTAAGTATCTCTGATGCGATAATACCTACGCTGAGTGGAATAATTAATGCATTAATTTATTTATTTTCATATATTACAACAGTTATATAAGGAAACATTTTTGAATGAAACTAAACAAATTGAACATAAAACTATGCAGCAAAGACAAACAAGGGCAATAAAATAACGGTATACAATATATTCATAAACAAGATTAACATATATTATTTCGAGCTAAACCATGCCAATCCATCTTCATCCCATATTGTTTTAGTGGCAAAGAGATCTACGAGAAGACGGAAGATCTATCCCAAAGAATTCCAAGTTGTGTGATGAACTGACTCATCTACACATTCTGGATATTGGGGCATTAAAATGAAAGTTACTCTTAGAAGATTTAATAATAACTGATTTTAACTTCTGGTGACATGGTAAGGAACATGAAAAAAAAATTATTGCAACAGAGATGGGACTACACTTAGCATAAAGTATTTTGAAAATGCATTAAAGATCCACTTCAGTTCTACGTTTTTCCAACAAAGACAGATTAAGAGATTGCTAGATATCACACGACATTAATTTATTTTTGTTTTTCAAATAAACGACGACTCACTAACGATGATTCCAGAATATGAAAGTGTCAAATTCAAATTATAGTTCTTAGTTTTTTTTATTGCTTTTGAGGATTGAGGTCTACCGGGAATATTACCAAAAATGGTTTTTGGTAATAACCATCAACTTTTAAAAAATATGGTTTAAACTTAAGTATGTATAATTTTGAAGAAAGTGACAGTTTTAGTTTCTCAAAATATGTAAATTCAGAATTACCGACCCAGACCTGTTGATATTGTCAGGGCGGTAGCGATGAATAAATTAGAATAATTATTTCCATTTTCACGTCCATCCGGTAAAATTATAATAGGAATATTTCAAAAATATTTCCGACATTTTCTCGCTGTTTTTTCATACCCGTGTAAATTACTTTGTCGTGTAGAACTGTGGTTAAAAGGTATATAATTCTCATAAATAACTCAGTGGGTTAGTATGTATAACCATAGAATTAAGAATAGTCCAGAAGAAGCGTAGAATCATATTTGAATACATCGGACTGTGTTCGAAAATTCCCCCACTATGCCCCACTTTCGCCGCGCGCATTCGTGATGTCGCCGCGTAATGTTGCACGGTGGGGAAAATTTAATCATAACACAAATGTAAGGTAAAAAAAAAGCAATATTTTAATTTTTCTAACATTTTATTGTGCATGCGGAAATATTGATTGACACAACAAAGTAGATAAGTAAATGATCATTTTATAAGAATAGTTGAATTTATGACCTTTGAACATAAAATATGAAACTAATTTTATTTTACGTAAAACGGATATTTTTATTTTATGTAAAATAATATTTGATGTTTGAAAGATAATGTAGGTCAAATGTCCACCACAGAGTTGTTTCATCCGAAGTCCAATTTTCATTAGTTCTCTCACTAGATGAGCAAAGTAGCGTAAAAATTTACTACCCTGGCAACACAAACGAAATGTCGTTGGTTGGTTCTAAACAACTTATGGCGTAGTTCAAATAAATTTGTTTTTAACTCTTAAAAGACTGTGGTACATAATCCCTTAGCGAGCGGTGATGTATACATCGTGTTACCACTAGCAAAAGACGAAATATTTTAAAGTTCAGACACAGACAAAAAAAAACACGGAGACATACTCGTTAATAATTCCTTTTCCATAATTTTTGAAAATTAACATACAATTTAGCCCTGTTATGGCAAAATAAATTAAAAACCAAAAATACGCCGCTCGTATTACGCGCGTGCATCCCCCATCACTGTCATCAACCGACTGAAGACTGAATCTGTTTTACACAACACCCGCCACAGAACAGCGTCTCTGTCTTCTTTGTTATGAGTTATATCTTCGTGCTCTCTCTTATGCAAATGTGTTGTTGAACTAGCGGACATTAATTATTCGCGTAGCAAGGATAAATATTTTTTGTATTAACATCCAGCATAGTTATACAAATTTTACTCTCCAAATCCGGTGTGAAAATGTCCATTTAAAGATTACAAAAAATACAAGTTCATCATTAAAAAAAATAAGAGAGATATACAAGTCTTGTGTCCTATGTCGACTAGTGTGACATCACAGCCACAAAAGAGTTAATTAAACCATTTTTTAAATATATTTCCGAGAAACTATACTGTACAATTAAACGCTCTACTTTTTAACGCATATGAGAAAACATTTTTTCAGGTATCACAAATCCAATTTCCCGTATCGCTGACCTTCCGCATCAGCTTATGTAGGTATATACAAATACTGTATGGTTACACCATGAAATTATTGTTGTCTTTTTTCATATTGGTACAATCCAAATCGTCTCTTTTATTATTATTATTTTTATTTTGTAAGCTGGTTGATGTTTTTAACTACGTAAGTGTTTTATGTTATTGCTATGGTTTGGATTGTTATTTTTCGTGTTTATATATAGTATCATAAGAAATTATTATTTATTTTAATTTACTGGTGTTAATTATAATGGCTCAACAAGGGCACAGCTTAAAAAGCTTTAATAGGTTAGCGAATGCATTAACAAATGTAAATAAAAATGAATAAACAAATGATTTTTTTTATTATCGTGGCCTTTATCATCTTGTGGAAGTAAATGATTTTCACAAGACAACTATTTTAGACAAACTGAAATATATAAAGTCGTTAACAGGTTTTTATAAATAAAAACAAATGTTTTGAAACAAGGAAAAACCTCAATGTATCTAAAAAAAAAAAAAATTATCTTACACCTACCTATGAGATATAAATTACAATGTCAAACCTATTTCAAATAATGTCACCAGGTATTTTGTTTTACAAACTTTGTTTGAACACATAACGTTCTGTTTGGATAATTAAATGCATTCTACTTTTATTTATTTATTCTGAATCTTGAAGTAAACATTTTCATATGTGTGCTCCAAAAACAATGGAAATATATTTCCAATATCTTTTATTTCTTTTTTACTAATAATATTTTATTGATTCCAAACTTTCAAGATTTTTATTCTTTAATAAAACACGCACTATCCTGGATTCAAACTAAAGATATGAACTCTTTTTTCTATGATATATTTTTTTGCCCTTTAATAATAAAGAATATTTTTATGTTTTTTTATATTTTTTATTTCCATTTTTAATTACTATAAAAAAATATATCGCGTAATCTACAGAATATTTTATTTTCTCTTTCTTATGTTACACAAACATATTATAACTGTCTAATTATTATGGGAGCAAAAATTTATTAACATTTTCTTGTATACCCACGAACAGGCCATGCCTTTGTGGATTTGTTAACTATTTTTACTATTAATATGTATTTCATTGCTATATAATTATCCTTTATTTTTTTGAATAAACGGTTTTACCTCTTATGTATATTGCAAAAAAAACAAAAAAAATATAAGTATTTAAAGCATTAAAGTGGTCAAACATTTTACTAAATGTTTGTATAAAACCACTTACCGACTTTTCTATGTTGGTTTTATTGGTGTCCTGGCGAAGAGACGAGTACGTCTCGAAACCGGTAGACATTGAAAAGTCGATAAGTGGTTATATACAAATATTGAATAACAATTAGTCCATGTATTTAATACATAAGACATATTTTATAACCTTCAGTTTGAATTATAAAATGTAATAATTACGTAATACCTCCCTATCAAAAATGACAGGCTTTTTACCTAGTTTGTATGCCTAAAAAGACGCACCAGCTCATAAACAACATTCATCATTGATTTTTATAATAGATAGGGCTAATTTTACAAAATTATTATATGTTAAAACGTGAAAAAAAACATGGTTTAAGATAACGCGTTTATTTCGTTTTTTGGCTTTCTGAAAAATTCTGCTTTTTTTAGTTGTGACAATTTTTTTTTAGATGCGCGGTGTTAACAATAAAAATAAACAATGGAAATAAAAAATAGAAATACAGTCAGAATTTAGTAAACAACAGAAAATTTCAAACGGAATAGGTATACAATATGGGGGAGTTTATACGTAGGATATTTATTTAGTTCATTCACAATTTTCGAATTGTTCATCGAATTTAATGTAGGCAGGTCTAACTGGAACCCTTATAAGATTGAGGTTTTGTGTACCTCGCAAAATAATACGTCAGGTTAAATAAATATATAAGGCTCACCCGCAGGTTTAGGAACATTCCTTTTGACTTGCATCCACTTGTAGGTGGGCACCCCCGCGTGATGGTGCGAGGCCCCCTGCTGCGCGGGGCTGCGGAGCTCCTGGGGCCTGTAGCACTCCTCCCGGGGGGCTCCGGGGGCCGCGTACTCCGGCCCGGGGCCCCACGCCTCCTCGTACCCCAGGTACGGAGGATAGGGCTCCTGGTACCCCCCGTACGGCTGCTGGTACCCGTAATCTAGGTTGGTGTAACTCAGCCCGTTGTCGGAGTTGATGATGTGCTCGGGCGGCTGCTCCTGCGTCGGTTCGGAGTAGTAATGAATATCAGCTTCGGGATAGTAATGCTCGGGGTATTCGCAGTACCCCTCGGGATATCCTTGGCTCTGGTGCTGGTGTTGATGCTGGTTGCCGTACATACCGACATCCATAGTCATCATGGTCCTCTTTTTCTTTCTACGCTCCTGTCAACTCGGCGGCATCACACACTCGAGTTGTTAACACACGATATTTTAAAACTAACTTCGGTCGGTCCTGTTCTCAAAGCACTGCGCGCGGAGCTGTCTAGCGCCACAGTTATAAAGACGCGAAACCGTTTGACAGCCAACGATAAGAGGTGCCGTGTGAATGTAAACAAAAGCTAGACCAAAAAAGCGACAACCGAGACCCTTGCGCGCACTGCCGAGTCACGGTTTATACTAAATCACGAAACTCCGTGACAGCTTCACCAGGCTCGGCTGCCTCGTGTCCCCCATCTCCGTCACTCTCTACCACACGCAAAACCACGCGTCAAAATGAAACAGAAATGCAGAGATACGACGAATTGTGGCTTGTCGGCGAGCTGTTTTTAGTATGTCGTCTCGGCGGCGTCACTGGGAAATCAGGCGAGAAAAAGGGACGGAGGAAAATGCCGCTGAACAGAAAGGCCACGCCCGGGAGGGTGGAGCTAACTGACACAGGGGCTAAATTCTACCAATCGGTGAGCGGTATTCAAAATAGATTGAAGAACCCATCTTGCATTGGGTGCCTTAAGAACTTATTGAGATGTTTTAGTTCCTTTGTACTGTAGTAATCCTAGGAAAAGGTCTTTTGTAAGGGATCAATGGAAGAATTAATCTGTTTGAATGATAGGGATAGTAATATAAGCGCGTAATTCGTTGAATCCCGCCTACCGAAAATAGACTATAGTATTAGGTAGGTATAGAGAAAAATTAATTAAATTCAATGGGAGAAAAAATATTGGTTTAGTAAAATTAATTTCAATTTCAAGTTACTTTAAACAATAAAAAGCGCGTTCGTAATTATTTTTAGATGCTTTTCTGGTATGCACATAATTTATAGCCCGGGGAAAGTAATATTTTCAGTAAATACAAATGATTCTTTAAATTTTTATTTTCATTTTAAATTTACAAAAGTAAACATGTGCAAACATTTTTTTTTTGTTTCCCAAATTCCTAACTTATGACACATCACGTATATTGTTAACTATAAGTTTGAAATAATTTTTAGTCTAGTATTAAGTGTCAATTATATTATAACCGTATTATTGTGTATATGACTGTAGATATAATTATAATTAAAAAAAGCATTTATGAATACTTTTGATACTCGGGAAATATCCAAATTGCATAATAGCACTCTGACATTATTTTTGTAGTCGTAACATATTTATTAACTGTCATAATGAACAATAAAAGACGTTTTTAAATTTAAAAAAATATTATCTATATATATGAGGCAATGTTCGTATGTGTGTCATCAATAGATTGAATAATTACTGGAAAGATTCAAGTGCGATTTTTAATGAAATGTAAACCTTTTCTGTGAGCATATTTACAGCAATCAAAATCATAAATTTAGTATAATAGAAGCAAACTTTATAAGTTTACGTAATAATGTTTTATCGTGGGAGAAAACTCGGGTTGACTTTTCTTTATACAAACGTATTCCCGTATTTTCACATGGATTCACATAAAATATTTACCATCGGTGTATCTCGATAGTTTTGCTTTATTGATAAATAAATTATTTATTATAGAAACTAGAACCATCCTGAAACCCATAAAAACGTCCAGTTTTATCTGCAGTCTTCGGGCGCACGGTATCCAAACATGAAAACTATTTTTGAAAAACACAAAACGTACTGATACAGGAAATTTTATTTTTTTACTTTGTTTAAATAAAACGACAAAATCGGTTCAGTTTTGAGGTAGGGAAAATGGGACAGCGAAACGTTAATTTTGTATATTTCAGTTGGGCAAAGGTCCGAAATGCAGTTGTCTTTTTCGCATAGCATCGGGGAGGCATTTTCAAGACAGTGGCAGGAAAACAACGTTCAAATACCCATTTATCAAAATTCCCTGTCACCGCATATTCTCACACTTTTTGTAATACGAAACACAAAAATAATAATATGTATGTACCTATACATACCTAATTTTTACTTAATATATCACAATAATTGATATCAAACATTCGATTGTGTTCATTTAATATAATATACATATATACCTACGAGTATGTTCTCAAATTTAGCAATAGCAAAGGAATGCCTAGTTTAGCTCGTTAAATATATATTACAGTATAATTATATTAAATGCGTTGTTTTATATTTACTTGAGGTCAAAGCTTACGAACGTCAAAATCTTTAAGTCGTTTTCCTAATTTGACGCACTTAGACTTGTGTCACTCTAGACAAGGTGTGTGATATAACGTAGTTTAATGAGGAACTTCAGCCCTACGGGAAATTGGATACAAACAATGTTTTCTTGCGCGCGGTAAAAATTAGAGAATTAAATCGTACGGCTAAATTTCTTGAAAATGTACGAAAAAAAAGCTATTTTAATAAAAACGCACTTCTTTGATTGACGTCACTGGTTCATATGAACCAACCAATGATGTGACAGCTGTGAAGGATATCCGGTTAGCTTACCGTAAACTGACCAATGGGAGTAACTAACACTGATCTATTATGATATTTCAGAAATACAAAATTTTAAAAGATCATGGCTCTGATAATACGATATTTAAAAAAAAAATGGCTTAGTGATATAGTTTATTAACAATTATTTTTTTTTTTAAAAGACATTGAACTTCCTCATTAGGTACATAAGTAGCAGGCGCGATCCGTCTTTAGTCTCTACCAAAAAAATTAGAATAGTCCAGAAACCGCATACGCGCATCAAACAGAAGGATACTAAACTACTCTTAAAGGAGTAGTTTTACGTTTTGACCTATAAATTTCTTTGTAGACGTCGCTCAGTACGCAACTCTCGATTTGAATTTAACTATGTTGTGTTGTGTCATTTTAAAATGCAGAAATACAGCTGGGATCTTAAAGAAACAGGATGGGATCACATTTCATGTGTAAGTAGCAAATACATTTGTAAGTAGCAAATGTATTACTTAATAATTTAATTATTTTTATCTGTCAGATTGTCAAAGAAAATAAAATGGACATTTTGTTAATGTTGCTAGGGTCGTCAAATTTTTACGCTACTTTGCTCATCTAATGAGAGAACTAATGAAAATTGGACCTCTCGGATTAAACATTGCCGTGGTGAACATTTGACCGACAATATCTTTATTCGTTTTTACACAGATCGTGTTCCACTTTTAACAGCTTTTTTAACCATATAGATATCTATCATACAGGATTACAATTATTTAAAAATAGTGTATCGAAAACTTTTGAATAAAACTCCCGTTGGTCCCTTTTTCTCTTATATCACTCAAATTACATACATTAATATTATTATTATAAATCAAATTTCTCTTTTGAAATTTGTATTACTACTAAAATCGCTTTAATGAAATTTTATCGACTTCTCTTGGTTTAAAATCTTCTCCTTATATTGCTTTTTCAAATTTTAATGATTACTCGCTATACTTGTTATTCCTTCTTTATTTTTTCTTTTTTCTCTGCTGCATTGGTATGTTTTTATACTTTTAAACTACTTTTAATTACTGATATTAAATATGTAAATAAAATCAATATATTGCTGCTCTTACTATAATGTGTCATTAGTTTTGAAGATGTTTTTCAAATTGACCTAAATTTATTGTCTTATATTTCACTTAAAGATTCTTCTCATCGTTTCTTTGAATCCATTAAAATAAAAATGTGTATATTTATGTTTTTCCTTTTTTTAAAAAAATGTTATTACTATTTTATTTTATTTTTACATCTGAGCATGTTTTTTATTCTTTATTTCAATTCTTAATTTTTATTACTCTTACAAATTCTCTTTATTTTTAATATTATTTCCATTTGTAAATACTCACTTCAAACTACAAACTGTAAAATATCTTTTTAACACTTAAATTTTAATTTTTAGACAACTTTCATTTATGTTTTTCTTTTTCCTTCTCTTTTTTATACTTTCATAATTAACCTTACATATAATTGCTTTATAATATGGAAACTTCACTGGTCCATTAGAATTAAGTCTAATTGTGTAAAATATTAAATTTTGTACTGTATGTTTCCTGAATAAAAGAAAATAAAAATAAATAAATAAAATAAAACATTAAATATCATTCAACATGACATAAAAATATTCGTTAAGTTCAAAGTTCATTAATTGAATTAATCTTATTAAATGAGTCTTTACTATCAACTCCATTGTGCCAATCAATATTTCCGCGTGTACAATAAAATTTTATAGAAATTAAAAATCTTTTATTTTTAAATATAATTATCTTACATTTGTGTTATGATCATATTTTTCACGATCTGGCCACATTACGCGGTGACTTCACGCATGCGCGTTGTGAAAGTGGGGCAAAGAGGGCATTATTATGGACACAGTCCGATGTATTCAAATATGGTTCTACGCTCCTTCTGGACTATTCCTTATTTTATGGTCAATAGATACTGTGGATGCGACTCATCTCTGAAAAATTGAAGAAAAATACGCATGTATAAAAATAATATATAAATACTCCTAGAATAACCGAAAAAACTTTACAATGCAAGCGATTTCCAAATTCAAACAATATTTACATTATATATGTATGCGTATTTTTTATACCAACACACTGAATATCTAGCAAATTCTGTGTTGACTTACGGTCTAATTGGTTGGGGAGCTTGCACAAAAACCGCCCTTGAAACTGTAGCAATTGCACAGAAATCTTTAATCCGAGTAATTTAAAAAAAAACATTTCGCTATCCAAGTGACTTGCTCTTCAAAGAATTCAGAGTACTGAATATTATTCAACAGTATATACGAGTATTGAGAACGGTAGTGGTTACACACATAAATAGAGACATTTACCCAAGCGTCAACCACAACTATAATATAAGATACTCTAATAGGGAACTGATACTAAGTGTAGGGGTCAACACTGTTCTGGCATCAAGACAACACTATTACGTAGCCAAAAAGGTCCATAACATTTTGCCAGAATTGTGGAAAGACGGGAGTGTTGTCAAGTTGCGGAAGGTGTTGACCTCGCTCTTTCATGACATTGGTCGTAAGGAGTCAGAAAAGTTGATGCATGCCACGGATTGGAGATTCTTACTGGATGTCGAAAATAAAATATAAAAATAAGGAATAATTAAAAAATATGTATATATTTATTGATGGCAACCATGAAGTTTCGCATAAATAAATTGTCTATGTTTTTATGAATGCATGTATGTGTATGCGCATGGGTGTATGTACGTGTGTGTGTATGTACATGTGTATATATGTGTATAAATATATAAATGTGTGTATATATGTGTATGTCTGTATGTATATGTATCAAAATGTGTATACGAATAAGTTTATATTTTGTTTGTCTGTACTCTATATTAATTTGTTAACTATTATAATATATTAAAATGTGATTGCCTAGCTTGGAACGGGGTATGTACCCTTGTTAGCTGGGCAAAGTGAACATGGAATTGTATTTTGATAAAGAGTGTAAATAAATAAATAAAAAAATGTATCCCCTATTATATTCAATGGATACGCTAGGTACTGTTTTTCAAGTTGGGTCCAGTTGTATATTAAAAATTTGGACTCGGAAGAAGCATTGATAATTCGGTATTCAATTTGTGTAATGCAATGAAAAACAACAACTCTAACATCGTTTATATCAAAACGTAAATATGGTTTTGTACACATTTCGCAAAAATTTACTAAGCAAATCTTTCTACAGCAGTGCGGCAAAAAAATTGTATGATGATATGTGAATGATGTGTCTCAAAACTGGTAGACAAAAAAAAGTCGGTAATTGATTATAAACAAACATTTATTAATAATTATTAAATTGTTTGACGACAAAGTTAATGCTTATTTTAAAATAATTCTAAACTTTAGATAGATACTGGAACGGTAGATACACAAATCTATATTAAGACTACCAACACGATCAATCAAATATTATCAAAACTTAGTTACCTAAGCTTTATGACTTTGTCATTAATCGCAAATAACTCATGTAAAATGTTCTTTGATTTTCATAAATATTATCAATTTCTGGGTGAAAGTACCTATCTATTTTTTATACCAAATGGTGTACTCGTATGTTGCGCGGCACTCTGCGCAGCACTTCTTCTGGTAAACTGTAGGTAAATAAGTATACGTCAGGCGCGTGCAATAAATATTTTCAGTAGCAATGCTGACAAAAAATAATCGTGGTCTAACTATTAGTAGGCATGATAGTAGATAACTAATTAAAATCAAAATAGTATAGAATCACTTTTGTAAAGTGTGCTAAAGGAGTTATATAACGAAAATGATACTATTTTAGTTTTCCATAAAAATAATAATAATTAACAGTTTATCGTCTGTAAATTTACAGAGCAAAGGAGCGGGCGCGTCTAGCGGTGAAGCTATAAACATTAGGATAGTACCTAAAACTCGAGATGTTCTTAAATTTTAGCCGAATTTTCATAATACGCTATTTTAATCTTTATGGTATGTGTTATGAGAGTAGTTTTTGCTTTGCATTACACGAGTCGGATGCTCTCATCTCTACGAGTCTCGTCGAACAATATGACGTTATGAATCTTAATGCGCGTGCGCGGAATTTCGAACATTTGTAATAGGACTGGACTTAAAATAAAGAGTAGTATCCAGAATTAAAGGCCAAGGTACCTTGATATTCAGTAAGTTGATACAGGAAATACGCGTGCGTCGGTAGGAATATATGCTGAAAAAATATTATTTAAATTTGTCAATAACATGGGCTCGAACATTTTTTTGCGGCCATTTTAGGAATATTTGTAGATTTTTTTTCATATTTATAAATTTTAATATTAAAATTAATATTATTAAAAAATATTCACGGGACCCACAGTATGTATGGCCCTTTTCACATATGCCACGCAAATCCACCCGGCCCGGTAACTTTCCGTGTTCATCCTACAATAACATACGCAACGTGTCAGCTTTTGCATGTTAAAAAAGGCCTATGGGTGGAATGTATGTGTACTTTTATGGTATCATTTTTTGAAATATATTGTTCCTATGTGTAACTCATAATAATTGGTGTATTTATCTGTCGTAACTTTGTATGCATTGACTGGGTTGATTTCAATAAATAAGAAAAATAATAGTAAAAAATATACAAGATAACAATCCATTGCTTGTCTATTAATATTTAGGTGTACTGAAAACTCCTATATTGTTAATTAATCTCATTTAGAACACTGTACGGGCCAATTAAGCGACATGGCTACTGAATCAAAACACTTCGTCTCAATGCAACGTGTCTCGTCTTCGGCTGGTAGCTGGCGCATCATATCCCGGCGGAGACAGGTGATGATTGATGACCCGTAGGTTTCTTAATCGACTCCCAGGTGACCAGGAGCTCCTTATCTTGTTCCAGAATCCCGGGAAGGTGACATCTTGGTTAATTTGATCTTGGTATATTTATAATGAGGCTATCCTGTCTGGTCTGTAACAAGCACTTTTATAATTTACCGATATTTCAACAAAGACGAATAACCTTTTCGGCTAAAGGTATAGCAAACCCTTAACATTATGAACAAAAAGAGGTAGGTAATCACGATACACATGCTATCATTCGTGTAAGAAAGAGATCCACATTTTTTCTCAGCTTTTTCAGAAATTTCTTTCTAACTCTTTTCTAGTTTTTCTAGGCAGCTGTCTACGTTTTGAAAAATGTTCTTAAAATATGACTAATTATCTACCGGATGTTTACTTAAATTGTGTCCATTATTTTCCAAATATCAAAATGAGCACCAAAAGTTAAAACAAACGATAAACGTTATACGTTATTCGAAATATTTTTTTCTGCTCTACGAGATATTGCAATTGTTTTTACGTTACATAAACTATTTTATTTAACTACAAGCCTTCAAAATGGATTGTTAAGTAGACTAAAGTGAGCATTTTCGACACCCCTTTCTGTTCACTATTAATTGAAGAGACCATTGCAGGAAACTGCTGCGAAATATTGCATAAATTTATTTACTATTAAGCGTGTTGTTCAGATGCTTATTGAAATAAGTGTATTTTTATGTAATATATTAAATTTTTATTTTTGCTATTATTTAATTGTGTACGTGGGTTAAATTAAAATTTGCAAGTTATTTACAAGGTACTTAAAGATCTTTTTTGTACAGATTTTATCGTGTTTTTATGATTTTAATATGGCGGTCTCCATTCTCCATGCGTATAAGGCATACTCAAGATTACAGCAAATTAAACTTATAAACATGTACAAGAGTTTCCGGCTTTTCGAAGGGTTTGATTGCTCTTAAAGAATCCCAGTATTATAAGTGACTTGCAAGTTAGACTATCAATGTCATCTTTGAAATTTAGTTTTTATCTTTTATTAAGCTAACCCTACTAAGGCCGGGTTGTTTTATTGTAAGTAGTCAAGTCAACCATTAGGTTAAAAATCAAAAATAAAATAGTAATGAAAAAGTAATCCGTTTTTGTACAAAACAGATTATGTAATTCAAATTGCTACTATTACTTTGAACATTAAGCTTTTAGTGACGATCAAACGACCTGGCATCAAAAGTGTAGTTAAAAATGATTGTACTAATTTTGAAAGTAAAACAGATATAGTAGCACTTTTTTATTGTGAATTGCATTTATTATTTTTCTTATTTTAATTAATTATTGTTACAGTTTTTCAAACAATGTTGTTCAAGATTGCCTCCTGATTCAAGACGATCTTAATTGTCTAACTGACTATTGTATTGAAAATAAACTGTTTTTGAATATAAATAAATGTGTCTGTATTACATTCACAAGGAAAAGAAAAATTCTTAATTTTGATTACAAATTAAACAATAATGTACTAATGAGCATCACTCTGTCAGATTTAAAATTTACACTAATAATGTATTATGTAACTTAGTAGACATTATAATAATAAATATGTACATCTTCTCTAACCTCCTTATCCTCCCTTCAAGCATTTTTGTCCTTATCCCGCCCAATTTACAGTAACTTAATGTTCTTAAAATAAATATTTAAAAAATCTTTGATTATTGAGTACATGAAAATAACATTTTTATATGTATAAATTGTATGTATTTATTTGATATGTAATTTATTTTCTTTACTAACTTTGTATACTATGTGGAAATCTGTTATTAGTTTTGAGTTTATACACTATATATGTTTGTTTACTAAAAATATGTATGTAGAACTGTTGATTTCCCAAATAAAATAAAATAAAATAAAATAAAATAAAATAAAATAAAATAAAATAAAATAAAATAAAATAAAATAAAATAAAATAAAATAAAATAAAATAAAATAAAATAAAATAAAATAAAATAAAATAAAATAAAATAAAATAAAATAAAATAAAATAAAATAAAATAAAATAAAATAAAATAAAATAAAATAAAATAAAATAAAATAAAATAAAATAAAATAAAATAAAATAAAATAAAATAAAATAAAATAAAATAAAATAAAATAAAATAAAATAAAATAAAATAAAATAAAATAGAATAAAATAAATTAAATAAAATATCATAGAATGTCCAAAAATTGCCAAATGAGAGACGCGGTTTCAAGAGAGATACATTCAGATTATTATTTTTAATGCTGTGCAACGTACAGCATTAGATAAAAGCAAATGGATATTAGAGTGGGCCGATGACGCATGAAGTTTTTTATTATTTAGACACCAAAGTGAAAGGGGTCTAAAATAAATGCATTTTGAATCACATTGAACGTAAAAATTATTAAAAAATATATTTCATACTTCTTTTGGCTCTCAACCGAGGTTTGAAGTTTATCAGTGTCTGAACATTTTGTAATTTATCTATATTGATAAATTATTTTTTTGTTAGTAAAGATATAACTCAATCTCATTACAAATTCGAACACGTTTTACAACTACCGAAATGCAAAAAGTTTACACTCCGTGGAACTGATTCCGTTGAGCGCCTGGCTAATATTGACGAAAACAATGGCTCATTAAAACAATGCTACCCATTTATCACAAAACAAAGTGCAACTCACGCCCTCAGATGCTTATTTAATAAGGTTTAATGCACATTATAAAATTTAATTGTTCTGATTTTCTTACCTAAATACGAAATGACAGCCGGTTTAGCCCAAAAAATCGACTTTTTCGAAAACTTTAAGCTCTGTTTGAGGGCCAAAAGTAGTATCGAATATTTTTTTAGAAATTTTTTGCAATCCAAGTAATCCAAAAGGCAACTTTTTAGACCCCTTTCTTTTCAAAATTCGGAAAAAAATAGTATCGGCCCACTCTTATGGATATGTACTTTCACCCAGAAATTGATAATAATTATCAAAGACCATTTTAAAAGAATTATTTGTGATTAATGTGAGTCATAAAACTTAGGTACCTACGTTTTGATAATATGTGATTGAATGCGTTAATATTAGATTTGTGTATTTACCGTTCCTTCAAAGTATCTATCTATAGTTTAAGATTATATTTAAAACTAGCGGACCTGACAGACGTTGTCTTGCCCAAACGTTAGCTTGCCTGCTATAAGCTGGTTCAGCAATCGTTTTTGTAATATTCGAATTTTCGATAAACTTTATACTAAGTGACATATGACAGTGAGTTCGACATTTCAATCTTTTCGTTTCGTCATTGTGTGATTGGCTGTACAATAAATATCCATAATTATTCGATACCTAGCTCTAGGCATTTACAAGGCTTACGACCTTTATAGACTGGTTTTTATGATCACTTGTCACTGTGTATTATTGACCGTTCTGTTCATGTTTTTTGTTTTTATTAAAATCGCTTTTTTTATACATTTTCAAAAAACTTCACCGTACTATATTTAATGCTCCAATTTTCAGCCTTTAACTTTCTCATTATGTCAAATGTAATTCTACATATTCTGTGCCTAATTAAAAATTGGCATTGTATCGACGAATATCCACAAAGTGCTTGTCTTTGTTAAATTATACAAATAAAATAAAATAACGTATAAAAAATAATAAAATAAGACAACAAAAAATTATATAATATGACACAGCGGATTCGATTGGAATTCGATGTCCTTATCAGATTTGTTAAGAATAGAGAACACCGTGCAAAGAATATTCAAGAACAATTTTGCATGCCTATTAGACTTACCTACATAGTTTTAAACAGCTTCTCGATTTTACAAGTCGTGAAGAAGTTTGCATGTTCTAGAATTTCAAGATGTATCAGACGACTGTGATAGCGATCTTAAATAAGCATATTAATTTAATTATTTTGCGTCGAATACGGAACATAACATATAAAGTGCAAAACCAATTAACATTGTAGTCAGGAAATGCTATTTTCATATTACGGAAATAGATAATTAATTTGTGTACTAGGTAGTTTTTCATATTTATTTCATTTACGTGTATTTTGTTTCATTATTAATTACAATATGTTGAGTTTGTCCAAACTTTTGTAGACAAGGACTGAATTTAACTCCCTGGGGAGTTGTTAATATTAACAGACATGAAGAACATTTTAGAGAAGGTAATATAGAAGTTTAGGCATCTACAGGGCTTATTGGCTGATTTAAGTAGCCACTTTATACACTGTGTAACATTAACTATTCTGCCCATATTTTAACACGTAAATTCCTTCGATTCTTTCATATGTTTGTGACTTTAAATATTTGAATCCATTATTTTTGAGGGTAAGATTCATCTAATTGAATTATTTCACCTACATACTAGGCAACGCCTGAAAATCTTATTTTTTAAATTTCTATACTTCTGCATGGACCAGGTGGATTTATCAACAATGCAAATGTGACAAATATTACAAATGTTGATAAATGCACCTGGTCCAAGAAGAAGTATAGAAAATGAAAAAAAAGGATTTTCAGGTGTTGCCTAGTATGAAAGTAAAATAAGACAATTAAATGAATCTCACCCGCATAAAAAAGGTTTCAGCTCTTTTACTTCATAAACATCAACATATTTAAGAATTTAAGGAATATAGATGTCCAAAAATGGGCAGAATGGTGAATGTTACACAGTGTGTAAAGTGACCACTTAAACCAGCCAATTACAGGTCATAAGCCCTGTAGAAGCTTAGACTTCTATATTACCTTCTATAAAATGTTCTTCATCTATGTTGTAACATGTTAATATTATTTTTAATGCATATTATTGTAATACTAGCAAGCTAATTTAAGTTGATATGTAAATTTACACATAAGTAAAGAAAAGTGAAATTCGCAACTTAGAAGTTATTATTAATACTAAACAAATGTTTGATGCTCTGAATCTACTCGCTGATCTGAAGCTACTCCGTGGGGATCCGTAAAATGATTTTTTTTAAAAAATTATTTAAAAATTATAATAATAAATTAAATTTTGTACTTTTAGTTATTATTAATTTTTTTATTTTTTGCAAGTGATATGATACGGAGTGGCTTAATACAGGTACGGTTTTTTAAAAAAAAATTACATTCTATTTAGTTTTTATATAGAAAACTATAATTGGCCTAAAATTTTGGTTTATTTGTATTTACTGTATTTTTTGTTGTAATGGCTGTTGTTTTCTTTAAATAAATAAATAAATAAATAATGAGTTAGTCCTGAAAAAAACATAACATCTGATAACACCACAACACCATTTTTTTATCGTGGACTGGCTGCTAACTGTATAACTACGTTGAAATAGTATTATAATGACGGAAGAACAGAATTTCATTATTTCTTAGTCTACGGGAACAATATTTTGAGTTTGTACAAATTTTTGTAGACTAGGACTGGATCCAACTCCCCAGGAAGCTGTGAATATTAAAATATTACAAAAGAGATAAAACACATTTTAGAGAAGGTAATATATAAGTCTAGGCATCTACAGGGCTTATGACTTGTCATTCGCTTGTTTAAGTGGCCACTTTACACACTATGTAACATTCACCATTTTGCCCATATATGAACATATATACAGTTCTTTCATCTGTTGATATTTTTTAAGTTAAATAGCTGAAACCTTGATTTATGCGGGTGAGATTCATCTGATCGAAGTATATCGCCTACGTACTAGGCTCCAGGCTGAAATTTAAAACAGCCAATGACAGGTCATAAGCTTTATGGATGCCTAGACTTCTGTATTAACTTCTCTAAAATGTTCTTCGTCTCTGTTGTAATATTTTAATTTTTGCGTTAAGGAATGTTTAGTTTAAGAATATTTGGGACGTCATATAAACCATAAAGTATTTTAAATTGACGGTTTGAAAGACTCGACAGATAAAGTAAAAGTTGATTGTCCGTATAGTTATAGTTGTATCTTGTAATTCCTTGTTTGTAAGCAAATATTCTTAGAAATTTGTGCTGAATTGATTGCTGATCGATATGATTTAAATGAGTAACTTATGAAGGAGACCATATTATAGCGGCGTATTCAAGAATAGCACGAACCAAAGAGCAGTCAAGTTTCAGGGTAAATCTATATTTATTAAAGGCAATATTTGAATGTTTCTCTCAACGTGCGGTTTTCAGATAAATGTACATCTTTGCCGCGAGAAGGTAAAAAAAAAGTTAGAAGCGTAAATGTTTTCCATCACCAGGGTTGCGTTCGCCGAGAATGCGTTTTCCAAAAAAATGGATGGATGTTATTTGTTTGTGTATAAAAAAGTTGGTTTTTTAATGTTTACAGACAAGATTTTCTGAATTTTTGGTTATACTAATATAATATCAAGTGACATTTTTTATATTCTTTACTTTTAATTTTTTAGTAAATTTTTGTAAGTATACTTAATTATGTTTAATCTTAAGAGGAAACGCGGTCCGACTTTTCTTCATACAAACGTATTCACGTATTTTCTCTCTGAATTGTGGCACTAGAGAAATGTTTTTTTTACAATGACAACAACAACAACAAACTATCACGCCGCTTCTCTGTAAGGGTAGGCAGATAGGATAGAACGCCACATCTCTCTATATTTGCATTCAGATCTCACTTCCTCTACATTCATACATTTTCTTATGCCCGAGCGCCGATTATTCTGACTTTTGACATGTCCATCTTCAAGTATTTGTTAGATTAGGTCATGCCATGTCTTTCTCGGTCTTCCTCTATTTCTGGATCCATGAACATTGATCCAACGCATTGTAAATATTTTTAGCCGTTCTTTCGTTGTCCATTCGCTCTTCATGTCCAAACCAGCGCAGTGTTCTTTTTTACACATTACACATTAAATTGGCGTGTCCCTATAGTGTTCCGTTTTTTTTTTAAATTTAATTATGGGAACTTGAACCATTCAAACCATTTAAAAAGCACAGTTTTATCTGTTGTCTTCGAGCGCACGGCGCACATTGTACAAAAAATAATTATTTATGAAAAACGCAAAACTTGCCGATACAGAAAATTTTATTCTGAGACTCTGTCTAAAAAATAACAAAATCGGTTCAGTTTTGAGGTGTGGAAAACGGTACGGCGAAACGTCAATTTTGTCTATTCTATCAAAAGGTCTGAAATGCAGTTGTCTTTTTCACACAGTATCGGGAAGGCATCTGCAAGACAGTGACAGGATAACAATGTTCGAACACCTATTTATCAAAATTTACGTAAACCAAAACACAAAAATAACAATGTATACGTTTATATTTAATTTGGACTAAATACAATGATTGATATCAAACTTTCGATTGGGTTCATTTAATCTATTTAGCAAGAACTCATATTTAGCAATAGCAAAGCATTGCCGGGTTCATCTCGTATTTTATAAAAAACACACATAGGTAAGTTCAGAAAACATGTAATAATTAAATAAGTTTTCGGTACTTAGGCACAGTTTCCGACAGTCCTTCTTCTCGTCGATCAAATTCGTTACATCGAGTCGAAAACTACAAAGATAATTTAACGTGTATTTATCCACTGGCTCTGGTAACGCTAAGCCGTGTATATGCATCTCCATATCATTGAAATAAATTCCGCATTTTCTTTATCTGCGTCGATTTTGAGTGACAAATCTGACGTATGTACGTGTCTTGTGTCCCTCGCGTGCATTTGTCCGCGCGCATTGTGCACGCGATTTCCGATCATCCGCAATGGAAAATAAGGTCGAATATCGGAGATAACGCGAAGTGAAATTCCGAATTACACCAACAATCCGAAAGGATTACGTCTTGTTTTCTTTATTTGGTGCTAACCAATAGGATTATTACTTGATTGGCGAACAAAGGTGTCTGACGCGCAGCGGGGCGCGCATGCGCGGTGGCCGGGAATTTGAAGTATTTACAAATACCTAACAATAAGACATTTTAGACCTTTTTTTATATCAAGCCTCGTTTCGACGGAGATAGGTACTGCAAAGCATTTATCATACAAAAAAATCTTTGTCGAAAGGAAATAGATACCCGGCAATCAAAGAAATCATCATTCCATATCCGCTCCTTAGTTGAAGCATATGGTATCCACAAATAGCCTCCATGCATCTCTATCGGCTCCCAACTCCTTTGCGTCCTCCCAAGTCATGTTCTCGTTCTGAAGTTCTGACATAAACTGCCGACGAACAGTCAGCAGTGGACGACTATGACGTCGAGAACCTAATGCTTTGTAAAATAGGCAAGCGTGGTTAAGGCTTTCAGGAAGCATCCGCAGTGCATGGCCAAGCCAACCGTATCGCCTCCGCTTGATGACAGTTGTCACCGGAGTTTGCTGCGTCCGTTCTCTTATTGCTTATTTCCAAACAAAGTTAAATCGCCGCACATCCAAGATTCTTCTAAGATACCTATTCTCAAAGGTCAGTATTTTGCTGTTTTGGGCCCTAGTAAGGTGCCACGAATCGCATTATTTTTATTTTTTATTTAATAGCATAATTATACATTTTTACAATTTAAAAAAAAATCACTTATTATATTTTTACCAAAACTAAAATCCCACCAAGCCACTTTTTGTAGCTTGTCGGTGAAGATTATATTTATACTGACTTAATAATATTATTTACATTTATAAAAACAATGAATAACAGATAAAAATTAACAGCCGGAAAGATCAGAATAAACATGTTTATACAAATAATAATATATGAATTTATTTTTTAAATACAAGAAAATATATGAAAAATTAAAATATTTACACCTAAGCTACTAAGCATCAGAGGAGAATATGTGTTTTGCATGCGTTATATAGGCGGCATTTGGTTTCTACTGAGTGAATATGAATGTGGCGCCTACTTATCCTAACCGCACTCCCAGTTCTTTTTGAAAGCTGCCATTTTCTGTAACATATACCTACTCCCAGATATTTGAAAGTCTCAACCCTTTCGATGATTTGGTTTGATAGAGTCACGGAATTTTGAACATCAAAGCACGAAGTATTACACAATACATGGGTTTTTCCAATATTTATTAAAAATCTGAATTTAAGGTTTAAAAAACCCATGCTTGCGAAGTACCTATTTAGCTTATCTACAGTGACCTAAGGACTCCAAACTAAATCGTCGAGGGGGAGATGGATACAAAAAAATACAACAAAGTAATATTTTTTTCCAATTTTGTCGCAACAGAGAGGAAAAACATTTTGAGATGGGAGCATGGAAGACTAGGCGTTTACAGGGCTTATGACCTGTCATTGGCTGGTTTAAGTGGCCACTTTCACACCGCGTAACATTCACCATTCTGCCTATATTTAAACATCCCCATTTCCTCAAATCTTCCATCTGTTGACTTTTGTGAATTAAAAGAGCTGAAACCTTCGTCATGTGGCTGAGATTCATCCAACTGAACCAATCCACCAACTAGGCAACGCCTGAAAACATTTTCTCAATTTTTGTACTTTTTATTTTACCAGTCAATTCCATAATGTTCTAAGTATGTCCAAATGTTTGCAGACTGGCTGGATTTTCTCCCTAGGGAGTTATTTAGATGTAAATTTGTTGCAACCGAGAGGGAAATCATTTTTGAGAAGGCAATATGGAAGTCTAGGCATTTATAGAGCTTATAACCCGTCATTGGAGAAGGTAAATCCAGCCAGTCTGCAGACATTCCGGCATAATATTCAGGCATTCATACTCAAAACATTGTTGTATGAATGCCTGAATATCAGAAATAACAGAAAGCTTTCCTTGTTTCATATATATATACAAAAACCAAAAATGTCACCGATATGGATATTCGCTAATAAGCGGAATGGGGAATGTTGTAGAATTCTACATTAAAGTGGCCACTTGAACCCAACCTATGACTGGTCATAAGCCCTGTAAACGCTCGAATATCCATAATCTTGAAACAAAAATTCTACCCATCTCTGTAGTGATATAAATAATAAATATAAAGTAATCATTGAACGTAGTTATGCAAAAAACAGCCAGTTCACATTTAAAAAAAAAAAAGATATTTCTGTATCGAGTTAAGGAAGGTCAATTCCATCTTCTATTAAAAAATTGCCAGGCAAAAATCACCTTCGGAAAATTTCATGATGTCAAAATGTCATGATAACGAATATAGCCTCATACATTCAAGGTTTTATATGAGGTTTCATTAAATATTTAATCTGGTTGTTTACTGCAAAATGCACGTCTTAGGTTGTGCGGTCAGCCTGACATAAACAATCCTTGTCACATATTTTTTTTTCTATTATAAGAAAACGAATGCAGGCATTATTTATCATTTGTCAAAGTAAAAATCTTTTTACAAAACTGCTATTATCTTAGTTTCACTTTTCTGTAGCTGGCTGTTTCCTACATAACTATGTTCAATTTTCCCACGCTAGGAATATTAAAAAATACATGGGATGTTGTATAAGACTAAATATTACATATTATAGGACACAACTAAAAAAATACAAAAAATTATTCAATGATATATTCCCCTTCATTATTTTTTACAAAAAAATAATCAATAATTTATGGCATCTTTACCGTATACTGCGCAAATATCGCGAGCAGCCTTGGCAGGTTTATTCCCCAATTGAACACGAACAGACGGCGTTATCGAAAATGCTCACTTTCGTCTGCTTGACATTCCAATCTGAAGGCCTGTTACCAAATAAAGCAGCATATTTAACGTAAAAGCAAACACAATGCCCGATAAAGCAGAAAATTCGCATTCGAATGACATAAAATTTTACTATTTTGTTTCAATTTTGGTGCCCATGTTAAAATTTAGAAAAAATGGATATAACTTAACTAACTTAACTTATAAAGTAACTCTTCATATAGATGCCAAAAAAATATTAAAATTTGCCTCACGAATGAAATTATTTACGTTTTTACCAAATTCAAGCAACAGTAAAAAAGAAGATTTTATTTAACATAGCATTAAAATATTTCAGTTTTTTTTTATTTATTCTACAGATTTGTAGAATTTAGTATTTTTTATAGATTTTATCAATTGAAGGTAAATAAAATGTTTATTATATTGTATTGTATTTATTTACAAAGGAGAAAAAAATAAGTTTGACATACTCTAAAATAGAGTTCATATGAGTTTATTCTTTAAAAAAAAGCAATATACAATATAGATGAACAAATGAGGAAAAATTAGATTGGGTTGGATTTTTTTTTTCAAAGACAAACACTTGGATTATTATTATTTACACAAATATTTAAATTTCCAGATCATTTCCTAAAAGTCGTAATTAACTTGTGCTGGAAAAATGGAAATCTAGTAATGGTAGTGAAATTGGACTTCGGACCTTTGGCTCGTGAGTCCACAATTCTACCACGGAACCACAACCTGATTCTGAAAATTAAACGCAATCAGAATGATGAATGTTACACAGTGTGGCTAAAAGGGGCTACTTAAACCAGTCAATGACAGGTCATAATCCCCGTAAATGCCTAGACTTCCATATTCCATTCTCAAACAATGTTTTTTCTCTTCGTTGCAATTTTTTAAAATATAATTATGACTTGAAATAAAAAAGGGATAAAGCTACCACTTGAGAAAAACAAAGTCACGAAATAGCTTAATGCATAAAGGGTTTAAATTGTAGGATGAGATGCCTGAAAGTATGAAGAATGAAAGAAAACTGGTTGAATTAATTAATTCGACTTATTTTTAATTTGATTTATTTATTATATCATATCCAAAAAGTTCTACATTTACACAAAGTTGCTTTGACTACTAGGGTGTTATTTATCTCGTTCTAAGACAGTCAAAATATTAAAACTATAATCAATACCAATAAAATATTAACTTTAAACAACCTTTGTAGAAAGTAATATTAAACGTGTCAAAAACAAAGTGAAAAAAATATTTTTTAAACAAAGTGAAAGACATAGTAAAAAAAACGCAGTGAAAAACATACTTGAAAAACCATGGTAAAAAACATAATAAAAAGTAATGAGGATCTCCATTTTATTTTTTTACTAAAAAATAATTACAATCCAAATAAGAGCATGTGCTGCCCATGCAACAACCACCATCAACCCCTCATTCTCTTCACGACCAATTTCACTAAGGAAAATAGGCAGTAACCTCTTGTGGTTCTTACACATATTTCATGATTCTGGTATTTTGTCCTATGTAGCAGTATAGTCTCTGTGCTAAAGAAGTTCTAACCATTTGTCAGAAAATCAGATCGCTACTGGAACTCCCAGTCTAATAAAAATGAAAAAAATATGGGTGTGTATCCCTGTTAAAGTGAGTGACCATTACCGCCCTTAGCAAATAATTAGCTGACCAAAGGCAATTTTTTATATTTTTTATATAGAAACATGCTGTATTGCATAGAAATTGAAGTGATGTCAATCAAATAGTATGCGAATTAAAAATGGAAATGTGTTAACGACATGGTGTTGTATGCAAATGTGTATCAAAATACGCTAGTGAACTAATGATTATTCATAATAATATGATATTGATGGCGTTGACGGAAGAATGAGAACGAATATCTGATCAGTCGCTGTCGCCTGTCGGACGAAGACCGTTAGTGTATGCCTACCTTTAATTAATACAATTATTTCATATGAAACGATCCGTTCTTTTGACACACCTGACGCTCTACAATAGCAGCTGACACTCAGTAGCAAAGACGAACATGGGTGGTTAGAAAATACAGGGTGGGAGGCGACTATAGTGCTAAAAAAACGATTAAAAAAAAATATTTTACTTTTTAAAAATCGACGGACGGAAGGATTGAAGAAATACATTTTTATTTATGATGTTTTTATTTGGGTGATACCGTGTGTGTTGGATTTGTTCCGGCGTTTCGGCTACCATTGTAGGAGCCATCTTCAGGGTAAACTGAGTATCGAAGTGTCGAGTGTCGTCAAGTGTCGAGTGTCAAGCAAGTAAACGAAACGTCGGAACAAATCCGACACACACGGTATTACCCAAAAAAGAAACATATTAATAACAGTGACCGTGAAAACCTTCGCACTTATTTTTGTTTGATTACATTACATTCTATACATTTATCAGATAGACGTCCAAACCCCATGGGGTCCCATGGGACCAGAGTCTTGAGTTGGGACTAAACATTTAGAAGTTCAAAGGCAGAATGGTGAATTTTACCCGGGCGGTTAAAGAACGAATAAATACGCGTGGAGCGTGACTGAGCGTTTAGGCATGAGTTAAGTGTCATAATTTTTGAGGCCTCGGGGTGCGCGTCCGCGCGTCCGCGCGTATAAATAAGTCGATGGTTTTATTTAAGAACACCGAATCTGATTCTATGATTACGTCAAAGCAATATAACGTAAAAATTTTTTAGGATACTTAATAATGTTTCATCTCTAGACAAAACGCGGTTCGACTTTTCTTCATATAAACACATTCCCTTTATTTTCTCTCTGGATTATTGCTCCAGAACAGTGAATAAAAAAAGGTATTTACCATTGCGATGTCCCTTTTTATTTGTTTTTTCATAATAAATTGTTTGTTGGAACTAAACCCGTCCAAAAACCCGTAATAATGTCCAGTTTTATCCGCTGTCATATTTTTGAAAAACGAAAGACATACTTTCGATTGTGTGATTGACAAATCTAGTAATAGCAAAGCACTGCCGGGTTCAGCTCGTTATATAATAAAAAGAAGCTTCGTAAATTTGTTCCCCAGAAAGTAAAATGGTTATTAACAAAAAAGAAATATTCTCAAAAGCAGCTAGAGTTTTACCGTAAATTTCGTATCACCCAGTACCTACTCTATTAAGTAAATACGGATACAGACGGTCAGATTCCCGATAGCCTCGCGGAGTCTGGGGGACCATGGGAGTCTCCGGAGCCCACGAGATAAGAGAAGGTGAGATGAACCCAAGAAAAGCTGTCAGAAGAGCATTGTACTAGTGACAGGACGGGAGCCATCGTATTCTACCTATTTACAAGTATTCTACCCTGGCACCAGAAATGTATTGAAGTCGTATTTACTTGTTGGCGGACACGGAAGTAAGCCGTCAAACTCGTCAGTAAAATAATAACAGATTCGCGACTACGCGAAAATGGACCCTCTCCCCATTGGCAGGTACAGTCCATTCAAAGTTTTGAAAAGATATGCTGGGCCGCGATTATGAACGCTATCTTCATCGGTATATAGTGACGGTATAAACTAATATCAATATTTTTGTACGAAAGTGTGTATATTTGTATGAAAATTTAAAGTATCTTCGTCGGTAACCGGTAATTAAACATGTTTTGCAGATAAAATTAAGTTTTCTGCATGAAAAATAGATTATGTTTGTTGATTGATTTGGTGTTTATTTTGTAGAACTCCATATTTAAACTTATAATTAGAAATCAAACACTGATTTGAGTCTACTGAACACTTTATTTTATTTTTACAAATATAAACATATAAAAATAAAAACTTCGTGACAATTGTTTCGCCTTATTAGGGCATTTTCAAACTAATGTGAAGATTATTTGGATTGAATGTCCTTATAAAGTTATATAATTCAAGGTACTTAAGTAGAAAATAAAAATAATCTTATGAACTATAGCATGTACATTAATCATAATTGAGAGAAAAACCAATGGTTAAGGGTAAGGCTAAGTGTTTAATAGGTAATGGGGAATTTAGGTATTTATATTTGAATTTCGGGGAAAATATAACAAAGTAAGTATTTATTGACAAACAAGTATGTATTGTGAGATAATTAATGAAGCCTTATAGTTTTGTAAATTTAGATAATTGTTGACGTGTTAATAAAAAAAGTGTTCAGTAATAAAATAAAGTGTTCAATAGACTCAAATCAGTGTTTGATTTCTAAGTATAAGATTATGTTTGCATTTTTTTTTCTAAGCATGTTCAATTACCGGTTACCGACGACGGCGACGGTACTTTGAATTTTTATACAAATATCCACACTTTCAAACATGAATATCGATATTAGTTTATACGGTCTCAGTATATACCAATGAAGATAGCCGTTCATGATCGCGGCCTTGATTTGCGTAACAACAAGATTTTAAATAAATCAAAGTTAATCAGGTCAATATGATATGTTTACTTGGTTCACCAACAGGCATTAACATAGGCATTCGAACGCACTGTATACAAAATATTTTTTGTAAAATAAATTTCCATTGTCGGCCTCGTGGTTTTATGGTTAGCGCATTTGCCTAACATGAGGTCTCGAGTTCGATTCCCGACATGGTTGACATGCAATATTTATTTTAAAAGGTGCTTTTACACTAGAATATTTCATAGTCTCTAGACTGGCACCCGGAGCGTAAGACTGATCATCTTACCTTCATGTTTCGAAAAATTATCAAGGTACGCTGCGAATGGTGTACCAAGGCAATGCCTTATGGAAATAAAATAAGTGTGAATTTTGCATCATTGGCCAAAAAAAACATCGACACATTATTATTTTTTAGTTCTAATTTTTATAGTGACAAGAAATAAGTATTTGTTCCATCTGCCAGTCTATAGAACTAACTATGCACAACCTAATTTCCTCTATCGTTCTTGCTCTAGCTATAATGCTTTTTTTTCATCTATTGATATATTTTACATGCCCCTTAATTTATTTAAAAATAAATTAAAACTCATTATTTCTGGCTGTGATACGATCCCACTTACTATTTAATGATGCTCACACTTACACACACCTGACCGCTTACTCCTACACTAATACACATAAACACACATCTACACTTACTCTCATACAAATACACATAAACACATCCTTTTGTTGTTTAATAATATAATAATATAGATTCTTATTTAGAAACTTTGCTGGTCTGTCTTTAAACTGTATTATTCTTAATGTTACTATATCATTGTTGACTATTTGTTTCTTAAAAATAAATAAATAGAGAGGAATATTTTTTTAAATGACACAGCGCGTTGGCTTTATTTTAAATAATGTTTCCGGGTAGAAAAATCAAAATTCTTTCTTTATCCGATAACGAATTCGTGTCGCTTTTCACTCATTTATTCAATTCAATTCACTATACATATTTTCTATTATGTAAACTCAATTGAATTCTTTACTTTAGCATTAAAATCTCCTTTGACTGCTACATAAAAAAGTCAAATAAATTCATTCGCATCCTACTTTCAAAAGAGAAAGAGGTCTTAAGATACCCCTATTCCTACTCTTAAAAAATAGAAAGAGGGCTTAAGACACCCCTATAATGCTTTTGTTTTGGTTGTGTCTGTAAAATGACTTGCCACCTAATAAGTTTAGTCCAAGTAACGATTTCAGCATTTTTATTAATTTATTTGATAAATTCCGTATCATAATCATTTTTTACCCTGATGGAAAATGCGATTTTTTAAAACGGAAATAAAAGCTTTTGTTTAATATGTATTTAGGGCATATTTTAAAATAATCATAATGGTGTCTCTCGGCATGGAAAATTTTCTTTTAAGGTTAAATATAAACACGAAAATTGTAAAATAATAAAAAAATACTTAAGCATTTAAAAGAAACATGTTTTTTTAAACAAAATACTTATTGATCGTGAACTGTTTATGGATGTGTTCATTGTATTTGCAACATAGTTTGTAACTGGTGCTGGAAAAATTTGAAAAATGTTTTTAAGAAAAATGAACAATAATATTTATAATCTATATAAACAGGTAAAATTGAATTTACACAATTAAAATTGCACAAAATAATGTATGCAAGTTACCATCCAGTACGAAAATTGAAAAATAAATACTTGATAAAAGTATTTATATTGATCGGTACCTCATTTCGATAATTCTTACTAAAAACTCCTGTCTGATTTTTAAATCAATTTCGAAATTCCGAGTATCATCGTCGTCAAAAGTTTCCCATGCACGTTTAAGTATATTGTTGGAGCCAACCCCAGGAGAGCAAAGGAATGCAGGAGATAGCAGGCAGGCGCTCGCCCCTTGCCTTGTATCTGTCAATTCCAATAACATCACACTGTCACTACGCTGTTTGTCTACAAGTACCTCTTCGATCTCCTGGCACCCTGATACCAAAAGACAACGATTTTTTAAAACTAGTGCCATAATTAAATCATAAATAAATAAAAATATTTCGGCGTTGCTTATGAAACATTTTATTGTGTCATGATTTTATTAAATTCCATCCTAATCCCAACGAATAAAATACAAAACATTATTAATTTATTATCAACTTTGTATCGGAAGATATTTGAAACGTGAGCTATCATAAAAAAAAACTGTTTCCAAAATCAATGGTGTTGCAAATTTAATAAATAAATAAATAACAACAAAACGTCAATCTCGTTAAATGTTTTGTTAAAGTTCTGTTGTTTTTTGTTTCTGTTGTCTCTTATATTCGTAATCTGGCCTTTATTTTTAATGTACCTGGTTTACCTTTATAAATGGACAATGGTCTGTTATTTAATTATAAATAAATAAAATATTGAATTTGTAATTCATTATTTTATTTTTTTAATTTGAAAATATAAAATCCTAAATCAAAATTTAAGGTACGTCTGGCGCCTATTCTAAAAAATACCAAAACAAACATAAATATAAAAAGTCAATCCTGATAAAAATTATTCATTCACCTTGCAATAAAAAAAATAAAAAAAAAAACAATAAAACTAACACGTGTCATTTTTCCCTATCGTACCGTGGACGTCAGAATAAAATTTTGATATCGAAAAAACGAAATGACGAGACGCAATTTTTGACCCTACGGCAGTGAGCATAAGGAATCGAATGGTGTGACCAAGTCCTCACAGTTGATTGAGTCTGAATTGACGCAAGACAGGTTTGTAAGGGATACACGTTGTAGGTGTCACTTTCTGTATCATCTCAAATTTGATTATTTTTTATGGAAAATAACGAGCCAATATTCATGGCACCATGGGGTGACCATACGATACAGACAATTACATTTTCATTTTTTTAAATGTTTTTTTTTAAAGCAGATTATTATTTCTTCTTCTTTTCCACATCCGCTCCTAAGTGGAGCATGTGGACATCACTAGTTGCCTCCAGAAGACCCTATCGCCAGCCAGCACTCTCGCTTCTTCCCATGTCAATCCAGCGCCCCTTAATTCCGCCGAATGAAGTCTAAAGATCGTCATTGACGGCCTTCGAGGATGGCGTGATCCCGCAGGTTTAAAGAAGAGGCAACTAGGGTTTAGGTTCTCCTGAGGCATGCGCAGCACGTGTCCAAGCCAGGTCCACCGCCGCATCCTCAAGACGCTATAGAAGGCTGCTGCGTCCGTTCTCGGACTTCAATGTTAGTTATAAAATCGAACCACCTTATACCTAATATTCTTCTCAAGCACTTACTCTCAAAACTCAGTAGTTTGGTGTTTTCAGCTTTGGTAAAGTCCTAAGATTCGCACCCATGAAGGAGAACTGGCATTATACAAGAATTTAATAATCGGCAATTTCGTTTTGACCGAGTATAGACTAGAGCTCCAGATAACCTGCATCATGTTAAAAGTTGCTCCAGCAATTCCTGGGTGAGTTGCGAGCTCTTTATCCATGCTTCCATCCTCAGTTATGTGTACTCCCAAGTATTTAAAGCTGTCAACTTTCTCAATCCTCTGTCCATTATTATAGAGAGGCTGATCAGGGTCAGGACAGGATTTGTAGCACATAATCTGAGTCTTTTTTGTATTAATATTTAGACCCAGACGAGTTGAGTTTTCCTGCAGTGTGTCAACAATTTCCTGAAAATCACCATCAGTCTTTTCAAAAAGGACTGCATCATCTGCATATTCCAAGTCCCACAACTTCAGGGAGGAGTTAAAGATTATTGTTTATTGTAATATAACTATAATTGCACATAGGTGGACATATTGGCAAATTGCAATTTCTTCCAACCAACCATTAAATAAAAAAGTTTTAGTTATTTTTATTCTCTTCTCAAAAAATAACACTCGCGATTGCTACAAATATTGTTTGTTTTTTTCATCTCATTTTACATTAATTTGTTATTGTAGGTAACTGTATCTTTTTTCATTTTTAGATTATTTGTTCTTAGTAGTTTTATCCCAAACAAGGAAAAACAAGTCATAATATTTTCACGTATTTAAAAAAAGCAATAACCGGATAAGTTTCCCCACCGCTAAATAAAAGATTTGGAAGAAATTTATAAAAAAATACACCACAAAATCCTTGCAAGCGGCGGGAATCGAACCTGCGACGCCGGCTTTACAGTTGACATTCTAACCAACTGCCCCACGGCGCAACAAAATTAGTGGAAAGGCAGTGGCTGAGAAATTCAATGAATAGATATTTGAACATTATTTTTCTGTCACTCTCTCGCAAATGCCTCTTCCATATTGTGCGAAAAAGACAACTGCACTTCAAACTAATTTTGCCTAAATAAAATCGACCAAATCGACGTTTCGTTGTCCCGTTTTCTGCACCTTAAAACTAAACCGATTTTTATGGAGTTTTTTTAAAAGAAGACTATTAAAATAACATTTTCTAAACCAGAACGTTTTTAAAAAAAAAATAGTTATCATATTTGTGTATTATGCGTTTGAAGACGGCAGATAAAAGTGGGTGCTTATAAGAATTTTCGGAAAGTCCTAGTTCCCGTAATAAACTATTGAAAAAAAAACGAAACCACTGGGACACGCCAATGGTTTGTCGTGTATAAAAATCATTGCTCGAGTGCCATAATTCAGGGAGAAAATACGGAAATACGTTTATATGAATAAAAGCAGACTGCTTTTCGTGACAAGTGTTTTTATCATGTATATTTATATTTTTTGGTGCATTAACTTATTATTTCAAATAAATTATTTAATAATTAGTACGAATATTTAAGGCACAAAAAAGGCTGTTTTAAAAAAACCTATGCACCCTAACGACATAAATGCTTATGTCCACTTTTTCTCTTAAGACTTCAATTTTACGAACATACCTTTGTTTTGATAAAGGTCCTACCTGCATCATTCAAGATGCAAATACTTAGTCTTCCTAATTCGAAGACTTCTACGAAAAATTCTACCATTCACACCTTGTGTAAAATGGTTTACAGTTTTACTTGATCATTTCGATGACCATTCTTCATATTGCTGGCTATTTTGATAAATACGAGGCTAATTTTGAAGTTATGTTCCCAAGGGATTCTGGAGTTAACTGACAGCTACGTCATTAGGAGGCTAATAATATTTTGAAGGTTGAATGCCCCATTGATAAAGGAAATGGACACCAACATTAGAAAACTAAAAGAAACAACTGTACATACAAAAAAACGAATCGATTAACGACTTATTTAAATTGGCAACTTAAACCAAGTAAGAGCAGGTCATAAGTCCTGTAAATGCGTAGACTTCCATATTCCCTTATCATAAGTTTGTTGTATTATGTTAATATTAATAATTCCCGAATGTACACATTGTATGGTTTATGTTATGTATGGCCTATTTGTAAATGTAATGCATGTGTTTTTTTTTATATATGCAAGTAAATATGCCTGTGTATGTATGTATATTTAAATATGTTTAAATAAATATATTTTTCCTTTTTGAAACCCTTTTGTTTTTGTGCGATTGTGCATGTTTTTTTTTTTTATTTGTTTAAATTCTTACTTTTTAATGTTTTTTTTTCATTTTAATACTATTTGCATGTATGTAAATACTAACTAGATACTTTTAACTTTGCAAAAGAAAAAAGAAAAAAAATATATTATTACCAACAACAGCGAATGAATAAAAAAAAAATGTATTATTTTTGTAAAATGAATGTAATCCGTAAGGGTTAATTAATAAATTTTCCAACAAGAAAAAAACACTTTTTAATATTTAAAGCATTAACTTTGAGGTTGAACATTTAACTAAATGTTTTTAAATATTTATATATAACCACTTACCGGCTTTTCTATATCAAAAGTCGATAAGTGGTTAGACACAAATATTTAGTAACATTTAGTTAAGAAAAAAAAACTTTTTTTTTACTTTGATTTTAATTTTTAAACTACATTCAGTTATTTATATAATAAATTACACTGAACTTCCATCAAGAATTTTCACTTACAAACTTAAATGTTTTACATTCAGTTATATTTTAAAACTTATTTAAATTTAACTACTGCGCTACACGCGTAGGCTGACGGTGAAAAACGAAAATCTTTTTATTTTATACTCGGAGAGCAGAATTAAGCAGGAGGATACAAAGCTTTGGATGGTAAGTGAAGTAATATGATGAATGGAAGGAAAGAATGGAGACGTGTTTGGACGTATCACCCACTTAATGCTAATGGTAGTAATCGGAAGGCGACATCGCTACAGAAATAATAATAACTTCATTTATAATAGACACCAATCTGTCCGCACGCGGTGAGACTGTCTCTAATGTTCTAATATCGACGAGAATACCGCTGTAAGCAGTCATCAGACACTACTAGATTACTACTACCCATTCTGGATTACGTTGATGTTTCTATAAATTATTTAACTATAAGCAACTCGATAAACTTGAAAGACTTCAGAGTATACGCATTAGGTATGTTTTTCATAAGCTCGACAACCCTGGGTGGGCTTTAGCTGAATCCAGGAGTCTCCTCCACTCTTAACGGTCTGTTGCCCTTCCTCTCCAGTTCCCCATTTCCAAGATTGTCATATCTGCACTGATGCAGTCCATCTATCTCATTTTGGACCTTCCTGGTCTTCGTCGTCCTTGTGGCACAGATAGAGTTAGACGTTTTATGGGGTTTTCGTCTCTCATTATTATTATATGGCCGTCCCACCTCAAGCGTCCCAGCTTGATGGAGTTGATTACATCGGGCGCTCCGTAAATTACGTAAAGCTCTTTATTGTTGCGAAGATGCCAATGGTTGTTTTCTCTCACAAGGCTATAAAAAACTCTGAGGATTCTTCTTTCGAAAGCTGCAATAGTTTAGGTATGTCTTTGGTCTTAGGATATATGACCATATTTCTGATGATCGTGGGCAACTGAAATGCCTCAAAATTATAAAACGGAGAGACTATCACTCCCTCTCACTTCTGTTCACTGTGTTTCATAGTTCTAACGCACCTATATACCTGCGTGAAAAATGTTAACGCCTATCAGTTCATGGTTTACTTCTTAGTTTTAATTCTCAAACCACCCTCTTAATACCCATCCACCATTCCTCTTCCATTTCTTACTCATAAAGTATCCATGCAGCTCAATTGTGGAATCATCTCCTATCCACTATCGAAGATGTTACCACGGTATCTTTGTTTAAATCACGTCTGAAGAAACGTTGCCTTTCTCTTTCTCTCTCTCCTATCTCTCCTTCTTTCCTATGTTTTCCTTTTTCCTATTGAGTAATAGTATTAATTTAAAGTAATTTATATACATTTAAGTTTGTAACTGAAAATTCGCGATGGAAGTTAATTGTAATTTATTATGTAAATAAAAGACGAGTGATACTTTAATCCACAAATTTGGAATATCCAGTGACCGGTTTCACCGGTTTCAGAAATCACAATTGACAAAAATCACACTCACGAAGGATGGGACACTAAAAGTCAATTCTTAAACTCATTAAAATATCATTATATCAACTCATTAGTTATCCCGAAAAAAAATTGATAATGACCCTTAAGATTAAAAATAACTTAATTTAATTTACTTTCGTATAATTTTGAATTCTCTATCCTTACCTTTGTTTTGTATAAATACATTGAACTCCTTAATAAAGATACCAGCCTCGAAGATGTCGCGAAAGCGATGAAACCGGTCACTGAATAGTCCAAATTTGTGGATCACTCGTCTTTTATTTATATAATAAATTTATATCCAAATTCAGTTTTTTCTATTTTTGTACATGTGAAGCTTTTTACTATATTTTATATTCAATTTGTTTTTTAACTTTTATTATACCTACCAATTAATGGTAGATAATCTAATATTACGGTAATATACGGTCCAAAATCCATAAAGAATACTTATAGGGTGTTATAATACGCTGTGTCAGTTTTTTTCCAAATAAAGAAAATAAGAAAAAAATACAACAATAATTAATAGTCAATAATGTATTCTCCTTTATTGTTTAACAACGAATCACTCAATATCAGCATCTTCACCGAACACTGCGATAGTATTTTTTTTTCTTTTTTTTTACTTTATTATGGCCTTTACCATTCTTGGTAATGCTAGCCAGAAACAAACAGTGTTTACATTTGTTGAATGGGAGAAAAACAATATTACAGACAAGACAGAAAAAACAGATAAACCTTATACATTTTGAAAATACATGGAACATAATTGGCAATACTGTGGCAACAATACTTCGACTTCATTTGGTAAAAATGCAGTCATCAATAGACTTCACGCTCTAGGCAATAAGTACCAAGACGTTGGTGACTCATTCCATGTTAAGTTTAGTGTATATAGGACGGCCCTTCACCTGTATTTCATGGGTAGGAGAAGCTAGTACCTAATAGTTCTAAATCAATTAGTATTCATTCTTCAAAATTGTTTAAATTTGTTTATTAATGTTTTTTTTTTTTTTCTTTTCTTAATTTTTTTTAAAGTACAAAATATTTTTCTTATCATTTTTTTTTAACAGTATGTATTTATGTGTATATTTATATTAGTTACCTAAGTAGTAAATTTGAATAATAATGTATGTAATTTAAAAGAGAAAAATCTTCGTTTAGTGTCAAAATTGTTTTAATTTTTTTATTAAAATGTGTTGCTTTCTTACTTTTTTTTTATTCTCTTTTTTTTTACAGGTTCAAAATATTTCTATTACTATATATTTAATATTTTATTTTTGAAGTATTTTTATAATTAGTAATATTATTTTTAAACCGTGTACCTTATTTTTTGACTACTTAATTTGCAAATAAATGTTTAGTAATAATTTATTTTAAATACTATATTTTACTTATTTCACTTACATGTATGTATTTTACTATATAAAACTTATATGTAAAAGGTACTAAGTGCCGTTTATTTCAATAAAATCACTCTTAAAATTAAAATTACAACAATTGGAAATAAAACAAAAATTGCAATAATAATATGCATTATTAAGAAAAACACCCAAAACCTTGATAATACATATTTTACAGTTAAAATATATATTGAAAAAAAAATTACGTCGGTAATATTGCAAGCAGCTTTGGCAACAATGTAGATTTGATAAATTTGAAAAAAGAATTTTATAAATTATGTAGCGCGGTAGGTACTGCGGGACTGCTTAGGTTCCTACTTTTTTAAACAAAACCAACCACCACGATAAATATATTGCAGTACCTACGTATCCACGCTTGACCAGATAAAATATTGTAAGGGAGACTTTAAATGGTATTTTGATTAAGCAAAGAATATCGAACCAGCACTAACCAGTTTTTGAGATTCGATCAGAGAGCGAAAGAGTAAGAAACACCACTACCCAAACATTTATTAAGTATAGCTGAAAGACAATATGTTGTGGTTTGACAGACGACAATCATTTTCTTATTAAAAAAATAAAATTAATGACACGGCGACGATAGCGCAGATTGAAATGTCAACTGGAGCAGAGAAAAAACGTTTTTGAAACTCTAAAATAATACAAGCCAACAATATTTTCAAAAGAACAGATAAATAGATTGTTATCTAATTAAGTCAGTAGCTATACAGGGAGCTACTTACGTCGACAAATAAATTCATATTAATTAACACTTACAAAAGGAAATAAATATTATGCGTGTGTTTATTAATTTTGCGCTGCAAAACATTGTATGTATTGTCAAATATTCGATATATTTTTTACAAAATCTTGAATATACACGGAATGCATAATTTTCTAGTTTTTTTGTATGATTATTTTCAATAATTAATTCACAACACTTTATGGGGCAGTTGTACCAATAAAAAATAAGTTTAAGGTAAAATAATTGTTTTTTATTCGTCAAAATTGATAAAATTTGTTGACCGTGTACACTACTGTACAGTAAACAAATTTATTTACGTTTTCGTAAGATTATCATGTTTATGTTTTTACTAAGACTTTTGAAATGTTTATCTTACTGCCATAATTAAAAAAAAAAAACAGTAAGTCAGTAATTGCATGTACAAAGGTTGGGTTGGTTAACCCAAAACAGATCGTTACTTACTTTTATAATTCATATGGTAAAAACAAACGTTCTGAATTATTATTCCTAATTTTAATTGTATCATTTTTGTAAGATTTTCATATTTAAATCATCTCTACACATTACTAAGACTAAATATGCCGTATTATGTAAAAAATAAAAACATTCCTTAGGACAGGTATTTACTATACCTAGTGTGGATATACAGTATCTATATGTAACGATTCAATTTTAATTAAATTTTATGTAATAATTGTACAACACCTAATTTTACTTCATTGTGCCATTTTCACTGTGTTGCCAACATATTGCATTACGAGGCAAATGCTGGGCTTCATTTTAAGAATTTCCAAACCCTTTAAAAAACCAAATATATTAAAAACTTTATACAACACTTTTGTACGTAGTAATTTGGTGTTAACAATACATAACAAACATAGAAAGGATTGAAAATGTTTAACGAAATTTTTTTAAATACCTAGATTATTAAAACAATAAAACGCTTTGTACTTACAGCCAATCTGCCAAACGAAATGGATTTTTTACCCTTGAAAATAGACGAACTGTATCGGAATTGTGCTATTTACATAAATTATTAAATAATAAAGTAGACTCTTTTAACCTGCTCTCCAAAATTAATCTCAATGTCCCCTTTTGCGTGACAAGAAATAAGTATTTGTTCCATCTGCCAGTCTGTAGCACTAACTATGCACAACACTCTTTCCTCTATCGTTCTTGCTCTAACTATTATGCTTTTTTTTTCATCTATTGATATATTTTACATGCCCCTTAATTTATTTAAAAATAAATTACGACTCATTATTTCTCGCTGCGATACGATCCCACTTACTATTTAATGATGCTCACACTTACACGCACCTGAACACTTACTCCCACACTAATACACATAAACACACCCTTTTGTTGTAACACAATTTAATAATATATATGATTCTTATTTAGAAACTTCGCTGGTCTGTCTTTAAACCGTATTTAAAAAAAAAGTTATTACATCATTGTCGACTGTTTGTTTCTTTAAAATTAAAAAAAAAAATATCCAGAAAGTAAGAGTACTGTTTGGCTCTCGTGCTGTGAGATTTTTTTTTCCAAAAGTTGGCATCACTGATTAGTAATGGGGGGTCTCCTGAACACAACAAGCACCGGTGACTTTCGTTAATTACCAAAACTTGCCTTGTAATGTTCATTTCTGTAAAATATTTCAATAAGAAATCCCGCCAAGTGCGAGGTGCGCGCTGTCATAAGATTCCTTCTCGCGGAAGGAAAAACTCCGATTGAAATTTTTGCACGGATCAAAACTGTTTATGACGAAGGTGCTATGAACCGAACACACGAATTTAAATGGTGTCGCGAGTGTGATGAAGGAAGAGAGAATATTCATGATGAGCAAAGGAGTGGACGACCTTCCATTGTGACCGATGAGTTGGTGCAAAAAATAGACAAAACTGTTCGTGAATACCGCCGATTGACAGCAGACGAAAGATCTTCGATGTTTCCAAAAATTTTACAGATCTCTGTTATACGAAACGACTACAAAATTGCTGGAATATCAAAAATTGTGCTCAAGATGGGTCCCAAAACAACTGACAGAGCAGCACAAATTGAATCGGGTCGCTAGCACTAGCGAGTTCCTTGAGCGATTTGAATTGGAAAGTGAGGATTTTCTCAGCTCCATTGCGACTGGTGATGAACCCTGACCCAGTGCCTTCAGATTTTTGTTGTTTGCCTTCCTAAAGACTCGCATGGGTGGAAAAAAAATTCTAACCGATGTGAAGGTCAAACAAGAGGTCTTGAAGTGAATGAAGGAGATGGCGGGAGAGTTCTATGAGGAGAGCATCAAAAAGCTTGTGCCATGACTTACAACCTGCATAGAACGGGAAGGCGACTACGTGGAAATATAATATATACAAACGTTGATTGTAATATATTTTTTTTTAAATTTAGAAATTGAGTACTCTTACTTTCTGGATATGCCTCGTATTTACTATAATAAACGCGTGAACTGAACTAAATATATTTTTTTGTTATTTTATTTATAGGTGTTTTTATTGAAACCTACCTGAAATCCAGTTGTTAATCTTGGTTTAACTCAGATATTATAGGAATATTAGACATGAGTAAGTTATTAGTTACACGACTTCTCATGTCTAGGCATTTACATGGCTAATGACATGTTATTGGCTGGTTTAAGTTGCCCTTTTACACAATGTGTGACATTTACCATTCTGCCTATGTTTAAACATCCAAATTTCGTCAACTCATCCGTCTGTTAACTTTTGTAAAGTTAAAGAGCTGAAATCTTTATCATGTGGCTGAGATTCATCCTGTTGAACCAATGCACCTACTAGGCAACGTCTGAAAACAATTTTCCAGTTTTTATACTTCTGTAAATGCCTAAATAGACTTTCGTATTCCTTTCAAATAAATGTTTTCCCTCTCTGTTGCAACAAATTTAGATATAAACCACTCCCTAGAGATGAAATCCCGCCAGTTAGCAACCATTTGGATATACTCATAATATTGTTGAATTACTCAGTTATCAATTGAGATTTTTTCAGATATCCCGGGAGACTTTATTACAAATGAGGTAATTGTGTCTCACTCTCCTTGCCCTAGCTACTCCTCGCAGGACCCAATATGCTGAACTGGCTATAAAATGTCAATCATTTCAGTGTAATATGGAGTGCGTTATAAATATTCCACGGCTGATTGTTGTTGGCTCGGGATTAACTTGTCACTCGCATCGGGCGCTTCCGGAGTCAGCTGAGATACGAGTGAAGTATTCACGCACCAGGTAAACTTTCTGTTCTGTTCCCAGGTAAAGCATTCACCACATAAATATAATCTTATTGATATTTATACACTGGAACCTCTTTTTATTCGGAGGATACGTTCCACAAAGTACTGTGTAATAAAATAGTACTAAAAAAGGAATAATGCTGAGTAGATTTCTTAGCATAAAAATCAATTTAGGATTAACAAAATAAATTATCAACTAACAAATTTTGAGTTTTCCCAAATGTTTGTAGACAAGGACTGGATTCAACCACTAAGGAAGCCTTTAATAATCACATTAAAATTTTACAACAGAGATAAATAACTTTTTATGGAAAGGAAATAAAGAAGCTTTATTCATATTTTTTCTATATTCCCTTTTATAGAAAAATCTTCATCTCTGTTGTAATACGTTTATTTTAACAGCTCCCCAGGAAGTTGAATCCAGTCCTTGTCTAAAAAGTTTTTAACTAACTCAAAATATTTTTGATAAATCCACCTGGTTCATATATATATATATATATGTTTGGATAATTTATATAGCGCCATTTTTGTGGAAATCACCTCAAGGGTGCTGTACAATAAATGTTAAATGTTGGGATTCAAGTTCCTTGTCTCCAATTATGATATATAACAATTATGATATATAGGAGCTAGATAACAGTATGTCTTGCAGCTACAGAGCGCATGGACAGTAAGAAATCTAGCCCCTATTTACATTTTTTATTTAACAGTGAAGTTTAAAGTTTAAGTGATATTTTAAAAACGAAATAAAAAGCAAATTTATAATAATAGAAGTAAGTTAACCACAAGTCTTGCAGCTACTGAGCGCATGGACGGTGAAGAAGTAAAGAAATTGAAATTTAAAAACAAAATATTTTTCAGGCGTAGGTGAAATAATTAAATTAGATTAACCTCACCGGCTTAAAAAAAGGTTTCAGCTTTTTTACTTTACGAACATCAACAGATAAAATAATTGAAGGAAATTTAGATGTTCAAATATGGGCAGAATGGAGAATGTTACACATTATGTAAAGTGGCCACTTAAACCAGCCAATGACAGGTCATAAGCCCTGTAGATGTCTAGACTTCTATAGTACCTTCCCTTAAATGTTCTTTATCGCAGTTGTAATTTGTTAATATTAACAGCTTTCCGGGGAGTTGAATCCAGTCCTCGTCTACAAAAAATAGGATAAACTCAAAATATTGTTGTTACACTAGAAAGTTTACCAATGTGTCGATCTTGCGGAGTATGAATTAAAAGAGTAACCGAATATAATTGAATTGTCTCACACGGTCTTTACGTCTCACTCTCGATAATAATGATATATTATACTCACTCTCGATAATAATGATAATATATCATTATTATCGAGAGTGGAAGCGAGAGAGACGATTTCGTTGAGCTATTTGTTTTTTCATGTTTTTAGCAATAATATTAAATATATTATCACTTTTGATTTGAACTATTGATAATTTAAGCAATTTCTTATGAATATTTAATTTTGCCGATTTAAAATCTCTCATTTTTTGCATATGTAATGACTACACAGCACCATAACGCGCGGATATTTTTGGCACAGTGAGGGAAATGTTAAAAAATTGTAAAGAATACTATTTACACTCTTCTATATTTACTGCCCCTTTCACTGCGAGTTTTGCAAATTATATGGAGGACCCTTGTCGGATATTGTCTTTCATCCTCATAATCATATTGCAAACATGAATAGTAGCAAAAACTTTATTTACTTGTATCGCAATCGATTATTATGTCAATTATAGTAATTTTGAAGTTTAATAACATAAGATTAGTTTCTTTATATCATTATTTTTAAATATCTTAACTCCGACGCCCTTCATATAAATCATACAAATATAAATCCCATAATCATGTACGTGACACCTATTACTAAATAGTTATTGTACCTCAATTTAACCAAGTCACAATGAAACGATTGTTTTTAGGTTGGTTACGTTTGACAATTTCAACACCAAGAGTAAGCAACACTACTTCCATTAAATGAGAAAGGACGCCACAAAATATTAGTTCAATTCATACCCAGAGACATTGGGCAGGGACCTCAAGGAGGACATTATATTGAATTTAATTTACCAACTATTCTGCACATTCTTTTGGAGACGAGAGATTTCACAAGTATTGGTCAATATATTATGGGGGACAACTGAGAATCTGCCATTTCACAACCAAGAGCTCATAAACTGAGTTAATAATATGAAATTCCAAATGTATTTAACTAAGTCAGGATTCCAGACTGGTCTGGTAACATCCGTCAGACCGTTTACTTCCATTTACTTATTCAGAAAGGGACAATGCCATAACACATTTTCAGCCGTTTGATTTAACGCGGGGAAAGCGCAACTTGGATCATTAACAAGAGCAAAAGGATGGAGTCGACGCCTGAATTCTCCGTGATCTAAAATAATTTGACTACTTAAATAAACAGTTGGAAAAATCAAAGAAATACGAATATTCAAACAGAGGCAGAATGATGAACGTAACATAGTGGTCACTTAAACAAACCATTGACAGATCAACAGTTATATTGGTACTTTGGTGGACTTATTGCTTAAAGCAATATCTTCCAACCAGCAAAAAAACCAATTGGTCAAAAGAAGATACGGGCAAAAGTTTGTACTAAAAACAAAATATATATAAAGATACGTATATGAAAAATTTAATTAATAAATGATAACAGCTGGTTTTTTTTATGCACAAAAAAAATTAAGTAAAAGTTTCATTATGTTATACATATTAAAGGATGGGGAATGTTGTATCACATGAGTTTAGAAGGAAAAAGGGTGAAAAACCAAAAAAGAAAAGGAATTAAAAAAAAAAAAAAAACAATAAAATGAATCGAGGTTTGGGTCTAGCAGCTTGCCCACCACATACCACACACCACATCTGAGGATATAAGTCTCCTTAGCGGTGCCTACATACACGGCAATGTTGTTTGTTGCCGAACGAGAAAAACTGCCCGAAGGAGCTCTCTGTAATCCAGTAGCCTTAGCATCTTTGTGGTGAAAGAAGATAATCCAGACGCACATAATATGCACTTTATTGGATTGAGAAAAGAGGGAAGTGAATTCTTTACTGACTGGGATTGAATTGATTGGACATGATCAATTTGCCGAAATGATGACAAAACTTTTTGAAACTCTTTAAATTGTTTTTGGAAGCCACCAGATCTGTATATCCGACAGGACCTATAGCAGGGCCACGGATAGTAGCGAAAAGCTCCATTTAGTAATCATAGAGAGGAGGAAAGGGACAAGACCACAGAATGTGTTCAAAAGATTGATTAGGATATCCGCAGCAGATCGAAAGGGAATCAACAATATTGAAAACAAATCATTTTTCCGTAAATTTACCACGACCTGATAAAAACTGCATAGTACTGGGATCAAGGATAATCCAAGAAGATTTAAAGCGCTGACGGATTTAAGGGAAAAAAGGTAACTTGAACAGAAGAGGAATTGCTGAAAAATGATCATTAGGTCGGTAAATGCCAAACTTCCACAATCCCTTATCTAAATAACGTTTTCCATCTCTGTTTGAATATTTTTATATTAATACGCAAGCAATCAGTATTATAGGTATGGAGGCTTATTTTGTTGATAAGGTTTTGTAAGGGGTTGATATTTGTATAGCTGGATGTGATCACAAGGATTAAGATATCAGCCCGGCTTCTGATATACACGCTTAAGTCAACACCGTTGAACTTTATTAACTTCTCTACCACTTCTGTAATGTAACTTTTGATAATATACGAGAGTGACATTTTTAAAGTTATTTTTCATGTTTAACGCTTCATTGAGAATTTCTAAACTACTTATTATACGATGTATTTACATATTATTTGTGGATTTTATTGTATCGGGCATTATCATCGCAATGATTTTTTAACGTTATGTAATTTGTGTCAGCCTCGTGGTGTAGTGGTCAGCGCATTAGCCTACTATACAGGAAGTCTCGGGTTCGATTGTCGACATGGTAGATATGAAATATTTATTTACAAGGGTGTTTTCACACTAGAATATTTCATAGTCCCTGGACTGGTACCTAAAGCGTAAGATTGATCACCTTACCTTCATGTAACAAAAAAATGATTCAGTTACGCTGTGATTGATGTACAAACGCAGTGTCTTATGCACCATTATGGGAATGAATTTTGAATTCCACGCAGCAATTTTTGATTTAATATGTACGAGTATAACTTTTACTTAAAAAACTTAATATCGATCTATCAATATTTTATCTTTCGTTAAATTTTTTTAATTTTTTTATTTTAGATCTTAATTTTTGTAGGAACGTTTCATTGATTTTTTAAATATACATACGAATTTTTATTTATTTATTTTATCTTGCTTTTGTTGCATTTATGAGCACCCTCGTTTTTTTCTACAGTTTAAAAATAAAAAAAACTGTACATGTAGATTATTTCATTTAAATGTATTCTTTTCTCCCTTTTTCTACTTTCAAAAAAATATTTCTACTATTTTATCTGGTTGTGTTTTTTTTTTAATTTATACATTTTTTTTTTATTTTCAAAGCATCAAAAAATAAATTAATGCATGTTCACTATTTTATATGTGTACAGTAGTATGTATGACTTTTTTTTCAATCTTAATCAAAACTAATGTCGGAGCACACAAACTAATATTTAATAGTTTATCGTGACAAATATATATTAATACTTTATGTTTTTTTATAATTTAAAAACATCACCAGTTTTTTTTAATAAGAATTCCATAGTAAAAAAATAAATATTTAATCGTTTTGAGGTCGGCACCTTTTTTCTTAAAGGCTATTTAAAAACAAAAGAGAAATAACTCAATGTTGAAAAATAATTGCTAGATGCAGACATAATGTGGCTAGATGCTGCCTCATTACCTCAGTATCTAGCCGTAAAAATATTGACACTTAGAAAAAAAAAATCTATCATTCTGAGAGCACGCATAGAGATCTCGATAGAGCTGGCTTTGTAATACGTTGGCAAATAGAGCTATTCGTCAAAATAACTATTCTCTTTTATGAACTATCAAATATCGTATAAAAATCATGTACAAGCTAATTTTTTTTGTTTTAATTGAGAATTGTTAAAATTTTTATCGTTTTGGGGTGGATGCTTTTTATCACAGAATGAATGAGAACTATTTAAAATTTTAATTAAGTTAGGAACGCGGAGTGAAGTTTCACTTATTGGTTGAATTCAATCATATGACGTCAAAGATGACAAGTCGGTAGAGCATACCGAAGTAGAGAGAGATGGTAGAGAAGTTGTATGCCGTAACGGTATGTACCGATGAAAATGGCGTTTGTAATTATTAGTCTTCGGGATAAATAACAGGAGTTAGGATTAGCATCAAAGAAGCCCGCTTTTTGATAAGTACTGTAACCAATATTGTAATACGCTAATCCAAAATACTGATTAGAAACATTAGTAGCTTCGCTCTGTTAGCTTTGCCAATAACATTTAACCATAAATTTAGCAAATCCCTCTACTTTCTATTAATAAAAAAGGCAACCAGTGACTAAATTTCTTGATTACGCAATGTTACCTTTTGTATGAAATTAAATATGTTTATTAAAATACAAATTAATAACCATTTGATTATAATGCATTTGTTCATGAATTTTAACAATTCAAATTTTACATTTGGGTTCGGGCGCATTAAGAATACAGATTCATGTGTGCCATAAACCAGAATCCTGAGTGAATGCTTTCGACTCTGTTCGGACTAACAACGTAAATAATGCCCCGACTCAACACGGATTTTCTAGCGAATCGGGATAAGTTCGCAGGAATGAGTCGTTTTTTATTGTGCCATTATAAACTGTGTCTCTGTTACCAATAAATGTAAATACAATGTTATTTAAAAAAATAATTATCTACCTACCCGTACGTCTCATTTTCTAGCGCAGATCCATGTAACAATAATCACACGCGTGAGTACAGTTCGAGCACATTATAACATCGGTACACAAATAACATTCTAAGAGTGGAGTGCAAAACAAAGCTATCGTGTGAGCGTGTTATACTCGTAAGTGCACCGATTGCTAAATATCGCCAAATCATGCTTTAGGTTTTTAGCGCATGTACGGCCATATGGGCCAATTTATTTTACTTCTCCACTTTTCTTGAAAATAACTTTTTTTTTTTCCTAGATGATTCCAAGTATCGTCTTAGCTTCTTTAGCTTGTTCATCCATTTTAACACATTTGGAAAAAAAATGATAAACGACCTTAAAGCTTTTTAAACCAATGTTTGCAAACTGCATAATCTTTTACGATTGTGTTCCAAAAGTCAAGACTCATCTCTCCAGAGAAAATCAGCATGGAATTAAAGGATATCCCGGGGGGTTCGACAGGTATACAATCATATTGTTATCCTTGTTGTACTTCCTAAATATTATTCTCTCCTGTTTTGTGATCTTGTCCTGCTTCTGGGAAAAGAGTCCCGTTGCCCGAGGACCGTAAATCATTTCACAGGATCAGTGTCATCTTCAGGCAAATTCCTGCTATTGACACATTTTTTTATTATTGTTAGAAATTATAAATATTAGAATTGTTGTGGTTAGTGGAAGCTCGCTGTTGAAACCCTACTAATTAAATTCCTATTGTTTATTTATAATATTTTATGAGCGTTAATTTAGTATCAGCGAAATCGGGAAGTCCTCCGGTCTTTAACCCTTAATTGCATGGTGTATCTAATTTGATAGATACCACAAAAATAACCATAAAATTACCTAACACATATTTTTTTTTTGTTTAAAAGAAATATTTGCGTTCTTATGATTTACCCAAATATTTTATTTTGATGGCCATTTTCAATGAGTTATAAATAACTCACTATTAGAAAATGAGAATCGAGTTGGGGTAAATTGGGATTCGAACCACGGACCTTTGATCCGTAAGTCCGAGACACTAGCCACAGGACGACAACCGACTTATTATTATTATATTTATAAGGGTACTACTTACAAACCCGGCAAAATCCAAAATTTAAAAAAGTGAGATATTAATTTTAACTTATTCAGAGTCAGTTAAAAATACGGCTTAATTTGTAAGACTTGACTTTTAAATTATCGGCTTTGTTGCAAACATGGTATCCTCTACTTGAGTATTGCAAAGTATCATTATGTATAAAATTAAATTTATTATTTCACTACTGTTTCTTGACATATCCATGCTTATGTCATCAATGCTTACGTATAAAATATTTACTGATTATTATAAAAAAATTAAGTTTAGAAAAAGTTGAAGTTAAGTATTGTATCAGTTTTTTGTGATTTGCTCAAAATAAAGTAAGATGGATTTTGCCGGGTTTGCAAGTAGTACTCTCATATTACAAATGATTTTGAGGTGTTTCGAATTAGATACATAGCCAAGATAGCACAAAAGAAGCGTAAATGTCAAATGGCTCAGGTTCTTCCATCTGAAGTTTGCAAAGATAAAACTAGTCATTGGATTGTATATAAATCGACAAGGCAACGCTGTAAATTGCCTAAAGTGAGCTGTCAGTGTACTGTACAATTTTGCATACCAAAATATAAAAATGCCTTCCCGCTTTCCATCCAGAAATGTATTTAAGATAAACACATTTTTTATACTTAATATTTCCATGAGTGTAACCATTGCATAGTGTAACAAATTTGATTTACATATATCTATTTTTCCTAGTATTTTCTGTATTTTCTATTTAGGATTTTTGAAATTATTTTTCCATCCATTTTTAGCGTATGAAATATAATGTTTATTTAAACACCAAAAAATATCATGCAAAGAAGGGTTAAAACGGCCCGAGTGCTTTCAAACTCCACCTAGCGGAGTGCATGAATTGCTTGTCTAAAAATATTTTCTAATGTAATTTTTAATGTCCCGTGAATTCGATGTCAGATGGCCGAGTATCATCTCAGTTGAGAAGGTAAGGTAATGGATACTTGCGGCTTTTATGGATAAATAAATCTCACACCGATTTTGTGTATGTATGTGTGCGTTAGTACGTAAGAGGAAACTGTGCTCTGTATATTCGATTGTTAAATTTGAATAAAATATGGGATTATGTATATAACCGATCTATTTATTGATTATTTTTTTAACCTGTTATTTCATTAATACAATATTCATAACAGATGTTAACATTGTCATTAAAAGTAGTTATCATGTGCATTGTTCTTTAAATTTGCTACTATGGTGATTGGAAAATCAATGACTAATATTCCAATTTCGAAGAGGATAAAATGCAATATTTCTCAGGTACCATAGTAAATGACATGAAAAGCTACTAACTACAGGCTTTTCAAGTTTATTTTTTGGTTTCAGTATGAATGACAATAAAACTAAAATACGCCAACACACTTATAAAAGAAACTTTTGCGCATATTTAGATGTATTTTAACATATTTTTCTTATCATCAGGCAAATAAAATGAAGTATTTAAATGTTATTTAAAGTCTTAAAAGTAACTCATATATTTCCAGCAAAAAAAAAAAAAAAATCGGTATTTTTTCCAAAGTTTATGCCGCTACAAATAAAGCAATGCAAGATATTTCAAACCATTTTTTTCAACGATAAGTTCACCAATATGCAAGTTTTAAGCCCTGTTTGAAATAGATAATCGACAAATTGCTGATTTCGACCCATCCTCAAACCACTCAAACCGCTTATCCTCTACTCTGTATTTGGTCAGTTGCAACATATAAATTATATCAATAAACCAACCAATACCAATACCAATGTTTGTTATTTTTTTTTAAATCGGTAGTCAGATGGCAGAGGTAATTTGTAATTTTCAAAAATGTTCAGGAGGTCTGAACGTTTGACTTTTTTCAAGACTTTAATCCATAAACTCAAATGTTTTAGTGTTACTTTTCAATAATATATACACGCACGTAAACATTTCAAAATGTACCATCATTTATTATGCTTGATTTTTATTTAGAAACTTTTCTGGTATGTCTTTAAATTTTATGCAATTAAATCATTGTTGACGGTGTGTTTCCATAAAATCAATAAACAGTAATAAATTGCCATTTTAAATGATGATGTTTTTTTTAATTTTTTTATGTGTATTTACTGATATGATGAAATCTAAAAAACCGAAAAAAATACATATGGTTGCTTCTGCCATCTGACTACTGAATTATAATATTAACGTATTACAACAGAGATAAAGAGCATTTTAGAGAAGGAAATATAGAAGTCTAGGCATCTACAGAACTTATGATCTGTCATTGGCTGGTTTAAGAGGGCCACTTTACACACTGTGTAACATTCACTATTCTTCCTGTCTTTGTTTCAAGGAATAAAGTCAAGGATAATATCCGCACCCTCTTGCGTAAAGAGCGTCTTCGATCCTCGGTTATCCCGATAACCAGTTATCAAGTTATCCGATTATTTTTTCAACCAGTTTTAAACATCGCTATTTGTCATGTGTGTGTGTGGTGTACGTATAGTGGAAAACACTTATTAAGGACAGCGAGGTGTAATGAGTCTTATGAGTTGTTTTGACACGTCACATCGGATTATATTCAGGGATGACACCAAATTCGGTTTAACATAATGATTGAAATTCATCTGACATGACAGGGTAATCAAAATAACTAATAACGATTCCTTATCTAATACTGCTTTTCTTTATTAATTTATTATCTTGTAAACGGTGCTTTTAATATTTAATTATTATTAACTTATTTCCGCACTCAATAATTTTTAAATAAGCAGAACAGGAAATCAACAATATTTTGAGATTGTTAAAATTTAACTCCCTATGGATCTGTTAATAATAACATGCAACATAGACAAAAAACAGTATGTTAATATTAACAGCTCCCGGGTAGTTGAATCCAGTTCTTGTCTACAAAAATTTGGACAAACTCAAAATATTGATTTAGCAACCCACCTGGTCTATGAAGAAGTAAAGATTTTTTTTTTTTTTAAATAAGTCGTAGGTGAAATAATTCAATGAGATGAGTCTCACCCGCAAAAATAAAGGTTTTAACTCTTAACTTTACAAAGATCAACGTATGAAAGAATTGAAGGATTGTAGATGTTTAAATATCGGCAGAATGGTGAATGTTACACAGTGTGTAAAGTGGCCACTTAAACCAGCCAACGACAGGTCATAAGCCCAGTAGAGATGCCTAGACTTCTATATTACCAACAATATTTTGAGTTTGTCCAAATTTTTGTACACAAGGACTGGATTCAACTCCCCGGGGAGCTGTTAACATTATCATATTACAACAGAGATGAAGAACATTTAAGAGAAGGTAATATAAAAGTCTAGGAATCTACAGAGCTTATGACCTGTCATTGGCTGGTTTAAGTGGCCACTTTACACACTGTGTAACATTCACCATTCTGCCCATATTTGAACATTTACATTCCTTCAACTCTTTAATCTGTTGATGTTTGTAAAGTTGAAGATTAAAGAGTAAAGGTCATAAGCCCTGTAGATGCCTAGACTTCTGTATTACCTTCTCTAAAATGTTCATCATCTCTGTTGTAATATGTTTATTCTATATTACCTTCTCTAAAATATGTTTCATCTCTGTTGTAATACGTTAATAATAACAGGAAATATTGTATAAAAGTCGGATGGTTGTACAAAATATTAATTTTGTGTTTTTTATAATCTTTATTATAAATTTTATTTACCTTAAAAAATGTAGAAATTATCGCAATGAGCTATTTTATACTTGAAAAATACACTGAAGTCCACTTTCGTTATAAAAATGTCTTTTTACGTTGAAATTAGAAGCCCACTTTGTTTTAATACAAAAAAACATTAGTGGTCACAGATACGCTATTTCAATATGTACAGTTAGTATCAAAATATATTTTTTTTTACATGGAAAGTTCTTTATGTATTAAAATTATCTAATTTAGCTTAAAGGTAATGTTGTTTTGAAAATCTAACAACCACAAAATCTTATTTCCTGAACATTAAGTGAGAAATATTTTTTATATTTAAAAAAAGATGATGAATTTCCTTTAAACTCGTAAATTAATATTAAACAATAAATTAATTTTCTACCTCAAACTTATCATCTATTGATTCTAAACAAAGTAAAGAACTGTGATGCCTTATCTAATACATTATATTGTTATCTAATACATTATTTGTTTTACATGAACTTTTATTTATTTAGCTCGATGGTGGTTTTGTTTACTTTTTTTAATAAACTTCACGAATTGTAGAATATAAATAATTAACCAAGGTAGGAGTACGATTTTTTAATAATTTTTAAATCTTTGTCGTTGCTTATTAATTTCCTTATATTCCTTTCGCTTCCTTAAACTCTCCTCCTTTCCTTTTTCCTCTTTTTTCCCCTTTACCATTGAGTAATTGTATTAACTTGAGATACTTCTTTAGCTTTTTAATTTTTATTTTAAGGGCGGGCATATTGCCTTAAAGCAATTTCTTCCAACCTACCAAGCCGTTCAGTTTGAGAAAATTACAAATACATGGACATATTGAATCTTACAATTTTATACAAAAATTAAAAACAAAGATTAACAAAATAAAAATATATTAAAAAAATTGACACTATACTATGAAGAGAGGAAAAGGGATGGGAAGGAAAGAAGAAAGATAATGGAACAATTTAAATATTTACATTTCAATCTTGACTCAAATTTCTCAAACTCTTACATTAGTGGGTAGATTATTCTACAATCGAGCGGCTACTACTGTGAAATAGGTGGCAAGAAAATTAGAGCGATGACAGGGTATTAAAAGGGTTATTTCGTTACTAGAACGAAGAGATAGTCCGTGTTGTGAAAGAAGTTGGAAGAGCTCTCTCAGATAAACAGGCGAGGTGGAATTATTTAAGATATTGTGAAGAAGTGATAGAATGTGAATGTTTCTTCTATGCCTCATACTGAGCTAGTGTAGTTGCGTGCGATACTCGCTTATGTGGTCGAATTTGCGAAGATCAAAGATATAACGTATACAAATATTCTGCAATCGTTCTAACTTACCAAGTAGTTCAGAGTTAGCATTTGAATAACATACATCCGCATAGTCGAGGAGTGGAAGAAGTAAGCTTTCAGATCTAATGTTTGCTTAACATTGATTGGCAAGAAATTCTGTAATCTTTTAAGTGAATCCAAACTGCTATAAAGTTTACGACATACTTCGCTCCCATACATTAGAGTTGGCACTAGAACTCCACTGTGAACCGCTAGTTTGCCAAAGTAGATTTCAGTGCACCGTTCACCCAGTTCCCGGCATTCAACATCCTTTTAATATATGTCTAAGACTTTCCATCTCTAGTAAATATACTTCCCAGATACACACATTCTTCTACCTGCTTCGGAATATCTCCGTTCACTCTGATCTTACATTAAGTTCCATTTTTATCCCTTTAAATAATGTTATATGTTTTAAATAAAACGACTAAATGAGTCAAAAAACGCTAATATTTTTAAAAATATTACAATTAAATAAACTATTTATTTGAGAAAAATTCCACTACACACATACCTCAAACAAAATATTAGTTTTTATTTATTTCTTACTTGTGCAATAACAAGAAGGTTGGGAAATAATTTTCACTATAGAACATAACTAAATTTATATCAAAAGCAATGACCGCGAAGGTATTATTTTTCTATGGGACAATCTGTGTGGGAATAATCGTATTCGAATATGGTAGAAAGTCGAAAAGTCGATGTAACGTATCTACACATTTTTTCTATGGCGCTAGATCTATAACTGTAAGAATTGGAGACTTGACGGATTTTATAAGTAATAAATTTATTTTTTAATACAAATTTTGGAGTCCACCCTTTTTAATTTTTATGAGGAAATGAGCTCTTAATTTTATTCCATTTGTATTTCAATAAATAAATATAACCACCTAAAATTCTATGAACACAATGTGCTATTTCACTATTTTAGAGTTGAGTTTTAAGTATTTAAATGAATTTTCGCACCTGACTATGACCATAGAATTCTTAAAATTGTAAAAATTGATACTTTAATTTTAAATATTAGAAAAAAAAAATTATGCACCTATTATTTTTTTAGAGAAAATTCTCTCTCTCTCTTTCTTTCGTGTGGTAGCCGCTCGCACGAACTATGCCCAGAACTCTCCACTTATAAATTTAACTCGAGAGTATAATTCGAAAATTCCCAATATGGATTCCTTTGATTGCAATATTTTACAATTCAAAGTGCGATTTTAATACGTTTAGTAGTTTCTCATTTCGTATCAATAAAATCATATTTTATAATTTTTTGACAATTGGAGTTTGGGAAATACACAAACACGTACACCCACACACCTTTGTCCCTGGACTGGCGCCTGAAGTGTAAGACTGATCACCTTACTTTCCTGTGCATATGCTCGAGATATGCTGCATTCACTTTAGCAATGCAGTGCTCTATGCGCCATCAGGTGACGATAAAAGTTTGATCATGATGATGATTATAAAAATGTAGGGCTTTAATGGTCGTCGGGGGGGAAGTCCCTACCCCAGTTGGAGATGGACAGAAAAAATATGTTGAGTGTGAGCATGCGTATTGCCATGACGAAGATAAGATAACATACCGAAATTCGTTATGGTGCACAAGGGTAACGGAGGTGACGAATTGAACTGAATCCACTTGGACTACATGCTGAAACTCATTGATAGGCCCTGTGCCACGCCTTTTCTACATGTCTCTATAGTGAGAATGTACTCCTGGACGTTACTCTGAATGTGCCATCCAATTTTAATATTGAGTTAACGACCTGTATGCAATACTGTTGGTCTTGCAGAATATGATGTACTGTATTCAATAGAAAATGCTGATTTGCTTAATGCAGACGTCGCTCTAGATTTCATGTAAAATCATTAGGTGCGTGTGTGTGTCATCGATCTGCGGACTTCGATCCTCAGAGATATTATCGTACTTACTAAATAATTTTTTACTCTAGTTTCTTGGCTACTAAAAATCTGTTTCCCTTTTATTTGGTAAACCATGGCCTCTTTATCTATACTCCATTATTTAGTTTATGTTTTAAAATATGCCTTGTAGGTCGTTTTTACACCACAGTTAATCCACTCGTCACGATAAAATAATTTAGAGTGGATTGATTTATATGGTGTAACATGTAATTAATTTAAAAAATATATTTTATTTGTTTAATGGCAGGTTAACATACTATGTTTTGAGAGTATGTGCTTGAGGAGAATATTAGGCATAAGGTAGTTTGATTTCACAACTAACATTTAAGCCCGAAAACAGACGCAGCAACCTCCTATAACGAGCGTTTTGAGGATGCGGTGGGAACCTGACTTGGACATGTGCTGCGCATGCCTCAGGAGAACCGAAACTTAAGTTGCCTCTTCTTTACACCTGCGGGCTCACGCAGTCCTGGAAGGCGGTCTGTATCGTCTTAATGGTACTGGAACTTGGCAGTCTTGTTAATCGAAATGTAGAGAAAACGCTTTTAATAAATGTTATTAAATATTAGTACATAACTACCGGTTTCGAGACGTACCCGTCTCTTCGTCAGGACACCAGTTAAACTAACATGCAAAACCCACTATACACCTTCACCATAGTTGTTGCATAAAAATATTAAACTAACACGAAATGCATTTTAATAAGCACATGCACTGATTAGGACAAACATGCACAGATTAAATTATGAAAATATTCTGTTGTTTGAGAATTAAAAAAAATAATTAGAGGGGATGGGGGAGGGGGTAAGCTTGAAAGGTTTAATAGGGTGACCATTACAGTGGAACATCGTATAAAGGACAATATTGGAAATTTGTTTGATTATTGATCAACGGAACATTTTTTTAAAAGCTTTCCTAATGTTTGTCCTAATCAGTGCATGTGCTTATTGAAATGCATGTCGTGTTGGTTTTATATTTTTGTGCAACAACTATGGTGAAGATGTATAGTGGGTTTTGCATGTTGGATTAATTGGTGTCCTGATGAAGAGACGGGTACGTCTCGAAACCGGTAGACATAGAAACGTCGGTAAGTGGTTATATACAAATATTTAACAACATTTAGTAAAATGTTTGACCACAAAGTTAATGCTTTAAATATTAATAATAAAAACATTTTTGATAAACTTTCCTTTATTTCACTCACAAATTTATAAGTACAACTGTTAAAAACAGGTAAATGTGGACTACGAAGATAAGGCGTAAGAAAGCAGATGAAGTGAAGTACTGATGCACAGACAGAGTAATACGGCGTTCTATCCTCTCACTCTCCACTGGCCTATCTAACTGTTTCACTGTCTCTTTATTCTGACTCTGATTTCAATACGTCCCCCTTTTATATAGGAGAACAATGATTAGTTTTATTATAAAACAAATGGCCGGCGCCAAGACGCGTCGGTTAAAATTCAAGTCGCCTAAACAAGCGACATTATTCCAAAACATAAAATAAGTAGGTGTTTCCTTATGAGAAATACTGCCGCGTAGCAAATTTAAATATTTAAGTGCTTTTTATTCCTTAAACAATAGTCTAAAAATAGTAATTAGAAAAAAGAACATTTTACAACAGAGATGAAGAACATTTAAGAGAAGGTAATATAGAAGTCTGGGCATCTACAGGGCTTATGACCTGTCAATGGCTGGTTTATTTATTATTTTATTTATAAATTTATTGCAAAAAAATAATATACATACTTAATGACAGGGAATCCATATAAAACCAATGAGGAAGTTCAGTGGTTTTTTTTAAAATTTTTATTTGTTAATAGACTGTTAAACTAAGTAAAAAATTATTTTTTAAAATTTTTATATATCGTATTATCGGCGCTACGATTTTTCAAAGTTTTGTATTTCTGAAATAACTCCGCGTGTAACGTCAGAGGTTCATTTCCGCTTATTCTGATTCAGTTCTTCCCATTGGTCCAGAAGCGACAAGCAGACCGGAAATCTTCCATAGCTCTCAGATCATAGGTTGATTCACATGAACCAGTGACGTCATTAAAAATAGTACGTTTTTATCAAAATATTTTTTATTATTTTTTCTGTACATTTTTAAGAAACGTTGATATACAATTTAATGCTATAATTTTTACCCCACGTAAGAAAAAAAAATTGTATCCAATTTACCGTAGGGCTGAAGTTCCTCATTAATGTAAAATGAAAACGGAGTGTTCTCTGTTTATGATAGTCTTTATCTAACATGGCAACATTCACCATTGAACATCTATATTTCTTCAATTCTTTAATCTGTTGATGTTTGTGAAATTAAAGAGCTGAAAACTTTACTTATGCGGGTGAGATTCATCTAATTGAATTATTTCACCTACATACTAGGCAACGCCTGAAAATTTTATTTTTTCAATTTCTATACTCCTTCATGGAGCAGGTGGATTTATCAATAATATAAATATCATAAGCCCTGTAGATGCCTAGACTTCTATATTACCTTATCTTAAGTGTTATTTTTCTCTTTTGTAATGTGTTAATATAAACAGCTCCCCAGGGAGTTGAATCCAGTCCTTGTCTACAAAAATTTGGACGAACTTAAAATATTGTTGTAGAAAAAAGAACATCTTTAAAACTTCAAAATTAAAATACATGTATCAGGAATATGTTAGTATGAATTATATAATACAAAAATATCCACGTGCATACGCGATAATACATTATCTGAATATTCTAGAAGGCCAAATACAAAAAAAATATATGTCTAGAAATCTACACATAAAAGGTCTAAACACGTTCGATGAAGATTTTTCAGCTTTATTCGAGAGGCGAGAATGCTGGCTGGTAATAAGGTCTTCTAGAGGCGTCTGGTGATGTCCACATGCTCCACGTAGGAGCGGATGTGGAACAGAAGAAGAAGAAACGCACTAACATTTACACTATGAGACCGACTAATTTCAAGTCAATATCCTTTTGTGGGATTTTTACGCAAAAGTTGCAGCTGAATAATTTAAAAAACTACAAAATAATATATAATCATCATCATCATTCCCTTTCCGCACCTTATGGTATATAGAGCACTTTATTGGTAATTGGTACACCAATTGTAGCGTATCTTGATCATTTTTGTTACACGAAGGTAAGCTGATAAGTCTTACGCTTCGGGTACCAATCCAGGGACTATGAAATGTTCTAGCGTAAAAACAGCCTTGTAAATAAATTTCACATCAATAGTGTCGGGAATCGAACCCGAGACCTCTTGCATGGTAGGCAAACGCGCTGACCATTACACCAAGAAGCCAAAATAATACATTATATGTCAATCCACCCTAATTTTACCGTGCCGTGTGGATTTGAACGCTGCATGTGAAATGGGCCTTGCAAGTCATTTGATGAGACGATGGAATACCTTGAGGAGCGTTGTAGAGTGGGAGAGAGAAACCGCAATGGGATTAATTTCTCGTAACGAAAGCCCAAACTAAAGCACTCGAGTGGAATGGTGACACGACTGAGGTTTACACTTGTTTAGGTCAGACTAGTATCGTGTTACATAACAAACACGTAAAGTGCATGTGCACTATACATATGATTTCACAAGAAAGCTTCATATTATCATCCATTTAAATCAAATAAACCATCAGGCCTTATTCCCGGGGTTAGCAGAGGGGATTGTTTAGTATAAAACAGGATTTATCGATATTATTACTGGCCGATTACCTTTCTTTCCCATCTTTCCCTTGACCCATCCTAATGATACCAACCTTACATCAAGATAGAAGAAATACAAAAATAGAACATTTGTATTTGGAGCAAAACAAAAAATATTTTGACACTACATTAAACATTGCATAATTTTTTTAAATTCGTCGCGCGTCGTTGTAAAAGCAATCATCAATCGTTACCATAATTCATGGTGAACTTTCATTATCCAGTTCCCAAAATTGAAGAACATCGTCGTCGTATCAAAGGTAGGTCCATTTCCGTGTTCCTTTCCTTTATTCAAATATTTACAACCTTTTACAAAACCGAAAAAAAATTGCTTTTTTTAGGTACAGTCCACTTGACATTAACAGGATAGAACATCATATCACTCTGTCTTAAGATACAGACCTCGCTTCCTCTACATTCATACATCTCCTTATGCACGCACGCTGATTATTCCGAATTATTAATCTTTATTGAGGATTTCACAACAAGCTGAACCTTAAACGGTCATTCATTAGTGCTTTGACCTTATTATTAATATTTAAATCATTAACTTTTGTGGTCAAGGATTTTACTAAATGTAATTAAATATTCTAAAATGACTCTCTTTCCATTGGCAGGTACAGTCCATTCAAATCTTTAAAAAGTTATAACGATGTGCGTAACAAAAAGATTTCATATAAATCAAAGAAAATTAAGCAAAAATTGTATGTTCACTTGGTTCACCGACAGCCTCTAACACATTAACATACGGTTAAAACATTTGAACGCAGTGCATACATAATTATTTTTCTAAAATAAATTTCCATTGTCGGCCTCGTGGTTGAGTGGTCAACGCGTTTGCCTACGAGAAAGAGGTCTCGGGTTCGACTCCCGACATGGTTGACATGAAATATTTATTTAAAAGTCGTTTTCATTCTAGAATATTTCACAGACCCTGGACTGTAACCCGAAGCGTAAGACTGATCATCTCACCTTCATGTAACCAGAAATGATTAAGAACGCTGCGATTGGCGTACCAATACAATGAAGACGTCACTAACCATTATGTTCAGAAGAATCGTTTTTTTCTATGCTACGTAATGAGAAACAATGAAATTTAAATATGTGTACAAAATTTTGTATAAAATTGTAATGTATTTTTTAAAAAATAAACCAAAAAAAAAAAATAGCAAAACTGTATTCATCATCCATTAGGATACAGAAATCACTATGTTACAGTGGCGAACGGTGATTTTATTTTCAGGTAAGATATAAAAAATATAATTTATTATAATGTATATATTCTATAAATTGCTATTTTTTGGTGGTTCCGTGTCATACAACAACTCCCATCTATGAGATCAACTCAAACAACGTAACTTCGTGATATATTATAATGTGTAGCTATATTATCCATTATTTTAATACATAACTTTTATAAAAAATAGCGCAATTAATTAATTAGTTTTAGGTATTCTCGTTACGATTGAAATGTCAACTGCCCGATTTGTTCTAGAAATAAATCATGCCATAAATGGCCGCATCGAGCGCCACATGTGTTGTGTGCGAGAGTTTTGTAAAAATATCATCTCAAAGAAAAATAGTATTTTAAGAAATAATGTTAGAAACACTATTTTCCCAATCGAGAATCTTCAAAGAATGTGTGTAATCTGCAAGTTTACTCTAGGAGAAAAATCCTACCACAGGGTTTTAAATGTTCAAAATATAGTACACTTATTTGTATGAAGAAAGAAGCTGGAGTAATCGGCTTATTCCTTGGTTTATTGCTGGCACTGGGCGCGTTTTATTAATATTTTTATTCATATTTGGAGAAAAATACAAATGGTGGCAATGATTTATAAGAAATTGTAATTATTTGTTTGTTTTTTCTGTAAATAAAGTTACCGCAAAACATTATTATGGATACTAAAATAAAATGGTAAGCTGCGCATAATCGCTTAAATTTACGGTTCGCCCCTGGTATGTTATTAAACCATGATGATTTTTTTTATTTCAGATGGATATATTTCTATGAAATCATTTCCCACTCCTGTCACACCCGCATCAAATAAGTCAAAACACTTTTTGTTTCCGCCATTTGGATACTTCCTCTCAAACAATAGGAAGTTTGCAAATATTTACTAAAGTTGTTACATTATTCCCTTGACTGCAAAATGTCATTTCTCTTGTACGTCAGATGCACCTAACTAACCACACCTGATATTGTGTATCTATTTATTCTGTCTCATTCGGTTTATCTCTATTTTACTCGGGAGAGGATGAGATGCAAATACGATTTTGATTTAATCCTCTTGCCCCCATTGTCATTTCAGAAGCATATGAAAGATATCCCAAATGTTAATTTTAATATACTGGATTATTAATATTTGTATTCTCACAAATCCACGGAAATTAAAAAGCAAAAAGAAGTTAGTTTTTTTTTCATTACCTTAAGGTAATTCTAAACGAAAATATGAAACTAATTATTCACAGATGGCGCTTTTATCATTTTTGATTGAAAAATGCAATTTTTACGTTTATTTTCAATGTAATTTTACAGAACTTGGTTACGGAAACTTTACAATATATTGATTGTCATAAATAACATAACAACATAAATTACGTCCTTTTCACAAAATGGTGTACAAAACAACATTTTTTTATATATTTAAAAAAAAAAATTATTTGGAAGTTCAACAAGAATACATAAAATACATACATTTTTTAAGTAAGCATAACTAACGTTCTTTACATATATTCTCAATTATAGACTCCAACATCTTTCATAAATTATATAAAATAAGAGTGTAAAATCAATTTAAGTAATGATAAAGATTAAGTTTAGTGAAAGGTAAAAATAAAGAAAGATTTTTTTTTTTTTTTAAAGAAAAGAAAAGAGAAATTAAAAACATATAAGATATAATAAAATAGACTAAAATTAATTTACATACACAAAAATAAGGATTAGGCATTTGATTTAAGATACATAGTAATGTTTTTTTTATAACCATTTGCTCTATCATGATAAATGTCAATGTTAACTTTTTTTTCCATTCTGTTATAGAGTCTTAACATACTTGCAAGAGGGATAAAATGTGCCATATTGTTTGTAAAAATTGGAAGGTAAAATGGATTAGGTGATCTAAGACGCCTACGGGGAACGTACAATGACACAGTAAATAAGATAAGTTAAAAATAAAAATTACTTTTCGCATAATCGATCATTTACAATGGGTCTAATCCGGATCCATCTCCGGTAGGTTCAAGGTGGTTTTAATCTGCCACTTTTTAATGTTCCTGAACTGGCACCTAAAGCGTGAGTCTGATCACATTACCTGTAATGTAATGAAATGGATCAAGACACGCTGCAATCAGAGTTACAAACATTGCTTTATGGTGGTGTGGATAGAGAAATAATGATGGTTAATGCAAACCAATATAAGATCGTCAGTAACTTAATAATAAAAAACCTTACACATCGTTAAATTTAATACATTCATGCATATGTCTGAGACAAACGCTTATAAATTTAGGCAAAGTGTCAATAATGCGCTATTTCAAACTTTATGATAAACGATATTAGAGTCGTTTTTTCTTTGCATCTCTCCGAGTCTCGAAAGAGAAATCTAAAACCTTATGAACATAAGGCGCATGCGTAAAAATATGGACAAATGCTATGGGAACTAGACGCAACTCGACAAGCAGCATCCCGCGTATACAACAAATACTATCAAGAACAAGATACCTAGATATTCAGTACGTACGTTGATATAGGAAATACGCAAATGTAGATTATGTATGTTTACTGAAGATATTATTTGAGTCACCCGAACGTTTTCAATGAGAATTTTAGGAATACATATTTGAAGGTTTTATTTCGTATTTAAAATGTTTTTTTTGTAAAATTCATATTATTTTTTAAATTTCAAGGGATGCGCCGCATTCACAGTTTCTATGGACGGAACACGCCTGGCATCTACGTCCTACATATTAAAAAAAAAACTTAAGTCGATTCTCTCTTAGCGAAAGGGTTAAAGAGTCGGAGAACCATAACTTTGATAAGATTACTCCATTCAGAGTCAATGGTGCAAGATAATGTTAGCAATGTCACTGTGACATAAGTGACCATAAGTCGAATCTAAATGTGTCAAAACTGGGAATCCTACTCAAGTTCAACAAGAGATTTATACAAATATCAATGAAAATATAATTTAAGAATTAAGTTATTACCTTTGCGGCTAACTCTCCCTTCCCGGTCATGCGAAGCCAGTCCACATTGCATTTTTTATATCTCTTTTAATGCATTTATATCTCTATAAATATAATAATTACCGGCTTAAGCTTTTCAGTATTCCTTTGTTGTACGTTTACGTAACGATTAAAAATTATTATTCAGCAATAGATACTCATCTGGCACAGAAAAAGCATTTAATCAGAAATTGTAAATACTCGTTTATCACCCATATAATCGAAATCTTACCGATGTGTCGCATTGGCATCACTTTTGTGAGTTCCCTGACATTTCATGATCAGATCGAAACATGGATGAAACAGGACATGCATGTATTATGTTTGTACTATTTTAAGCCCAAGTTAAAAAAACAATAAAAAACAGTAATGGAAGGGTTAAAAATGTTCATAGTATTGACATAATTTATTAAGCTGAACTTTTTCTGTTGGTTTTATTTTTTTTTTTTTTTAAGATTTAATTCTTATTATGTCAAACTTTGTCTTTTTAATATTTGTATTTTAAAATGATTGAGAATTAAAAAAAGGATTTTTTTTCTCACTTTATTTGTATGTACACGGAAAATTTATAACCATGTTATTTTCAGCTCTTTTGAAATACAACAAAAAAATTTAGAGAAATATGAATTTAATCGTATTAAATTATGAATCGTATCATCGGCGATATGATATTTTGATGTTTTGTAATTACTCCTCTAATTAATTTATAATTTTACTACATCGTTTACCCTCCATTTAAGAGGTCTCGGGTTCGATTCCGGACATGGTTGATTTGAAATATTTATTTAAAAGGATGTTCTCATACTAGAATGTTTCATAGTTTTGGACTGGTACCTGAAACGATCTTACCTTCATGTGACAAAAAAACTATTAAGATACGCTATGGTTGGTATACCGATGCAGTGCCCTATGCATTATTAGGTGCGGAAAGGGTTTGATGATGATGAATATTTACCGTTCTGTTCATGTAAAAAAATCCTGGCGATTTAAGTTTTTTCTCTAGGATTCAATTTTATATCTGATTCGCATTCAGTTACACCAAATTACTACCCCTTCGGTAGATTGGCGATAGGGTATGCAAATGAAGTCTCGCACTTGCAATACATTGTTAGGTATGGAAGTAAACTACGTAGAAGTGTATGGCTGAGCATTATTTTTACGTGATACTTCCGGAATATGCCTGTTATCTTTTTAAAGGTAGGGGCTGCCACCCTCAGAGCTGATAATCCCATTTAAACAGGTTTTTTGCATTTGGATGATGTTCTGCAATAATGTCTCCCTTGAGTCACGTGTGGTAGGTAACCTGAGGTAACCTTAGGTAAAATGATCGCCTGAAATTCACTATCTCTTTTTACCTTTTTAAACTTACATGTGTCTTGCTAAGTGATCTAGTCAGATTACGTCTCTTTCTCCCAAATGTATGTTTTATATGCATATTTGTCTCAGGGTACTCGATATTTTGCCATTTTCAGAGATCCTGATGGACAAAATTTTAAAATGTACGTAAGTCTAAAATATAAAATTTGTATTATTAAACAAAATTTAAATATGAAGCACTAACTTTGTGGCAATTCATAATAATAAAATAAATATCAAAGTAGGGCAATTGCAAACGGAATTTAACAGAGCTATCTTCGACTACCATAAATGTAAATTCGATATTCGTGTACAAAAATATGTATATTTGTATGAACATTTAAAGTACCTTCATCGGTAACCTTTAATTCAACATGTTCAAAAAATTACATTTGTGTGGACATTCTATTTTTCACACAGAAAACTAAATTTTACTTTATAGATAAAATGTAAGACAAATTTTTACTTTTCATTATAATACGGGCCCTGGATCTAAATCTTTGAAACGACAAATCTGAAAATTTCAAAAAAGATCATTTTAGCGGTTATGATTAACAACGTCAATTTTGATTGGAAAGAAATTTAGCACGTTACATTTATAACTCCCTAAGGGGTGAAATCCAATATTTGTCTTTAAACATTTGGTAAAACTTTAAATATTGTCGAAATTAACACAGCTTTTTTGCTACTGTTTTTGTAATTGCAATGTGGTAATGAAATTGTCATTTTCAAAAGTTACACGATTTTTCGATAATATATAATGGTTTTAAATTATGAGCGAAAGCGATAGGAAGACAGAAAGACCCACGGTTTTTAAAACGGCTTTCGGGTATGTAAAAGGATTGCATTGAGATTGCACTTCTTGGTCCTGAGAGTCTGTCCGTGAGCTTCAGTTCCTGAAAAATGAAGGCGTTAATGCGTCTGGCTATCCAATGTATTCTTAAGGCTGTAGTCTGGTAAAACGAACGCAACATTAAGAAATCATACGATTTTTCCATTTTAAAACTAATGATTTTATAAAATCTTTTTTTTTTAAATTTTTTTAAATTTTCATAAATTAGATAAAACAATATTTTTAAATGTATTTCTATTAAAAAAATATACTTTAAAGTTTTATTTAACTAAAATATAATTACTTTTAGACCGGCAGATTACGCAATTTCAGATTAAGACTAAACTTAGGTAACTAGGATCTCAATAAAGACTAAGTATTGAACTAAAGTTTGTAAAAAAAAATTAAAGATAATAAGTTGAACATGAAAGTGGCCAAAGCCAAATTTTCATTTATTGATTTTGAAAAGAAATACAAGAATTTTAAATCACATACGTTTTTGTGACATTTTCCTTTATTTCTACGTAAAATGATGCATTCGGTAATACTAAAATATATATATTCGGTAATAAAAAATTGAAATATTTTAGTTAAAACCTTTTTTTATAGAGTTGTATTCTTTTTTTTTTTTAAAGAAGATACTCGTAATTCTGGTTGTAATATTTCATTTATAACAACATTTTATTTATGTTTTTATGACCTTCAGACCTAACCTTGTCGTTTTCGGTAGTTTTTAATCAGTTTATTTTTTATTTTTTATTTTAGTTCAATGCTTAGTATTTAATGAGATCCCAGATACCTAAGTTTAGTCTAAAGTCTAAAAAGGCGTAATCTGCCGGTCTTAAAATAATTATATTCTAGTTACAAAAAACTTTTAAGTATATTTTTTAACAGAAATACCTTAAAAAAATATTGTTTTTATCTAATTTTTGTTTTTTATTTTTTTTATTCTTGCGCGATTAAAAAAAAAACATTCGTTTTAAAATGGCCAAATTGTTTGATTTCCTAATTTTGCGTTCGTTTTACCAGTCTACAGCCTGAACATACGCTTCCAGCACCACATTTCAAAAACATCTATCATGTTACGTTATTTTGCCCTTATCGTCCATGTTTCCGCCACATATAGAAATATAAAAAAATAAGTTCTGACCAATCTCATTTTTTTTACTTTCGATATGTCTTCGTCCTTTCATATAATTTCCAAACTTGCAATTGCACTTTTAGCCATCCCAGCTTTTCTTTTGATTTCAGGCTTGCAACTGCCATTGTCCTTTATCCAAGATCTGAGGTAATTAAATTTATGGACAACCTCAAGGTCAGCCAAAGTATTTGTCCCGGTGACTTGTTGATTACTAAGTATTTTGGTTTTCGCTTTGTTAATCTCTAGACCCATTTTCTTGCTTTCTTCCTTAACTCTTGAAAGCAGTTCAGCCATTTCAATTTCTGGTGTAGCAATCAGTGTTTTACCATTAGTATATCACAGATCTGATTAAAGTTTTCCACCTATTTTTACCCCACCATTCCAGTTTGCTAGTGCTCTTTTCATAATATATTCTCCAGAGGTTACACAAATCGGGCTATTGAATACACCATTGTCTAACTCCTTTTCCCACTGACAACATTCCTGATGAAAAAGAGTTATATTAAAGAGGATATATTAAATTTATTTATTACTATCAGAATTTTATCACATAACGCATATTATCGTTTAAAGAATAAACTAAAAAAACAGATTGACTTTTTTTAAACAATGCGAAATATAATCAGCTTAAAAAACTTCCAATAATAATCCAATATTAATTATCCAATATTATGCAGTTTGTCAATTAGTTTCAGAATATGGTATAATTGGATGAAAATGTACAAATTACTTAAATAACTTATTAATGCACAAAAAGTGATCGCGCCAATTGCCTGTTGGCAGACGAACGCTCGTAATTATCTGGTTCGCGGGATGTGTATCTTTATGAACCCTTATTTAATGAATGCAATTCCTACCTTGCACTGAGGTTCTGGTACCTTATTGTTTGTAACTTGTCTCGAGGCAGTCAGGATCAAATCAGATCGTAGGGTCATGAAGGAGGGGCACTTGAGATGGCTTCTTGATTATATGTAATTATTTCACGACACAGAGGATAAAGTAACTGGTTCGTGATCGCGGTGAGAAGAAAAAAAGTTATCTGAGCACATGAGTTCTGACAGTTCAGTTATATTCACAATTGCTCTTTTTTTCTATATATTTGAAGATTTGAATGTGAAATATGTTGGGCCGGAGACAAAAATGTGGTACCTACCCATAGTAAGAAACGCAACATTTTAACCAGGGCCCAGCATGCAGCAAATAAATCCAACAAAGCAAATGTAGAGTAACCATAAAGCTTTAACAAAAATTATCCTGAAAGTCCCGGTCAGTACGAGCTCCCTCGACATTTACAAAAAACTTAAGGTTTTAACAATAAAACAAATTTATACAATAGTTTTACTAATTTATTTATTTTATTGGATAAACAAACAGTATGTAAACAAACATTGTCAATTTCTTTGTATTTTAGTGTAAGACACACAGGCACACACAAAAAATTCTTAATACAATAATTTAATGTATGTGAAATGTAAAATATAAGAAATGAAAAATATGTATGTAAAGATAATTAAATATCTGCTTCTCTCAATATTTCAATGATCGCATATTGGTTGCATATTCTAGGTATTGTAGATTGTTTCAAATAGTTTGTTGACGTGTTATCTGTGTAAAACAGAAGATTTTGTCTTGTCGGTCTAGATGGCACACGGAATGGAAGTATTTCAAGTAGATAAGGATAATCAATTTCATTATTTAATTCCCTTCCATTCCCTTTCTGGTCTTTAATACTAACATTATAGTAAGGTGACCAAATAGGAGTACTAATGTATGCATACAAAAATTATTCAATACATCCTATGAAACTAAATATAACTGCTAGAGTTACTAGGCATTCTGATTCTGCAAAAGCCATCGAAAAATAAAACAACTTTCGGTCGAAGAGGATTGGTCTACTTCTTCATAAAAGTGTAAACCTACTGCCATTGATCATAAGGACAATCAATAAATACTGTCACTATAAAATCGCCATTAAGAAATCGATAATTGGGATGCGCACGGATTGATGAGTGTATGTTTTTTTTTATTTGTGAATTTTATGTGGTTTTATTAAGGTTTATTAGTATTTGATGTTATGATTTAATTACGTTCCAAAAGGCATATTTATTTATTTATTTATTGACAGTTCCATGAACCTTTTACACAATTACAGTAAAACCAGTGAAAAAAAATAAAACAAAAAATAACATAATATTAAAAAAGAATAAAAACATCGAGAAAAGCATACAATGGTCAACAGTATTTATATACAAAAAAGAAATATTACATATAGGAACGTATGAGTCATCAAAAAATGATGCAATACATAATAAAATTGCAAATACATAGATAATATTTAGCTTATATTATATCAACGTTATCTTCGTCTCAACGTCTATAAGGCAAAAATAATTTTAAAAATCACGTTTAATTGTTACCGACCAAGATGCTAAAAAAAAAACGTATTTATTCATACAAATTTTCGTACATGAAATTCGATTTCACTTTACACAATCGAATAAAATAATTCTGTGACATTTCCATTGTATTCGGCCCCAGTTTAAATGTTAAGCTATGGATTCGCTAACAATAATATAATGTATCGATTTTAAATTCGATATAATGAATAATCAGATTATAGTTTTGAAAGCAGGGAGACTGTCATTTTTATTAGGTACTCTTTTTGCTATTACATGTGATCACGATGAAAGTATGATATCCGACATAGCCTTTCATACAAATCGCCTAACTTACAATTAAAGACGCAATGAAAAAAGTCGCGTTAAAGTAAATTAAAATCGGAGTTTATAAAATGTAATTTTTAAAAGTTACCGATTTTCAGACAAAAAAAAACTTTAAAAAGGCTGTGGTAAAAAATTCCCTTTCGCACGGTGATGTAACATAGCGTTACCTCAAGCAAAAGATGAAATATTCTTAATTTCAGTCATTTGAAAAAAAATAGAGACATACTTTTTAATAATTCCTTTTCCATAATTTATAAAATGTTAACATATAATTTAGCCTTGTTATAGCAAAATAAATTAAAAATCATAAATACGCCGATCATCTTACGTGCGTATCCCCCCGCTCAATGCCAACGACCGGCTGAATCTCTTTCACACAAATACCGGCCACAGAACAGCATACCTGTCTTCTTTATTATTTAGTTTTATCTCCGTACTCTCTCTTGTACTGATTTTATTCGTATGGCAAGAGTAAATATGTTATGTATTAAAATCCAGCATACTTTTACAATATTACTTTTCAAATCCGATATGAATACAACAATTTGAAAATTGCGAAAAATACAACTTCATCATTGAAAAAAATAAGAGAGTTCTCTTATTCTTATTTTTTTCAATGATGAAGTTGTATTTTTCGCAAATATTATGAAAATTAGTATTTTTTACGCGTTTGTATGTAATTGATGAAAAATGCATAACGGTTCTTTTTATTGCGAATATTTTTGTTTTTAAATACCTTGTTTCATTGTTGTTTCCAAACAAATGAACAACTTAAAAAAAAACACGTTTTGAATTTGAATCGATAAATAATTTGTTTATAAAGATAGAAAAATATTTAAGACCGGGCAAAATTTGCCTATGTTATTTGTGATTGTTGGTATCATATTATTTTATCTGGTGTGATTATGATATCTTTAAAAACAATATGATTTTTTTTAAATAAGCTGTAAGATAAAAATTCTAGATAAGCAGACCAGTATATGCAGGTACTATTTTATCTATAAATCTGTAAGCATGTTTTTATTTTGTGTTCCAAGTACATAGTTCAAAAAATTACAATAACCATTTTGAAAAAAAGGGTTTACAAATTATAGGACGCAAAAGGTACAAATAAAATCATAAAACTAATATACAAATTTTCTTCCTTGACTTGAGTAGGCGTTTATTTTGTAGAATTCCGTGTAACAATTTTATTATCTTAATCAAATTCTATTGAGTTAGAAAATTTCGTTTATTCAATTTTTTTAAAACGAAAGGAAAAAATTGGGCTATAGTTTGACATTCGTTTAGTGCTCTGACATGGCGTAACATTTTTTTTATTATATTTGTATTCATATTTACTAAAACGTTATGGCTTTTTAGACTATGCCCGTGTTAAGCCAGAATAATGAACAACAACAAAATATATCTTCTTAAATACCTTCTTAAAAATGTTTTCCTCTCTTTCTAGGAAATCCAGCCAGTCTGCTATCATTTAGACATACTCAAAATATTGTACAATCAATTACATGGTAAAAGAAGAAGTATAAAAATCGGAAAAGTGTTTTCAGGCGTTGCCCAGTAGGTGAATTGGTTCAGCCAGATAAACCTCACCCACATGATAAAGGTTTCAGGTATTTTTCTTCATAAAAGTCAACAGATGGAAGAGTTGAGGAAATGTGGATGTTCAAACATATCCAGAATAGTAAATGTTACACAGTGTGTGTCCACTTAAACCAGTCAATGACGGATCATAAGCCCTGTAAATACCTAGGCTTCCATATTACTTTCTTAAAAATGTTTTCCCTCTCTTTTACAACCAATTTAAACAAAATATGAAGTAAATAAAATTATTAATAATTACATTTCATGGTCCAATATTCAAAATAACAATAACAATAACGTTTGTAATATCAATACAAATGCCTGAAATATGTTTACTTGAATAGGGAATTGTTTACTAATAATTTAAATCAGATTTGTAATAGATCCGATAGTGTACTGTCAGTTCCAGGATGCAGAACTAAGTTCGCACAGAGGCACTTCTTACATGTTGGTCCAAGATCCTTCAATCTTCTGACCAAGGAACTACAAAACATTAAATCACTGGTACAGTTTAAAGTAGGTTTGAGGTCTTGGATTAGCATAGAAGGAACAGATAGACACATTCTTTAAAAATAAAAATAAATGCATACTGCAAATAAATCATGTTTTTGTAATATCAGCATACGTTAATTTGGTTTTTCTTTTATTTTTATTTTTTTTCTTTTCATGGTCATGTCATTCCATATTTATATGATATGAACTATTTAATCATTAAAAAGGAATAGCTCTCGCTCAGATGCTGAAGTCTTTGTGGGCATTTATTCCAATTTATGTTATAGCTTAATTTTAAGATGTATTTTTGTGTTTACATAGAAATATAATTACAGATATTATTGTAATTATATTTCTATGTAAATACTATGTGTATGGAAAAATAAAATATTTAAAAAAAAGAAATACTAAATACTTATAAAACTAATCAAATATAAATCGCATAAGAAGTTAAAAACATAAACCAGAATACAAAATAATAAGCTGAAATGCTGAATGTCACATTTGGTAAATTGTTCAGGAGAGCGGTTTGAAGTTGTAAAACTGTTTTAAATGTATCTCTCGAAGTAAAAACACAATTTATTGATGATTTATTGGATTCATAGGCGTTTGATAAGAATATTAAGGAAAAAAATATTTAAAATATCGACTATCAAATAACTATGGGACTTCAATGTTTTTTGTTCTAACCGCCCGGCCCGCGCCCTAATTCCTCCTCGGACTCCTAGTTTAAAAAGTAATGCAGAATATTGAACGAAAAACAATGTTTGTATAAAACTTTCTTTAGGCAAAAACATCAAATTACGTGCTATTAATTAAAACATGAATTATTTATGAAAATAACAGGTAAATATAAATTTAATGACATGATATTAGTAGCAATAAAATAGTAATGGAAAGTAAACAGTATGTGAAAAAAAAACAATGTAAAATAATAAAATTAACGGCAAAAGAAATGAAATAATGGTTAAGAATGGTTGATTATGACAATAAGACTTAATCTTGTGCGAAATCTATCGCTGGGTAAGAAGTACTTATATAAATTGTAGAATTTATTCTGTATCCACTGCTTTAATATCAGCAAACCGTGGAAATTTGTTGAAAGCATGAATATTATTACTGCACTACTTGTGTTTTAGAACAAACTTATTCAGTAGTGGTATGCCGGAGGACTCCAATGTTTTTAGCATTAATATAATCTGAATGTATAAACAAAATGAGATTCATAACTTAATTTTGCAAAAAATGTGACTTCTAGCGTTTCACCTTTAAGGTACAGATATTATTTATTTACTAATTTAACAGAAACAAACAGTCGACAATGATATAATAACATTTAAAAAATACGGTTTAAGGACAAACCAGCGAAGTTTCTAAATAAAAATCATACATATCAAATTGTGGTTCAGCAAAAGGGTGTGTTTATGTGTAATTTGCATCAGAGTAAGTGCAGAGGTGTGTTAATTATCATTATGATTAATAGAATACAGTAATAACACATAATTGTTGTAACTATTTATTTTTAATAAAGTCATTAATAATGTAAGAAAAAACGGTTTAAACGATATTAAATCATAAAACTAAACATCAAAATATATAAGTTGGAATCGAGGAAAAAATAAGGAAGGGAACCATAAACGAATACAATAAACTCTTTCATTTTATGAATTAATGTGTGCGAGAAAATTGATTCTTTTTCTGCACCTTGAACAACTGAACAACCTCGTCTTCATCAATGTGCAGCAGCCAATTGTCCATTTTTTGTTTTTGATTTAAAAAATCAAATTAACCATACAAGATGACTCTGTGTGTGATTTCAATGTGAAACTTAGTTGAAATAATTATAAAAACTTGCTTTTTATATGGAACTTTAAAAATGTAAGAATTTGTACGTAAAAAAAGTCATAGGATCTTAGTGCAGGATTCTATAATAATTTTGCCATATTCCAGTATTACGCAAATTCACGTGACAAATGAAAAATAACGTTATCTCTCCGTGACGTCAGCAAAGGACACAAACGTATCTTTTTAAATACGAATAATAATGATATGGTAAGCAGTGTACTCTCTATCTGCCAATCTTTTGCTTGCGTAATCGAAGTTATAAATCTGTCTTAAATCAGAGTTGAAAATAAATTCAAGTAGCTTATCCCTGATAAAAATATTTTTTCTTTAGTATCTAAAGAGATTGGTTATCAATAAATTTATCAGTCTTTTGGACATTTGCACGAAACTTGTATCTACATAAATACATATATGGATGGTGTTATGCAAAAATATGTTAAGCCACGCCAACCTAAAACTGAGATAATGATTTATAATTTACTTATAATATGCATCTTATAATTTTAAAAATGTAAAACAGTAAAAAAAAAAAAAAATTTTGTTTAACACCTTAAAAAATATTGCATTTGTAATAAAAATAACGCAAAAATGGTTAAAACAATCTTAGTTCCCAAAAAAAACTTTTTTTTTGGGAACTCTTAAAAGTCTGTATGACTGATGTAACATCGAGTTACCGCCAGTAAAAGACGGAATATTCTAAAGTTCAGACATTTGGAAAAAAAATATGGAGATATACTGTTTAATACTTCCTTTTCTATATTTTTAAAATTAAATTTTGCACCACAACTGGCCAGGAGGCCCAATTGCAGTGGTGAATTACATCACAGAACACCCAGGCTTGAGATAAATCACATTTTATTTTTTGTGTTCTCACCGAGAATCAAACCCGGAACCTTCCGTGCGTGAGTCAAGCGTCTTGACCACTAGACCACGGAGGCCGCCAATTTATGCAAATAAACATATTACTTAGCCCTGTTAAAGCAAAAGATAAAAAAATCATCAATTCGCCGCTCAAGTTACGTGCGTACGTCCCCCATAACTGTCATAAACCGACTGAATCTGTTTTACACAACACCCGCCACAGAACAGCATCTCTGTCTTCCTTATTATGAGTTCTATTTTCATGCTCTCTCTTATACATATGTGTTGCTGAATTAGAGGACATTCATTCTTCGCGAAGCAAGGATAAATAACTTTTTTATTAACATCCATCATAGTTGTAGAAATTTTACTTTCTAAATCTGGCGTAAAAACGTCCATTTAAAGATTACAAAAATACGACTTCATCATTTGAGTAAATAAGAGAGACATATCAAGTTTTGTATTCTATGTCTACTAGATAATGTAAAATTATCAATACAACATATTTCATTTCATTTTTAGTAAAATTTTAAATAAAAGCTTTATGTTCCAAACCGGACATTAAAAATAACTTTGGATTTACTGTCAATATGAATCCCTAAATAAAATAAAAAATACCTGCAGTTTTTAATAAACAAAATAATTATTTAATCATCTCAATGCAGTGTTATATTGTTTTCAGTAGTTAATAGTTCAGTTGCATAATTTTCGGCTAACACATAGAGGTATTACAGAAAATTTGTAAGTTAAAACTCATCAAACCTATTATACTATTTTTTTTCGATAATGTAGCTTGAGATATTTTTGCATAACACCATCCATGTGTATTTACTTACGTGTATCATTGGGTTAAGTCAAGTAATAAAGCACTTTCTTGGTAGGATTTTTTTAATTGATTTGTGACACATGACAAATAAAAAAGAGGTAAAACGGAAATGACAGAAAACATATAAATATTTTTTTAAAAAAAGTTTAATTAAAACATAATAGAATTAATGTAGGACTTTTTTGTTACTAACCACTATTTTTTTTTCTACCCACCGGTTTCGAAAATTCGCAAGCCTTCTTATCAAGGTATAGATTTATATTTACATATTTTATTATAATGAATTACCACAAAGTTAGTACTTCGAATATAAGTTTCATGTAGTAAAAACAAATAAAAAGGATTCTACATATCTATAGCATTTATAGCATTTCATATCTATAGCATTTCTTTTTCTGACTGATAACCTTAACCCGCCCCTTTCTGTGTTGTAACTAGCGCGGCGCGCGGCGTTGCAAAATGAACTTAATTTATTAATATCTCACAAACTGTTGTGAATATTACCACGAAATTTTATTTAATATTTAAGTAAACAATAACACAAAAAAAAAATATATCACTTCATTGGGAATATCACATCTTTTTTAATTAAATATTTTGTCCATCAGGATCTCTGAAAACGACAAAATATTGAAATCTTTGAGACAAATATGTAAAACATACATTTGAGAAAAAGAGATTTCTAAAAATCTGATTATTTATTTATTTGACGGACTTATGCAGTGCATTCTAACGATGGTAAATACAATTTCTTATAATAAATACAGGCACTAATAAAATAAAATACAGCTAAATAAAATTAAAGCAAAGACAAAAAAAATAATTACCACCTCAAGACAAGATCCGGTCTACCTCGGTGATTTTTCAAATCTATAAAGACTTAAAGACTTACACCAAAAAAGTCCAGATCTTGTCTCGACTTTACAATACGACACAATCGGGACATTGGTGCATGCAAGCTATAGTATGTGCTGTGTTGATCAAGAAACAGCACATTTTTATTTCGCAACCGGCGGATTGGAACATTGAATGCCACTTGTTCTAGTAACAATGGTACATCAATTGAGCAAGGATGTGTGCCTTCCTTAAATCACTAAGTAAGGCACACGTGTAATTTAAACTAGAAGAAAAGAGACACTAAATTTTAGGCGATCATTTCGTAACCTCAGGTTACCTAAGATTAACCTAAAGTAACTTCAGGATACCACACAGTGACTTTAGGAAGTTTTTTAACACGATACCTTGCCTCTGTCACTACAAAACTTTTTTATTTTTTATCTTCAGTTGTTTTGTCTCGTATGCTAAAGTTATAGGTTCAATTGTAAATGATTCTTAACAAATTACAACAGGGATGGAGAATACCTTAAATAAGGGAATATGGAAGTCAAGGCATTTACAGGGCTTATGACCTGTCATTGGCTGGTTTAAGTGGCCACTTTACACACTGTGTAACATTCACCATTTTGCCTATGTTTGAACATCCATATTTCTTCAATTCTTCCATCTGTTGATTTTAGTGAAGTCAAAGAGCTGAAACCTTTATTGTTGTGAAGAGATTCATCTGACTGAATTATTTCACATACTAGGCAACGCCTGAAAACAATTTTTCAATTTTTAAACTTCTTCTTGGACCAGTTGGTTTCAATACAATATTTGAGTTTGTCCAAATCTTCATAGACAAAAAAATGTTCATATTTTAAATATATTCATTTTTTCGTATATCTTTTTTTTAAACTATTGATTTAATGGGGTTTTAAATAAACAAATCTACGGCTATGAAAAAAAACACAAATTCAAAACACGAAAAACTAATGCTTCTTTCAAGAAAAAATTTTCATAGGGTTTTACACCATATGCAAATTGTCCTATTCCTTATCCGGATTCCCGATAGTATTATGTACGCTTATACTTTATACCAGACAGGCTGTAGTTCTGTTGACAAGTGATTGACAAGTGACTTACAACCCTTTATTGGTTACATCCCCTCTCCTCAACCATAAACTACCCCTATCCACTATGGGTTAAATCGTGTCGATCATTTCACATGCAACTTTGCACCACCATTAAGATACTGGAAAGAGATAACAGCAGATACTTCGAAGGGTTAAAAACTGACACCTTCCGATAAAAAAAGTATTTTTCACCGTAAAATGTTGAAATACAGAGAAAAGTTTGATCTCACTTTTCTTCGTGGAATTGGATAAGAAGAGTTAAAATAATTTATGCACGCGGAGAAATTAATATCAGTAGTTGAAAACATTGTTGATAGATATCACTTATTTCATTTTAAAATAAAACATTTATGTCATGCTTTGAAAATGTGTACTTGTTTTAAAAATTATATCTAATTCTTACTAGGCTCGGAAAGGGGTTTTTTACGCACGGTACTTAAAGAGATGTTTTAAAAATAAAATGATTTTATGTAAAAATATATACGTTTTAATCCAGTAGTATTTTATTATTTACTTCTTCTTTTTTTCCATATCCGCTTCTGGTGGAGCATGTAGACATCGCCAGACGCCTCCAGGAGGCCATATCGCCAGCCAACACTCTCGCCTCCTCCCACGTCAATTCCGCGTCCCTTAGTTCCGCCGAATAAAGCCTAAAGATTAACATCGACGGCCTTCCTGTCCAAGATGACAGGAGCTCGTTGTACAGAAGAGAGAACTCGCGTTTTGTTCTCCTGAGGCATGCGCAGCACGTGTCCAAGCCAGGTTCTCCGCCGCACCCTTAAAACGCTCGTTATGGTTGTAAAATATTATATTTTTATGTTTTTTATATTTTTTATTTCCTTTTTCAATTACTGTAAAATAAAGAAATACCTTATAATCTTAACATAATATTTTCTTTTGTTTTTCTTATATTACACAAAAATATTATATCTGTCTATTTATTACAGAAGCGAAAATTCATAAACATTTCTTGTATACCCACGAACGGCACGAACAGGCCATGCATTTTGGGATTTTTTGTTTACTATTTTAACTGTTAATCTGTATTTCATTGCTATGTAATTATGCTTTTTTTATACTCTGTTTTACCCCTTATGTATATTGTAATTTTTTTAATTTTTTTAAAGTGAATACACTACAAATACTTAAAGACGGACATGTCAAGAATATGAATAATCGGCGGACGTGCATGATACGATGTATGAATGCAAAAATGTATTTTAAATATTTGCAAAGACGGATTAACATTGCGTTCTATCCTCACTCCCTACTCCTACGGGAAAACGGCGTGATGGTTTGCTATTATTGTTGTGTATACTACAATATTTTGTTTTCTTGGACAGATACCATAAGCGCATCACCTTGGCTTCCATGTAACAAAAATACGCTGAAATAATATTTTAAGTATTGAATTAAGATTCACGATGATTATCCGCTCGTTGCGATTTTAATTTGATAAACTTACAACAGGTGTCGCTATCTCTTAAATTTAATGCAATCGACTGACTCTGAAATATATTAGTTATATCGGATATTCTTTAAATCTTTTATTGCGTAATTCAAACTTATCTAAAAAATAAACCTCGGGGATGGGAAACTAAGTGAAAAGGTCATTCATATAAAATACCTAAATACACATCAACTAATGGATGATATAAAGTTTTAATTAAAATGTGTTATATAAAAAAATATGTTTCATGCGTGAATTAATTACTGTTTCGAGGAGATTGATTAAAAATGATTTTGAAAATAGAATCACGTTTTACTGTAATCTTTTTAGTTACATAAAATCAAGTAACACCTCCAGGGTTACTTACCTACCTACCTAACCTAATAGGATGCAAATCGCTACGCTCGAGTCGGGAATTTACCGCATTCTAATTTAAAATAGGGGAAGAAAAAAGTTTATGGAGTAGGAATTTGGTCACCACTTAGAGATATTAAGTTGATTTTCTGCAAAATAAAAATAGTGTTATTGTAACCTCAAATTTTTATATTTTCCTTTTGTTTGAAGTTGGTTGACAAGTCCAAAATAACAATTATCTACTATTTTTTTAATTAGAGCTCTTTTCACTATGTTTGTAGATTATTTTTTTTGAAAAGCAATACACTAGATATAGGCGCATCAGCAAAGACTGCCTGTCTAAAGAAAAATGAGTATAATGATAGTATTTTTTAAATAGCACCCATAGTTAAACAAAGATAGGGAATATTTTTAAGAAGAGGATATTGAAGTCTTTATGGATGTTCTCAGCAACCAACAAATATCTTACTGAGAATTTCTCCATTCCTCGACATAGCACATCATTTTTCATCTATTTCTTTTCGGTCCAAGCTGCTTGGAATGAGCTACCTCTTCATATAAAAAAATAACCTTCTCTAGCCACCTTCAAGAACCGTCTGAAACATTACTGTATGTCCTCAGAATTCTTAAGTTGAAGTTTACTGTTCTTTTTAAAATATATATTTTTATCATTTTTTCTTTCCTTGGTTCCTTTTTCTTTCTCCTTTCCGAACTCGTTATCTGATTCCACATTCCTCATAATTTAATACGTATAACTTACTTCTTATCATAGAGTGAGTTACTAGAAACCATATTTCAAATATAATTTTAATTATTTTTTTGTTTTTTTTTCTATTGATTTCCATTTTCAATAAGTATTATTTAGTTTATTTGACTATGTAGGAATCTAAATTTGTATAATTTATATTTTAATATTTATACCTGCTTATTTTTTTTACATTGTTTTCTTTGGAATTTTATTATTTATTATTTATACCTTGTTTTTCTTGATTGTTATTCTATTGCGTCACATGTTACTCTAATTTAATTTAATTTGTCTTACTATGTATTTTTATTGTTAATTATTATCGTATAATACGGGTAAATCCTAAAAAGCCGAATTAAGTTCAATATTTTTTTAAAATTTAAATTATTTATTTACAATTCTTGATGGAATTCTATTGTAATGATGTAATAACTAATATTTACATTTAAGTTATTTATTTAAAAATAAATGGATGTAAATAATATATGTAAATATATGTAAATATAAGTTATTAATTTTAAAATGCTTGTGCAGGTGCCAGTCCAGGTACTATGAAATATTCTAGTGTTAAAATACCGTTCAAAATATTCCTCATCAACAATGCCTGGAATCGAACCCGAGACCTCGTGCATGGTAGGAAAACGCATTGACCACTACACCCCGAGGCCAATTTTTTTATTTATTTATAAACATGGTACTGTTTCGTCTTATGTATGAACATCATCATTATCATTTCCCTTTCCGCATCTAATGGTGCATAGGGCACTGCATTGGTACACCAATTGCAGAGTAGCATGATCATTTTTGTTACATGAAAGGTAAGATGATCAGTCGGATCAGGCGGCCTCCGTTTTGTAGTGGTCAAAACGCTTGACTCACGCACGGAAGGTTTCGGGTTCGATTCCCGGTGAGAACACACAAATTAAAATGTGATTTTTCTCAAGCCTGGGTGCTCTGAGATGCAATTCACCACTGTAATTAGGCCTCCAGGCCTGTTGTGGTGCAAAAAAAAAAAGTTAAATAATGTAAAAAAAAAAAAGTCTTACGAGTCGAACCCGAGACCTCTTGCATGGTAGGCAAACGCGCTGACCATTACACCAGAAGGGCGACAATCTTTATGAACACACTGTAGTAAATGATTATTTGATATTATAAAGGTAAAATAAAAGATGGATTTTAAACGTTATATATTTATGATCACAGTTTTGTACGATTAAATAAGAATTAAAATTTAACAATTAGAATGTGTAAAAGTAAAAGAATCACGATAAATAAAAATATTTAACATAGGAATAAGTTTTGTTAGAACAATGATTGAAACAGTAAAAGTATACAAAGTTTTAATAACTTAATATGATGTGTAAATAAATAGAAGTGTTGTAAGAATCGAAGAACTACGAAGAATCCCGGTTAAAGAAAAAATGTAAATTGTTAAAAAAAAATAATATAAAAATGATGAATTTGAAGAAAGTCATTTCGGGCATGTAATTATTTTCGAAAACTTTTTTTAATATGCCAATGCGTAACAAGTCCAAAAACATCTACGTATCAAATTCGTCCATTTGCCATACTCAATAAAGGTTATTGACTGCTAGAATGTGTGTTATAGTAAGTTAATTGCCTCGAATTGTACAGGTATGACAGCTTCTTACTTATAGAACATTTACGCAACAGCATTGCCTAGAGGTAGAATATAATATGTCATACATCTAGTAGGTATTCAAACGTGGTCCAATCAGACTCAAATTCCATACAACCAAGCTTCGATTCTACAACCCGCCACAAAAACTATCTACAGTACCAAAAACTTGGACAGTAATCTTGTTTTCTAATAGTTATGTTCTCGAATCGAGTTACGTAGTGAATATGCCATTCAACCCGCAAAAAGAAACGCGAACGCTTCATGTCAATCACACAATAAACAATGTTTCAAAGTCAAACAGCGAAACATAATACGGATATTCCTCTTGATTGACTTGGAAAAACTAGTTTTTTTCTTCTCCATTTTTTCGTTTCCAGTATAAAACTTGCCCACTACAAATCGCACACTGCATCGAAGGACATAACTATTATCAGTGGCGGAGCCCACATAAAGAGAAAATTTGCTCGTTGCCGAACGTAAAAACCTGCCCGAATGAGTTATTTGTGATCTCAAGACTTGGTTTTTTGTGCAGAAAAAAGATAATCTAGAAAGGCGTATTAGATTAGAGAAAAGAAGGAAGTGAATTATTCACTATCTGAGATTAATTTGATTGGTCATGATCGATTCGCTGAAGCTATTACAAAACATTCTAAGGCACACCAATGCGATTCCCTATTTATATTCTATCCCTTTGCTCCTGACCAACACGTTTATGTGGGTACAAACCAAAATTCAAATTGCCTTCCATATTCTGTTAGATCCTGGCCACAACGATTGTTCATGTTACTGGCCACTTAGAACATAACATATTTTCTATATGATAGCTCCAGTATCCGAAGTGGAGAGATCAAGTCCAAAAAAAAGAAGAGAAAATAAATTTTTGAAAAATATCTCAGGAGTGAAAGAGCTATAAAATCGATCGACCCTACTAACCACAGTTTTGTAACAGGAAGAAATTCGAACTCTTATCCACTCACGTCTGTTATGTAAGCGAACCAAAATGAAAAGTACCTGTAGATACATAGTTTATCCTGAAGATGGATCCTGTAAAGCTAGCCGAAACTTCGTAAGGAATCCAATTTACATCATCAAAAAAAGACGATACATATTTACCTACGTAAAATACACATATTTTGTTCAGCTGCACTCTCTTTAAACTCATTTTTCCAGAAGGTTTGGTTCCGAAACACTGTTTATGTTAATTTATTAATTTTTAATGGCTAAAAGAGAAATGCTGAAGCGCTGGACCAGAATATTTGAGTAGGTGACCAGGGAAGGTGTTTTGAGTTGGAGCAGACTTCACTGGTGCTGTGTAGAATTTTTGGCCACTTGTCTTGGTTGGCTGAGCGAAGGTGCTTCTCAGTACTGGAGCGACGTAAGTCTGAGGCTGCTGCTGATAGATGATTTTTGGACCCTGGGGCAGAGCTGGTGCGAAACTGTTGTAGTCTTGGGAGTATTGAATCTTGTCGGCGGAGAGACCATCCTAAACCATACAAAAAATATTGATACGGGGTATAAAAAAATTGATAAAAATATTGATAAAAATATCACCAGGGCCGCATAACTGATAAATGTACACTAGGCCCCGCAAAAGGACCAAAAACTCCGGAGAAGGGCGCAGACCAAAAAAGGTTAAAGTAAAAATGCTTATCGCATTTTATTTCAAAGTATTTTATGAAACACATTTATTGGACAAGTTAAAATGTAATGTTTAGTTGAAGATACTTATCAGGAAAACACCAATAATCAGTAGTTCTATCACACACTTTAAGAGTAGCCAAATAATTGGAAATACGGACGACCTTAACATTGTCAGCAGATCTCTCGCAGCCATACAAGAAGTCTTCGAACCACTTGAAACAGCAGCAGTGGTTGGTTTGCAGATTAATGAAAGCAAAATCAAAATAATGAAGCAAGCCTGAAATACGAATCAAGCCTGAAATACGAATCGTAACTGGCAAAGTAATGTTAAATTAAATAAAAAATACAACATTGAAGCTGTAGAAGCATACCTGGTCTACACAATCAATAAAAAAATGATAATATGTAGAGATAAAAAAAATAATGATAATAGGCAACAAAGCATGCTTCTTTCTGTTACCAGTGTTTACGTCTAGAAGTGTTCGTAGAAAAACAAAAACTATCATCAGAACGGTGAGTTCTTACGGGTGTGAGGCGTGGACACTTATAGCAAATTCTGCTGAGATGCTATACATATTTAAGAGGAGAGTGCTGGGTAAAATCCTGGATACCGCGAATGACGGAGAAACCAGGAGAATTGGATATAACTCTTAAGTTATTTTTTTTTTTAAAGCTCCCAGGCTCGTACTAAATAGGATGAAATGGGCCGGACATGTGCAAAGAAAGAAATCATTACAGGCACCAAAAAGAGTCTTAGATGGACACCCAGAAGGCAGAAGAGAGGTCGGGGACGGAGACTGCTATGGTAAGGCGATATAAAAAAGGATGCATCCCAACTACTGGAAGTCAAAAGAGTTGGAGGTGAAAGTTAATGGACGCTAAGGCTCGATATGGGCTGTAGTGCAATTAAGAAAAAAAACTGATTTACTTAGGTGCCTCAACCTCAGCCTGGCCAAAACAGAAAATTTATCGGATTTTACGTATTAAATTTATTAAACAAGCAAAAAATTTGTCTGTGGCACAAATAAAAATTCATAGATATTCTCACTTATATGACTACTGACTTATTTATTACTTTATTTGATGGACTTATGCAGTCCATTCTAACGATGTTAAATACAATTATTATAATGAATACAGGCATTAATAAAATAAAAAATAACTAAATAAAATTAAAGCTAGGACAAAAAATTACTACCTCAAGACAAGATCCGGTCTATCTTAGTGATTTTTTTAATCTATAAAGACTTACACCAAAAAAGTCCACATCTTGTCTCGAGTTTACAATACGACACAATCGGGAGATCGGTGCATGCAAGCTTTAGTTTGCGCTGTGTTGATCAAAGAACAGCACATTAATATTTCGTAACCGGCGGATCGGAACATTAAATGCCACTTGTTCCAGTAACGATGGTACATCAATTGAGCCATTCAGTAAATTAAACATTTTTGGAAGTGCAAAATATCATCCGTGTTAAATAAAATTCAAGTATGTAATGTTATATAAATTGTTTCTATGGGTTCGTGTTTATAATATAAAGGGACTAACCTGAGCTGATGAAGATGTGGGTAAACATTCACAACTTTTAACATTTTTGTGTGTCGTATCATCAGCGCTATGATTTTAATTTTGATTTTATTTTGAAATTACTCTGCGTGTGACGTATTAAGTTCACGTTTGTTAGTTTGTTTCCCGGAAATAGGATAGCTGTCATCGTCATCATCATTCCCTTTCCACACCTAATGGTGCATAGGGCGCTGTATTGGTAAACCAATCGCGGCGTATTTTGATCATTTTGTGTTACATGAAGGTCAGATGATCAGTCTTACGCTTCAAATACCAGTCCAGGGACTATGAAATATTTTAGTGTGGAAACACCCTTATAAATTAATATTTCAAGTCAACCATGTCGGGAATCGAACCCAAGACCTCTTGCATGGTAGGCAAACGCGTCACCATTACACCACAAGGCCGACATATAACTATCACAACGGTATAATGTTGGTTGATTTTGGCGAGTTTCCTTTCATACATTTTCAAGAAATTTAAAATTTATTGTTTTAATTTTTACCGTGCGTAATAAAACATGTTTTATATCAAATTTCCCGTAAGGCTGCACTTCCTCATTATTATTTTGAAGTGCTTTGTTATTACACATGTATTTTTTTACCCCTCCACCCAACAGTCAGTAATGTTTTTTTTTTTTTGCCGTTTTCTTACATTTCACGGTAAAAAAAATCGATTGATTCGATGTTTGAATTCGATTATTTGCATGTCACGAATGCTTGTATTTTGAATATCTAAATATTTCGATTATTCCCATCATTAATTTTGAATGTTTAACTTATGAGACAAATTTACTTTGCTTTTTTGCCAAAGCAAACTATCATATTGAAATTCAGCTTGGGGAGGTTGCTCTCATTCAATCCTTGAACCAGTGAAAATAGCACAAAATGGATCATGAAGATCATTCTCAAAAAACCTTTGAGGTATCCAACGGAAGATCTATTCGCTGAGTTAAAGATATTGGATGTAAGAAATTTTTTTTTGAGGTGCCTAATACTTAAATTTTATGATAAATTAACTGAGGTCAAAAGAACCCAAAAAAAATATGAACACTCGTTCAGCAACACAAATGAACTGTATTGTCCCATTTGTATCAACCGTCTTTGGTAAAAAGTAATATAATGTAATTATTCCAAAAAAAATTACTAATTTATTGCCAAATATAAAAGACTCGAAATGTAAAACAAATTTTAAAGTAAAAATACATATAAATAGTGTAGTGAGAGATTTTTTTGAAAAATATTTGTAACTCAAAACACGTAGTACTTTTTATAATTGGTACACATATTATTTATATTTTTATGTATTTCATTGCTTTATATTGTTTTTTTATTATATATTATACTATATTATTTATGTTTAAGTAACATGTATTCTTGGCACATAAATATACTTTATATTTGTACAATAACATAAATACACTTTTGTACGCAGTAATTTGGAGTTTGCATCCGTTGTGAAAAGCCCACAATACATAACAAACATAGAAAGGATTGAAAATGTTTAACGAAAATTTTTAAAATACCTAGATTATAAAAACAATAAAACGCTTAGTACTTACAGCTCATCTGCCAAACAAAATGGATTGTGTACCCTTGAAAATACACGCACTGTATCTGAATTATGCTATTTACATAAATTATTAAATAATAAAGTAGACTCTTTTAACCTACTCTCCAAAATTAATCTCAATGTCCCCCTTCGCGTGACAAGAAATAAGTATTTGTTCCATCTGCCAGTCTGTAGCACTAACTATGCACAACACTCTTTCCTTTATCGTTTTTGCACTAACTAAAATGCTTTTTTTTCATCTATAGATATATTTTACATGCCCCCTAATTTATTTACAAATAAACTAAGACTCCTTATTTCTGGCTGCGATACGATCCCACTTACAATTTAATGATGCTCACACTTACACACGGCTGAACACTTACTTCTACAGTAATACAAATAAACACACATCTTCACTTACTCCTATACAAGTACACATAAACACACCCATTTGTTGTAACACAATTTAATAATAAAATGTATGATTCTTATTTAGAAACTTTCCTGGTCTGTCTTTACACTGTATTTTTTTTAATGTTACTTTATCATTGTCGACTGTTTGTTTCTTTAAAATAAATAACGATTTTTAATTTATTATATTTAATTAGCTAGGCATTAATAATTAAGTTGTTTTAGTTTTTCTTTTTTATGTTATTGTTTTATTAGTATATAACTACTTATGCTCTAAAGATAAAAAATCTCCATCTTAGAATAGGCTGAGCCATATTAGATGGAGACTATTATAACCAGAGAACACTCCGTTTTCATTTTACATTAATTAGTTTTATATATATTACCTGTTAAAGTTTTTATACTATTTTTTTGCAATAAATTTATAAAATAAATAAATATTAATTTGATTTATATTTAACAACAACTTGCAAACAAATTTTGAATAACACTGCTTAGGTGTTTTTTACACTTGACTAAGCCGGAATAAAACAATACAGGTACCTACGGATTAAAAATGCCTTTATTTATAAAAAATACTATTAACTATTATGTACTTTCATCAAGGACACAATCCTTTGATATGCGGATATAAAATTTAACGTGTTCTTATTAAGTTTCTTGGGTGATATACGGCCTACGTTGAACCGTAGCAAATTAAAATGTTCGTACATTTTTTACTCGGTATAAAAATACCTTTAAATACGCTCCTTTTAATCACTTGGTATGTAGTTAATCATCATCATCATCATTCCCTTTCCACACCTAATAGTGCACAGGGCACTGCATTGGTACACCAATCGCAGCGTATCTTGATCATTTTTGTTACATGAAGGTAAGATGATCAGACTTTCGCTTCAGGTGCCAGTCCTGGGACTATGAAATATTCTAGTGTAAAAACACCCTTTTAAATAATATTTCATATCAACCATGTCGGGAATAGAACCCGAGACCTCTTGCATGGTAGGCAAATGCACTAACCATTACACCACGAGGCTGACAAAAACTAGAACTATGTTTCAAAAATTTTAAATCCCAAATGCAAAATGTGTAATTTTTTAATTGTTGAATGATCATAACCAATCTCTACATTCTGAATATGAATTACATCGTAACATAATATGTAGCTGCATTAAAAAAGGCCACAAGAGAACACCTTTTTAATTTAAAAAATGGATAAGTAGTGTTTTCAAAAATTTACCTTCCATTTTACTGTTAACATAAATATTGCGTGTGTTAAAAACATATAAACATATTGTGCTCACTCAAAAACTGAACAACATATTATAATGTATCTTGAAAATGTCAACGACATTAATTTTCATTGTCGTTTTTATAATTATATTCCTGGTATGTGTACACATTATTATAAATAATATGTAATGTGGGGGTCAAAAATCTTTCAACGCCTGACTAACTACAGATGGTGTAATTCTATATTCTTCTAAACAACATTAATATGTAACAATTAATAGACTTAAAAAAATATCTCACAGGTTAAGTATCTTTTTTTCTGAAACAGAAAGGAGGTAAGATAATATTTCTATTGAACAATTTCATTTTTCATTGCCAGCAAGTCTTTTTTCTTAATCTTTTTAGGCTTAACGATAATTGTTGTAATTATTTTTGACGTTTTGTAATATTATCCTACTGATGAAATGATCGAAAACGTATCAAATTTATTTTTCGTATTAAGCGTTGCATAATAACTGTGCCCCCTTTACAATATTTTTTATGCGATACCTTTTAAGAGTATTGGAGTATTGTTTTCAATTTAGGATAATTTCTTTAACATTGTATTTAGTAATATAAAAAAAAACTACAATTGGTTAATTTTGGTTTATTTGTGAATACTCTATGTTTTTTGTCGTTTTTTTTAAATAAAATAAAATAAAAATTGGCTGAAAAGCAATGTGGAAATTTGGCATATGCCTTTAACAACTTTAAAAAGTTTAAATTATGTTTTAAAATAACGCCGAAACAATGTTAAAATATGTGCAAAATATGTACAATATTTTGATTATATTTCCAAATCAAATCATAAAGATTAGTATGACGCTCCATGCCCGGGGTAAAGTATTTCACTAACGTTGTTTTAACTCTGTGTGGCTGTGGTGTAACACGAGTGTACAAAGGATACAAGCCTTGACATATCTTTCTTATTTTGTTTAAATGATGAAGTTGTATTTTTTGCAATCTTTAAATAGGCATTTTCACACCGAATTTGGGAAGTAAAATTTGTGTAAATGTATGCGAAGAATAATTATTATACGAGTGAATGAAAGTGATGCCAATACCACTTTAAATGTGTTTAACTGTATAAGACAGAGCCTGATAATAGAACTTATAACAAGAACGACCGACACTGTTCTGTGGCCGGTGTTTGTGTGAAAGAGACAAAAACAAAAGAAGAAATTCATTCAATCACTCGGTTGACAGTGAGTGGAAGTGCACGCTAGTTAAATGACCGAAGTATTTATTATTATTAATTTATTTCGCTATAACAGGCCAAAATGGTATTATAACTTTAATACGTTATTGTAATTGATTTATTTATTTATATATACAGGGTGTTCTTTAAACCCTGTCACATCCGAAACCACGATGATCGGTATGGGCAAGAAGGCATATTGGCATATTTTCAAAAATGTTTAGAACCAAGAAAATTGTTCTAAATAAAATATTCAAAAAAACAAATGGTTGCTTACTTCTAAAAAAATATTTTAATGTGCCAATGTCTTCTTGCTCATACTGATCATCGTGGTTTCGGATGTGACAAGGTTTAAAGAACATCCTGTTTATACGCCCAATGGGCATTTTTAAGGACATATTTATTCATAGAAAATTATTATAAAGGAAAGTAGAAAGACACAATGGTATATAGTAGACTTGGTGGGAGTGGAAGCGGGAAAGAGGTGTTTATAATCGAATTTGATTCAGTGATCGTTTGAAAGAAGACAACTTGTTATCAAAGAAATCAAGACTGGTGTGTTTGTAGGCAGACCTAAGAATTCTGGGCATAGGGGAATGAAAACCATAGTTAGTTATATGGTTATTGGGTATGAAAGAGTAAGTTTTGTCTTGAGGTTTCAAGTTGGAATATTCAAAATGGATTTTTTTCAGCACAGCTTTTTAAGAGTTTTTAAAAAAACCTATTCACCAATTTTTTCGTTGTTGAAATCTAACCGATGACCCTAAGTTTTGAAAATATCCTCCCGCTTACATTAAAAAACGTAATAAATCATTTCATTAAAATTATTATATTTTAGTAAAATATATAAATAGGTAAAAGCCAGATAAATAAAAAAATAATATACATAGTTTGTCTTAGTTTCGTAATAAATTTATTTACAATATATTTACAAGGGTAGGTACCGTAAGACATAAAAATACGTATTTATACGGACATAAATATACATACATAATGATAGTGAAGTTAGATATTAGTATGATATGTAAATATGATAGTTTGGAAATATGTTTAAATATTATTTTGTTAGATAAGATAATGAGGTGTTTCTACAGTGTTGTGAATGACTAGTTCAAAAATTAAACAAACTATTTTGAAATAAATCTCTAAAAAATGTGTTAATTCATTCATACTACGAATTAAAAAAAACTGAAATAAATATATTATACATAGGTCTATCAAGACTGTTAGTGAACATTTTTGCTGGAAGTTCATTGTAATTTATTTTGGAAATAAAATACGAGTGATACTCGAATCCACAAACTGGAGGGTTTAAGTAATACGCGTATTTTATTTCTAAAGTATATATACAAAGGCACTAAGCTTATATATCTACATTTAAGTATGATTTTTTGTTAAATGTTCAGTTTTCGTAGCTGATTGATAGCTAGTGGGTATTTCATTACTAAAACTGGATCAAAAGTTTGGTAATATTGCGACTAGTTTTAATGACTTTTATTACAATTTTCAGTAGGTATCCAGTATTTCATGAAATAATAGTAGACTGATTAACAGAATGTTCACTTCTTTAAAATATTTTAAAGAAATAACATTTTTACCATCTTAAAAAGCTTTCTGAAACTTCGAACAGATTATCTTCAAGCTTTCAAGCAGTCGTATAGAATTTCTATTAATTTACTTAATTTATCCACCATTTCAGAAATACAGACATTTTTTATTATGATAGGTCTCACCTATCCTAAGAGTGACAAATGTTTTTATACCTGGGCGTTGTAAGAATACTGCAGAGGAGCCACGTACTCTTGCTGGGGTCTCACATGAGGTCTCAAACCTTGAGGCTGATAAGCCAATGGAGCCTGGGGAAGGGCAGAATAGGCGAACTGCGGCTGTTGGACGACCTGTTGGTGTTGCTGCACCAGCTGATGCTGAGCTGGCTGCGCATAAGCGAACTGAGAAGGCCCAGATTGCTGGACTCCGGAGTATGCCACTTCGGCCTGAGGTTGGCTATACTGTTTCTGGAAACCTTGCACCTGGAATGGCTGCTGCACGTAGTCTTGGGACAATTGGCTGTACACCTGCGGTTGTTGATTGCTATATTGGTTCAAGGCCTGCGGCTGGGACTTGGCTCCGGGACCCGTCTGATCATACTCCTGGGATTCTGCAAAGGCTATCTGGCTGGGAGATGCTGCAGATTCTTGCCTGATGACTGCACTGGCTAACCCAACAAGAGCAGCGAGCAAAACAAACTGAAAAATTAAATCATACATTAGAAAACTAAACGGGTGAACTTCTTCGCTGCCCTACATCACCAAAGAGCCATCAACGCGTACAAAGTTCCAACAATGCTCTTTTCTAAAACACTGCAGGGTGGATCCACTCACCCCTGTTAAAGCAGTGACCATAAGGCCGCAAAAGACTAGCATAAGGACATATATTTGATTTTACATTATTTCTTACCTTAAAAAAAAAGTTTTTTTTATTCTCAGAATAAATAAAATAACGGATGATAAGAAGCCATTTGTTAGTTTTTTTTATTATTTTTTACATTTCTGAGTTGTTTCCATACTTTTATATGAAACTACAATGATTTTTTTGTGTTATACTCGTAAATAAATTTAAACGGTTTATTAAAATAATAAAATAGTTATAATAGTATAATACGAGTATTATTGTAGTACATTGTTTAAATTAATGAATGAATTTATGGTAAATGCGATGCCTTTTTTTTAATGAAATAAATAATTGTTTTTTTTTGTTTCAATAATTTTGTTTAATAAACACATTTATTGGAGAGTAAATGCAACTTGATCGAAAATTCCTTTTATTTCTTAGATAAAATAATACATTTAGTTAAACTAGCTCCGCATTTTTTTGACTTTTTAGTGAATTAAAAAAATATTTTTATCAGAAAAAAAATTACACGCTACATAAATGTATGCATAAATGTAATACATAAATGTAAACAAACCCTTTAAATGATCTAGACGACAAGACTACCAAATGAATAATTTAATGTTTTTTTTCGATTTATGGCTGTAATTCACGCGGAATATCATTGTGCTGGTCTTGACAAGTGAATTAGTAATGGCATTTTACGTTGGGGCAATTTGATTGATGAGCTTATTCCATACGAAAAATATTATCCCATTTCGAAAGCATTTTTAAATATTCGTTACACAGAAATTCAATAATTAGCTACATTGGAGTACGCGGCACATGTTTTTTGAAACATTGTGACGCTTTAATTTAATTTAGTAAACACCTTTAACGAGTAATTATTCATCAATTTAGTTAGATATGTCATTTTGTGCAAGCCGATTCATTCGAATAGAATCAAAGCTATTTTTAAAAAATGCTTCGAACTTTTGCATTTCGAGACGGTTTAAGTAACACCTTGCACACATAGAATGATAGGTTAAAATATAAAACTTATTTTTAGTCACTGTCCAACCGACGGAAATCATCAGACATAATGTACTAACATAAACTAATACATTTATCCGTAGACGTCACAAACATAATTATACAAATAAGTTTCTTAAAATAGAGCAACATAATATCACCAAACATTTTTTTTAAACCAATGTTCAAATCAACTATCGGTTACCACTCGCCCTTATCAAAAATTCAACGAACGTTTAATCATTTATACGAAGTTGACGTTTGTGAGAGGTTTAATGTTTAAAGAATCTAGAATTATTCAAAAATGAATTTGTTTATGCTTTTTATTTTATTTGTCTTTTCTGTATTATCTTGTCTGTTTTCCTGATCATGTAGAAAAAAAGTAATAGATTGACAATTAAGTTCTTTACCTTAAAGTTGAAAGGCTGGAAGTCATATTTTTTGCTAAATTGAGTTATGAATGTCATTTTGTTCATATATTCAGATTCTATTAAAGCTAAAAACATTGGAGTCCTCCGGTATACCACTACTGAAATAGCTTGTTCTAAACACCAGTAGTGCAGTAATAATATTCATGCTTTCAACAAAATTCAACGGTTTGCTGGTATTAAAGCAGTGGATACCGAATAAATTCTACAATTTTTATAACAATCTGCATACCTCTGACACAGCGAGGAATTTTACACAAGATTAAGCTTTATTGTCATAATTAAACATACTGAACCATTAAGTTATTTCTTTTGCCGTTAATTTCATTATTTTACTTTGCTTTTTTCACATACTGTTTTTATTCAAATACTGTTTTATTTTATTGCTTTTGATATCATGTTATAAAATTTATATATACATGTTTTTTTCATAAATAATCAATATTTCAATTAATGGCACGTAATTTACTGTTTTTGCCTTAAGAAAGTTTTATAAATACATTGTTTTTTATTCAATATTCTACATTACGTTTTGAAATAAAGTCCGAGGAGAAATCAGGGGGCGGGCCGGGCGGTTAGAACAAAAAACATTGAAGTCCCATAATTATTTGATAGTCCATACTTTAAATGTTTTTTTCTTATATATTCTTATCAAAAACCTTTAAATCCAAAAAAACAGTAATAAATTGTGTTTGAAACAGTTTTACAACTTCAAACCGCTCTTCTGAACAATTGACCAAATGTGACTTCCAGCATTTCAGCTTTAAGGACAGAGTTATTTCTAAAATCACAAAGCAGTGAGTTAGTTAAGTATGAGGTAAATAGGTAAGTACCTTGAAAACCATGGTGCTCAAACTTGAGGAACTGAGAAGTAATGTGAATTCCTCGAATGTCCAGAGAAGAGTGCGGCTGCCCAGAGCAACCTTGGCTCTTATACTCCACCTGAATTGCTGTAATACTGACTTACTCTCAATTCTGTGACGTCACTTACTCCGGAACAACAAAACCAGAATCCGCAGAAATCGAAAGTGAATCTGAACCACGAGTAGAAACAAACAAAGCAAAAGAACGTCGATTGAGACATCATGAAGAAATCAATTAGCCTTTTTTGTTCTTCGTTTGAGCTTCTTTCTCGCGTTTTTTGGCGTCTTGAGTAGCTATACTGTAATGTCTGTACCAAGTTCAACGAAGTAAAAGCCAATTTTTTTTTATTCGGGCACTTCAGTCGTGTGTCATTTGTGATAAGTTCGTGTGAGAGGAGAATGCATAAAACTGTGACATAATGTAAAGAAAGGAAGAGAAATTATTAATATAACAGAAGCAATTACAATTCAATATTTTAATCGCTGCATTTTACTAATGCATTTTATAAAACTGCTCAGAGCAAAGAGGAAGGATTTGTTTTGTTTGTGAAGATATTGTTATATCACTGAAGTAACACACTATTGAACAAAGATAACACTTATATTAAAATCCAACGGTTGGTAAATATATGTAAAAGAAAAGAAAGTACGTACTTCTATAATAGTCGCAAATAATAAAAAGATCTTACTTATAGATAATAACTGCAACTTATCACAATTAATTTCACTATGCCTTTCAATCACTTAGGTATCTAAAAATAAATAATAAATTCGTATCATTCTCGCCAATATTTATTTATTTATTTTACAGAAACAAACAATCAACATTGATATAATAACATTAAAAAAATACAGTTTAAATACAGACTAGCGAAGTTTCTAAATAAAAGACATACATATTAAATTGTAGTACAACATGGTACAATGGTGTGTTTGCATGAGAGTAAGTGTAGAGGTGTATTTGTGTGGGAGTAAGTGTTCAGCTGCGTGTAAGCGTGAGCATCATTAAATTGCAAGTGGGAGCGTATCGCAGCCAGAAATAATGAGAATTTATTTATTTTTAAATAAACTACAGGGGCATGTTAAACATATCAAAAGATGAAAAAAAAGCATTGAAGTTTGAGCAAGAACGATAGAAGAAAGAGTGTTGTGTATAGTTAGTGCTACAGACTGGTAGATAGAATAAATACTTATTTCTTGTCACGCGAAAGGGGACATTAAGATTACTATTATAGTCTAGGCATCCACAGGACTTATGATCTATCATTGGCTGGTTTAAGTGGCCACTTTACACACTGTGTAACATTCACCATTCTGCCTATATTTGAACATCTATATTCCTTCGATTTTTCCATCTGTTGACGTTTGTGAAGTTGTAAGGTAAGAAGAAGTAAGGTCATAAACCTTGTTGATGCCTTGACTTCTACATTCCCTTTTCTAAAATGTTCTTCATCTTTGTTGTTATATATTAATATTAACAGCTCTCTAGAAGGTTAAATCCAGTCCTTATCTACAAACATTTTGACTAACTCAAAACATTGTTATCCAAGTACGTGATATACTATAATACACACCATTAAACGACATAATGGCAAGAATATTTTTTTTTTCAAAACAGTATGAAAAAAAGTAATTTTTTTATATGTACCTACAGTAATTCTACAATTTGACGGATTAATTAATGTCAGGTTTTATTGCTTTTGATATAATACAGCGAATCGGAATTACACTGTAAACTTACTTAAACATGTCTAGCAAAGTTAATTGCATAAATAAACTTAAATTAAAAACCTCTCCTCTATTTTCTTTTTTGACAACGATTTGGATATTTTACAATCCGGATGACTGTAGTTCAGGTAAACTGAATTCTACTGTATCTTTTTTTCAATAACTTTGTACGTACTTATTATTCTTGTAAAAGTAGTTTCACATGTTTTGCAACATTCAATTGACAATAAAAGATTGACTCTGTTAAAATTTGACGCAACACAGAGGGAAAACATTTTTGAGAAGGATATGGAAGTCTAGGCATTTACAGGGCTTATAACCTATGTATGTGTTTGAATATCCACATTTTCTCTAAATGTTTAACGTCCCTGTTGCAATAAGTGTCCATTTTGATTACTCCCTGAGTTGGAATCCAACCTTGTCGGCAAACATTTAGACAAACTAAAAATAGTGTAAAATGTCTCAGCACTGTGCATAAACATAATTTTATATTTCAATATTGTTTTTACGGTTTTCATGCTACGCAATAATACACACATTATTAAAATATTAATACATTATAAAAATAAAACAAAGTATTAAAACATATTTTGTCCGGATGAACTATTAAACAATAATTTGTCATCGGGTGCTCAGACATTAGTTTTAATTAAGAATCAAATAAAAGAGTACAGACATTATACTGCATACATATAAAATAATGAATATTTATTATTTAAATGAAATAACTTTGTTTTTAACCACTATTTTTTTGTTTTTTTTTTTATTGTTTTTTTTTTTCCACCTACCGGTTTCAAAGCAAACAAGCTTCTTCGTCAAGGTTAACGTAACTTTAAAAAAAGTAAATCCAAAAATTAGTGCTTAAAAACAAAGTTGTTTTATTTATTTTATTATAACGAATAACCACAAGGTTAGTGCTTAAAATATATAAAATTTATGTTTTTTTTTGATGCTTTAAAAAATATTGACAAGAAGATAGAAAATAAAAAAAACTCAACAAAACCAGATAAAATTGTGTAAAAATATTTTTTTTTAAAGTTGAAAAATAGAGAAAAATAATACAATTAAATTAAAGAACAGCCATTTACTTGAATATATTTTAAACATATGAAAAAATATATAAACATATATAATTTTGATAATAGGAAATTTTGGTTGACCTTTACAAAAATTTGTTTATTCTCACAAAAAAAATTGATTGGTTTACTGATTTTTGAAAACTTCTGGCAAATTTACATTATATAGAGAAAAAACGTGTCATAATTTTGTAACTTAATCTATGTAAAATTTAAAAACAGTTAATAATCATACCATTATTATATAATGTATTTACTATTTTGCTTCCTACTCTTTATAGTGTGTTATTTTACCAGATCGTTTTAAAAACATTGTTTATTCATTTTTAAAACGTTTGTTATTAAACTATCAACCGTCGAAGATTACTTTTAATTAAATCAAAATATACTTGGGAAGTTATCCGCAAACAGGTTTCATATTGAAGGTTCTACTTTCTCAACCAAATATTAACTTGTCCATACTGATCAGTCAATAATATGAGCCAAACAGATAATTATTTTCACTAAATTGTTCATTCACAAAAGCAACTAACAACATCTACTAGTGGTAATAAACTTTATAAAATTGATATACCATTTCGTGTCAAAACCATAAAAATTAATCAGCACATTTTGATACATCTTAAACAGATTTGATAACATCATACTTGTTAATAATTTCTCTACTTTAAATGCTATTGTGTATGCTCAAAAGCAAATAAAGGTCTATTCCACTCGATTTTAATTATTCAGGATTATTACCCGAGAATGTTTATAAATAAATAACGATTTACTACGAAAACAATGTTCCCTATATAAATATTTATTACTAATTTGTTATTTCTACAAACTAATTTCTTTCTGAGAACTTTTCACCATATAATTATTTGATTTGTTATTTTAAAAATTATTTAACCTTTTTTTTTAAAACCAATTTTTTTTCTTCATAACAGTGGTTTTGCAGCAAACTTAACTTTAAAACTTACCTTTTAAGCATTTTTTTATCTTCTTCGTAAAAGTCATTTTGTTTAATTTATGTATCTACCTACCATTTTATCATATTGTATTTCTTTTACAGGAGAATTTCTTTTATATTGATACTTTTTACTAATGTAGGTATACTTTTTTGATTGTATGGGATTATTTTTTGTTGCAATTTTTTCACTGCAGTTTTTTTCATTTTATGAAAGACTCATTGAACCCTCCATAAATAAATAAGTTGAAGTAATTAATTCAAAAACACTCGTCTGGAATTCTGGTTTTATTTCACACACAAAACTACATTGATCCGACCGGAGATTTAAAAAAATAAAATATCCCTCATCGTCAGCATACCCTCACCTGCATCAAATAGTGTATAGGACACTATATTAGCAAAACAATGAGGAAGTTCAGTGGTTTTTTTAAATTTTTAAATTTGTTAATAGACTTAAATTAAAAAAAAATAATAATAATTTATATATCGTATTACCGGCGCTACGATTTTTCAAAGTTTTGTATTTCTGAAATAACTCCGCGTGTAACGTCAGAGGTTCATTTCCGCTTATTCTCATTCAGTTCTTCCCATTGGTCAAGATGCGACAAGCAGACCGGAAATCTTCCATAGCTCTCAGATCATAGGTTGATTCACATGAACCAGTGACGTCATTAAAAATAGTGCGTTTTTATCAAAATATTTTTTATTATTTTTTCTGCACATTTTCAAGAAACTTTGCAGTAAAATTTAATGCTCTAATTTTTACCCCACGTAAGAAAAAAAAATTGTATCCAATTTCCCGTAGGGCTGAAGTTCCTCATTGCAGCGTATCTCGATAAGTGAATAATTCTTACGCTTTTGTTGCTAATCCAGAATCTACACAGAATATAATACAAAATAACATATTCAGTTTATTAATTACTTTTATCCACTTCAATTGAATACAATTTCTCTTAGGCTTCTAATTAATTTTTTTCTGCTAGTTTCGAAATGTGTTCTTACATTCAGTATTAAGTTAAATGTATTTTTACTTGGGGGAATATACAATGTTCAGCCCCCAAGCCTGTGAAAGTGATAGAAAGATCGATCACTCGGTCTTAGCGTGAAGAGGGTCACACACTACACTAACTTGGCGGAACTATAATACCCAACAACGAAACTATACATACAAATTACATAATATTATAAAATAAATACAACTCAGTGAATTACTAGACTACTGTTTTTTTTTAGTACGAGAAAATTTGTACGACAAAAAGAAAATTAGAGACCCATTTCTTTTACTGCTACGATTGTTTAATATTTTTAAAGAAGGCATATATTTATTAAGCTCTCAAGAACAAAATCAACTTTCAAGAGAAATGCTCAGTATTGGATTTTTCATAACGGGAAGGATTTCAGTTGGAAACTCCATTATGATTTTGATGGGTTATAGATATATTCTAACTTCTTGACTCTAGATTCTGCCTCTTTTGAGTTTCCCTGCGATTGCCTTTAGTACTTTTATCTCTGACGTTCTGAGCAGTAATTTGGTTTTCTATTTAGTTTTTCTATTTAGTTTTTCCACTTGGTTTTTCGTATTTTTTTATTTTCTGTTTATCTATCCTCGCCTCTGTTGTATACACCATGATTTGGTCTGACACACGTTTTGTATATCTGAATTATGTTTCCAATAATCATGTGTTCATTGTACTATACGACATTTCTTAGGCATCCAGATGTTTCCTAACTGAGATGGATATGTTCTCATCATCACTATGGCAGCATCATCTGCATGGCATGTGATGTTAATGACCTTATCTCCCTTAGTAGATTCACTACTTTTTTTTATTTTTAAACGCTTTTTAAAAAATATTTATTCTGCTTGTGTAAGAAAAGGTTTTAGGCGTATATATTGTTGTGCTATATTTAGTTATAAAGGAACTAAACTTGCATTGTTTCTTTGTTGTTCTCAATATGTGTTATTTTCTAAATTTTAATATTATTTATGTCCCGAATTGAGTTGTTGTAACTCCTGGGAATGCAATACAACGCATTATAGTTGTAAAATTCTTTGTGTTATATGATTTATAGATAAATTTAAAAAAATATATTATTATGTAAATTAACCTTTAAATGCACGAGTTTCTGTATTAAATTAAATAAATTGTTTTATGGTGTATTTGTACAGTTTTGGGATAAAACTATTTAAAAAATCCTGATGTCTTTAAAAATATAATATTTTTTAAAAAACAGCGTGGTGATGAAAATGATTGATGGTTATGACAATTACGTTATTGAGTTCGATATTTTTTAAATAAAGCAAATATATATGCATGAATACTAACTTTTTTTCTCGATACTTCGTTTTTTGTCGCTTCTGAAAATATTGTAAATAACTAATAAATTTGAATACAAAACTCCAGAAGTTATAAACGCGTGGTCAAAATTTCAACTGACATAAGTCATATTCTTTTATAAGATACTATTTCATGGACTCTTTGTAAAGTAGATTTTATTTTTCTTTTCTCTTAAATCCATAGATGAATTCTCTAAATTATTACCAAATTTAAAAAGTAGTTTTAATGATTTTGAATAATTATAAATAGTTGGCACTATTAAAATTTCCATAACAATGCATTTAAAGGTTAAATTGTACGTTTGTTGTTCCTTTTATACCAGTTTGAACGTGTGATGTGCATGATGTTTTATTGTTTTTTTTTTCTTACTAATGTTTATTGTATTTGTTACTATATATTTGTTTTATCTAAACACAGCATTATGTTCCATGGAGTTGTAATGTGACATGCGTCTACGTTTTTAAAAAATCATTAAAAAAATAAACATATAAAACTGAGTTTTGGTACAAAGGGTTGAGTCGTTTTGAAACTGTCTAGATTATCTCAATAGTCCTGTTTAACCCCCAATTTGTCGGATTGAACAACTGCCGCCAGTAATAATGATAATTAATCAGTTTTTTCTGACAAAATTATTTTCAATACATACAAAATTACCTAATTCTTAAGTTATAACGTAAGAGTAATACTTTTCGAGCCATAAATTGGGTTTATGTTTTTACTAGTCAGTAGAGAGGAAGAAAAACGTGGTGAATACGTACATATGAAAATCAGTAATTAGCTTATTTGTTTCGTTTTTTACATACGCTAAATTAAGTTGTTGGGTATTCGAATAAACAATATTTTTTAAAAATAAGAATGCTATTTTGTACTAGAGTAAAGTAAAGTAAAATCCTTTTATTTTATGACGAGAAAATTTACAAAAATGTTTTATTTAAATTCAAATTTTAAAACAGAATTTAATAAAAATGTCAGTCAATAATTAACGTCTTTCCATTACTACTTGTCGATGTTCTCAAATTATTAGTTCGTGGAAAATATGAATATTGTATAATATTTTTTTGTTTTAAAATTACAAAATTTATTTGAATCGAGTTGTCATCACGTGGCTAGTGTCACGAAGACACTGATCAGAGGTTTGAAATTCGAACCCCGGGTTCGTGTTATGTTTTCCCTCTCTGTTGCAACAAATTTAGATCTATGTAGCTCCCAAGGTAGGATGTCCAGCCAGTCAACAAACTTTTGGACTCACTCAAAACATTGTTAAGCTAAAAGTCACTTCAAATGCCCAAAGTTCATCATCATCATTCCCTTTCCGCACAAAATGGTGCATAGGGCACTGCATTGGTACACCAATTCTACCGTGAAAACACCCTTCTAAAATAAATATTTCGTATCAACCATGTCGGGAATCGAAACCGAGACCTAAATCGGCAAACGCGCTGACTATTACTCCACAAGGCCGACAATTTATAACATGTACACATATAAAATATGAAACGTATTGAACTTTCTTCGGCTACGCGTGTAAACAGTTTTCGTTCTTACGTAAGGAAAAAACTGGATTTATAATTTATTTCTTTCGCTGGGTCTCGGTCAGAGTCGCTAATAAATAATTGCTATAATATACACATATGTATATGTATGTATACTAAACGCATATTTTATGCGCATAAAATGTATTCTACACTCTATCTATTTTATTATTTTATAAAATCTTATTTATTTTATAAATTGTATTTATATTGTGATATATTTAACTGTTTTTAAACTGAAAATAAATAAATTTATATGAATTAACGAATGATTTGGAATTTGAGTTACGATATTATTATTATTTTTTAATTATTTTCAACGAGTTGTAAATAACTCACTATTAGAAAATGGAAATCAAGTTGGGGTAAAGTGGAGTTTGAACCTCGGGCCTCTGGCCCGTGAGTCTACAACATTAGCCACGGGACCACAACCCGATTTTATTTATTTTTTTGACATTTGGTTGCCATTTTGTAGCAATATTTAACGGACAGTGTATACTTGTAATGCCGTATTGAACATACTTCATGAACTCGGCAATAGTTATTCCATCGAATATATTTAGTGTATTGTTCCTATAGAACAAACCTTTTGAACTTTTTCAAAGATGGTGAATAATAATTATATTTATTTGTACATTTCATCTTATATATAATTTTTTGTTCACTTCGTCCAGCTGTATTTATTTTATTTATTTATTTATACTCAAAAATTGTTTGTATTCTTTTTTATACATAATAATGTGGGGTGTCCCGTGCCGAGGGAAACAATTTACAAAATGTGAAATGTACCTTAAATTAGCAAATTAACAAAGTTAACATAATAATAACAATAAAAACATGTAATTAATCCAATTAACCTAATTTTCATTAACATAATAAACAATATAAACTAAAACAATCATAAAAACATAACCAATTTATATCGACCAATAGAACAAATTTCATAAACAGTACACGTATTTTACCTATTTGGCTTGATCCACTCATCGATCCGCGTGCAACCCACCTCCACTATCCATTTCTTAATAGCAATTTTATATTGTGAGAACTTACTAATTGTTCTTGTGGATAATGGAAGTAGATTATACATTTTAACCGAGTAGTAGGCCAATCCTCTTTGACCGGAGGTTGTATTTATTTTTTTTGCAGCGTCAGAGTGGAGTATCTAGTAACTCTTGTATTTGTAACGAAAGGTAGAGAATAATGTTTACGTGCGTATAGTAACAGAGCTTTAACATAAAGTTGTTTTACAGATTTAACATTAAGATTTTTAAATATACCGAGTGAGCTAGTTCTGATTGGGACTCTTTAGATAATTTTTATTAAAGCTTTTTGTGCAATTATTATTTGCTTGATCACAGTGTTATTTGTACATCTCCATCCAATTATTCCATATTCCAAAACTGATTGAGTTATTGCGTAATATATTTTTACAAGTTCTTTTAGGCTTATTATATTTCTTATAGTTTTAAAAAAGTAAATTTACTTTTTCATTTTTTTTAATATGTTCGATTTGATTGGTCCACCTTAAATTTCCATCTATATAAATTCCTAAATATTTAATTGAGTCTACTCTGTCTAACGAATTACAAATACATTTAATATTTGGAATTTGGTTATTGTTATTACAGCTGTGAATGAAACAGTACTTTACGATACACTTGTTATTTTATTACTTTTAAATATTTTATCATTTTATTTAATTTTTACATTTATTCTTAAATTGTTTAAACTTCCACTGAATATGTTGTATTATTTTTAGGCTAAATTATTATTTATAAATCTTGGGTAATAGGAAATTTTTGTTTATTTTTTAAAATAAATAAACCAAATATGTAAATATTAAAAAAAAAATATGTAAAAGGCAGATTTGTCGTATATGTTTATAAAATAAAATAAATAAAATTACTCTCGGGCTAATACCATTACTTGCTTTACCAATTAAGTAATGCAGGCTGTAAATATAAGTTAGAAGTTAATGAATAGACAGCAGATAGCAGCGAAACTGCCGATATGTACCAAAAAAAATGGGTGAATTCTGACATGCATTTGTAAGGCTTCTGGGTACGTAAAACAGTGCATGAGATCTCTCTGTAGTATAATTATTGAGAACATACCAACTGATCCCCTTTAGTAAATTTGGAATATATATACTTCCTACTGCTTATCTAAATAGATGTCGCCGCCAAACCGTTAAGTCAGCCACTCAATTGGATGACTCGGCTGTTCATTAAATGCCGGCGTTTAACCGAATGTAATGTAATCCAACAAGTGTTGACTGGTCGAAAGCTCGCCCTTTGGAAACGGCTGAACCAAAAGCCGCCGGGTCAGGCAAGGATAGGTTAGATTAAGATGTATATAAAAACCTTTTTTTAAATAATTGTTATTAATCTTAACCCAATCAATTTTAACCTTACCTAACTTCAAATAACAAAATAAATTTCAAAACAAAAACAAAAAAATGTTTGTATAAAAAATAAATAGACTAAGCAGGGTTCAGCCCTTTCGTTAATCGTTGCTTTCAACATTTTGTCTAAGCGTCCGTTAGCCGTTCAGTTGAATGCTGGCATTTAATGAACAGCCCAGGCGTCTGGCTGGTTTTACAATATGACGGCGCCATAGATACTGAATGACACTTTTAATAGTGTCATTCAGTATCTATGAATGACACTATCAAAAGTGTCAGTCAAAATTATGTTTTTAATATATTTATGTAGGTATGTACAAACATTATTAAGATATCTATTAGGAAAATTTAGTCTTGAATCTGTCTCTTGAAAATTGATTTTGTCTTTGAGATAAATACGCTCTTCCAAAATATTAAACACTCTCCGTGCTATAAAGGAGAGCTGAGCAAAAGTCGTGGAGATTATGAAAAGTTATCTAGGTGGGCTACTGTCCTGTTACTTGAAAACGATACAGAATTGAAAAAAAAACAGTTTCACTTCTGTGAAAGTGATATTAAGGTGTGGTCCATATACCAGGATTAAATTTATGTTAGGGATATAAAATATCCTGGATATTAAAAAGAGAATCCGTTCAATACTCTGACATTTATTTACAAGTTGAAAAACGAACTGCTTCCTGGATACATGATGAAAAGTATAGAATACAATAAATATTTCTTCAGTTATGGAACGAGGAGTGGAGGTGATTTCAGGCTGAAAACTGAAACTCAAAACAACTTTTACAATTAAATTTTGAATGAATAGGGAAATATCACGTACTACAAATAACGATAAAAATACATGAAATGGATATAGAAAAATTAATTGTACTTCCAAAACCAATATGGATATTGTGGAAATTTTTTTTTCATATTTAACTTTAACAAATAAATTATTAAAAAATTTGTCCCTGCATAAACGCGACATGTTTGGCCTTGACAATTGTGACGTCAAGATTCAAGATGTTGTTCTACATAAATTTAAACTGTCGCAAACATGTTTTAAGAGATGGAATAGAAAAAAAAGTTGAAAGGAGAGTAAATGCGGGCAACAAAATGAACGGAGCACTAAGCACAGTAATTCCTAATAAAAATATGTCAATCGAAGCTAAACTGGCAGTGCAAAACGGAGTTTTAGTCCCAACACTTATGCATGGAAGTGAAACATAGAACCGGCAGAGGAAGGATGAAAGCCGAGTGAACGCTGTTGAAATGCCATTTCGTAGACGAACGTGTGGGAAATCAAAGTATAAAATGTAAATAAAATTGGAAAATTGTTTTCAGGCGTTGCCTTGTAGGTGAATTGGTTCAGCCGGATAAATCTTATCCACATGTTAAATGTTTCAGCCCTTTTACTTCACAAAAGTCAAGAGATGGAAGAGTTGAGGAAATGTGGATGTTCAAACATAGGCAGAATGGTGAATGTTACACAGTGTGTAAATTGACCACTTAAACCAGCTAATGACAGGTCATAAGCCCTGTAAATGCCTAGACTCCCATATTCCCTTCTCAAAAATGTTTTCCTTTTATTGCAACAAATTTAAATAAATAATTGTTTCAATTTGTAAGCGTAAACTACCTACCTATCTAAAAGCAAGACATTGTGGGACAAAAGTTAACCAATACTGTCATGAAGACAAAACATATTATATATTTTCAAAAAACACAAGTAGGTATGAAATTTAAATATTTGAAATAACAATAACAAATTATGTATGTCATAGGTTATTAGGTAGAACAACACATTTTGAAACTAGGACAATAATGGCATTTTGCAATGGAGATTGCAATCAATTTTATGTCCGAATTGTGGTGAATTAAAATAATTACTAAAACGTGCACAAAATAAGATGGAATGACCAATGAACTATGTACGTGTTCAAAAGAAAACAAAATAAATCCGAAATGCCAAGAATATTGTTATTTTTTTATTAAACGAAAATAAGATATAACTATAAATAAATCAACTATTTTCGTATTGTTCATACAAAATAAATAAAAAATAACTAATCTATGAAAAGTTTGATTTATTTTCAAGCTTTAAAATAAAGTAACCTTACATATTTATAAACCTACTAGCGGACCCGACAGACGTTTTCCTGCCCGAACGTTGGCAAAATACTTTTCATTAATAAGTAGGTACCGTCGTACTTGTTTGTGATTAAATTTAAAAACTAAAAATTGTTAATATTCAAGTATTGAATTCAAGTAGGTACCTTGGTACTTGTTTATGGTTGAATTCCAAAACATAAAATGAATATTTTTTTCAAATATGGCATTCTTTTTGCAAATGTCAAACTCCGGTATTCTCACCAACAGAGGGGTGTACTTATGTAGACATACGATTTTTTTAAATCTATTTAATTTATTTTTAGTATTACCAAAAATCCAGTATAAAGAAATAGACGGGTAGAAATTATAAGGAATTCAAGGAAAGTGTTTGATTGAGATCCACAAAAAAACAAATGCTGTTTGTGAACATTCTAAAACAAACTTTTTTAAACACAAAAAACCAACATCAACATCTTTCCATTAATAAAACATTTATGCTCCTTACATCTCTTTTACATATTAGATTAAAGATTTTAATATCTACGAACACGCACAGCGCAAAGATCTATGTTTTTCTGAAAACCGCACGTAAATAAGTTAAGCCGTTTAGAAGGAGTTCAGTGACATCACACGTACAGAGAAACTATATATATGTAAAGATATAATATAGTTTCATCCATAACCTAGGGGTTTGTATTTTGTAATTATTTAACAGGTGTGGTGTAGACATAGTGAGGTGGAGAAGAAGCAGAAGGCGCTTTTGGAGGGACCATGTGTGGCCGCATAGAAGATACGAGGCTTGCGAAAATCATTAAGTCTGAAAACCCCTGCAGCAAGAGACTACCAATAAGGCTACCAAGAAGATGAAAGAACAGCTGGATATCATCATCCCAGGACAGCCCTCCATCACAAACAGGTCATATGACCTAGACCAAGAGGAATAAGAAGATTGAACAGGTCTATCGATTGCATGCGTCCGAAATATGATATGGATCGTAATATTTAGAAACTCCACAAGTCAACAGAAGTATTTTTAATGGGTCTAAAAAAATATTTACTGACTTTTTTGCTGGATGAAAGTGTCTTAGAAGATAGAAATGTATATTATAAATAATTTTTGGGGTTTCTTAAAATTACAATTCGTTTACTTCATGTTTTCAATCATTTTTAATTATGTACGTGGAGAATACGGTGGCACCTCACTGGCGCCCAAAACAGCAAACTATAAGGTTTTGGGAATAGGTGCCTCAGAAGAATATTGGATGTGCGGTGGTATATCTTTATAAGGAATGCAGAAATAAAATAACGGACGCAGCAACCTCAGGTGACAACCGTCATCAAGCAGAAGCGATACGGCTGGCTGGGCTATATATTACAAATGCCTCCCTCCTATTTTAGTCATTAGGTTCTGGACGTTTACGACCGACAGCTCGTCGGCAGTTCACGTCTGAACTACGGGACGCAGACCTTACTTGGGAGGACACACGGAAGGTTGCTGCAGACAGAGAGGCCAGGAGAGACTTCTTGGACATCATATGCTCCACCTAGGGAGCGAGCATGGATTAAGTAAGTAAGTAATACAAAATGTTTTTTTTTTATTCTCGTTTTTTATCAGTTAAAAAGGTACCAGAAATATATTTTTTGCTATTTTGACAATAAATCTTGTTGAACATAAAAAACTAATAAAACACAAAAATAGAAACCCATCCATCTATTTACCGACCTAAAAATGCATCATAAATTGGTATGTCTAGATTTAGAAATTGGGGTTATGTGCAACCTCCGAATAAGATGTTCGAGCATTGTACGTACCTATTGTACATTATAACATCTTGATATAATTCGTTTATTTTTCCTATCTGGTGTTTTTACTCCTGCGTCCTGCTGTCAGTAACTGTCACCCCTAGGCATTTTAATATTTCCATCACAAAAGCCGCGCACAGTTGCACCGGGAAAGTCAACAATAATTTCAAAATATGCGAGTATGTGCCAATTTGGTCGTATGTTGTACATAACTCAAATACATAGCACGGTGTCTGTGTACCTTTATGATTCCTGTTCATTGTGGTTCTATCTATCGCTGCGATTTCGGCCATTGAGTCGAGGACATGGGATGATGGATGATTACTCCCGCAGGGAATAAACTGGAAGCCCCTAGCTAGGAACATGGATCATTGACACGGCCATTTGCATTGTGCGGCGTGCCCGAGGGTCGCGACTTGGTACCCGTATTTTTTTGACTCCTGTTCTGTTGATGAAATGTTGGAAAGTTTTTCGTCTTCTTTGCATTCTTAGATTTTATTGACAAGCTCTTTTCCCAATCAATCATTATCAAGGTCCGTATGCGTTAATACCCGCCAATTTATGATACACTTAAAAAATAAAACAAAAAATATTCTAATATAATTTAGAAAATGCAGTGCAATCTAAGTAAAGTGTAAGATATAATTTGACCTTCTAATTTGTTATAAAAAGTATTTAAAAAACTAAAACGGGAATATTTTCAATCGATTCAAAGTAAGTACTTACTTACCCACACATTTCATGGGCTAAAAATGTCAATGTTATTAATGACTAATAAAATGCAGAATAAGAAACAACGCGATAAATGGATTTTTTTTAATTGTTGAATTTATCTTTAATAATTATTACCGATATGAATAAACGACTATTCTTCGTTTTAATGATACAACAGATTAATTTTCACCGGCGTTAGTTTATAAACTCAGTAAATACCTATTAATTTCAAATTTTATATTTATTTTTAACCTGCAACTTTTTTATAAAATTATTGAAATTGCCCAGTCAATATCTATAAAATTAAATTCAAACGTAAGTTTGGTCATCATAAATGACTCTTTATTATTGTCATCGTCTTTGAATAAGAATGCTTTTCGATCGCTTCAAGAAAATTAGGGCGAAATTCGTTTTACGCCCTAGAATGGAAGAAAAAAAATATAATACCCATATACCTGACTTGAGAAATTCAGAAATACTTGCTTAGAGGGTGTCAGAATACAAAATATAGGGTGACCACTATTAAAACATTGGTGTTATTTAAATTACCAATACCGTTAAAAAATATTCACTGATAATATTTTTTTACTGACGCAGGTACTAATATTTTAAAAAAACGTGATTTTTCTTAAGCCTGGGTGTACTTTGCTGTAATTCTTCACTGTCATTAAGTTCCTTGACCTTTTATGATGCAAAACAATATTAGTTTTAATTATTGTTGAAATCATACCTTACTAACTGATCACAGTGAATTTAATAATAAATCAATCGTAATATTATTGAGTGAGTAATGAGAAAGTTAAGTGTTTTTTTTATTTGTTAATTATAATTAATTATAAAAAATAAAAATTAAAATTACGTATTGTACTATTTGTGTATATTTTTTCAAGGTTTCGTATTTTTTTAATTATTTCCCCCAGGGACGTTACAAGTTTTCGTCGGCGTCGGTTAGTTCTGCTGGCATTTAAAAGTAGAACTCCGTAGCGTAAAAATACACTAAACATTGAAAAAAATGGCTATCGTGAACCGGAAATATATCATAACACCATAACAACGCTGTAATTGATCGATTGATTCACAAGAATTTGTGCCGTAGCTCAAAGTAGTTCATTTTTATTCTTTTTTTTCATGTATTTTCGAGAAACTTCGCCGTAAAATTAAATGCTCTAATTTTTGCAATGAGTAAGAAAACTTTTTTTCTTTCTAATTTCCCGTAACACTCAACTTCCTCATTATTATTTTTTTCCAAAAGCTAAGTAAATGGAGATATTTTCAAAAGTACAAATGCAGGATTTTCTTATTACGGTAAGAAGAAATACTATTAACTATTGAAACAAACTGAGTTTATCTATAAAACTTTTTTTGAGAGTCTCAATGTCGCGCGCCGCCACGTCGAGCGCCGCGGCGCGCAGGGCGTGTGGCGCTTTGTTCAAGATCAACTAGAAAAAGCGTGATCATCCTATCTGGATAAAATAATATTATTTGGTAGTGTGAGAAAAGAAAAGCGGACCGTGTAGTGTGTAGTGTATAGTTCCTCCCCGGATTACACGGGACGGTATGTTTTTGTCGTGTGTAATGGCGCCCATCGATCAAACTGTCAACCTTCCCGCCAATGTTCCCCGCTCTCGGCCGGTAAAGCAGCGGTCACCTGCCCCCTAAACTCTAAACATCTATTTCTTTATTTTGTCTATGCCGCTACCTTTTTTTCTCTTGACAGTAAAATTTGACATAATAATACAATAATATTCATTGCTATGATTCGTTGGATCTTAGATAAATAATTATACAATCTGTTGATTGAATCGTCCCTAAAAAGTAATTGGTCAGTTTTATTACTGATATTTTGGTTCACGGTTTCGCACAATGTGCAATATTTTTGAACTGCTCTAAATCTATATACATGTCATGTTGATTTATTTCGCCGGATCTTATTTCAATCCCTAGGGAAATATTACTTTTCTTTTAAACAATTTTAAAGTAATACGGGGTCTATGAAATACTGTCGAGTAAAAAAAATATTTACTAACAATTAGTAGCATAAAAGATATTTTTAAATTTTGAATTACCGCGAAAACAGTCATTGCTTTGGCCACGCCTCTAATACGTCACGATTTGTGTTTTTAATTTTTTATAGAACATCGTCACGAACGTCACAATTATCAATTCCAAACATGTCGCGTTTTCTAGGGACACATTTTTTTTATAATTTATTTTTTAAAGTTATGTATGAAAACATTTCTCCACAATATCCATATTGAACTTGAAAATACACTTCATTTTCCTAAATCCATTTCATATATTTTTATCGGTATTCGTAGCATTTGAAATTGGCCCATTTTTGCGTTTGGCCTAAATTTAAGATCAATAAAAAAATAAAACTCGTTGTTTAAAATCGGAATTTGATTAAATCTCGTATTAAACAGTTCCACTACTTAAACAGATTAAAAAAAATGAAAATGAAGTAAAAAAAGATAAAGGTTCTCCATTTTTGTTGATGATACAGGTCTGTAATCTTTGACAGAAAATGGTGGGGAATTTTGGAAGGAAATTGAGTGGTATTTTAAATGCTCTTTTCCATTGTAATAACTTATTTATTCATTTTTTAATACTTTACTTTTCAGACTTCTTAATTGACAGTTATGAGCCACAACAATACACCTAATTAAGTTTATAATATATATAAATTATACTTAATTAGGTGCATAGATATAGAGTCATTATATAATAAGTATATTATACTCATTAAAATAACATTACACAAACTCCCTGTAACACTTTGTAAAAAAGTCCTTCAGACAAAAATAAATTAAATTAAATTACAATTATATAATATTGAGTTATTTATTCTTGAGTACCCGAAATCGTCCAATTTTGTCCTGGATGGATATTTTGCCCAAAAAGTCTAATCTATGATCAGCCTCTAAAAAAATACATTTCCATTTGATTTTTGTACATTAAGGACGAAAGTAGATTTAAGTCACTAACTTCCCCCAGAAGCATTAGTCACTAACTTTACTCAGTGGCTAGTCAGAATCTGTCAAAGTCTGCGTGTAATTTGTTGCGGGCCAATTACGACTCTATGTTTTTTAATATACTGCTCGATAGCAAAGACAAAGGAAAGTTTTTCTTGTTGCATAATATAGACAAAGGTTTTAAGATCATTTCTTATTTATATTATGTGCTGTCAGCAGCTTAAATCAAGAATTATGACGATTGGCAAATTAAAAGGCATAAGTTGAGCATCTGGGTTGTCAATTTTGCCCAAACGAAAAAATGTGTTAGGGTTGTCTCTTTCTAATTTTAATAATTAGTTAAAATTAAATTAAAACTATTGTGGAGGTTTTGGACACATTGGGTATTTTAGATTTTCAATAATATTATCATTATTATGGATAATTTAATTTAATTCTATTTTGTCTTTCCTTATTCATTTGATAATGTGTTTTTATATTCCTTATATTGGTTTTTAATAGTTTCTGAAGCATTTCTCATTTTTTGCATGGTATACAATTTGTTTCTTTATTAGATTATTTTCATTATATCTGGAGTTAACCAGTCTCCATTATTATCCACCCTCAAACAATATTTTTTCACTTTCGTAGCTATGGACTTTAATTCCGAAATAATTTATATTAATTTTTAAAAGTGTTTTAACAAAAATCTAGTTTTAACCTTTTTAGTTGTTCGTTAACTATATTCCTGAAACGGTTATTATTTCTCACAACATAGGTATAAGGCGGCCTCCGTGGTGTAGTGGTCAAGACGCTTGACTCACACACGGAAGGTTCCGGGTTCAATTCCCGGTGAGAACACAAAAAATAAATGTGATTTTTCTCAAGCCTGGGTGTTCTGTGATGTAATTCACAACTGTAATTGAGCCTCCTGGCCTGTTGTTGTGCAAAAAAAAAAGTATTTGCCATTTCGAAAAATGTGTGTACCTACCTGATATTAAAAATTATCATTTAAGTAATTAAGACTAGGATTATTGGTATGTGTACTTAAATAAAACATTTCTTTAAATAAACAAGATTTTTTTTAAAAGTTATCAACCAGATTTTGACAACCCGACAAAGTTCGGCGGGTAAATTTGCCCAATTGTTTCTAGACGAATATTTTACTAGTTAGCCATTGAAAATATGCTCAAACGACCATTTTGACCTTGAATTAATAATTCAATAAAGTAGTTCTTAGACAAAAACGCCATATGAGCTACAGTTCAACAAATAATGTTTGCGGGCAAACATGGAGGTAATTTTGCCCGCCATCAAAAATTGTAACAATTGTAACCCAATTCAATAATTACCAAGGTCATTCTTCGTAATCAAAAAGTAAAGCACAACGTACATTTTTTGGAGAAAATCAACAAAATTTCAAAAATATGGGTAAAATTAGACGGTTTCGCGGTACCTACTGTTTGTGTATAAAATAAATTAAATTTTAAAATAATAATATTAGTCTTGAAGATTTCACGAAAGTAATAAAACCAGGCACTCATCTTTTGTTAATAATAATAATAATAAATTACAATGAATCAAGAATTTTCACCTAAAAACTAGAATCTTTTAGAAAAGCCTCCAAAGTTTAAAGGAAAGTTAACCATGAGAATAAATGAAGGTAAAATAAAATGCATCATTTTCGTACCCAGCTGATCACTGCCCAGAGAGTAAAATACGCTGGATATTAGTTTCTTGAGCGACAGAAAATAAAAATTGTGATTCTTATGAGATGATGCAATACATTGTGGTGGATTTAGTGCTAACATCCAATTTTGCTGGAGGTGTGGCAAAGTGAGTATTATGATAGTCTAGTTTGACAGTTGGTGAAAATTGTTATTTTAGGTTTGCCAGCGCCAAGAGATTTAAATGAGATTGACTGGAGGAGTTTTATAAATGAAAATATATATCATTCTGGCATTTCAAAATGATGACAAAATGATCCGGGGAGTAGTATTGGAGTGCCCTATGCGCCACTGGTTCCGGAGAAAAAAATGATGACGATTTGTGAAGTAAAAGTTTTATTATCATTAACATTTTCACCAAAATTGTCAAAAAAATAATTATTTATACATACATTAACAAAATCTGCATACAAAAAATGAAACCTACATTTTTGTGGCTACTCAACAAGTTTGAGTATAAGCTTTGTCATTATTTGTACAGATGTCACTGTATAATATTGAATTATTTTTCTCTTATGCCGATTTTAATGAATAACTAAAATGTATTTTCTGATCATTTTTTATCTACCAAATATGTGCAATATTCTCGCTGTGGTTAAAAAGGAAGTAGAATAAAGCTGGAGCGCTATTATCATATCTGCCTACTTTTGGGACACTGTGATGGTAGTTAGATGGGAACAAGTAGAAATCTAAAAATAAGTATTTTAATGATATAACTAATGTACCTAGTTAGTTTTTGTTAAATAAATTTGATATGCCGACTGGTTTCAAATTACTGATGTTCTATTGTCAAGGCTTAAAAATATTTTTTTTATTTTAGGATTGACAATAGAAAATTTGGTAGACAAATTGATGTTCTGAAACTGGTCAGCATACTAAATTTATTTTAGTGATTTTACTCATACTCAATACGCAGTTTAATATGGAAGATCACAAAGTTAGTGTTTCAAATATTAAATATAACCCTCCATTTACTATTCCAAAAACATTTATGCATTACAGTGCTGTTTATTCAATACACATGCAAAAAAATTGATTTTAAATGGGAAAAATAAAAATACATGGAATACTAACCATTTATAGTTGAAGTCAAAAGCGATAAAATTTTGATGTTTGCAGCGGAACAGAGAGATCCCCCTAACAAAGGTCTGAAAGAATCTGACCAAAACTGGCGTACTGTAGCGTGGAACAGGTTACTTTGCTACTGGCCTACTCAAGCGTTATTTTTTTATTTTTTTTTTACATTTTTTTTTGCACCGCAATATGCCAGGAGGCCTAATTACAGTGGTGAATTACATCACAAAGCACCCAGGCTTGAGAAAAATAACATTTTAATTTTTGTGTTCTCACCGGGAATCGAACCCGGAACCTTCCGTGTGTGAATCAAGCGTCTTGACCACTACACCACGGAGGCCGCCTTTCTTGTCTCTCTCGCTCGCGAATATATCTATAGCTTCGAGAGTGAGATGTAAATAGTGTCTGAGACAACCGTATATTCGGTACTCTTATATACCACATGCGTCACATCGGTGATTTGTTACAAAATGCTTTTTCTAAGCCCAATAATTATTTAATAATAAATTATTTCAATCGATGCATAAATGAATAAAGGAAGAATACCTAAAATCTTTACACAGTATTTATTATGTTTTTAGAATTATTAAAGTTATAAGATGCAATGTGTACTAGTTACACATAACCGGGAAGGGCGAGTTAATACGTATTTGGTTTACTATAGAATTTTTCCAAAATAAAAACCCAATAAAGTAGTTTACTACAAGAGACTGATACCCGTATGCAGAGACAAACCTTAAGGTGAGGAAAGTACATTCTATTGTCTTCACCTTCGATTCTCTGAATTTGAAATTAGAATGTACTTTCCTCACCTTAAGTTTTGTCTGCATATGGGTATAAATATCTGATTAATATTTTTGCATTAATGAAGATAGATTTTTGCATAACTTATTACTGTAAACACATAACCAACCTCCTTGGTAAATTTTTTTTCCTGCATGATCAGGAAAACAGGCATAAAGCCCACAAGTCCTGATACAGAAGACAAAGTACACTTTTATAGAAAATATGGCAATATAGTACAAACACAAATTAACCCATAATGACAATTAAGTTTATTTTTTAATGACTGTCTAGATTCCTCAAATATATCCAAACACTCGGAATAATTGATTAAACTTTTGTTGAATTCTCGATAGGGGTGAGTGCTGGCCAATATTTTATTTAAAGACTGGCAAAAAAAATGGTTGGTGATGTTGTGTTCTTCTACTTGGAGCAGAAAAAATAATTTGTATAGTTAAATTTGGTGCGTCTACGGATGAATGTATTATTTTATGTAGGTAGGTTATGTCTGATAATTTACGGCGGTTGGATAAACTAATTAAACGTAGATGTTTTAACGTATGTGTGTAAGGTGTCACTCGAACCATCTCGAAATGAGTCCGAATCAATTTTTTTTTGGAAGCTTGCTAAACAGTCTTGGTAAAATAAAGTAGTGAAGATAATTTATACTTCGGCAGAAAAAGTTTTCTGGAAAAAAAGCTAATTCTCTTGCAAAGAATGCAGAGCTCACCAATGAATCGAGCAGCTATGAAAAGTGTCGAGATTTATAGTAAGAATATATAAAAATTTGCCAGTGTAAAAATTAGTCTAAAAAGAACTGATTGAAATACAGAAGAAAAAAAAATATTGTCAAATGATGAGAGTTGATTTTGTAACAATGCCAAAGCACACCATGTTTGAATTAAAAAAATAAATACAAAAATTATATTAAGAACAGAGAGTAAAGCTATCATTTTGGTTTAAAAAAGCCTTGTGCAAAATGCAAAAGATTAAGAACTAAAAGAAAGAAAAGAAAAGAAAATAAACAATATTGCTGCCAATTTGATTGATCTAATTTTGGTAATCTTATATACGGGGACAGCATCTATATAAAGAGAAATATTTTATTGTCATTAATATAAAACACAAAATTGGTGTCTTGAGATTTTTATTTACAATGTAAATGAAATTTTTACAATGTTGTATCACATAAATAATCATTCATCTTCACAGCAGTAAATATTTCAGGTTGAGTTAGGCCACTTTGCACGTACTTATAATATCAGCAGAGGTCAGCAACACAATAATCTCCGATAATACAACCCGTGGTTTCGGTGCAGGTTTCAATTTTAACACTTGCTTATATACAGTATTACATACTAGTCAATAATCAAATACTAAATGTGCGCTCCTCATAAACATTAGAAAATAATCTCTTAAAACAAGATAAAATGGACATACATTATTCACGAAATAATTAAACCTAATTTAAATAAAATTTGCATATATGGTACAATGGATATTTATAAATTAAAATAAGTAGCGCTAGCTATTTTTACCATGTGAGATTGCACGTATACGGAAAGTATTGCTCGCTAAAATAATGGCTAATTTTGTTCCTATATTTTATTTGAAATTTAGAAAATATCGACACATTTTTCAAAGCTTTTTTTAAAATATGTAGCTTAGATACTAATTGACAGGTAACACTGTAATCAAACAGGTTTTTTACTGCAAAAATGTGTACCCACACGTAATGGAATTTCTATATAAGAAGTGAGACAATGATCTATTATCGTGCAGTACTTAGAAGGCAGCCAAAATTCTAAATACATTTAAATAACAAACAAAGATGCATTCAATTCATTTATCAATTATTAACACTCTGTAAAACTGGCCTATCTTTTAAGATATCTTATGTTCTTTAGAACAAAACAGAATAACTCTTGTAAAAGATAGTGTTATTCTTACATTGTTTCAAAATAGGCCCAACTGTAAGATGTGTCATTTGATTAAGAAATAAAGTGTATGCATCTGTGTATATAACATGATTACAGTCTATCAATATAGGATTTTCTAAAAGCACCTTGTGTGTTTTTAAAACATTGCCTTTCCGCACCCAATACACACTCCTGTAGTCTGTTTAATCTATAATATGAAGGTACAAATTTATACAAAGTAAAATCTTACATAGTACAAACATGGCAAGTAAAGAAATTGGCACAAAATAGAAATTATGGATGAAAATGTGGACTGTAGAACCGTTATAATTTGTACTTGTAATATATTTGCCCGAGGATGATGTTAACACATTGTATGTAGTCAGGATATAATAATAACATCATGAGACTGTCAATAAAAAAATAAATATAGTGCTTCTTAGCTTAAAACAAGGCAACGGTAGTATTTGAACATTTTCACAGACATATAACTGAAACCATCACAATGTTTTCATTATGTTCCTTAGATAATATATGTTACGTTAACTACTTTTTAAAAATATATTAAAGCCAAATTTGGATTATTCTTACTACTGAATTTTTCCTATTTTGCAGCTTGTAATAATACAAAACAAGTTTCAAATGTAAAGACGACTACAATTATAATATAAATAAAAAAGAGTTAACACTATTTGATAGGGGAGTCCCGCCTGCATATAATGTGTTAATCATCATTTTGTGGGTTAATTATAAGGCTTTATGTAAATGTGACTGGAGTGTGGGATAGTATATCGGTGTTCACTTGATGTTCAGGACCTTGGTGACGGCAGTAATCACATCCTGAGGAGTCGGGAGAGTAGCGGCTTCCAGTCCCTTGGCGTACGGCATGGGTATGTCAGCTCCCGTGACTCTCCACACGGGAGAATCCAGTTGGAAGAAAGCTTCACTTTCCATAATGCGAGCGCAGATCTCAGAACCGACACCTTAAATTTATAATATTTTCAAGACATATTATTTTGTAAAATTCAGGAGATATATTATTTTTATTTAAACTTTACAATAAGACAAAAAAGGTGTTCTTTATTCTATTCTATGAGGATTATGTTTCGCCTCATGGTGTAGAGGTTAGTGCATTATGCTTTTGCTGTGTCCGGGGGAATATTAAATTAAAAGGTTGTTTTTCAGTGAAGTATTTCACAGTCCTGGAGCATGAGAGTGATCATCTTGCTTTCGTGTATATAACAAATGATTAGCGATACACTGCGATCGTAGTACCAATGCAAAGTGAATTACTAACCTGAAGATGGCCATCCTTGTTCAACAGTAATCAAGCGATGTGTTTTAGAAAGAGACTGCAAAACTGTTGGCATATCCAAAGGTCTAATACTACGAAGATTTATTATTTCACATTCGATTCCTACAACAAAAACAAATACATAATATTAAAATATGTACTCAGAAGCCATTTTTAGAGATGCACTAAGTGAATTAACCGACGACATTAGCATAAATGGACAAATTATAAACAATATCCGATACGTGAAAAATATTGTCCTTCTAGCAGATAGTATGAAAAGCCTGCAGCTATTATTGGACTAAGTACACACGGCTTGTTTGAATAAAGGGCTAGAAATGAATATTTCCAAAACCAAATGTATGGTTATTAGAAAAAATCTACGAACTTTCTCAATGCCTTTAAAAATTGGAGCGCAGGTTATTGAGCAAATCCATCAATAAAAACACAGGATGCTGGCTGAATGATAGATGGGATCAATCAGAATAGAGATGGCAGAAGACTGCTTTTTCAGATGCGCGACCTCCTTTGCAGTAGACTTTAATTTAGAGCCCCGAATGCGCATCGTACGATGTTACATACTCTCAGTACTTTTTTACGGGGTCGAAACGTGGACACTCACCCAAGCCACTTTAAAGAAGATCGAAGCCTTCAAAATGTGGTGTTAAAGGAGGAGATTAAAAATCTCCTGGGTGGACTTTTTCCGAAACCATGATATTCTCTGACATATGAAAAAAGATAAAGGGGTACTAAAGATCAAAAAGGAAAGAAAACTTGAGTACTTTGAGCATGCGATAAGAGGCAAAAAATATAACAATTTACAAGTCATTCTATAGGAAAGGATTGAAGGAAGACGCAGTGCAGGTAGAAGGCGCATTTCTTGGCTAATGAACTTGCGTGGATGGTTCCATCGCTGCACTCAGTCCTTGTTCAGGGCAACAAAGTGAGAATTGCTGCGATGATTCCCAAATGAGGGGAGAGGAAAGATAAGAAGAAGAAAATTAAAATGTTTTTTAAGACTTTCTACTATCGGAAATTTAAATTTTGAAAACTTCTAGTTGACAAAACTGTGATGACTGAGTTCCACGAAATACCATTTATTAAAAACGAATTTCATTATATTTTTTATTACAGCACGTCTTGTGCTCTATAGCTGCAAGTCGTGCTGTAATCTAGCCCCTACACCTTATTGAAAATATAATAATTGGAAACAAAGAACTAGAATCTCAACCATTCATGTGCTCTGTAGCTGTTCTTTTTGTTCAATTTCTTGTATTTATGTTTCTTTATGTAATTGGTTTAGGCCGTATATATCATAAATAGATAAATATCTATTTATTTTAAAGTTGAGTAAAAATGCAAGATGTTTTTGCACGCTTTCCGATTAAATGTGTGTTTTCAAATACATAATCATTTATTTTGTGTTTCAGTGAACAAATAAATAAATGTGTTGTGCGAGTTTAAAATCTAAACAAAACAACAAAATAAAGTCAAATAACAAGTGTTAACTTTAAGTCTTAAGATGCAAATAAATACCTCTGATAATGAAAACATGTTTGTAGAGAAAAAAATATAACTGTCTTTGGCAAGTTTCCATAGTATAAAATGTGATGCAGCGAGATAAATAAAGAATAATATAAACACGATAAGTTGTCTCACCCTTTCCTGCTAATTCTTCTGCAGCGAGAAGTGAAGTTTCCACAGCCTTGCCATAGGCCACAATTGTCACATGTTTACCCGCTCGTTCTATTTTAGCTTTGCCTGAAAACAAAATCTAATTTAAACAAACTGAAATAACTTGGTAATCCGCAAAAATTGCATTTAAATATTATTTTGTTTCACACAAAATGTTGGCAGGAAAATTATTATTCGGTGATTCAAAAGACTAAATGGAATTTTAATTCACAAGTTTAATATAGAATAATAAAGATGGTAATTTAATGCAGTTTATAAATTAAAATCGCCTTAAACTTGAACTTTACAAGATAAATTTGTAAACAAAATGAGTGTTATCAGAGCTGTGAGTACTCTTATCTCTATTTAATTCAGCTAGTAGATATAAATTGTCATGTTTCCGAATTTATCCTGACATGTGAAAAATCCAAATTAAAACATTTTTATACTATTTATTGTTTGAGCATTTACTTTGTGGAAAAACATTTAAAATATATTCAAAAACATTTTTCCCCATCAGCATCCGTTAAGAAAAATTGCAGATTGGTGTTGAAATCCACTGTTATTCAAATCAAACATGGATTTTTATCAGAAACATGGATTTTTATCAGAAAAATATACAAATTATTATCAAAAGATAACATGTTCGCCCTTAGAAATAATTTTAATCCAGACAGAATTAAATACATTAGTGGATACAATTACATTTTTAACTCATTTGAAAACGCTTTCTTATCATAGGATCCACATTATATTATATTGACACATATAATAACTTTCTTGTTTTTAAAAATATTTTACTTCTGATTGGACCGTAGTTGATGGTTTAAAATTTGACTAACATACTGTGACATTTTTATTGCCGACTGTTTTTTATAGGGACACAATATCTTCTACCATATAATTATTACTTTAGTTTCATGTAGGCTATAACCATCTTTTTACTACTAATGCCTTTGAGACTGACGGCTACACTGCCATCATAAGCAAAAGGGCTGTTTTTTGACAAAAATCACAAAATGAGTTAAATATGAGGTAATGTTCTACAAGAAATTCCAAACCATTCGATACAAAACACAAAGCTGTAAAAAGGAACATTTTTAAAGTTTTTTTAAAAGTAAATAACACAGTATCTAGAGATCCATAAGCAAAAACACACTGTAGATATGCAACAATTGACATACTGTGCTTTTACTTAAAAACATTTACAGTTTTTTATCATTTTCGTAAAGGATAAATACTCAAAAATGTCCTATCTAAAAATATGATTATTGAAAATAACTGCCTTTTTGCTTATTAGGGCAGTACAGATTTTGACAGTTAAAGCCAACATAGCCAGAAACATGTTAAGAAAAGTCCAACCAAGAAGAAATGTTAAGAACATTAACAAAGAGTATATTTTATTTATAAAAGAAATAAAAAATATTTTAAGTTTGTCCAAATTTTTGTAAACAAGGTCTGGATTCAACTCTCCGGGGAGCTGTTGATAATAACATATTACAGCAGAGATGGAGAACATTAAAGAGAAGGTAATACAGAAGTCTAGGCATCTACAGGGCTTATGACTTGTCTTTGACTGGTTTAAGTGGCCACTTTACACACTGTGTAACATTCACCATTCTGCCCCTATTCAAGCATCTATATTATACATATATTTTTTATTAATAACAAATAAAAATGCAATATTACAACTAAATACAATTTTTTACATTAATCAAATACATATATTTACATTGACGTTTCCCATTACGTAAAAGAAATAAACAATTCTTGTGTACATAATGGGGAGCGATGTCTTACAATAGTTTATTTATTTTAATTAATAATATTTTTAGGATAACATATATAAATTACAAAAAAGATATAAACAATGTTTTTAATCAGTGTTACATAAAAAAGAATATGTGAAAAATAATTCAATTAGACGAATCTCACCCGCATAAATAAACGTTTCAGCTCTTTAACTTCACAAACATCAACAGACAAAAGAATTGAAGGAATATAGATGTTTAAATATGGGCAGAATGGTGAATGTTACACAGCGTGTAAAGTGTCCACTTAAACCAGCCAATGACAGGTCATAAGCCCTGTAGATGCCTAGACTTCTGTATTACCTTATCTAAAATGTTCTTCATTTCTGTTGTAATATGTTACTATAAAAGAAATGGCAAATTTGACAGTAGACCCAAAACAGAGTTTCAGTATGGCTAGTGATACATAAACCTTTAGTTGCTTTATAATAAATACTGCTCTTGTGTAGATACAATTTTATAATAATTAAAATTGAAATCTTACCAATTTCTAGAACAAAATTGGTGTCAAGAGCTTGGTCTGACACTGGGAATTGTACTCCATACAACATCTCATTTTCTAGAAACACTACTGGGTCAGGATCTCTGATAGCTGCTTTCAAGAGACCTGAAATTATTCTAATTATTTATTTGTGTTTTGCGTACATATTGAATATATATTTTTAAAAAAGTATATTTCGGAAAAGCAAAAGTTGTTACATAAAAAAAAAAAGTACATACATGCGGTTAAAAGTTTTTCACAAATATATTGAGAGAACACGTTTATTACACAGTAAAGAGCAAAAATAATATATTATATAAGACAACAATATGAAGGTTCAGGGATGAGGAAATAGAGTGGAGGAGTGGAAGAGAGGGATTTTCATAATATAGTTGACTGATTCAAAATTTTGATATGTTAATAACATGAACATAATTAAAGGTACATAAACTTATTACACACTGACAAATGTTTCTAAAAGTTTTTTTTTGAAGCCACAAAATTTTGTATTAAAAATATCTAAATGGAGACAAAGTAAGTTCATGTTAATATTATAGTAATTTTATTACATAATTATGGCAAATAATATGATAAACTATGTTTAAAAAGCGATGTTTCACGGAAAGATATACTATTAAAAATTATGGATATGGTACACAAATAAAATTATAGAGATGTTGCAGCTGGATTGTCATTTTAGCTGGAATACATATTGGCTAGCCAAATTACAAAACAGCACTGTATTGTAAAAGGGTCCATGTCCAATCAATTTAATCCCAGTCAGTGAAGAATTCACTTCCCTCTTTCCTCAATCCAATGAAGTGCATATTATGTACTTCTGGATTACTTTCTTTCAGCACAAAGATGCTGAGGCTACCCGATTTCAGAGAGCTCCTTCGGGCAGCTTTTTTCGTTTGACAACGAGCAAATTTTTCCGTGCATGTGGGCACCGCCAAGGAGACTTATGTCCTCAGATGCGGTGTGCGGTATGAGGTGGGCAAGCTGCATTGTAAAAGGGGCATTCTTCGATTGACCCTGAAAGAGTTGTGACGGGTTTCCGGTTTATGGTAAGTCAGCTGACGAATTAACAGAACTCATCGAGAAGAAGGGGAAGAGGACTTGAGATGTCACATGAAATCCTTTCAAAAATACAAAACTTTAAAAGATCATAGCGCTGATAATAATTTTGGCTTGGTTTAATAGTCTATTGACAAATATTTTTTATTTATAAACCACTGAACTTCCACATTATCTAAGTCACAGAGTAATAATGCGTGAGCTTCCTATTATAGAAACCCCCAAACCCACAAATATTGAAGTTTGGTTTTGTGACAGCACATATAAAGTTAGACGCAAAACAGAAATCGCCCTTTGGATATTGGGGGAGCTTTTAGTAACAAAACAACTGAAGTCATTATTGGTGGAGAGATCAAATGAGGCATTGACTCGACTGCTGTAAACTGGATCGAGTCAATGCTATCTGATGGAACAAAACTTCTTGATGCTATCATATAAAATATGTAGGTGTTGCATTGCCACTTAAAGGGTCTCCAAAATGTACACCGAAATATACCAATGTCGATTTTATTGTTTTAATAAGGAAATTTGCATGTTATATTATATAAATGTGATCTCTTAGAGGTATGTGTGGGAAATCAATGTATGACCAAGAAAAACATGGCATCATCCGATAAACCAAAATCTTTAGTCTGGTCAAAGGCAGACAGAACCGAAGGGCATGTATGCCAGGATAGACATGTGTGGCGATCCATCCTCTTTGCCTACCCCGATGGTAAAATGGCGTGATGGTGGTGGTGGTAGTAGTAGCAAGGTAAGGTGACAAAAATATACATCATGACAATTATGTGTTTGCTGTCACAATGGCCGCCAGTGGAATGAAGTTGGCGCAAATAAAATTTTCGTAACATTTATATTTCATATAATATAGTGATACGACGTCTCCAAAAGTGTAAATCAGAAAATTTTATATACAACTGCATACCTAAGTTAACCTTTATCTTGTTTTGTATTAGTAAATTGGACAATCAATATTTCAAATGTTTAAAATTGTTTTATGTAACCTCTGGCATCTTCAGAGCTGAAGGGTGCCAGGACCTTTAGTCCCGGGCAGTGGGCGTACCAGGCAGCGAAACACTGCGAGTGTTGGGCGGCCACTCCTGCTGCGGCACCGTTGGGTCCTCGGAACACTATGGGAACATTCACAGCACCGGCAGACATGTAAAATGTCTTCGCTGCAGAGTTGATAATCTATAAATTAAAATAACTGATAAGAACTAGAATTTTTCAAACTGTTTTCTGGTGTTTCCTATTTTTTCTTTATGCAAGGCTCTTCTCTTATTGTAAATGAGCATTCCCGTTATTCCCTTATTAAAAATTTTGCGCTTTTTTATTTGCATATACTTAAACATAATTTTGTCAGCCTCGGTGTAGCGGTCAGCGCTTTGCCTACTATTTCAGTGTCGAGGTCGATTCCCGACATGATTGACCTTAAATATTTATTTAAAAAGGTGTTTTCACACAATATTTTTTAGTCCCTGGACTGGCACCTGAAGCGTAAGACTGATCATCTTACCTTCAAGCAACATTTTTTTTTTATCAAGATACATTGCGATTGTTCTACCAATGAAGTGCCCTATGCATCATTAGGTGTGGAAGGGAAACATGATAATACATTTTGGTTTTGTAATTACTTGTTGAGTCACTCCCAATGATTGTGTCAATTCTTCTTGACTTTGACACGAGTCTTCATCCAGTAATGCCTCCAATTCTGCATCTTTGAAAATTTTCTCTTTTCCACTGCTATGGCAGTTCTCTATGTAAAAATCACCATTCTCAAAGCGTTGAAACTGCTCACAACACGTTTTATCACTAATAGTGGCCTCACCATAAGTATTTGACGGCATTCGATGTGCCTCAGCAGCAGATTTCTTCATATTGAAGGAGAAAATAAAAACCTCCCACAAATGATGAGAATTATACTCATAAACTGACATTTTAAATCGAAAATAACTTTGTGATTCAGACACAAAATGACTAATGTTCCTAAGAGGTTATGTTGACAGATGCCCGAGTTTATTGCATGACGCTTATGATCTATTTATTTCGACCACTACTATCGCTTAAGCCAACTACGCAAAACGAGGCAAAGTCGTACATATTTCATCATAACTGGACTCAAGAATCAACGTTCAAAGTTCGCATCCCGCTCTACCAAAACTTGATTCCCATTTTCTAATAGCGAGTTATTTACAACTTGTTGAAAATGGCCACCAAAATTAAAGTATTTGGGTAAATCGTAAGAACCCAAATGTTTCATTCTTAAAAAAAAAAACATAACATTTTTCATATATAAATAAAATACTAAATACATAAATAAAATACAATATGCTGCGAAATATTAATAATTGTTGAGTACCTGATCGATAGATTGCATAGCAAAGTTAAATGTCATGAATTCGCAGATGGGTCGCAAACCAGCCATGGCTGCTCCGACAGCGAGTCCTGTGAAACCCATTTCCGTAATGGGGGTGTCAATTACTCTTTTGTCACCATATTTCTTCCACAAACCCCTGTAAAAAGGAAAAATAAAATAATCAAATAAAAAGAATTTTAAATTGTCGGCCTCCAGAGAGGTCTAGGTTGATTCCCGACAGGGTTGACATAAAATATTAATTTAAAAATATGTTTTTACACTAGAATATTTCAGTTCCTAGACTGGCACCTGCGTAAGCGTAAGACTGATGATCTTACCTTTATGTAAGTTTTTTAATCAAGTTACGCGGCGATTGGTGTACTAATGCAGTGCCCTATGCACAATTAGGGGCGGAAAGGGAATGTGATGATGATGATGAAAAAATCAATGAAACCATCAACCGGTCCGATGTCTTGAAGAAGAACCGCTGGCATAGTGCGACTTTGACTACTCTGTCTGCGTCATCTATAAGTGTGAAAGCACTACAATTAATGATGATATGAATTATGAATATGAAAGCTTAATTATCATCATCATCATTCCCCTTCCTCCATCTAGTGGTGAATAGGGTACTGCATTGGTAAACCAAATGTAGCGTTGTTCGATCATTGGCTATACAAAGATAAGGTATTGTCTTACGCTTCAGGTGCCAGTCTAGGAACAATATTAAATATTGCAGTTCAAAAAACCTTTTAAATGAATATTTGAAGTCTACCCTACCAGAGACCCGGAACCTCAAGAATGGTAAGCAAACGCGCCAACCACAAAGTTTTCCACTCGGTGGCTGCTCACAGGTAAAAGTTCTGAATAAGGAAATCGATTGGAGATCCGTACAGGGTGAACTATTGTTTAAAAATGTGATTCTACACTGCAATATTTCATGTTCCTGGACTGACACCTGAAACGTAAGCCTGATCACCTTACCTTCATGTAAAAAATGATGATGATATACACTGCATGTAGTGTGCCAAAGCAAAGCCCTTTGCGCCATCGAGTGTTGACCGGGATATTACTGAATGTGAATATTTTATTATTTTACATTGATTTAAAGATTATACTCATTTTTTAGATTAAGTTACTTAAAATAAGAGCACTTAAATTCAACATTGTTACTAGTTCAAATAATAACATTACTAGCTGAAGGATGATAAACAAATATAACATGAATCAATTACTTCCAAAGCCAATTTATTCCAATTAAATTGGGCAATAAAAGTGTTCAATGACATTTACTCACTTAACCTAAAAAATAGGCAAATCAGAAATTTCAGTTATTTTTGACAGAAGTTATGGGGGAAGGACAAAGTTAAGAGTTTAAAACAAGTAATGGGACAGATTAAATGCAATTACCTGGAAACCTTGTATGCTCCATCATACTGAGCAACTTCTTCGCCTATGAGAAATACTCTTTCGTCTTTCTCCATCTCTTCGTCAATTGCCGAGTTCAAGGCATCTCTCACTGTGAGCTGTTTAGCAGCTACGACCCTCGTCGTGGAAAATGCTCGACTTGTCAGGCTCTTCACCGCCAAAGTCAGGGGTTTGGGCAACATATTTGACACCATAGTTGTGATGTAACCTGTTTGTTGACAGAAAAAATTATGAAGGATACGTATGAAGTTGAACTCGTTCGGTTATTCTGAATTCTGACGCGGCAATATATCGAAATTCGAATTGTACAAGTCGGAATCAGGATTAGGTACTAGATTTACCACGGAGCGTTTTATTCGCACGAAGGCAAAATGTGCACTGACACAGCAGAAGAGCAGAACATACGTTGTGGACTGCAAGATCCAGGCCAAGTCCCGATGTCACTGACGCACGAAGACGAGACAATTTACCGACAATATCATACAGTGTTCACAATGAAGGTCGATATAAGTCACTTACGTTTCAGTACCATGAAGTCCGCTACTAAAACCGGCAGGGAAACTTCAGTGAAAATTAATGGAAATGTTACGACCGGGCGAAGGGAAGATGGCGAGGGCAGGGAATCGTATTCAAATGTTAGTCGAGACTCAAACCTTTATATCGCAGACTACCATAAAAAGTGTAATTTTGTTCATGTTTTTCAATATCGGTTGAGTAGAATTAATATGTTTTGAGAAAAAAATAACAGATGACCCAAACTTATTATGCTTATAACTTATTAAGTTATTTTTATGCACATTATTTTCTATGTTTTTTTCAATATTCAATAGAAGAATATTGTAGGCATTGCTAAATTCTGTTTTTATTTGCGTAAGAATAATTTGTGAATAATATATTTAAAATTATTCATATTGAAAGCATTAAATTTGTGGCCAAACATTTTATTTAAAAAAATGTGCATAACCGCTTGCCGACTATTTAATATCTACCAGTTTCTAGTCGAACCCGTCCCTTCGTCAGAACACTCACTAAAGTGCACGTCAGTGTTAGCTATTAAAAGCATATGTCCTATCAGCACGTCGGTTTTATATTTTTGTGCAACTACTATACTGCCTTGGTAAGGCTAAAAGTCGTATCTGCTGAATTGCAAATTTTACATTAGATTACTGTTTTATCCTTTGCCGATGATATTTCTTTTTTTTTTACAAATGATTATTTCATACTTGAAAAGCTCAAGTGAATTGCTGGTTTAGTAAATATGTGAGGCTATCGAATATCTATTACAAAAAAACGCAAAACGATTTTTTTTCAGTTACCAATTTTTTGGCTTAGCAGGGCAGTATATGGTGTATGTATAGCGGGATTAGCATGTTAGTGGAATTAGTGTCCCGACGAAGAGACAGGTAAGTCTCAAAACCGATGGACATAGAATAGTTAGTAAATGGTTACATACAATTGTTAACTAAGATTTAATAGTATATTTAATATTATATAAAGATTTATATCGGATTGCATAGTATTCGACATCATATATCACAAAGGGACTCACAAAAAATAAAAAAAATAACAGGAACCTAACTATTTCATTTTAAAATCGCACGTTAAAGTGACAGGCAGGTACCTACTTAATATTTAATTAAGTGTTAATTTAAAATCAACCTAAAAAAACACACGATAACTACACTAACCAAACGAGACATAATATAAATAGACCTTATAAAAACCACAACGGGTTTCTTAAAAGGAATAAATAAATAAAAAATAAAAAAAAGGAAAAGGAAAAAAAAAGTATTGTCCGTTTTTTTACAAATTAAAAAATGATCACCAAAAGTAAAACAAAATGGTAAAGCACTTACGTCATTCGAAAGTAAATATATTAAATTTATCCATTTATTTTATAACAAGCCTTCAAAATGGAATGTCAAGTAGAAGAGTGTGAGCATTTTCGACACATCCTTCTGTTTGCGTTCAATCCAGGGAATAAAGCTGCTAAAGCCGCTCGCGATATTTGCGCAGACAAATTTGTTGTAAAATCATGAAAGAGAATACATTCTAGACTTATTATTTGTTGTGTCCTCTTCATTTAAAAAAAAGGACACACCTTATGTTGATACCCAACAGGACATTTTCCTAGAAGGTAAATTAATTTATCAGAAACTCTTTCAATGAAAATTTCAACTATTACAGCTCAAAAATAAACAGAGATAATTTTGAGGAATACATATGGACGTCAAAGTGTAAGAAGAGTGGTAAAAGATACACGTCATCTAAAACGCAAAAGCACTGTAAATGACTAGACTATCGTATTTCCTTAAAAAAAACTATAAACTCTTCATGTGGTAAAATCCAGTACTTGTCTACAAACATTTGGGCATGTTCATAACCAATTACAGGCCAGTGGTGGTATTTTGGATTTTTTCTACCCCCTAAAGAGTGATTTATTTGAAGATTTTTTTTTTTATGTAACGACACATGGCTTCATATAATGGCCACACGCCAAACGTCTAATGGTGTATAAAACTACTTCAAAAACGGAAATAAACCTAAAACGGTTTGGTCAATTCAACCTAATTAAGTGTTTTGGGTAATGCTTAAAGTCACAATAATGTCTTAAATGAAAATCATCATGTTTGATTTCACGTGTTCATATTTTTTGACGTTTAATCATTAGTGTGGCCATGTATGAAGCAAAAATTATTCGCATAGATAAAATAAATATCCCTAAAATAACCACTCTCTAGGGGATAGAAAAGATTTATAATTGCACCCCGGGGGTGATATTCCAAACTCTCTCGCGGCCGTAGAAAAAGCTTTGATCTTGCGTATGCTGTATGTAAATAAATACAAAGTAAATAAAAGTGTTTTCGTCGGCCACGAGAGCGGCTCAGATCAGCACCGTAGGACCGTAGGTTACTTGCAATTCAGCGTTGCCAGCATAAACATATTTTTTAATTCCAATTTTTGCTGTTTTAATAACTTTTTTGACCGACTGTACACAAGTAGAACTTACTTGTTAACTAAAAGAATCAAAACTTGAATTTTAAAAATATCTGCCGAGTTATAACTTCTTTAAATTACCAAACCTTTCAATACTCTCAATAAATTGGTGCACAAAACAGTGATTCAATCGATTCGGACATTTTTAGAAATGCAACTTTGAAAATAAATGTGTCTGGGTCGTCTAGAATAGGAAAAGCGGAAGGTATTATCATGTGTAGGGATCTACATAAAATAATATAAAGTATTACGTATGAAATTAAAGAGCATTACCTTACTTTGACAAGGTGATAACCAACAATTTTGACTCACCGATTATTAAATATAATCTACTCTGCCAGTTTGAAACGAACTGTGATCCCATAGTGGAGTCGCTGATCAGAGATCCTTGATTCAAATCTCAGAGTGATAATTCACTAGAAAAGTTCTTTAGCTCGATTGCATAGAATAAAAGCGTTCCAAATTTGTTCGATTTAGGTTTGGATTTTAGTTTGACAACAAACGTTTAACGTACAGTTTCAGTTTGCGCGTGCAATTCTCGACACGAGTACCAATTTGCTGTAATCTGCAGCTAACTTAGAAGTTAAAAATCATAAAATGGTTTTCTTCGGTATGGGCGACTCTAGCCAATGGCGTGTTATTACTCTAAGGTTCAAATCTTGCTCTTCCACAATTTGACTCATATTTACTGCGCTAATATATTTGTTTTATTATTTTAAAAAGTTAATTTTTTAATATATTTTAAATTCTTTTACATTTTGAAGTTTTTCATTTGATTTTTTTAAATTTTCATGTCTATTCGTTTCATTCACACATTTGTTCTCCTCTACGGATGCGAATCGTGGCACCTCACTTGGGCCCAAAACAGTAAAATATTGGTGACTCAGAAGAATCTTGGGGGTGCGGTGATTTGATTTCATAAGGAATGAAGTAATAAGAGAACGGACGCGTCCAGTGACAACTGTCATTAAGCAGACTACATACGGCTAGCTTGACCGTGTACCGCGGATGCTTCCTGAGAGCCTTAACCACGCTTGCGTACTTTACAAAGCATCATGTTCTCGATGTCCTGTACGTCCACTGCTGACTGTTCGTCGGCAGTTCATGTCAAAACTACAGGACGTGAGCCTGACTCTTTGTGGACACCATATGCTCCAACTAGGGAGCGGACATGAAAAGATGATGATGATGAAAAAAACATTGTTTTTAGTGTTCATAAGTGGTCAATGTGTAGACAAAAATTGGAAAAGAAAGAAGACTACTCATCTTTAAGCATTGTTTTACACTTGATTCTTACCAAAATATGTGACAAGTAGTGAATAACGGACTACTAGATTTTGGTTTATCTGATCACGCCACGTCTTCCTTGGTCGTCCTCGTCTCACGTTGCCGTTCATTTTCGCCATATATACTTATTTTTTATTTTTTTATTTAACTTTTTGTACATAATGTTATTTGCACATTGGCGGGCTTATTGCCAAATGGCAATTTCTTCCAACCAACCAATAAAATAAATGTTTTATTTTTATAATTCAAGTTACAGAACATATTCAATAGAAAAAAAAGAGATTAAAAATTAAAAAATATATTAAAATAGAAATAAACGTCTTTAACAACAATATTTTGAGTTAGTTTAAATTTTTGTAGACAAGGACTGGATTAAACTCCCCGGGGAGCTGTTTATATTAACATATTACAACAGAGATGAAGAACATTTAAGAGAAGGTAATATGTGGATAAATTACCTGGTCCATGAAGAAGTATAGAAATTGAAAAAATAATATTTTCATGCGTTGCCTAGGTGAAATAATTCAATTAGATGAATCTCACCCGCATAAATAAAGGTTTCAGCTCTTTAACTTCACAAACATCAACAGATGAAAGAATTGAAGGAATATGGATGTTCAAATATAGGCAGAATGGTGAATGTTACACAGTGTGTAAAGTGGCCACTTAAACCAGCCATTGACAGGTCATAAGCCCTGTAGATGCCTAGACTTCCATATTACCTTCTCTAAAATGTTCTTCATCTCTGTTATAATATGTTAATATAAACGTATTTGTTTATAAATTACCTTAAATCAAAACTATTACTCAATGGGAAAAAGGAAAAAATAGGAAAAAGGAAAGGAGAAGAAATTAAGGAAGAGAAATGAGATGTTTCTTCAGACGTGATTTAAACAGAGATAATGTAGTAACATCTTTGATGGTGGATGGGAGATGATTCCACTGTCGAGCCGCATGGACACTATATGAGTTAGAGAAGAAAGAGGAATTGTGGATGTGTATTAAGAGTGTGCCTTGAGAATTAGAACGAAGAGGTAAACCATGAACTGATAAGCGTTGAAATTTTTCACGAAGGTATATAGGAGCGTTAGGACTATGAAGTACATTGAACAGAAGTGAGAGGGAGTGATAGTCTCTCAGCTGTCTAATTTTAAGCCATTTCAGTTGCCTACGATAATCAGAAATGTGGTCATATTTCCTAAGACCAAAAATGAACCTTATGCATGTATTCTGAAGTCGTTCAAGTTTATCGAGTTGCTCACAGCTTAAATCAGTCATGGAAACATCAGCATGTTTTACCATTCTTTCGTCGTCCATTCGTTCTACGTGACCAAACCATCGCATAGTCCCTTTCTTAATTTTATCTATTATACTTGACTTAGATTTACACTTTTGCCTGATTTCATCATTCGTAACCCTGTCATACATTGATTTCCCACACATTCGTCTAAAATATCGCATTTCAACCGCGTTCACTCAGCTTTCATCCTTCCTCTGCCAGTTCCATGTTTCACTTCCATACATAAGTGTTGGGACTAAAACTCCGTTGTGCACTGCCAGTTTAGCTTCGATTAACATATTTTTATTAGAAATTACTGTGCTTAGTGCTCCGTTAATTTTGTTGCCTGCACTCACTCTTCTTTCAACATCTTTTTCTACTCTTCCATCTCTTGATGAACATTACTCATCTTTCTGCATTCAAAAAAATGCAACATTCGAGTGAGAATAGGACAAAACCGTTACATCGGTCTCTTTGTTACTCAAAGAATTTAGGTTCCGTGTCAGTACGGAAGCGACGCCATTAGTGTTGTGTTTATATTGCTGTGTGAAGGACGCGACGCAGACAAACATATAGTGACTAAAAGCCGGTTGGGTCAATTTTATTCCGATACAAATAGCAACTTTACTTTATTAAAAACAACATTAAAACGACCAATTTAGCTTTGTGAATCACAACCACCAATGGTTGGTTCCGACTTCCCGATAATCTTAGTGACTTATTTAAGTTTATTTTATTTCGTGATTCAATAAAAACACGTACTTGGTGACTTGATCTGACCTAATAGAAAAATTGTCATTATCTTATTTATCAAAGTGCATTTGTTCGTTTTTTTTTCAATCTTATTAAATTTATTACTCATTGAATAAATGTCTTGTTTAAACTTGTAATCATTTATTTTTATTACGCTTTTTTTCATAGATTCATAGCTGAATGCCTTCGGTATAATTTTTAATTCAAAATTTGGTTCGTACTTCGAAAAATACGAAACAGTCGACGAAAGAATACGAAGGTGTCACAATTTATATTCTTCTTTTGCAGTTTCCCAAAAATTAGTTTTTTTGAGTTAAGTCGTTTTTGTCCTTAATGTGCTATTTGTTTATTTTTAATTTACGACATATTTTATTTACTTTTGAAACAAAGATTATTTGATGCCACTTATAAATAAATCTTATTTTTCGAAAATTTGTTCTACCTACCAACTTGTGTCAGAACCCCGACGAATTAAACTATAACATAAAATCAATAATATATATTCGATCCTTGGTATCCATTGTGTTTTCTAAAATCTTTCAAGGGATCCTGGACGCCTTTCTTTATTTTGTTGTAGAAATAGTTTTTTTAACTTCTAAGAATGGATAGCCTAACTTTAAAACAAGTTATCGTGTATGCTTTTGACAGCTTTATCGTTGTTTGGTAGCGTTAAGTGGTTGTTTGTCGCATCTTCAGAACTCAGTACAGATAAATAATGTCACAAGTTACCAGTAGTATATAGTAAAATTCTAACGAATCTCTTGACACAGTGAAATATTAAAAATATATATAACTTTTTCAATTTAAGGTACTTACTTGTTCCAAACAAAAGTAATAAATTTTAAGCTACCTATTTACTTTACCAGGGATGTTATATTGGCTAGTCAATAGCGGAATAACTCTTTGACCCCCTAAAACCTGAATTAAATCTGGTAGTTGTTAAAAAAATCGTGGGGAAATTGCTTAAACTACTTAATATTAACATATTACAACTGAGATGAAGAACATTTTAGAGAAGGTAATATAGAAGTCTAGGCATCTACAGAGCTTACGACCTATCATTGGATGGTTTAAGTGGATTTTCGAATATGGGCAGAATTGTGAATGTTGCACAGTGTGTAAAATGGCCACTTAAACCAGTCAATGACAGGTCATAAGCCCTGTAGATGCCTAGACTTCTATGTTTCCTTCTCTAAAATGTTCTTCATCTCTGTTGTAATATGTTTATAGTAACAGCTCCCCAGGGAGTTGAATGCAGTCTTTGTCTTAAAAAATTTGGACAAACTCAAAATATTGTTGATAAACTAGTTTACTTCAAAATCAGCGTTTTCGAGTTTATTTTTTTTTTATTTTTCTCATAAAAACAAAACACATTATAGAATTATAGAACGGTTTCAATATGTCATGTCGGTAGAAATCTTTATATACATAATTCCTCTGTACATGGGACGTCACCGAACTCCTCCTAAACGGCTTAACCGATTTACGTGCGGTTTTCAGAGAAATATAGATTTTCGCGCTGTGCGTGTTCGTAGATATTAAAATCTTCAAACTAATATGTAAAAAAGAAGTGAGGAACATAAATGTTTTATTTATCGATATACCAGGGTTGCATCCGAGGAGAATGCATTTACAAAAAAATGGAATGATGTTGTTTTTTTGTGTGTAAAAAAGTTTGTTTTTGAATGTTTACAAACAGCATTTGTTTTTTGTGGATCTCAATCAGATTCTTTCCTTAAATTTCTTATAATTTCTACCCATTTATTTATTTTTACTGGATTTTTGGTGATACTTAAATAATATTAAATTCAATACATTTTTAAAAATCGTATTCTAACATAAATACACCCCTCTGTTGGTGAGAAGACCGGAGTTTGACGTTTGCAAAAAGAATGCCATATTTGAAAACATATTTATTTTATGTTTTGGAATTCAACCATAAACAAGTACCTAAGTACCTACTTATCAATAAAATGTTTGTATCTTCCTCAATGAACACTACAAATAAGCAAGTTCTGATTCATTAAAATATTTTTTTTAAAACCAACGTGCTGATAGGAAGCATGCTAACACCAACGTGCACTGTAATTATAGTAAAAAAATATTGCTTAACCTTGTGGAAACAATAGTTGAAAGAAACGGGAGGGGAAGAAAGAAATATTTAATTTTGAAGGCGTAGATTGTGCAAAATGGTTACGTTTTTATAGACCTGTTTGTATTGGATTGGTCATGGATCGTTTCAATTCTCATTTTTTTACTAACCCTACTTATTTAAACTATATTAATTGTACTAAAAAATATTTCACTATTTCCAATTTTTTGTAGACAAACTCTGGATTATTTTCTGACGGGATTAATGAAATAATTTTTTGATTCTGTTCATTTACTCGTAAAATAAGTACCCAGCCAGAGAATAGTTTTCAAAGATATTTGACGGATAATACAATTTATCTCAAATCCATTTCAAATGTAAGTAAAGTCTAAACCTATTCGTCAGCTAAGAATCATCCCCATCCGATGAACTTTACCAACCGCATGGTTGGTACTCGTACGTTTTACGTAAGGTCAGGCCCGAACTTTTATTCTATTGCCCATCAAACTCCCATAAACTGAGACTTGTTACTTTTCCCATCTCGATATTACTTCAGTTCAACGTTCTGAGCATTTCTGGTCATAAACTACATAAGTATACATTTACCCAACGTACTAACAGCATACCTAAGCGTAAGTGTATCATCAGTATTCTGAGAAAATATATTGACAGAATTGTTAGCCTCTTTAGCCCGGGCGTTCATACAAAATATACACGAAATTTGAGATTTTTACTCCAATACACCCTGAATTTAAAAACATATGTTTTTTTGTATTTCTGTTTTTTTTTTTCATTTCTTCGGAGTCGGCATTACGAATTTTTAAGAATTTAACAGCGGGCTTTTGGCGAGTTTGTTTTGTTTGAAAATGATATTTTTAAAGCCTTATTTCAAATATGTTTAGCCTACTATTTTTATTTAATAGAAAAAAAGAGAAATTAAATTCTTAGTATTTATTTATTTGAAACATTAGATTTATATACATACTATATGAGGATAAGGGTAGCTATATTGTTTTAAGGCAATTTCTTAAAAAATAAGAAGTATATGGACGCATTATATGTATTTATACAAAATAATATTAAATAATTTTATGCAAAATTCGAAATTAAATAAACTAAAAATCTACACAATACTGTATTAAGTATTTTAGTTTTTTACTAATTTAATTTTTTAAGATCCTCATGACTTTTTAATTTATTTTTACGGTTTTTTTTTTAATTTAAAAAAAAAAGTTTTATTTACACATTTTATTTTATTACATCTTTTACTTTATTTTTTACTGTGTTTATTTTTTCTCTTTCTACTCGGTATTTTGATATGTTTTTTTTATCATGCTTTTTGCTATAAACATGCATGTATTTTTTTACTATGACTTTAAGTATGTTTCTTACTATGTATTCTGTTTTTATCTCGCATATTATTCGAGTTTTTAAATATGTTTATATACATATTAATATATTTTTAATGTTTTTTACTATGTTTTCACTACATTTTTTACTATGTTTTAACTGAATTTTTACTGTGTTTTCACTACATTTATTACATTGTTTTTACCATGTTTTTGTTTCATTTTTTTACTCCATTTTTATAATGTTTTTACTGCATTTTTTACCATGTTATTCCTCGATTTTTTACTTCGTTTTTCATATTTTCCACTATCTTTATAACTGTTTCTATATCTTGATTTTTGTTTTTTTATAAATTTTTTTGACTGTCATAAAACGGGGTAAATAGTTAGTTTGATTAGTTAGTTTGATTTTTAAAATATATTTAATATAGGTGTATTTAGTTTAATTAATATTTAATCAAATTGTTTTACTAGTAAAGAAATTTAAGTGAATCTGTAAATTTACGATCTAAATAAATAAATATTGTGATAATGACATTTCGATCTTGATTTAAATGTAAATAAAAAAGGGACTCTGATATTAGCGGATAGATTATTCCACGATCAAGCAGCTACTACTGTGAAAGAAGAGAAAAAAAGATAACAGTGAATAAGTATATATTTATTTATTATTAAACACTTTTATATACATTTACAATTATACATATAAGGGCGGGCATATTTCCTTAAGGCGATTTCTTCCTACCTACCCAAACCGTTCAGTTTCAGAAAATTACAAGTACATGAACATATTGAATTTTACAATTTTATACAGAATTAAAAACAAAAATTAAGAAAATAAATATATATAAAAAAATAACTTTATGCTCAGAAGAGAGGAGAGGGGATGGGAAAGAAGGAAAAATAATAAAGGAATAACTTAAATATTTAAATTGTGATATTTCAATCATGACTTTAATGTAAGGAGCGTCTCTAACGTTAGTGGGTAGATTATTCCACAATCGAGCAGCTACTACTGTGAAAGAGGAAGCAAGAAAAAAGAGCTATACGAGTATTTAATAAAATATTAAAAAATTTTGACCATTTCCTACTACTGTGGTAAATAAGTTTTGCTGGAAAAATGGGAATCGAGTAGTGGTAGAGTGGGATTTGAACCTCGAACCGTTGATCCATGAGTCGAAAGTATTACTACGGGACTACAACCAGTATATCTTATCTCAAATCAATATCCTTTTTAAGACATCCTAGCTGAAATTTTGAGATTGTCAAATGCAAGAAGATTTTGGTTTTATTTCACACAGAATTCTTCATTTTAAAAATAGCCAGCCACATTAGGAGCTTGTTTAGAACCCATTTATTTAAAAGGAATTTGTTCATAAACCAATCAAATCAAGAATTTGTTTCAATACTGGACAAATGAATACATCGCGTCGTATAACTTACAACTTCTGGCATGAAAAAACAAACATATTCTGAAGAAAACATGAATTCCGAAGCACATCTATTTTTGTTCACAAATATAATAAAATACAATACGAAGGTCTTGTATTTGTTTCCTTTAGCATTTTCGTTTGTTTGTCTAAGGAAAATATATGATTTGATATTTGCAATGTCACAATAAATAAACATTACACATCGCCAACAAAGAGAATCCTTTCAATTTTTGTTACTATAATTCAAGCGGACAAATGTTTACCAATAAAAAGAAGGCAAATAATATTCTTCGCGCCTATAATAATGATTCTTATTTTTTATAAAATGAAAATAGACGAGTAATTACTCTACTTTTACCATATTTTATTTCTGTGCCCATGCAGATGAAGAATACAGTTCTGTAAATGAAATAGAACCAGAATCCTGGAAGGGTATTTTCAACTCGATGGCTAGTCACAATTATAAACCCTGGAAAATGAAATTAAGTGCCGATAAGTCCTTGTTGTAGTGTAATGGTTTTCGCTTACCATGCATGAGGACCCGGCTTCGATAAGGTCATTGGTTTAACCTCATGAGTGTCACAGTAATTGAAATATAATATACTAAGTACCAATGTGTTGGATACATTTATTAATAATTCATAAAATTGACAACCCGTTTGAGCTACATCTGTATAGCAATATAGGTATTTAAAAATTTAGGTTCGGTATGTTTGTGACCGCAAATCTCGGAAAGTAATCAATGGATTCACTTAAATTTTTTACAGAACATTAAATTTTAGCAGAAGATTGTTTCTATATTATAAATATGTATTTATAATGGAAACGGAACATTCTATGCGTTTTAAAGTGACTCTGTATTTTTTTTTCAGTTGCATATTTTTTTTAAATTTTCATATATTTTTTCAGTTACATATACTTCGACAGTTTTGATTTTTTAAAGTTTCATAATAGATAATCTATAGAGACGAGGTTGACAATTTTTTTAATGTTCGAGATCAGCAATTAGCAAAAATTTACAAATCTGCTTTCCTTCCATACTTTTACTTTTATTTGCTTTTTATATATCTTGATATTTTTATGCTTTTTCACTATGTATTTTTGTATTTTTTAATTTAGTACTTACTATTATTTGACATATTATTTATTACTCCTATTTCTTACTATAGTATTGACTGAGTTTCTAGAAAACATATCCCAATTATCATTTCAATTATGTTTTTATAAATATATTATTTTTCTATTGTTTTGTTTTTTAAATACTACTTTATTTTACTATTATTTTGTTGATTTTATCCGTTATTTTGTATATTTGATTATGTGTGAATCAAAATTTGTATAATTTAAATTTTAAAAATTATTTTTGATTTTCTTTTTTGCATTGTACTCTTCGGAATTTTATTATTCATTACTGATTCATTTTTTTTCTAGATTGTTATTCTGTTGCATCGCATGTCAAGTTAATTTAATGTAATTAATTTAACTTTGTATTTTTATTGTTAATTATTATGGCTTGACACGGGTATAGCCAAAAAAAACTCAATAAGCATACATATTTAAACTAGTGTAATTTTGAATGGATAAATAAATAAATAAAATAAATATTTTTAAATAGTAGCGGCCAAAAGTTTTGGCAGATCTAAATTGATTTGCAACAAATAATTATTTATATCATCTAAAGTGAAGTACATATGTATATATTCATGTGAAATATATAAACAGTGTTTACTTATTTAAGAATTGAAATTATTGTGCAAATAAGCACTACAATTTAATTAGTTATGGAACGGAGAGATTATTAAGTTTATTTATTTCTTTATGAAAACACCCGTCTAACAAGAGAAAACCGATAGTTTTCAACAGTTTAAAAAAAAGTTTAAAATTTTTTTTTTTTTTCATTTTTCAAAAATATTTACAAAATAGTCTTAAATTAAGGTCCTGCTGAGTTGCATACATACAACTCGTCAGCAGGTTCTTATAAATTGCATTTTTATTTACATTTAACCTACATTAACAATAATTTTACTTGAAAAACAATTACAGATTACATTATGAAAAATTAAAAACTATCACTAATACAAAAAACTTTTTTCTAATAACCATAATTTGAGCAAACGTCGCACTTCTGTATTTAACTCGGTATTTTTAATATTATTTGGTAACATGTTAAATATTTTAGGTATACTGTATTGCAGTGTCCTTTTGCCATAATTATTGCAGTATCTAGGAACAGCTAGCCCTTCCATACTAGTAAAAAGGGATATGGTGACAATGATGTTAGTAGATACTAGGTTGATATGCATTTAAGCTAGTCTCAATTTGGTTTTTCGCAGAGGTTTTGGTACAATGGCGCTCCTTTTTTTAATTCAAATACTGGTCTAAAAATGTATTGACCAACAAAGAGATGTTCATATGTGTTTTATCGACTATGAGATTCACTCGATTATGTAAGACGCGATAAGTTGCTAGACCTCAACAAAATTGGCCTGGATGGGAAAGATATAAAGATTATCAGGACTCTTATTGAAATCAAACTACACACGTCCGTATAAATGACATAAAAACTTATTAAATACATGTTCTGAAAGGCGTAAAGCAGGGTTGCATACTTTCGCCAATGCTTTTTAACTTGAAAACTCGTTCTTAGAGAGGCCTTGTACGATGTTGAGACAGGAATTAAAATAAATAGTAAAGTAATCAATAATATGAGATACGCAGATGATACTGCCATCATAACTGATACTGCTGATCATCTACAGCAACTTATCGACATGGTAAACAATGCAGGTAAGGAATTCGGACTCAAGATGAACGTTCTAAAAACCAAAGCAATCGTAGCCAGCAAACGGAGAGGCATTAACGTCATTTCACTATATATGGTAGTGGGATAGAAGAGGTTACCCGTTTTCAATATTTAGGAGGCTGGCTAAATGATGAATGGAATTCAGATTCTGAAATAAAGAACATAATTGAAATTGCAAGATCAACCTTTTATAAAATGCAGAAACTCTTGTGCAACTGAGATCTGAGACTAAGCACAAGATGGAGGGCAATAATAGCCTATTTATTGACAGCATTGCTACATGGAGTGAAGGGTTAGATTCCTGAAGTTTCAACGATGAACAAAATTGAGGCCTTCGAACTTTGGTTGAGCAGAAGAATATTTCGAATCTAATGAACTGATCGTATCTCCAATGAAGCGGTTTTGAGTATTACAAACAAAGAGAGGGAGTACTGACCACTGACCACTGTCAAAATATACTTTGGTCACATATTCCACAACGAGAAGTATGCCCTTCTCCAACTTGGTGGCCTCCGTGGTGTAGTGGTCAAGACGCTTGATTCACGCACGGAAGGTTCCGGGTTCGATTCCCGGTGAGAACACAAAAATTAAAATGTGATTTTTCTCAAGCCTGGGTGCTCTGTGATGTAATTCACCACTGTAATTAGGCCTCCTGGCCTGTTGTGGTGCAAAAAAATGTAATGTAATGTAATGTAACTTATTATGGATGGAAAGATAGAAGGCAGGCGGAGTATGGGATGGAAAAGAGCACCATGGCTCAGAAGTCTCAGACAGTGGTCCGGTGTGCCGGGTGCAGCAGCGCTGATTAGACTGGCCCAGGATCGTGATGAGTTCAGAATGATGGTCACCAACTTCCAGTAAGAGCGGCAAAAGAAAAAGAAAATACTAGGTACTTACGAAAAAAATCATTTCATTAATCAAATTGTGACCTTTTGTAATAAATTGCCTTGATTAAGATAACGAATTGATATTCTAGAGAAGCATGCCTACACTTAATGAGCAGAATGAATAATTAGAATGGTTAAATTACAGTACAAAAATACGTTTAAAAATACGAATATAAATGATTTTGATAAAATTATAAATAAAGATATCAATGAAACTTCTTGGTTTAGTTTGACTTTTTTATTATTTTGACCAACGAGCGCTTTCGCCTAAGTAGGCATCTTCAAGACTGGTGAATTGTTTACAACGTTTACAGCTTTTATACTATTCCTAACATATTTGGAGATAAGATCAAAGGGAGGGTCCGATGTCTTGCAGGGTACCCGCTGGCACAGCGCGGGTTTAAACTGTGTAACTCGGTTTTAAGCTTAGACTATACCCTGTCTGCGTAATCTATAATTGTGAAAGCACTACAATTAATGATATGAATCAAACACGTATAAAACACGTGAGTCGAGGTCCTGTAAACATACCAAAATACCAAGTATTTAAACAGGGGACAGAAAACATAAATATTTACAATTAGTTTGCTAAAAAGTTCAATTTTGGGAGATTTCAGATCGAAATTGGGATTGAGCATTTATTATTTAAAAGGAAGGAAAAAAAAACAAATAGTAAATTAGCACAACACTTTGATTTTTTGACAGGGAAGTTTACATATCTAAATATGAATGACAAAATATTTAAAGATACATAGGGCAGACCGGGGACAATTGTACTATTTTATATTTAACGTTGTATTCTGAGGTAATTGTAAATACTATTGCGGTGGAACTAATATTTTCATATACTTGGTTTATTAGACTAAAAGTTGGCATTTTAATGTTAATATTAATAAAAAATATTAATGTTAATAATTTTTTTAAATGTATTGAATCAATATTAACGGAGATATTTGACCTTTAAGCCGACCAAGTCGAATGGAAAAACGCAATGGTAATATTTATTCTTCATAGAGCCAACATTTCTTTCGAAGTGTTGCAATTGCATTTTACGGCGCATGCGCATTTTATCACCTCAAATTAACGATCCAAAATCATTGATCTTAAATCTTAACCGCTAAATGGGTCTGTCTTTCAATTTCATATTAAAATTGACTTTTTTGTTTTTCGTATTTTAAATAGGCTTCTGCGATAAACATTCAAAACAATCTCGAAACTTTTAAACATAAAAACGCATTAAGGAAATTCATTGTTTTTTATGTATTTTTTTGCTAATAGACTATAAAACTAAACAAACGAAAAACAATATTTATCGCATTTTTCCTGACATTTAAATAAATGACGCGTACCTTTCAAAACACGCAGTCATGGCTACCCGGAAACCACAAATTTGTCAAAACACACAATTGGTTGGCTATTCTAAATACGTGTTCACGTGACCTTGGACGTTTTAAAGTAGTTCATTTTTATAAACATTCTTCGTGAAATTTCGCCGTAATATAAAATATTCAAATTTTTACTGCGGGTAAGAAAACATTTTTTGTATCACATTTTCTATGGCACTGAGCTCGTTAAAGCAAAAAGTGCTCGCTTAAACATGTATTTTTTTACTTACAGTACTTGGGTACTTTTATGTGTGTACTGTGGGGTAAGGATGCCCTCGTATCGTTGTACCTACCTCAAAACTCGAAGACACAGGGTCGATAGTGGATAGTGTATCTTCTTAATTGCACGGAAGAATTTATCTTCAACTCTACCGTCATAGTGAAGGTATCGCTTGCGTATCGTCCGAATGTAATCGCCCCATGAAGCCTGATAAGTTATGTTCTTCAGATTTGTCTCCTACAATGTCAGAACAAATAGCTTTGTCTAACACTTTAATGCAATTACTAAGACAAATATTTGCAGAATAATTATAAGGATTTTGCTATTTAAATTACGCGAATATAAGTTAATCTACGAGGGAAAAACAATTAATTTGACTTAATTACCGAACCTTAAATTGTTTCTACGAAAATAAGCAAACAATCCAATCATTTTAGTACGTACTAATTTTAGGTTTATTTGCATCTCGACAGAAACAAATCAATACGTTCAAAATGTTATATGGAGAGCAGCTGTCTCTATATATAATACTAGCGGACCTGACAGACGTTGTCCTGTCCGAACGTTGGCGTTGGCTTGCCTGCTGTTACCTTGGAAAAATACTTTTTATTGATAAGTAGGTACCTAGGTACTTGTTAATGATTAAATTCCAAAACTAAAAATTATGAATCTTCAAATTAATATTGGCTTTAAGTAGGTACCTAGGTACTTGTTTATGGTTGAATTCCAAAACATAAAATAATTTGTTTTCAAATATGGAATTCTTTTTGCAAATGTCAAACTCGGATCTTCTCTGCACTTTAGTCATGAATACGATTATATGGAATTCAAAGAAAGAATCTTATTGGGATCCCTAAAAACGAATGCTGTTTGTAAACATTCAAGAACAAACCTATCGTCAACACAAAAACCAACATCCTTCCATTTTGTTTATACATGCATTCTGGTTGAATGCAACCCTGGTTGGTCGATGAGTAACACATTTATGCTTCTATTTTTTTTTTACAATTTAGATTAAAGATTTTAATATCTACGAACACGCGCAGCGCAAAGATCTACATTCCGTTAAAAACCGCACGTAAATCGGTTAAGCCGTTTGGGAGAAGTTCAGTTACATCACACGTACAGAAGAATTATACATATAATACAAAATAAAAAAATACAAATAAATTATATTCATAAATAAAAGACAATGACAATAGAAATGGAATTATGATGATGATAGATAATAAATTTAGAGTAAGTATTACTTATTTATTTTTCTGTTTGATTTTTTAATTCTAATTTCGTCTCCGGGGACGATAAAAAAAAACAATTAACAAGTCGCTTAGGCGAAAGCGTTAGTTCGTCAAAACGCAAAATAATAATAACTAACATAGTACATTTTATTTCTATTTTTACCCAAATGATTTACTTCGAAGTTTTTTTGCACGACAGGCCGGGAAGTCCAATTAAGCTAGGGTTTCCTAGGACAGCGGTGCCCGTATTTTAACGGCCGTAGTGAACGGTGATGCAGTGGACAGCCGTCGTAAAGGTGACTAGAGTGTGGTTTTCTAGGAAAACGGTGTTATCAACACCATTTAACACCGTTTTCCTAGGAAACAACTCTCTAATCACATTTACGACGGCTGTCCACTGCATCACCGTTCACTACAGCCGTTAAAATACGGGCACCGCTGTCCTAGGAAACCCTAGCTTTAGAGAGGTGAATTACAGCAAAGAACACCCAGGCTTGAGAAAAATAGAAAAATCGAACCCGGAACCTTCCGCGTGTGAGTAATGCGTCTCGGCTAAAACCTTTATTGATGTGGGTAAAATTCATATGGCTAGACAACGCTTAAAAACATTTTTTCAACTTTCCTACAGAATCTCAACCACATCATTTAAGGTTTCAGCTCTTTTACTTCACAAAAGACAGATGGAAGAGTTGGGGGAATGTGGATGTTTAAACATAAAAATCTCTGGCCAATAACAAGTTATAAGTACTGTAAATGCCAAGACTTTCATATTCCCTTCTCAAAAATATTTTTGACTACAGGAATTTGCTCTAAAACAAACAAAAAGGCGAAAAGCCAGCTGTCAAAGTTGAAAACTGTTTTTTTCTGTGTATTGCTGATTACCGGCGCGACGTATACAAAACATAATAAAGATGCACTTAAGGGTTCCAGTAATCAAAAAATAATTTCGCCGCTTTTGAATTTTGGTAGGCACGAGAGAAAAAACTTTAATTTGTGTATATTTGAATAAACACCTGGGATGAAAGAGTTAACTGTAATAAATTATGTTTATATTATTATCTAAACCTCATTTTTTTATATTCTATGTGTAAAAATAACCACTTTTTATGTCCCTTTTCACTGAAATCCAAACCATTATGGTATTGCGTCTTAGTAAAGAAATAAAATTATTTCTAATTTCCCTCTCTGTTGCGACAAATTAAGATCTTAATAACTCCCTAGGGAGGAAATCCAGCTTGTATACAAACATTTGGACATACTCAGAGCATTGTTGGTTTTTATACACGCTAACTATGAAAATATACCTCGAAGCATGTATATAATTTTATCAGTTGACAAAGTTAGAAAAATGGCATTTAATTGCATTTTAACTACTGCTTTCTCAAACTTTGTCATTTTGAGGACTTTAGTACACCGACGATGTACTGGTGAAGTATTATCAATTAAATTAAAAGTGACTTTGATTTGAATCAACATGGGATGACTTATGTGCACAGCATTAACTATAGTACGTGGTCTGTCGTTGCAGTCTGCAATTGATTCGTTGTAATTCTGTCTGGCTTTCGCAAGTTATATTCTCTATTGACTGTCAATTAATAGATTTGACTTAAAAAAGTAATGAAATCGAAGATGACAAGGCCTAATAATGTTTACAATTATCATTTTGTTATGCACGTGGGGTCGACATTTCACTAGCCCTATCATTCAAAGGGATGCCAAAAACACTTTAAAATTTGTACATTATCTGATAATTGTATAAGACCTACATGAAATATTATTCGTTTGGCGATCTTCTTCAGTTCTGTATAGTGTGACAATTTATACTGTAGCATATTTGCTCCTTAGCCCGTATTACAATAGGAAGTTAACACTAAAAAAGGATTAAACTCACTTAAGTACATCTTGGACATTGGCACTCTCAGAACGGTGTATTTTGCTCTTTTCAAGTCAGTGGCAACTTATGGTATAGTGGGCTGGGGAGGTTGCACTGCGTTTATCATGAATCCCCTAATAAAAGTACAAAAAATAATACGAAGAGTGATACTGCGTTGTCCCTCCACTTTCCCATCCGATAAATTGTTCCAATTCATGGAGGTACTAGACATAAGACATTTTTTTGAAAAAGAGTCATTGACAAATTTATGGTCATGCGGCTACAAGAATAGCTCCCAGCAGAACGCTCGTACGAGGTTTTCTGAAACTTGAATTATTTAATTCCAAAAACACGAACGAAGTTTGCTCAGAGAAATTTATCTTTTGTGGCCTCAGGAGTGCTCAATGTCCTGGATGAACATATTACGTTCTTCAAAACGAAAGCTTTTTTTAGGAGGAGTGTACAAGTCTGGATTTTGTCTAAGGGAAGAGACCATTATAGGAGGCAGCTGCGAGATATTGCATAGATTTATATACTATTAAGCGTGTTGTCCAGATGTCTTTTGAAATATACATATGTATGTATGTAATAATATTTTATTTTTGCTATTATTGAATTATAAACGTGCTTTCATTTTCGATCATTTATGATGTATCCCAACTCAACACAGGGCCTCATAGAATTTGGGATACGTTATTAATTTAAAAAAAAATTATATATGTATTTGTAAAAAAAAAAAAAATACAAATAAATTATATTTATAAATAAAAGACAATTGATACTTTAATCCACATATTTGGAATATCCAGTGACCGGTTTCATCGCTTTCGCGACATCTTCGAGACTTTGTTATGAAATTCAATGTATTTTTACAAAACAGAGATAAGGATAGAGAATTCAGAATTATATGACAGAAAATTAAATTAAAAACATTTGTTTGGTTTGGCACCTAATAGTGCATAAGGTACTGCATTGGTACTCCGATTGCAGCGTGTCTTGATTATTTTCGTTACATGAAGGTAAGATGATCAGTCATACGCTTAAGGTACCAGCTCAGGGACTATAAATTTTCTGGTGTAGAAAAACCCTTTAAATAAATATTTCATATCAACCATGTCAGGAATCGAACCGAGACCTCTCGCATGATAGGTAATGCGCTGACCATTACACCACGAAACGGACTTTATAAAATTAACTTAATTAACAATGATCTATTACCTTATCAAAACCATCTCAGAGAGGCGCGTCAAATGGATCGGCCACATTATGCGCCATGAGGGTCGTCTGCATGACATAATAAAGGGGATGGCTGAGTGGGAAAATTACAGGGGGCACCCCCGACGGAAGTATTTGGAGCGAGTGTCTGAAAATTTGAACTGCTCCTCATATACTGAGTATAAGCGGGCTGCAGGTAATAGAAAACAATGGAAGACGAGATGCCGGACTTTGCTGCAAACCAATCCCCAGGATTGAGATTGCAAAGAAGACTAAATAAATATGAATATATCCCAACATTATTGTCACTGTCTTCATCATCGGTGGAAACAAGGCTTATTATAACCTATTTTGACATTTCCTTCTCAGAAGGGGGGTGCGGAATTGCCTGGAGAAGGTTATCTTTTTAAAAAAAGGAAATGTTTTGTTTTTTATTTGAATTTTCCTTTTAGATTGTGTTTCTGTTTGTTAGCAATTTCCCCATTTCCTTATTGCGTACTGCACGCACCGCTTTTATAATTTCTTTTATCGATTGTACGTCAAATAAAAAAAAAGTAATTAACACAAGTTTAATTACTAACCAATAAAATATAGATTTTCAAGGCATTTAAACCAAATATGGCCTCCGGCCCCGGACCGAAATTAAATACTACAGCGAGGGCGGTATTAGGACCTTAGGTGGAGAGCAGCATATTGGCATTAATAAAAAAAAACGCGTGTCACTATCAACGAAGTAAACGAATCTGTTTTCATATTAAAGAACATTTTATATGACTTGAAACTAAGTATAAAGATATATTTATAAAACGTTATTTCAAACATTGACACAAATACTAATAATAAAAAAAATACTTTTGATATATTATTTGAGATTTGTTTTTCTCCTCTCTGACAGAACGCAACACACTTGGTTATTCGAAATGGCGTATTAACATGAAGTTGCAGTAGTATAAATTACGTCCGTTGGATTCTGCTGATTACTATACAAGATATGCGGGGTGCGGTATTAGGGCAGGGGGCGGTATTTGGTGACCTCACCTTAACATGCAAATTATTAATCAGGCGCGTGTTGTACTGATAGACGTCGCGGTTCAAATCGTAGGAACTTTTGGTGATAAAAACGTTACGTTGAATGATTTTTTCGATTTATTTTTTATGTTTTTTTAAAAAGTTTTATTCATTTTAACAAATTACTAACATACAAAATTGTATTTTTGTTCCCGCAAAGCCGAAGCTTGTCTGCGGGTTACATTACATTTTTAAAAATATTTATAAGTAAGTACATAGTTTAAAAAAAAATGAAGAATAAAATATATTTATAAGCAAACTTATGTTTCACTTGCTATATAATATTTTTTTGACCATTTTTAAAAATGAAATTAGGGTTTTTTCTTCACGATTTTCAGCTGGTATTAAATTGTACAGTTTTGGTACTACACTACCCATTGTTCTGTCACCATAGTAGTTTTTCTGTCGTGGTACCATCAGCTGCTGTACCGATACTTGTCGGGTCATGATTTGGTGGTTTATTTTGGATTTAAAACTGCAATCGAGGAAATGATCGGTCATTATCTTATACTGACACTGTTTGTAAATTGGCAAAACGTTAACATAATCAAATAATATTTTATTGTTGTCTTTTGCCTCAATCTTTATTTTTACAGGTACGATAAATTCCGTTTGAACACTCTGTAGAAGAATGTAACTATAATTGTATCATAATAAATGTTATTCGTGAGATTTTGTTTATCCGCTTAATCGATTTATAATGGCCTGTTAATGTTTCAGGTAGTGCGTAGAATCTTCCATTCTTATTAATTTGGCGAAGTATTGTAAACTCTCGATTTAGTTTACTCCCCAATAATAATCGTTATTTTCTACCTTCTATTTTCACAATGGCGTGTTCTTCAATAGTAATAAAATCTTCCCAAAGTCGTACTCATATCGAAGATAAAATTACTTGAAATTGCAAATCATGAACGCACTTAAAATTACGAGCGTAACCCTTTACCGCATAGAGTTAATTTCTGTTTTTTAAAAATTATCAAAGTTTATAATATGATTGTGCTCGGATTACCTCTACATATTTTGTTCTAAATATTTATCCAGTTCACACATCCATTATATTTGACTTCTTCTTCTTCACGTGTCATGTCGGGTCCCCCTGACGTTTACGATCACTTTGGAGAAAGTAACAAAAACCTAACATAAGCCATACACTTGTGGAGCAGTTGATTCAATATTAGTATGGGCGAATGAGACAATCCATTTTACTTCTATCTAGCTCCACTATCCATTTTTTTATAGCCCTTTTAAACGTTTTCTCGTGATGATTTCATTTGTAATTTAAATCTAATAAAAATTGAATTAAGTATCAAAGTTTGGTTGTTTTTATCAAATGTTACACAATTGTTACTGGGTGATACGCAATTGCTGATACAGTAATTTAAAAATTAAAAAAAAAATATTCTTATGGTAATACTCCTTTGTAATCTTGAACCTGAAATTGTATTTAAAGATATTTAAAGCTCGAAGATTACAAATGATTTTTGTGTAAGATTTTTTATTTTCTATGGGGCTTTCTGTTGAAAAAGTATTTCTTGTACTTTAAGCAGCTAAACATTTTGATAGACGGTGTGGTGTAGCATATTATTGTATGAATAATATTTTTATTATTGGCAATAATAGATAGTAGATATAGACCTCATCGCATATTAAATGTGAAGTTTTGGAAGTATTAAGATGAAATTTTAGGGAATATTTTTTTTTAAATGTTTGAAGTAGAGGGTTAAAGGAAGCGGGAGCAGATATTTTGTTTTTGTGGTTATGCAAGTGGTACTGTAATATTACGGGGTAGTTAGCTAAGAGCCCATTGAACCTAACGGCAGAACTGGCGACATGGGTTTATTGTCGAGGGAACATTTTTAAACGATCAAGGAAGATTATAGATAAACTTAAATTAACTGATCAAATTAAATTGCGGGCCCTAAAATATTTAATATGCTGCCATTTAACTTGAAAACATGTCTTTATTTGATTAACCGGTTCAAAGTATTTCTAATACCAAATTATCATTTTTTATCGACAATTCAATAATTGGTAATATATATATATTTTTTAAAGTTTTTTATTTTAGGACTTTCTTAATTTGTTAATTAATTATATTGTTTTAAATGCTCTGTATTACTTATAATTATGCTTACATGTATGTATATTTAATTGTATCTGTAACTTATATGTAAAATGCACTAAGTGCCGTTTATTTCAATAAAATAAAAATAAAATAAAATAAAATAACTATATAATTATATTTTTTAACGAAAATGATTAGAAGATAAACTCAACAATGTTTGAGTATGTCGAAATGCTTGCAGACTGACTGGATTTCCTCCCTAGGGAGTTATTCATATTTTAATTTATTTCAACAGAGAGGGAAAACATTTTTGAGTATCAAGGGAATATGGAAGTCGAGGCATTTACAGGGTTTTTGACTTATGAGCCAGTCTGCAAGCCTTTGAACATACTCAAACATTGTTGAATTTACTACCTGGTAAAATAAGAAGTATAAAAATTGGAAAATTGTTTTCAAGCGTTGCCTAGTAGGTGATTTGGTTCAGCCGGATGAATCTCACACACGTGATAAAGGTTTCAGCTCTTTTAATTTACAAAAGTCAACAGATGGAAGAGTTTAGGAAATGTTGATATTCAAACATGAGCAGAATGGTAAATGTGACCACTTTACAGTGTGTAAAGTGGCCACTTAAACCAGCCAATGACAGGTCATATGCCCTGTAAATTCCTAGACTTCCATATTCCCTACTCAAAAATGTTTTCCCTCTCTGTTGCAGTAAGTTTAAATATGATTAATCAATAATCATATCATCAAGAGAGGTAAAAGAATGTTTAAAAAAACATATTTTTTGATTATTTCAATATATTAATAACTGTCCTACCAACACTTTGAATTTTTTAATATTTAAAATAATCGTTTTTGAAAAAAGGAGTTTGTCTTTGGGGAGAAGACGAAAACTACAACGACCCTCAAGAACGGTGTGTTCTATGCGAGTCGTGAGCGATATTCCGGGGCATGGCAACGTATTAATTGAGTAATATAAAAAATTGATTGCCATAAATGAAGAACAAAAGTTTTACCTTCTGTTCGTCGTCAAACAATACCGAAAAATGTAATGCATTCGAATGTTTCATAATTCTATGCTAATGTGTTAGAGCCTGTCTGTGAACCAATTAAGCGTACAAATTTCGTTTGTGTTAGTAGGCGCACTGGAATGACTCGTATGATAACTTATTGTTGCGTCCACATAAAGCAGAAGTAATTAATGATTTGAATAGAATGAACATTTTTTTTATGCTTGAATTAATTTATTTAAATTTTCCAGCCTCACTCAAAATTGAATAATATTAATTTCTAAATTATACAGTTCGCTTTTCGTTAATTTTTAAATTTTGTTAAAGAAATACAAAAATACAAATTTTGTGTTTTTTTGGGTCTTAGAATCTATCAAAAATGTCACTCGCAAAATTTGAATACTTTTTTTTGGTCGATTGAGAAGCACCCAAATAATAAATATAATGATAAAAAAATAATAATCATGTTTCATTTAAAAAAATACTTTTTTTATCTAACCTACCTGTTTTAAGGCAGACAATAACATTACTAGAACCTACTTGTTTGTACATATGTTGTATACATGCATGTAGATGAGCGTATGCGTGTGTAAATATATATATATATATTTATATGAATGCGTTTAAATATATGTGTGCATGGGTGACTCAGCATTCAGTAACTTTATTTATTATCATTAATAATTACCTCCTTGTAAAACGTAAACGTCAATGATTATACTTATTTCACTTAAGTTTTTTAAAATCATAATTAATGTTTATATATTTTACTTATTCTATGAAAACTTAATTGGTATTTTTATGTGTGAAAATCTTTGTTATTGGTACTTATTGTGTATGACTGTATTTTTTCTGAATAAAAAAATTAATATGCATAAATATTGTACAACAAACTATTTATTTATGATATTAACGAAATAATGAAATACGATAATTTAAAGAATTTATTTTTCCTCTTACATTATTTTATCCCAGCATTTCAAATTTCTGAGAAAAATCTGATTGTATAAAATTGATTTATAAACGAAGAACTAAGAACATGTCATCCACTAGGTGATTTGTTTATTTATTTATTTTGTTTATCATGAAAAACAACAGTAATACGTAAACATATATGCAACATTATAAAAAAAACATAAAACAAAGCCAAATAAATTTTCTACATAAATACAATTATAAAAATCCAATTCAGTTAGATATTAATAAAGATGAGCATGTGTGCGAGTTTTGGTGTGTTAGGATGCGAGGGTCAGAGAGTGGAGTGTGGTTTTGTAGGTATGTAAATATGAGGGTGAGTGTATATATGTGTGAGGGTGGGTTTATGGACGGGGTGAATGTGTGAATAGAAACATCTTAAATTTATAATGTAAAAACAAAATTTAAAAACATTTTTTTCGTGATGTTAAGGTAATCTTTTTATAAGATTGTATTACGGGTATTATAAGGTCTATATATTGAGCTTATTTGTTTGAAGATTACAGTTTAGATAATAACAAAGCTCGCATTGTTTGATGTTTTTTTTTCAATTATATTTCTCATCGTGATACGGCATTCGGTAAGCCAAACCGTAACGCCCCGGGAGAAGGTAATAATGTCGAATGTTTAGTGGATTCTTGATGTTAAAAGGAAGTTGCTCGAAGTCATAGACGATTAAGGATTTAACCATAACCTTGACTCTCAGACACTTGACATTTATTTTCATTCCCCGCTATTAAGATAACCAGCGTCATTACAGAAGATGCCATTGAAAATGCATTTCTGCACATTAAAATGAAAAGTAAGATTCCGAAATGTAAAGGTAGATCAGAACTTTGAATATAGATTGCCGATATATTATCTCAAAAGCAGATAAGTCCATTTAATTTATAAAAATCAGGTATTTACAAAAACGATTTGCGCTTTCATAACAATGTTTATTTGTTGTTTAAACCTGTTAAGTCAACAACATTATTTTCTGCATTTTCTGTGATTTCTCTCTGTCGCAATAAATTTTAATCTCAAAAACTCTCGAGATTTTAAAATTCAGCATTGAAAAATTTGAATATTCTCAAAATATTATTGTTTCAATTAACTGGAATAAAAAGACGCATAAAAAATAGTGTTTTCAGGCGTTGCGTAGTAGGTGAAATAATTCAGCCAGATAAATCTCACTCACATCAAAAACGGTTTCAGGTCTTTAACTTTTTAATCAGCCGATGGGAGAGTTCAGGAAATATGTATGTTCAAACACAGGCAAAATAGTAAATATTACGCAGTGCGTAAAGTGGCCATGAAACCAAGCTAATGATGATATATTCATTAATGATATACTCATATATCTGTGTCGAATAATTGCTCGTCCCAACTCAACTCAGGACTTTTAGTCCAATAGGTTGGGACTTATGTCTCAAATAATGTGTAATAAACTGTCTTTACGTAAATAAATAAATTAGAGGTTGTATGCTCTGTAAACGCCAACACCTTCATATTCCTTTCTCGAAAATTTTCGAACCTTTTAAGGTTTATATTGCCTAAACAAAACATTGGTAATAGGTCCGTGTGGTTTCAGAAAGGTTTTAAAATGTGTCCCACTTCAGTCGTAAATCTCTGCATGGTTGTAAACTTCAGTCTGTATGGTAAATCATTGTACATTTTCAGTTTATTTGTTTGTTTGACACTTTATATAAATATACAATATATATACATTTAAGGGCGAGCATATTGCTTTAAGGCAATTTCTTCCTACCTACCCAAACCGTTCAGTTGGAGAAAATTATAAATACATGGACATATTGAAACTTACAATTTTTAACAAAAATTGAAAACAAAGATTAACAAAATAAATATACATATATAAAAAAAATTAACACTATACTATGAAGAGAAGAGAGGGGGTGAGAATGAAAGAAGAAGGATAAAGGAACAGTCAGTCCGTTGTTTCGAAGTCGAGATTGTCCTGTTTTTGTTTTTGTTGTCTGTGCATGGTAATAATGTGACGTTCTCGTGTCGCGATTGTGCATGTCCGTTACTGTCGTTAGTAAGATATCGTCACCCTTGATGTGGCCTAGTTTGAGTTTATAGATAAGTATGGGTGTTTCAAGCTTTATCATGTTGTCTATGTCTATTGCTAGCAGCGGCGAACCGTGATTTATTTTATAGGTAATCTGTAAAAAAGGTTCATTTATTTTTACTACATATAAGTGCCTACATAATATGTAAGTAATATAATTATAAATGACTATTTTTATTGTGATTCTGTAAAAATCAACTCAAACTACAATTATTATTAACCACGCGATATATGTAGCTTTATTCTACACTATTTTAATAGAAAACTTGTACAAAAGTTTGTTAACAAATACCACAATGGCATTCAGCAGATATTTCCATCATAATCTGTCATTGACAGTACTGTCAAGACTTGAGCACTGGCCGATTTCTTTTAAAATGAATAATACCTTAGACGGCCACTGCAAACGCCACCTGTCCTACGAGTATGTGAAATATAATATGTCAATGGTCCTATCAAAGAAAAATAGTCCTTCGGAAATAATGTTCGAAATACTAGTTTCCAATTAGAGAATCTTCTTATAATATTTATAATCTGCAAGTATGTTTAACACACTAGAAATATAGGAATTTCCAGTTGTTTAATTTAATTCTAAAGTTTATCCTAATTATTAAGAGAATTTAGTAAAAATTAATTAGATTGCCTTGTAATATTATGTTGAGAGGAAGGGGTATATAATAATGAAAGAGTGCTCAATCAAATTCCCATGTAGGTTTTATAGTCTTTAACGAATAAAGGATAACAATCCCCATAATTAGACAAATATTAAACCTATGTCTTAATTTAATTCTTAATATTACGGACTTATAACTAAACTTAATACTACCCAAAAACGATCTGGAGGCAGCAGCATCTAGCTGCGGCGAGGGCGCGCGGTTAGCGCGTAGGCGGCGTCGTGTCTGTGGACGACGCGTGGAGCTGCGTGTTGCAGGCGGAGTTGTTTGCGGCGGCAGCGTCCAGCTGCGGCGGGAATGCGTGGTTAGCGCGTAGGCGGACGTCTTGTCGACGACGCGTGAGGCTGCGTGTTGCAGGCGGAGTTATTTGCGGCGGCAGCGTCCAGCTGCGGCGGGGATGCGTGGTTAGCGCGTAGGCGGACGTCTTGTCGACGACGCGTGAGGCTGCGTGTTGCAGGCGGAGTTGTTTGCGGCGGCAGCGTCCAGCTGCGGCGGGGATGCGTGGTTAGCGCGTAGGCGGACGTCTTGTCGACGACGCGTGAGGCTGCGTGTTGCAGGCGGAGTTGTTTGCGGCGGCAGCGTCCAGCTGCGGCGGGGATGCGTGGTTAGCGCGTAGGCGGACGTCTTGTCGACGACGCGTGAGGCTGCGTGTTGCAGGCGGAGTTGTTTGCGGCGGCAGCGTCCAGCTGCGGCGGGGATGCGTGGTTAGCGCGTAGGCGGACGTCTTGTCGACGACGCGTGAGGCTGCGTGTTGCAGGCGGAGTTATTTGCGGCGGCAGCGTCCAGCTGCGGCGGGGATGCGTGGTTAGCGCGTAGGCGGACGTCTTGTCGACGACGCGTGAGGCTGCGTGTTGCAGGCGGAGTTGTTTGCGGCGGCAGCGTCCAGCTGCGGTGGGGATGCGTGGTTAGCGCGTAGGCGGACGTCTTGTCGACGACGCGTGAGGCTGCGTGTTGCAGGCGGAGTTGTTTGCGGCGGCAGCGTCCAGCTGCGGCGGGGATGCGTGGTTAGCGCGTAGGCGGACGTCTTGTCGACGACGCGTGAGGCTGCGTGTTGCAGGCGCAGTTGTTTGCGGCGGCAGCGTCCAGCTGCGGCGAGGGCGCACGGTTAGCGCGTAGGCGGACGTCTTGTACATGGCTGCAGGCGGCCACGTGGTGAAAGCTGGCAGACTGGGCCAGAGAACTTCGGAGATCAAACGAAGGGCTGGGACAAGTCCGAGTACTTGTCCCGCGACGAGTTTCGCGACTTTCTTCTCCCGACTAAAAACTCCCTCGACTATCTTCCCTCAACTGAAAACACTTCGGAGGTCCGGAGACCTGCCACTCAACTAAAAAAAACGTAAGGGCTGTGGCCCATTTTATAGACCCACCCGATCGTGTCTGTCTCCTTTCCCCCTCACACATATAGCACAATTAGAATGTTGTCCTTTTTCAACTTTTATTACTACACAAATCTTACATCTAAACTTATATCCAACAAAACTATAATAATACTTATAATTAACTTACACTTATTTAATTAAATCAACTTAAATACAAACATAGATATTGAGATATAATGTATTTATAATTTCGCTTCGTGGTTGATGGTTGATAGAGGTTCCTGGACCGGAACCTGAAGCGTAAGCTGACCATCTTGCCTCCATACATATGAGCGACCGGAATATCTGTCGACCGTGTTAGTGTCCTATGCATCTTTCGGCATGCAGATAATCCGAGCAAAGTTTCTCACATTCCGGAGACGGGAAGTTTTACATTTTATGATGGGGTAGGATTAAGTCCGGTCCCTTGGAAGAATTTCGGGATTTACTTCGTTGCACGGAGTCGTGTTTTATTGACCTCTGTTAATAAGTGCGAAAACCCAAGTATTTACCTGTGGCGGGTTGCAAGGAATTTGCTTAAGCTTTCGAAATTTACCAGAACGCACGTGTATAATTCTTATCATTGTCGGTACCCTTAGTTTAACCCCAATTTTATTAGTACCTTATTATTTTTGCCAAAGGGTTTATTTGTAAACACCGCTTTGGGGTTTTTCCATACATCATGTTTTAGTACTAAAAAAGCCGACTTGGGTTAAAGATGAAAAATACAGTGTACTTTTTTGTATGGAAGAATAAGCTGAGGTAATCGGCTAGTTTCACCGTTCAGTGAGAATGGGCTGGGCGCTGGCGCTGGGCTCACTTCAAATATATTTTTTTGTAGAAATATATGAACGGTGATTGATAATAAATAAGAATTAACAATATTTTGAATTTGTCCAAATTTTTGTAGACAAGGACTAGATTCAACTCCCTGGGGAGCTGTTTATATTAACATATTACAACAGAGATGAAGAACATTTAAGAGAAGGTAATATAGAAATAATTCAATTCAATTCAATTCAGTTCAGTTCAGAAATAATTCAATTAGATGAATCTCACCCGCATAAATAAAGGTTTCAGCTCTTTAACTTCACAAACATCAACAGATAAACGAATTGAAGAAATATGGATGTTCAAATATAGGCAGAATGGTGAATGTTACACGGTGTGTAAAGTGGCCACTTAAACCAGCCATTGACAGGTCATAAGCCCTGTAGATGCCTAGACTTATATATTACCTTCTCTTAAATGTTCTTCATCTCTGTTGTAATATGTTAAAATAAGAATTATTTTATTTTTTCCCATAAACATGGTTACTATAAATTATTATTATTAAAAGTCAAATATAATGGTCAACTGTGCATAATCGCTTATTGTGACGATTCGCCCCTGGAGATGTACAGGTTTGTAGAGCTTGATAGCCAGCGCGAAGTAGTCTAGTTTGTTTGCATTTTTTTATTATTTTATTTTGTTGTCCTAGTAGTATTGTTTTGCTTCCAGTTCCCCAAAAAAGTATAAAATAATATAGTATGCTTTCTAAATATGTTTGATACATGAGTGTTTTGTTTTGTATGTATTCTTATTGTTATGATTATAACTGCTTTTGAAATCCATCGATATAAATAATGTCGATTACATTTTTTTATATCTGTTATTTTGTTTGGTTTACCGGTAATGTTTCCCGGGTTGTAGATTAAAATGAAGTTTTCTATAATTAGTCACTCGCCTAGTATTGCACTGACCATGCATGCGCTTAGCAACTGCATTCTTCATGCAAAGAATACAGTTGTGTGTGTGCAATAGAACCAGAACCCTGGACGAGTGTTCTCGATGGCTGTTCTCAGGCAAAAATCGTGAGTAACGAAATCGAATGAAGCTAAGTCCGCGTCGTTGTGAAGTGGTTAGGGCGTTCGCCTGTCGTTCTTAAGTTCCTGGGTTCCTGGCAGGGCAGACGTAAAATATTGATTGTATTTATAAATATTTATTATTTGGTTTTCAATCAATAAATAAGTAAATGTTGCAGATGATCTAAATTTGCCGCATTTGGTTTACAAACGCAGTGCCTAATGCACCACTAGGTGTAGAAAGAAAAATGATGATGATGATGAATGCAGAAAAAATAAAAGCATATTTTTTGTTTGTTTTTTTTTTTTTACGGACAATACAATTCATTTGGATAAATATAACAATACATATAGGAATAGTTAAATACATTGAAAAAGAATAAAAGAAGCATTAACAAATATAAAGGACATCAATATAATATTTATTTAGTGCTCGTTTTAATTGTTGTGAACTTAAACCAAAAAAGTTCAGATCTTGTCTTGAGTTAACAATAAGACAAAGAAAATTAAGGCTATAGTTTATTCTATGCTGATCGATGAACAGTACCTTATTGTTTATCAACCTACGAGTCGGAATATAGAATTTTACCTGTCCCAGTAATGATGGCACATCGATTGTCATTATCATAATTCCCTTTCCAAACCTAATAGTATATAGGGTACTGCATTGATGTAAAATGATCAGTCTGGCGCTTCAGTTTCCAGTCCAGGGACTATGAAATATTCTTGAGTAAAAACATCCCTTTCATAAATATTTCATGTCATGTCGGGAATCGAACCTCTTGTATGGTAGGCAAACCCGCTGCCGCTACACCACGAGACAAATATTGTAACGTTTTAATTTTGTTTATTTTGCTTTCTTTTGAAAAAACAAACAAACATGCATGAAAAAAGTAAGATGAAACCGCAAAACAGTTCATTTGACTCCAAAGTAAAAAAAACTTTTGAAGAATTACCATGTTTTGTATCAATCCCCAGCTAACAACCTTATGACATTTGGTCAAATTTGATAACGTATGTTTAACCCGCATTTTACGACATATTCTTAAACATCGTCAAATAACATTTGTTACTTTGTATTGTGTAGAATGAATTTCATGCCGAAATATTCCTTGAACGAAGCGGACACGGTACATCAAATTTTGTTAATAGTAAAATTTTACCGTGAACAAAGCTTCCGACTTTATTTGTACAAGCTACAAAGTATTGTTTGCACAAGGACGAATTGAAATTAAATCAAAAAAAAATCATGTACTGTGTATACAGGGTGTTAATTAAACCCTGTCACAACCAAAACCACGATGATCAATATGAGCAAGAAGACGTATTGGCACATTTAATTTTTTTTTGAACGAATAAAATTAAAAAAAATAAAATATCAAAAAAAGCAAATGGTTGCTTACCTCTGCAGGGGAAAAACGAGGAGAGGGGAGAGGGGAGTCTGATACTGCGCCGCTCTCCCTTCACTTCTTCCCTGCAGAAGTAAGCAACCATTTGTTTTTTTTTATAGTTTATTTTTTTAAATAATCTTTGTTCTAAATATTTTTTAAATATGCTAATATTTCTTCTTGCCCATACTGATCATCGTGGTTTCGGATGTGACAGAGTGTAAAGAACACCCTGTATATTTCAACAGAAGAGATATTTGATAAGATGATTTTACATTTTAATCTGTGATTTCTTAATTTTCATGATTAAATATTCATATTACTTATTACTGGCGACCGATCGAAATTACGTTTTCTTTTTTTCTTTCGACCAGTTTTAGCTAATAAAACGAGTTTTACCCGGGATTTTAGTTTCGGCTAAAAATTGGCCGAAACTTCGGCTCCACCGAAATTCGCGGTCGGAATGTGTCGGTTTAAGTTCGGCTTTACTTGGGTGCATCTCACGGCTCGTCACTCTTAAGTTCTCGTGAGTTCCAAGATCTTTTGAATTTATATTTTTGTAATTTCTGGTTTTCTTTTTTTTGTGGAAGGAATAACCCGCTTGGCCTCTTTTTATTTGAATTTATAATTTGAATTTATAATTTGAAATTCCCGTGAAAACGGTCCATTGCATTGGCCACGCCCTTAATACGACACGATTCGGGTATATTTTGAACTTTGTTTATGGCCGTTTAAATTTAAATTGAACATCGTCATGAATCTTGACGACACAATTATCAAGGCCTAACTTGTTACGTTTTTGTGGAAACATATTTTTTAATAATTTATTTTTTAAAGTTATGTATGAAAACATTTCTCCACAATATCCATATTGATTTTGAAAACGAGATTAATTTTTCTAAATCCATTTCAAATATTTTTATCGGTATTCATAGAATGTGATATTTTCCTATTACCAAAAATAATAAACAAAAACATCTACATTATATAAAAAAAAAACCTTTCTTGAACCGATAAAAACTGATTCAACCGGTTTTTGGCACACGGACCCTAAATTTATTACATACAATTTATAAGACATGAAGCCATATTAGTAAGTATATTTTTATCAGTATTCGTTTTATATGTCATTTCTCCATTATACCCCAGTGTCCATAAATAAATTATATGTAGTTTTTCTGCAAATAAACGCCGTATTTTTGCACTGAAACTAAAACTTATAATATAATGAAAGTCTCTGAAATTATAGATTTCAAACCACATTTATTTATTTTTTATTTACGGAATTATTCAGCAAAACTCACATAAAAAATCTAATCGCACCCGGAGTCGAATCGGAACAGCTTGTCAGAGCAAACGTCTCATAACGAGGCTGCCAAAAAGGTTAAGCAAATATAACGTGAATATCTACAAACAAAATGGCTGACTATTATGATAATTCACATCAAAATGTCAAAATTGCTTATTCGAGTTAATAAATAATTTGTCCCAAGTAAATTCAATTACTGTTCGTATATTTTAATGTCGCCTCGTATCCATTAGGGTCCAAAATATAATATTACCTAGGCACTCATTGTTTGTTCCATTTATAGAGGAAAAATAATAAGGTTCTTTTTGTGAATAAAAACCAAAACCCTGAACAAGTGTTTAACTCTCCCTTCCCGGTGATGTGAAGCTAATACATATTGCATTTAATAACTTTATTATCTCCATAAATATAATAAATTATGGGTTAAGATTATTCGGTATTTCTCCGTTATACATTTACGAATAGGTTAAGATATTTTTTTAATTAAATAATTAATGCTTCTTGGGAACGAAAAAATCGGCAATAAATCATTAATACTCGTACAAAAAATAAGTTTTCCAATGTGTCTTATGTCGCGTAAGTAGTAAAAGGATAATCCTAATATATAATTGTCTCACATACTCTTTACATCTCACTCTCGAAAATACAGGTATGTTTGGGAGCAAAAGAGACAATTTCACGCGTCACAAGCGCGAACAGCGATGTTTTTAGTACTTCTCTCAGACTCCCGGGGTGGTTCTTTCGCCCGGGTTGCGAGCATGATCACTTTTTACTTCATCTATAAATAATTTAAGCCATTGTCTCTGAATATTCCATTTTTAAGATATAAAATGTAATGACTGCATAACACCGTAACACACGAATGCTTTTGGGGCTGAATGTAGGATTACACTGAGCTCGTGCGTTGTTTTGATATCTGGTGTGTCGTTATGGCGAGTTAAGGCGTGATTACATTGATGTGTCGTTTTTAGGTGTGTTGAGGGCTCTTCTGTTGTTTTAATTGATCATTCATGTATTTACTGAGCTTGCTTGACGTGCTTACGTAGCTATGAACAGTGACTCAATGCGTTAAAGGGTCGTTTCTCAAATCGCATTGTTGTGGTGTGTTGTCTTGCGAAATAACCCCCCTCCATCACTCTGACACATCCCTAAAAATCTTTAGATCGGGACTGCATCATAACAAGTCACGACAGACCACACTAGAGTAGTTTAATTTTCAACTTTGAGTTTGATGATGATGAAGTTTATCACAACAGGCGCAAGGTACCGGATACATAAAATTATACAATTATTCATTGATGCACATCCTTTTTAGCATAAAGAATTATTGAATCATTATGGAAGACAGCCTAACTATATCAACTGCCGTGAAAGAGTCCTGGGTAACTCCATCTGTTATGATATTTCTTTTTAAATGACAAGTTATCTAAATTAAAATTAAGGGCAGAAAACGAGCGTAATCAATAAAAAATCCAACTCTGCCTATTCTTGTTTTTTTAATGTAATTAATCATTGTTCTGGATTTATTTTTCTCTTATTTTATTTTTTTCTGCAAACAAAATACATATTTACAAAATATAAAAAAAATATTGCATATTATATTTTAAATGAATTAAAATAAAATATTTTTTTCACAATAAGTTCAAAATCACCATATCAATAACCATTTTTTCCATTTAAAACGACATATATCTATCATTACTCCGAATCAAGAAATCAACACAAATGGAATAAAGTATTTTCGCGTGTTTGAAAAAGTATTATTTTTGAATAAGCAGACAAATTACATTGGTAAAGATATTAATATTTTTTCTCTGCGAAATTGGATACATTTTCTAAAATGGTTTAAAATAGGAATATTTTGAATAAACTGAAAACGAAATGTTTCTCGTACTATTGGGCAAATGGCAAGTATTACGTTACTGCGCCATGCTTGTACGCGATGTCTGTTAGAAGTGCACTCGGATGGCATAACGTGGTATGGCATAACGTGGATAGTTATATCAAAAGAATTTCTATCAATATTTAATATATTTTCAACATAATTCCCGATTAATAAAATAATAATAATCATTAATAATCATTTTTTGTATTTTTAAAAAATATTTACGTTTTGCATTTAAATTCTTATAAACCAATTTTCTTTTTTACTTTATATATCTTCTGTTTTTTTTTTCAATACACATTTTTGTACCAAACTATTAATACTATGTTATGTCTATACTTTTCTCTTTTTATTACGGTGCAAGAAGTCTCGGGTTCGATTCCTGACATGGTTGATAAGAAACATTTATTTAAAAGGGTGTTTCCACATAAGAATATTTCATAGTTCCTGGTTTGGTACCTGAAGCGAAAGACTGATCATCTTACTTTTATGTAACAAAAAAAAATCAAGATACTCTTCGATTGGTGTATCAATGAAGTGCCCTATGCACCATTAGATACAGAAAGGGAATGCTGATGATGATGAATTGTGTCTTCTGGAATATTATGGCAAAAAAAAAATGTGCTGTTCCTTATCTAACTTTTGTTTACATGCTTGGTTGGATTATACTAGAATTATCTTCTAATGAAAAACACCAGGAAAACAGTAGAAAAAAATAAAACTACAACTACCAGGAGCATATAACATTATATAGGTACCAATCAAAGTTTACATTGTATACGTTGCGAATTTGTTTGGTTTAATCTCTGACTGCCGTCTGCTGCATGTCTTTTAAGGAAAATAAACTTAAACTTCAACTAAGTGCCATGATCAATCTATGTAACCTAAAACTGAAGCAAAAGGTAGCGGACCCATTAGTCTAGTACTAGTGAAGCTTAGTCTGAGTCGCGTCCACTCTAGTGATGTGCCTGACTTGTGCTGTACATTGGAGAAATTGAACTTAATTGATACGAAAGAACTCTTTTTATGTAACCGATTGACATGAAAAAAAATCGTTTTTGAAATTTTTTATTTTTTATTTTTTATTTTCTTTTATTCGGGAAACATAATGTACAGTTACAAAGTTTAATATTGTACACAATTAGACTTAATTTTAATGGACCAGTGAAGTTTCCATATTATAAAGCAATTATATGTTAGGTTAATTATGAAAGTATAAAAAAGAGAAGGAAAAAGAAAAACATAAATGAAAGTTGTTCAAAAATTAAAATTTAAGTGAAAAAAAGATATTTTAAAGTTTGTAGTTTGTAGTGAGTATTTACAAATGGAAATAATATTAAAGATGAAGAAAATTTGTAAGAGTAATTAAAAATTAAGAATTGAAATAAAGAATGAAAAACATGCTCAGATGTAAAAATAAAATAAAATAGAAATAATATTTTTTAAAAAAAAGGAAAAACAAAAATATACACATATATATTTTAAGGGATTCAAAAAAACGATTAGAGGAATCTTTAAGTGAAATATAAGACAATGAATTAAGGTCAATTTAAAAAACATTTTCAAAATTAATGACACATTATAGTAAGAGCAGCAATATATTGATTTTATTTACATATATAATATAAGTAATTAAAAGTAGTTTAAAAGTTTAAAAACATGCCAACGCAGCAGAGAAAAAAGAATATTTAGTAATACGAAGATATTAGCTACACACACTCTAGTTTCAGGTTCGATTCACGGTGAGATCAAAATAATAAGTCAGCTGCAACTTACTAGTACTATTGTTGTTTTTTTTTATACATGTCTTAGTTAAACTTTTTGTGGAACGTCCTTGAACCATTCTACGTTGCTCAATTTTGAGGCGTTACTTTGCCTCCTGATTATAACCACTTTTTTGGTCTCTTTTATCATTTTCGCTTTATTATTTTATGCTTTAATTATTCACAATTCAAATTTTATTTGATTCTATGATGCATTGACATTTTTAAAGAAAACTGTGACTAAAAATGGCCCACAAGTTAATAAATAATTTGAAAAATTAAAGGTTAGTTTTTTACAAAAATCAATAAACGTATATTTTTATCACGTTTAACTTAATTAAACTGTAATATAAGTCAACAATATTTTGAGTTTGTCCAAATTTTTGTAGACAAGGACTGGATTCAACTCCCTGGGGAGCTGTTTATATTAACATTTTACAACATAGATGAAGAACATTTAAGAGAAGGTAATATAGAAGTCTAGGACCAGGTAATTTATCAACAATTCCACGAAGAAGTATAGAAATTGAAAAAATAATATTTTCACGCGGTGCCTAGTATGTAGGTGAGATAATTTAATTAGATGAATCTCACCCGCACAAATAAAGGTTTCAGCTCTTTAACTTCACAAACATCAACAGATGAAAGTATTGAAGGAATATAGATGTTCAAATATAGGCAGAATGGTGAATGTTACACAGTGTGTAAAGTGGCCACTTAATCCAGCCATTGACAGGTCATAAGCCCTGCAGATGCCTAGACTTCTATATTACCTTCTCTTAAATGTTCTTCATCTCTGTTGTAAAATGTTAAGTAATATAAGTATTTATAACAAAAAAATAGTAAAAAATCATCAATGACAAAAACAATAAATATATAATGAATGTACTATTGTGTACCTAATCATTATTATTCAAAGCATTCATTATGAAGTTAAGTTTGATATTTTTTGAGATGAATCTTATCCACACCAATAAAGGTTTCACATCTTTAACTTCACAAAACTCAACATATTTATTTATTTATGCTTTATTTAGTTAGTTCATAACATCTTAAGAACTTAAATAAACTTTTAATAAAATAACAATTTTTTTATAAAAAATTCTTAATAACAATTTTTTTCAAATTAATTTGAAATATTTAGATTTTTTCTATTTCCTTTATTTCTTCAGGTAGCTCATTCTACAGCTTCAATCCCTTGTACAATGAGTTTTGGGATTCTGTTTACATATGGAAAGTCGAGAAAATGTAAATGTAAAAAAAGGCAGAATAATGAATGTTACACTAGTTGTAAAGTGGCCACTTTAACCAGGCAACGATAGGTCATAAGCCCTGTAAATGTCTAGACTTTCCATATTCCCTTCTTAAAAAGGTTTTTCTCTCTGCTGCAAAAAATTCAGAGTTTAATAACTCACTAGGGGGGAAATCCAGCCGGTCTACAAACAATTAGACCTACTCAAAACATTTAGGATAAAATAAAATAAATTAATATTGTCCAGACGCACACAGATTTAGCCTAACTATTGAATATATTTTTTTGTAGACAGTATCAATGTAAATAAATTAAATGAACAAAAACTTCTTTCCTACTTAAAATGATGAAAAAAATCGATTTGCAAAACAACTCTGAGATTCGTTTATCGAATCTTGTTCGAATATTATTTCCAATAAACTTATTTGCATCTCTAGTCTAGTCTCAGTACTTGGAACTCAAGAGACATTTGGGGGGTATAGGGGGCAGTTTGGGAAGCTTGGGGGCGCTCGAGGAGCTTGTGGGTCCAGTGAGGTGGCGGATATTGTAGTCTGGGAATTTCCCGGTTAGTAGTAAGAAGGTACTGCGTTTAATCTATACGGGAATCCTTAATATATTTTGCATAACTCTCTATAAGTCAGTGCACTTAGAAAAGGCCATTATTTTTTTTTGGGTGGATGATTTCAATACTCTATGGTATAAAAATCAATTTTTGTTTGTATATATCTACTGAAAAAATACTGTAAAACACATAATCGGCTGAGGAGAATCACATTGGTCATCGGCCAATTAAAAATCCTCGTCTAACGGTAGCTACAAGTAAAAATTGGCTGTTATGGAGCAAAGTACATTAATACATACTTTTTGTGGACTGAAATAGGGTATTTATCGTTTTTGTGGTTGTCACGCTTTTAAAAAAATTAAATCCTGTGATTACTTTATTTGTTTTGGGTGTATTTCTCTAAGAAGTCCATATTGCTAATTTTGGTGATCAAATCATCGCTCATTCGATGACACCTAGGAGAGAAATTCCACCCGGAGTGTCTTGTGGAGACGATCAAACATCCTACCAGCATCATTGTGAGGTCAGTCATTTCTTTCAGGTGGATAGGGCGTCTCCATTTTTTATTTATTTATTTATTTTTTTATTTATTGGGGATATCAACAGTAATAAAAATATAACAAATAACATATACAAAGAATAAATCCAATGACAGATATCCACAGAAATACATTAAATACACGTACAATACATACTAGTGTGTTTGTGTGAGTGTAAGTGCGTGAGAGGGTGGGTGTGTGGGTGTTATATTGGAATGAGGGTGTCAGGTATCGAAAATATAATTTTGTACAAGGAACCATAAGGTAGGATCAGTACAGACAAATACTGAAAAATCGGTTACTTCCTCAAGTTGAAGAATGATTTCCTGGTGGCCAAGAGTACATATTTATGCATGACTCGACACCATGTTATAAAGCAAAGACTATCACTGCATTTTTGTCTGGAAAAAAGGGGAAGGTTTTACCTTGGCCGGAGAATTCCCCCGACATGAATCCCATTGAAAACCTGTGGGAGCTCAAGAATATGGAGATTGCCAAGGAGGTGATCATAACCATTCACCAGCTCATCGAAATCTTCATCCGAGTGTGACCTTACAATTCTGAGTTAAAGCTCAATTCAAAACTACGCATTAAGAGTATCCCACGACATGTACAATCTGTAATTGTGGCTAAAGGCGATATCACAAAATATTAACATTCCATACGATAATGTTTAATTATAATTAAACTAAAGAAATAAACTCGAATAAAAAAAAAAAATCTTTGAATTTTTTCAGTAAAACTTTCATGTTAATTCAAATTAATTTCTCTCCCTAAAATAATTAACATCTTTATTTTATGAGTACCGAAGTGACAAAAACGCATTTTCACGGGTGTTCTCATTAATTTGGTAACCCTCGACTTTTACTCTTGTAATAAACACACAAATACGTAAAAAAAATAATTTATGTGCGTGTTGTTTATGCAGACACAACCAGTAATTTATTCAAATAATAAATTTTTTTGTTACTTTTTTCTAGAGAGTTTTTTTCTCAAGAAAACTTTTGGTCCTGTAATTTTTCTTTTGGGAATAAAAATAAATACATAAACATTTTTTGCCACTTTATAGATATATTTATCATTACTGGGTATCAAAACCTCAACAGAAATTAATTAGGATATTTTCACGTTTTCTAAAAAAATATTTTTTGAATAAGCAAAACAATTTAAATGGTCACGGCATTATTATTTATTTCTCTTCGAAGTCGGATAGTTTTTTTTTGAACCGTTAAAAATAGGCGTATTTTGAATTACCTGATAATGAAACGTTTCTCGTCCTATCGGGCAAATGGCACGTATTACGTTACGGCGCCATACTTGTGCGCGAGGTCTGTTAGAAGCGCACTCGGCGGGCATGACGTGGGACATCAAAGTGACGTGACACCAACTGCTAGCCGTTTTATATGTGCATAATAGTTTTTGATCACGAAAATTAAGGATTGAAACTCGTTTTTTTATGTATTGATATTTATATCAACAGCATTTCTGTCAATATTGAATATATTTTCAACGGAATACCCGATTTGTATTAGCACCCTGATTGTTTTGCTCCAATGTATGGGGAGTTTGATACCTTAGATGAATCTAGACAGCAACGAAAATAAAGTAAAACTCAAGTATGAATAACAATGCGTTTTATTAAGTAAATATTTGTACTTATCTTATTTATTGCTCAATAGCTGTTTTTAAGTTACGGATAAAAGTGATTTACAATATAGTTTATCCATCTATGTGATATACATATAACAGCTTAAAGTAATAAATAAATTGTATTGTATTGTATACTTGTTCACTAAAGAGTTTGCGGCAGATAGTCAAACACTTTTGGTCTAATGCTTTTACTGTTAGGAATAAAAATGAATACCCTGGAAATTACAACAATCAAAAAATGAAAATTTTATTTCATAAGAGAATTAAAATTTGCGTAATTGGTTGAGAGAGAATTTTTTTTTGCCCTGATTTGCATTCAAAAGATTTGTTTTCCTAATTTTACCTAGATGGTAATTATGAACGCATGTTGAAAGATCTATGAATCAATGAATCTTCCTTGAAAACTTTTGATTTTATAGGTATGTTCATGTTAATTTTTTCTACTGTTGTACTTTTTTTTACTATTTTTTTATTGTTTACCTTGCACTATTCTCATATGTTTCCATTTTCTATATGTTTTTAAGTAAAATATTAAACTTTTGTTTGAGCACCCGATGAAAAACCGCCTGAAATGCCGTTTATCCGGACATATAGACGCTGGAAAGACACAAGTCATCAAGCGACATGTAGCAATTTCGGATTTGGGTTGGCTTTAAAACCGTTTTTTATAATTAATGATTTAAACATTTTTTGAACGATAATCATTGTATTGAAGGGGTTTTCTTTGTTTAAAATTAGAAAGCCCTTAAATAATCGAGCATTGACTTTACCCTTGTATATCTTTTTTTTTTTCTTGGGATTATTCTTCGAGCTTTTTTTTGTAATATTATGAATCTATTTCAAATGCTTTGATTTCTTCAATGTTTTTCGTGATAGCTTTCATGTGTACATATATTTTTTAGAAATGATAGTAAATAGTGTATATTTAACATATTACAACAGAGATGAAGAACATTTCAGAAAAGGTAATATAGAAGGCTAGGCATCTACAGGGCTTACGACCTGTCATCGGCCGGTTTAAGTGGCCACTTTACACAATATGTAACATTCCCCTTTCTGCCCATATTTGAACATCTGTTTTCCTTCAATTCTTTCATCTGTTGATGTTTGTGAAGTTAAAGAGCTGAAACCTTTATTTATGCGGGTGAGATTCGTGTAATTGAATTATTTCACCTACATAATAGGCAACGCCTGAAAAATTTATTTTTTTAATTTCATTTCTTCTTCATGGACCAGGTGAATTTATCAACAATATTTATATTATGTAGTAGTTTATCAACAAGAGTATATATTTTGGATATATTTTTATAAAATTAGGACAGCAATGTATTATTTTTGTACTATTTTAAGACTAAATAAATTTAAAAAAAAAAACAAATTACGGAGGAGCCAATTAAAGTTTATTTTTTTAATGAAGACAGAATCTCGTATTTTTAATTTAAATTTAAATTATTAAGGAATGACATAAAAACTTAATTCAAATTAAAGCTACTTGATATTTTTTGTTAATAAAATAAAAAACTTTATTTGGCCTTCTTGTGAAGGTGCTACATATCACTTGGTAACTTTTCCCTTGCAATTGTCTATATGTTAATGTGTATTTATGTTTTTATTTGAAAACTCATTTGCGTTAAAAAAAAAAACTTTCGTAAATGGGAGTATGCTTTTTAACCTATTTCACCTTATTTCAACTAAAATTCAAAAAATCTTTTTTTGAGTTTGGTATAAATTTATCACCTCACATAGGTAGTATAAAAATTACGTTTTGTGTGGTATCACGAAATTTTACCTTAATCAATAGTAGAAAAAATTGGATCGATTTGTAAAATTTATAAAAGCTTCGATACGTTACGAGAAGGAAGAAACAAATTTCAAAATTGCTTTTTGTGAAGCGATTTGGAAATTTTTCCTGTTACAGTCTGAAACTGCTGTCACTCCCTCTATCTCACTACTCTTCCGTATTATTATACACGGTGGCGTATTGTAATTTCACACAATGTGACAAAAAGAAATGTTTACTTTTCAACTCTCTCCTCGAAGTTTATTCTTAGGCGTTTCATTTTCACAAAAAAATGACAATGACAGTGAGTGATATTAAAACCTCACAAAGAAGGTGGCAAAAAATAAGAACATTTTAATGATTTTAAAATAAAATCAATTTTAAACTAATTAACAAAAATAAACCAACACTGGAACATGAAATTCAAGATATCAAATGGGATATCCTTGGAATATACGAAACAAGATTGATAGGAGAAGAAGCCGTAACATTAGCATCAGGCCACCTTCTCTATAAAAATAATATTGACTCTTCAATCGGGAGAGTAGCTATCTTAATAAATAAAAATATTAAGAACTGTGTTACTAAGATGACTTGTATTTCTCATAGAGTTATTTATGTCTTATTAAAATTAAATAAACAATTCACAATACAAATTATTCATGTTTATGCTCCCACAAGTGCCTCTGAAGATGAAGAAATTAAACAACTATATGAAGATATTTCCAAAGCTAAAAATTCCGAAAAGACTCAACTAGTCATAATTACTGGCGACTTTAATGCCAAAATAGGGGAAAATAAACAAGGTGATCCAAAGAATATTGGGAAATTTGGTTTGGGAATGAGAAACGAAAGAGGGGAAATGTTGTTAGACTATTTACAAAAAGAAAAATCATTTTGTTTAAATACCTTCTTTAAAAAACAAAAACAGAGGAAATGGACTTGGAAATTCCGGATGGCAAAACAAAAAATGAAATCGACTACGTACTGGTAGACAACAAGAAATATTGCAAAGACATATCGGTTTTACATAACTTAGGACACAGGCAGCGATCACATACTGGTCAGGGCATTGTTTAGGATAAATACAAGAATATAAAGAAAAAACATGGTAGAAAAAAAAGTACACCAAATTCCTAATTAAGAAGTACTAACTAGAAATCAGAACTCCTTTCAGAAACCATTGAACAGTAAATACGATGACGAAAATGAACTTAAACAAATGGAAATAAACAAATTAAATGAACAAATAACCACAAGTATCCACACGTCTCTCAAAAAGATTTCATTTAGACAGCAAAAAATAAACAAATTATCAAATGACACTCTAAAATTAATGGATGAAAAGAAAACACTTGATAGAGACTTGGATCAGTATAGTAGAATACTAAACAAAGAAATTAAAAAAAAAAAGAAATAAGAAAATATATCAGAACACATAATACAAACCTCATTTGCAAACAATAGAAAACAATAAAAACATGAAGGTATTAAAGGGAATTAAATCACCCGGTAAACCAAATATAACAAAAATCAAAGACAAAGATGGAAAATCAGTAAAAGACCAGGATTCAATCTCAAAAGTGATAGAAACATTCTACACGGAACTCTTTACATCAAATATAAACCATAACATGCAAGAAGAGGTGTGTATAATGAATGTAAGATCTGAAGAATTGCCGGAAATTGAGTATAACGAAATTGAATATGCCCTGAAGTATATAAAAAATATTAAAGCCCCAGATGAAGACAGAATTACTTGCGAAATGTTAAAATTAGGTGGTAGAAAGCTAACAGAAGCCATAAAAATATTACTTGATAAATGTTTAGAAGAGGAAAAAATACCTGACGAAAAGGCGATAGTGACAATCTCGAAAATTATAGACAAATCAGTCTACTGTCACACTTTTATAAATTGTTAACAAAAATTATAACTAACCGATAAACACAAAAGCTTGATTCTTATCAACCTGTAGAACAAGCAGGCTTTTGCAAAAGCTTTGGAACTAGAGATCACATCCAATCAATTCGACTACTCATAGAAAAGTCAACTGAATACAACATAACACTACATTTAGCTTTTATCGACTATCGTAAGGCGTTTGATTCCGTTGAAAAATGGGCTTTTATTGAAGCACTCCAAAATGCCCGAGATGATTCTAGATACATTAGATTAATAAAATTCATTTATGTTAACGCTACTATGGATGTGAGGATTAATGAGGACACAAAAACTGATAAAATCAAAATAGAGAAAGGTGTCAGACAAGGGGATACAATATCGCCAAAGCTCTTTACGCTAGCCTTAGAGGATGTATTTAAAAACCTGAATTGGGAAAATAAGGGTGTAAAGATCGATGGCATGTACTTCAGTCACCTCAGATTTACAGATGATATAGTGGTCATAAGTAAAGACATGGATGAACTAGGCAAAATAGATAGAACTGCACGAGGCTTCAAAAAGGATTGGTTTGGAAATGAACATTCATAAAACAAAGATTATGAGTTTAACAGGACGAGACATTTTCATTAACGATAATAAAATCGAAGTGGTTGATGAATCTAGGGCACAAAGTAAAACTAGGTAAAGATAACCAGATAGTGGAGTTACCAAAAAGAATAGGGCTAAGTTGGGCTGCTTTCGGCAAACTTAAATATATTTTTGAAAAAAAAAATGTCCCTATATGCTTGAAAAGACAAGTATATGAATCGTGCATATTGCCGGTGACAACATTCGGACTAGAAACCATGTCTATAACACAAAAAAGTATCCAGAAATTAAAATGCATGCAACGATCCATGGAAAGACAGATGCTCGGTGTATATCTAAGAGACGAAATAAGAAATGAAGAAATAAGGCGCCGAACCGGAGTCGTGGATATCATGGATCGTGCAGCGAAATTGAAATGGCAGGGGGCAGTACACTTGGCGAGACAAAATGATGGCAGGTAGACACCCAGAATAATAAAGTGGAGACCATGGACAAACAAAAAAAGTGTTAGAAGGCCACAAAAAAGATGAGTCGACGACATTGCTTCTATTGCCGGTAAAACGTGGATGATGAAAGCGGGTGATAGGAAGGAATGAAGACGTTTGGAAGAGGCCTTTATCCAGCAGCGGAGAGAATAAGACTGCAGAAGAAGAAGAAGAAGAAACCAACACACTGAATCCTCAATATTTTGAGTTTGTCCAAATTTTTGTAAACAAGATTTGGATTCAACTCTTTTGGGAGCTGTTTATATTAACATATTACATCTTGATTTTACATATTACATGTTGATAAATCCACCTGGTCCATGAAGAAGTATAGAAATTGAAAAAATAAGATTTTCAGGCGTTGCCTAGTATGTAGGTGAAATAATTCAATTAGATGAATCTCACCTGCATAAATAAAGGTTTCAGCTCTTTAACTTCACAAACATCAACGGATGAAAGAATTGGAGAAATAAAGATGTTGAAATATGGGCAGAATGGTGAATGTTACACAGTGTGTAAAGTGGCCACTTAAACCAGCCATTGACAGGTCATAAGCCCTGTAGATGCCTAGACTTTTATATTATCTTATCTTAAATGTTCTTTATCTCTGTTGTAATATGTTAACAGTGTATCCTGATCATTTTTGTCACATAGAGATAAGATAGCCAGTCTTAAGCTTTTGATGTCAGTCTAGAAACTACAAAATATTATTTTGTATGTGTACGGAATATTTTTCGTGTAACAATAATCTATGACATTGAATTTATCTTACCAGAAGTTTTGTTGTATGGGTTGCGTGTATAAAAATGAATGATGCACTTGCATATCAAATGGAGTTTATTACTAATTTTTATAACTTACTCAACTACAACAGATGTTTAAATACGATAGTACGAAATATAGACAGTACTGAATGAATTAGCCGTTGCAATAAAATTAATTGTATTTACGTAGGCGTCAAGTGTCGGTTATGACGTTGCCTTTCACGTCTAGTACCAGCGCTGATCGGAAATAGTCTGGCTTGTCTTGTTTCCGTTGTGTAGCGGTTGGTAGAGTGTTACATTAGTGATTGTGGACGTCTCGTTTCTGGTGATGGTAGAGGTGTCCATATACGTATGAACACCTTTTAAAATAAATAACTTTATTTCTTTTACGTTTACGGGAAACGTTAATGTAAATATATGTATTGAAATAATATGAATAACGTATTGTAAACTTATATTTTTTTGGGTATTATACCCGTATACAGAGACAAAACTTAAGGTGAGGAGAGTACATTCTAATTTCAAATGCAGAGAATAACCCAAAGGTGAAGACAATAAAATGTACTTTCCTCACCTTAAGGTTTGTCTCTGCATACGGGTACCTCAAAATTACTGATTTTACATGAGAGCGAAAATTCAGTTTCACTATTCATAAAGTTTTACTTTTAAGAAAAAGTGATAGGTTTTTCAGTAATTATTTTTATAATGTATTTGTAGTAGGTACATCAGAATTAAATGGAGGAGTAATTATTTTTGATAAAATGAAAAAAATATAATGAAAACAATTAATATAAGAAAAGTGAAGTAGTTGGTGTAACTTCTCAGGTATTTGTGATAGAATTACGACTGTTTTAGTCAAATACGCTGAACGAAATTCACGTTTCGACTGTGCCCATAATTCGAAATCGATAAATTTTGTGTTACACCAGTCATATACTAAGTGTGCAGTTTGTTATCCAAATAAAAAAAAGTTATACGAGTAAACGGTAAAAATCGACAAACAATATTTGACATTTTACGATCCGGGAGGTGGAAAATACGAAATCTGGTAAGGAGAGAGAGAAAGATGAAAAAAAAAAGTATTGGAATAAAATCGACCCAACCGGCTTTCGGTCACTATATGTTTGTCTGCGTTGCGTCCTTCACACAGCAATGTAAACACAGCACTAATTGCGCCACTTCCGTATTGACATGCAATCTTAATTCTCTGAGTAATAAAAAGACCGATGTAACGGTTTTGCCCTATTCGCACCCGAATGTTGCGTTTTTTTAAAATGCAGAATGATGTATTAAAGTCGTTTTATGATCTTAACTCATTTTAAGCTTTTTTAGAGTTAAGTCGCTTTCATCCTAAAGGTACGATATTATCATTCTTTACATGAAAACTGTTTCACTACATAATCAACAAAAAATAAATAATTGTGGTACCTACCACATGTTTTGTGACACCGTGTTTATCTTAATATGATTTCCTTTTCACGTGGAGATTCACGTCGAAGATGGTTACTTGATTGATCTCTTTCCTTCTCAACTGTCTTTTATAAATAATGTTTTGTATATAAGATATAACGTATTTGTTCAATTGGAACTTTCGAGGCTAAACCGTACACGTGATCTTATTTTCCTGGATCAAAGTTGATCGGATGATTGATATTAATCCGCAAAGACTTGAATTAATTCGTGTGCATGGAATTGAGAATAGTCCAGAAGGAGCGTAGAATCATATTTACATCAGACTGTGTCCAATAATCCCTACACTATGCCCCACTTTCGTCACGTGCATTCGTGATGTCACCGCGTAATGTTGCTTGATGAAAAAAAATAATCATAACACAAATGTAAGGTAAAAAAAAGCAATCTGTTAATTTCTCGAAAATTTTATTGTGCACGCGGAAACATTGATTGACACAACAGAGTAGATGAGTAAAGGGTCATTAAATAAGAGTAATTGAATTAATGAACTTTCAATTTAAAATATAAAAAAAAATTATTTAACATAAAACTGATCTTTTTATATCATGTTAAATAATATTTGATGTTTTAAAGATAATGTCAGTCAAATGTCCCTCACGGCGTTGTTTAATCCGAGGTCTAATTTTTATTAGTTATTTTATTGGATGAGCAAAGTAGGGTAAAAAAAAATACTACACTGACAACACTAACGAAATGTTCATATTGTTTCTTCGACAATCTGACAGATGGAATAATAATTCAATTTTTAAGTAATACATTTGCTACTTAAACATTAGTTTGCTAATTACACATAAAATGTGATACCATCCTGTTTCTTTGAGATCCTAGCAGTATTTCTACACTTTAAAAGGACACAACACGGCAAGGTTGAATTCAAATCAGGAGTTGCGTACTGAGCGACGTCTACAAAGAAACTAATGGGTCAAAACGTAAACCTACTCATTTATCAGTAGTTTAGTTGCCTTCTGTTTAATGTGCGTATGCGGTTTCTTGACTATTCTTAATTCTATGTTCGTGTGCATTCAAACAATATTTTTTATGCTGTTTAAGGTATGAGGTTATATGTCTGTCTGAGTTGAAGGTAGTAGAGGAGAAGCCGGAGTAGAATCCCATATAGACAAACTGGCCAAATAAAGGAGACTATGTGTCGGTTCGTCGGGCTGAGGACAGACTGGAGTGGAACAGACTAATCAGAAGTGCTCATGGTAGTCACGATCCTCAGCATTGAGGGACCAACTTGAGAGAAGAATGTGAGGTTAACTAAAATAAACACGAAAATTTTAATTTCAAAATGAAATGCGTAATTGTGAGTGCTTGGACATAGTGCAGAGCGTTTGCGTTTGCGGCGCGGGCGCGTAACGCGGCGCAGGCCAGGTGGCCAAGAAAATAAAGACCGCAGTAGTTTTTTAAAGTTTTTAATTAAAAAAAATAAATTATTCATACTTTTACTATGTTTAAATTCTTTTTTTATACGGAATAATGTTCCCTCACTGGGGTGTCCCGTGCCGAGGGAAACATCGTACAATAAGTAAAACATGCCTTAAATTAGTTATTTAACAAAGTTAACATAATAGTAAAATAAAAATGTAATTAATCTAATCAACGTAATTACCAAAAACTTAATAAGTAATATAAACTTAAATAATCTGTAGACCAATCCACTCATCTATCCGTTCTTTTTAATGGTTAGTGGATTTAAAATTTAAAAATTTATAAATCATCAGCATCATCATCATCAGCCGTCTCTTGTCCAATGTTGAACATAGGCCTCCCCCTTTACCATATTTCCCTATCTTGAGCCAACCACATGCAACCACTTCCTGCAACTTGTCTTATGTCATCAGACCACCTTTTCTTAGGCCTGCCGACACCCTTCTACCAGTTCTGGGTCGCCATTCCAGGACTTTTTTGGTCCATCTAGAGTCTGTGATTCTGGCTATATGACCAGCCCAGCTCCATTTCTGGTTGGCAACCCTATGGACCAAATTTAAATTTATTATGAATTTATAAATAATAAATTAAACTTTTGTTAATGGACTTAATAATTAAAATAACTCAAATGATTTATTTATCGTATTATCAGCGCTATTTGGCGTTGGCTTCGTGGTGTAATGGTCAGCGCGTTTGCCTACCATGCAGGAGGTTTTGGATTCAATTCCCGAAATGGTTGTAATAAAATATGTATCTAAAAAAGTGTTTTCACACTAGAAAATTTTATAGTCCCTGGACTGAAGCGTAAGACGAAGCGTAAGACTGATTATCTTATAATGTAACAAAAATGATCAAGACACGCTGCGATTGGTGTAGCAATTCAGTGTCCTGTGCGGAAAGGAAATAATGATGATGATGATGATGACTATTTTGAAATAACTTCGCGTGTGACGTCTCAAGTTTTCTTCCCCTTCTTCTAGATAAGTTCTGCTGATTGGTCAGTTGGTTTTCCCGTAAACCGGAAATTTATCACATTGCTACATCATTTTTAAGAAGAACTTGTAACGTAATCCAAAGTATTTTGTTATTATTAACGTCATTTTTGTTATTTTTTAATACATTTTTAAGAAACTTTTCCATTCAATTCAATGCTCGAACTTTAACAATATAATTTTATACAAAAACCACTAGCTCCTATCAAAGAAAATTTTTAAATGAAAAAAAAACAATAGGGACACGCTTATGGTGGATATCTAAAGTGTGTAAAAAATATTGTTTTAGTGACACAATCCAGGGAGAAAATACGAGAATACGTTTGTATGAAGAAAAGTCAGACTGCATATTTTCTTAAGATATTGCTATGATATCTTCGAATCCTTTTAGAAAGTTAAGAAATATTTTCGATACTTATTTTCGATATTTTCGTTTCACGGAAAGGAGATAAAAGCGAAATTCATTATTTACCTTAGATAGTTGGGTACCTCTATAATATATCTCCTGAAAAATAACATCACGCTACAGGATTTGAAGTTATCCGCCCGGTGCCTGATCAGATTTCAAAATTTAATTGACTTGAGCAAATTGGAAACTAATGGCAGATCGGTAGGTAACTATTGAATAAAAATACTTTCTGAAAGAAAAACTCGTTCCTTGCATGTACTCAAGGAAAAACTTCCAATATAATTCATATTTTTCTTCGTCCTTATCTCAATTCTTCCATTTATTAATTTTCGTGAAAAAAAACCTCTAGTTCAGCTCTTAGTCAAATGGTCTGCGCGTTTGCCTACCACGCAAGTAGTCTCATGTTTGATTCTCGAGATGGTGGTCAAGAATTTGTTATTGAAAATGGTGTTTTTACTCTGGAATAGTAAACAGTCTTTGTTCTGGCACCTGACTGCAGCATTAGGCGAGGAAATGGAATTATGATGATGGTTTAGAATCACATTGAATAATCACAAGTAAATGATACTTAGTGTATCAAGCAGTTTCTTAAACCAGCCAACAATATTCGATTGTATTTATTAGGAATATGAACAGTTAAACATTCTAAATTGTAATATTTAAGTTTGTCCACATGTTTATCGACAAAAGACTTGATTTCACCCCATCGGGAGTCATTAATATTAACAAACTACAACAGGGATTGAGAATACCTTAATTAAGGAATATGGAAGTCTAGGCATTTACACGGCTTATGATCTGTTATTGGCTGGTTTAAGTAGCCACTTTACACACTGTGTAACATTCACCATTTTGCCTTTGTTTGAACTTGAACATCCATATTTCTTCAATTCATCCATTTGCTGATTTTAGTGATGTTAAAGAGCTAAACCTTTATTATTGTGAAGAGATTCATCTGACTGAATTATTTCACATACTAGGCAACGCCTAAAAACAATTTTCCAATTTTAAACTTCATCTTGGACCAGTTGGTTTCATAACAATATTTGAGTTTGTCCAAATGTTTGTAGACAAAAGACTGGATTTCACCCCATCGGGAGTCATTAATATTAACAAATTACAACAGGGATGGAGAATGCCTTAATTAAGGGAATATGGAAGTCTAGGAATTTATAGGGCTTATGACCTGCCATTGGCTGGTTTTAGTAGCTACTTTACACACTGTGTAACATTCACCATTTTGCCAATGTTTGAACATTTTTATTTCTTCAATTCTTCCAATTGTAATTTTAGTGAAGATGGTGAATCGTGCATTACCTATACAAAAAAAAAACAATTAAAATACTGATTACCTAACGCGGATATCAAATCGCTTATAGCAAGGGAAATAAAAGATTATCTAGATCCCTCACAAGGAAGTAAAGAAAACACTAGAAATTTTTATTGAATACCTACCATAACTTCACTTATCGCCTTTAGCCACAGCGATATACCGACATATTTCTATATGTTTCAATCATAAAATGCAATAAAGTATTTCTTATCTTCATCAAAGTTTTGGTTCGGAACTCATTTTTAAATTACTCAATAGAAAATTTAAAAATGAAAAAAAACAGTTGTTAATTTTCTTTTTAAGGCCGTCATAATCAAGCAACTAGTGTGTATTGTAAAAAATGGAAAAAGTCGAATATCATTCAGTGATCAAGTTTCACAAAAAAGGGAAAAACTATGCAGAAATTAAAACCGAACTAGATGCAATTTACAGAAAGCTTGCGCCGTTGCTAGCAACAGTTATATTTTGGAAAGCTACATTTGTTTGTGGTCGTACAAATGTGTTTGATAATTAACACCAAGGGATCACAAATATCGTCAACAAAATCAATTATATGTTTATGGCAATCCGTCATATCAAAATTTATTAGCTAGTAGAGGCTGTAAAAATATCAGCAAAGCGTGTACACGTCATCAAACAAAATTGCATATAAAAAAGGCTATCCGCCGTGCCGCGTTTGCTCACTATATACCAAAAACGCACACGCATGACGGATTCAAAGAAGCTTTTGGCGAAGATAAAACGTGATTTGAAGGATTTTTTCGTCAATACGTCACTGTTGATAAAACATGGGTCCATTAATACACGTCGGACACGAAGGAACAGTCCATGTTGTGGAGAAAACACGGCACCGAAAAAGGCAAAAACAACCCGATTAGTTAGTAAAGTGATTGCCACTGTTTTTTGGGATGCGAAAGACATTTTTTTTATTGATTACTTGCAAAAAGGTAAAACAATAAGTGAAGATTACTACGCAGCATTTTTGGATCGGTTTGACACTGAATTGAAAAAAAAACATCCTGGTTTGGCTGGCAAAAAAGGTCTCTTCCAACATGACAACGTACCCGCTCACAAAACGGCCGTCGCGGGATCGCGTTGTGCAGGCAAAATTAAACCAATTCGGCTAAGAATTGATTGACTACCGACTGTACCCACCAGAGCTGGTATTCCAAACGCTCTTGTGGCCGTAATATTATATGTATTTACATACAAAATACACGAGAAAAACTGTTTTCTCGTGCCACGAAAGTGGTTCAGGATAGCACCCCAAATCTAGTATATTGTGACTTCTTCCTGTTTCCAAATCTAAAAAAATGGCCCAACAAACGAAACTTCACAATGTTTTAAAAGTTCAAGAAAAATTACTTTTTGGAAGGGATGAAGAAGATAAAAAGTCGTCTTTAAAAGTGTATTGCCCCAAAATGTGACAAAGAAACATATGTACACAAAACTGAACAAAAATAATATAAAACTATGTAGCAAAGACAAACAAGGGCAATAAAATAATAACACTAACACTTAATAACTCTCTAGGGGGTAAAATCCTCGCCTCGGTCGCTGATCCCCGAGTCCGCAACACTCGCCACGGGACCATAACCCGATTCAAAATTGTCAAAAATGTAAATGTTACTCAACTTATGACGTAGGGCTTTTTCTTTGCTAACTCTTAATTTGTTTTTCAATTAGTGAAGTACGTCTTTGTAATAAAGCGAAAGTTTCCAATAGGATGGACGTTTAAGGTTTCTACAATAATTTATTAGACGAAGGGAAAACTTGAATCCTTCAACTAATCCTGGTCACTTGTGGAGATTTACTGCTCGTATTAACTAAATTACAACAGGATTAGTACTTTGTGTTCCTAATCCATTCCTTATAAACATGTTTATTGCAACTACATTCTATTGGGGTAATAATTTACAACATTCGAAGGAAACAAAACTGTCTCATTGAATAGTTTTAACTTAGTGAAAATAAAAAAAGGTCTTATCATATTACAACAGACACGAAGAACATTTTAAAGAAAAATAAAGAGGTCGAGGCATTTTCATCGTTTATGACCTGTTATTGGCTGGTTTAAGTGATGGAAGAATTAAGAAATATAAATGTGCAAACTTGGGCAGAATGGTGAATGATAAACAGTGTGTGAAGTGGCCACTTAAACCAGCCAATAACAGGTCATAAGCCCTGTATTTTCTTATTTTGTTTTATATCATTAAATTAGTATACATATTTTATAACAGGGAATCCATATAAAACTAAAGAATAGAAAATCAAAACGGAGTGTTCTCTGTTTAGGATAGTCTCCATCCTGTTCTAAGATTGGCGGCCTCCGTGGTGTAGTGGTCAAGACGCTTGACTCTAGCACGGAAGGTTCCGGGTTCGATTCCTGGTGAGAATACAAAAATTAAAATGTGATTTTTCTCACGCTGGGTGCTCTGTGATGTAATTCACCACTGTAATTAGGCCTCCTGGCCTGTTGTGGTGCAAAAAAAAAAAAAAGAAAAATGAAGATGGTAATTTTTTATCTTTTTAAGCATAAGTAGTTCTATACTAATATAACAATAATAACAAACAAAAAAAAAGCAACAACTTAATTTTAAATGCCCAGCTTATAATGTAAGAAATTAAAAATCGTTATTATACAAATAGTATATATATATATGTGCCAAGAATACATGTTACTTAAACAATATAGTATAAAACATAATAAAAAACAAATTTAAATTAATGAAATACATAAAAATGTAAATATTATGTGTACCAATTATGTAAAGTACTACGTTTTTTTTATCTACATATTTGTGCAATGACTTACATATTTCCTTTTCTAAAATGTTCTTGATCTCTGTTGTAATATATTGAAATATCAACGGAGTTAAATCCAGTTCTTGTCTGGAAAAATTTGGGCAAACTAAAAGTAATGTTGAGAATAAAATTAATTTTAATTAAACATAAAAAAACATAACAAACGATCACGCCGTTTCACCATAGGTGTAAGCAGAAAGGATAAAGTGCCATATCACTATGTCTTTGTATACAGACCTCGCTTGCTTTACAATTAATATGTACTAGCTGACAGGCGTCTCACGCTTAGATCAGCTACGTCTACGGCGAGAGGAAAAGTTATTATACCTCTACGCAAACAGCGCACTAAATTTGGTGAACGCGCATTTGCGGTCGCAGGCCCTATGGCATGGAATGCTCTCCCAGCAGAGGTGCGAGGCTGTGAAGGTGAAGTGATGTTTCGGAAAAAACTTAAAACCCACTTGTTCTCTAAATCATTTGAATAAATCCGTAGCACGTGACAACAAAATAAATTATTTTAATTAAATTACAAATTTAAAAGCTTCAATTAAATTAACTTAATAATAGAATCACCATGTAAAGCGCCCTTGAGGTATTTTATTACAAAATTGGCGCTATATAAGTTATCCATAATAATAATAATAATAAGTACTGAAACATAACGTAAATATAATGTAAATTAATGCCTCGACACGGGTTATGTTACGCCCAGTGAGGTGTTCAAATAAAAAAAAAAAAAATATTTAAAGTTTTATGTAAATTGAATTAATAAATAAAAATCAATCAAATTTTCTTTATAGTTTATTTAATAATATATAAACTTTCATTAGTGCTTTACATTTTATATACAATTTACATACATATGCATTAGGATGGGCATATTGCCTTAAGGCAATTTCTTCCTACCTACTCAAACCGTTCCATTTTAGATAATCAGTGGTATATTAACATATTGTTGGTTTATCAATAATTTAATTTTACAGCAAAATATTGATACCCATTTTTATTTTTTGAAAAGTAAAAATTGACTAAATATCAACACTATACTATGAAGAGAGAAGGTGGTAAAGAGGGAAAGCGAGAGGGAGGAAATAGGAAAAATTAAAATTTTCATAAAGTGAGATTTCATACGTGATTTAAATGTAAATAAAGGAGTACCTTTAACATTCGTGGGTAGATCATTTCACAATCAAAATTACTACTGTGAAAGAGAACGCAAAAAAGTAAGAGCGGTGAATTGTTATTGAAAGGGTTCTCTCATTACTAGAACAAAAAGATAGCCCAGGCTGTGATAGAGGTTAAATAAGCTCTCTCAGATAAAAAGGCGAAGTGGGATTATTGTAAATATTGTGAAAAAATGATATAATTTGAATGTTTTTTCTATACCTGATACTGAGACAGTGTAGTTGCGGATGATATTCGGTTATGTAGTCGAATTTACGAAGATTAAAGATATAACGCATACAAACATTCTGGAATCGTTCCAACTTATCAAGCAATTCAGAATTAGCATCTGGATAACGTACATACGCATAATCAAGGAGTGGAAGAAGTAATCTCTGGACTAATGTTCTCTTAACATTGATTGGCAAAAAAATCTGAAATCTTTTAAGTGAGTGCAAGCTGCTATATATTTTTTTAAATACGACTTTAACAACATTTGAACAGAAATAAACAAGTAACGTACAATAAAATAATCTGATGTGTAAATAACAGACGGTTTTTAAAGTAAGTTTATTACAAAACAAAATAAAGTTTTAAAATTTTGTTTGAATACACATCGTTAAAACGGTATTATCGTGATATTAACATTCCGGGAAAGTTTCTGTTTGAGATAAGTTTCGAAGGGTTCATTTCCTATATCAATATATTCCTTTACATGCTTGAAGAGATTATGAACTTAACAGTTTAGTACGGAGGAAAACCAACCAAGTCAACTTTACAAACAATAGGCATCAACATAGTCTAAGGATTAGTTTTAAATTTTACATGCCTTTTGGATTGTAAAAAAAGCAATGTTTGAGTAAAAACTAGTAACTGACTGAAACAAGATTTTCAACTGAAACCGAAACCCGAATTTTGGCATCTGTTTTAATTTCGGTCGAAACAGAAACCGATAAAAGTCGATAAAGAATCGAATCGAATTGTAATAAGTACATTCGTTTGCTTTTAGATTTTTTGGTATTTATTTTTATTTAAGAACGTAAACATGAATAGAAAAAATATTGAAACCCACTAAACCGCAATTTGATTATATCTTATTAATTAATGAAATTATATTTTTTATTTTATTTTATTTTTCTTTCTGTTGACGCCCATGGGGCTTTTACATTATACACACTATATAATAAGAAAAAGTAATCAATTAAAAAAATATATCAACATTATTAAGAACATAAAGCATACGTATTTTTTACCCAAATTTTTCAGGCGTTGCCTACTGTGAAGGTGAAATAATTTAATTAGATGAATCTCACCCGCGTGCATAAAGATTTCAGCTCTTTAGCTTCACAAAAATCAACAGATTAAAAAAATGGAGAAATAAAGATGTTGAAATATGGGCAGAATGGCGAATGTTACACAGTGTGTAAAGTGGCCACTTAAACCAGCCAATAACAGGTTATAAGCTCTTTAGATGCCTAAACTTCCATTTTACTTTCTCTTAAATGTTCTTCATCTCTGTTGTAATATGCTAATTATATTTTTTTATGTTATAACTATATTTCCAAAAAAGAGACAATCTTGGAGAGTGACTATCAAAATTTCAAGTATTTTACATTTAAAGTTCTTGTAGATTAAAATTATCTATCAAGGTTAAAAAGTTATATGTTTCGAAAATCAAGCAATCACAAAATCTACAAATATTTTAAAACATTTGGTGTAGATTTTTTGTTCAGTTTGTTTACATGCATGTTTTGTATATTGTTTTTTATAATTATTTTTTGTTGAATACCTGATGAATAAGTAATTAAATTGAACATTGTCATCTCATAATATTGTACCCAATATGTGGGGCCTTACTTATAAATCGGGTATAAAGTTAAGCTTGAGAATAGTGGTAGAATAATGATGGTATAGCAAAAAATAAATATATATTTATTTTTTTTGTTATTCAAATATTTCATTGATAAACCCTTACGGGTTACATACATTTAACAAAATATTTTTACTTTTAAAATTCACATCCTACTGTTAATAATAATATTTTTAACATCTTTTGTAAAGGTTGTCTGAGACTTTTGTTTAGTTTTGTCTGGTAGTTTATTGTATAATTTCAGTCCATGGTTTATTAGTCTCGATTGTCCTTTTCTCGTTTTAAAAGGTTAAGTATGATATTGTTTTGATATTCTCGTATTGTGTTCATGTTTACTACAGTTTTTTTCAAGTTTTAATTCTCCGTCTACAATTACATCAGTGGCTCATTTATAAATACATGTTAAGGATTCTAGTTTAAAAAGTTCAGTTACATTTAATTGTCAAGTTTGTTTAAAAAGTTATTTAGTTGCTGTTAGATAGGGTAGGTCAAATACCAACTTTAATATTTTATTTTGCTGTCTTTGTAGTCTGTTTACGTCATTTTGATTTCCTGTAAGTAAGTTTGTGTTTGTCGATTTAGTCAACATAATAAGGTTTACTTATAAACCTCGCATAGAGTTCAATATGGTTTAAATCTGGGATAGCGACCATAGAAACTTACACCTGCAATGTGGTATAATGCTGAAATAAGCACGCGATCTGTCAAAAGTCATATTTTTTCGGTAATCAAAATGGATAGTTTATCAGTTTTATCAAGTCCTGCGACCTTCTCAATGCAATCCAAGTGATTTTTAATTATTTGTCAAATAATATCCGAAATGTTATATGTTTGTACGTGTTTTAATTAATTTTGATAAAAAAAAAACATGAATAAACTACAGAATTTGTTTTTCACTTCTCCTCTTCTTCCTAATTTTGATTTATTTTTCTTACGGGTTTCTCCACGTTCTCCATAACACTAAGGGCCGTTTGCATTAAAGTTGGTATAAATTTAGTTTAAAGTTAAATATTTAAACTTAGTTAAGGCTCAAAATCTGGTAACTAAAAAAATCCGTTGCATAAACATTATTTTAGTTAAGTTAAAGTTAAGAATGTTGCCACTGTAAAGGTTCAAGTTTCACCCTAAAAATTGTTGGGATTTTTGCGCAAGCACGTACTTGTTTATTTACATGTAGCAATACACATGCCCCGCGACGCGTCTTTGGGCACAAACGTTTGAATTTCGTTCCAATTTTCAGTGTGTGCGAAAAAACTAAGCAACACTGCGCATTCGGAGAAGAAAATAACAAAAGGGACATCGTCCTTTTTAAAAAAAAATAAAAGAAATAAAAAAATAAAAGAGCAAAAGCTAAAACAAAATAATGAACTTTTTACTCTAGAAGTAGAGCAAAAAAATGACATTTTTCGGGCAACTATGGCAGCCTTAAATGCCCAGAAAGAGTTAGTTGAGCTCAATCTAGCTCTATTTAAAAATAAATAAACAGCATTTCAATACAGTGATGATTTAGATTTATTTTACACCATGCCGCTGATGATCAAGTTCTGTGTTTTGACAAATAATTAACAATTAAAAATTCAAATGATTATTAGTTCTTCACTTTTTTGACATTCGAAATCTTGCGATAAAGTCAGACTATTCCCACAAAAAATGGTCCGTTCGTAATTTGAACAGTTTTTTTTTCGGTTTAGAATATACTCGATAATAAATTCGTCATCGGAAGACGAAAAATCAGATAAAATTGACATTTTGTGCAACTTTTCACACATCGATCAATGGATTTCCACACTCACGACGCTTTTTTGACAGATGGCAGATCGCATTTAACTTTAAACGGCCCCCTAGCGGCCGGTTAAATAAAAGTAACTTTTTTGTTAATATTTAGTTAAATTTTTTTGATGCAACGCATTTTGACATAAAAGTAACTTTTATTTGACTAGCCCTGACTTTAACTTAACTTTTGTCGATGCAACCGGCCCTAACCGTAGTTTCGATTTGACTTTGACATTTGTTTGTGTTGTTATAAAAGTTACTGCGCACGCGCACATATCAGGGTAGACTGTTCAAAAAACTTAAGCATGCCTAACCTGTGAATTGTTATTCTGGGTAGGAAATATTTTTATAAGTAAGCTTTGTTTTATATTATTATATTAAAATAATATTTAAGTTGCCTAAATTTGTTTTCTGAATTCGCAAACCATCTGATAGAAAATAATCTCAATTTCAACTTGGAAATTTGGAAATGACAACTTGGAAATTTTAGAAATTAAAAAAACAATTTATAATAAATAAAATAAATTAATTAATTTGTAATAAAATGGTTACTGGATTAACGTAGTGAAAAATTGGCAAACAAACATTCTAAAATAATAAATGGTGTGTATATTTATTTTATTTATTTATTTACATACATAAGGTTATTGTACATTTTTTGAGACAATAAGTCCAAACTCCATGGGACTAAAAGTCCTGTGTTGATCTGGGACGAGAAATTATATGACACAGACACATGATTATATCAACACAAATATAGGATTAGAAACTCAAAAAATAATTATAAAAAATATTTAAAAAAACATATATAAGGCACATCAATACGGTAAACAGTCAACTTAAGCATTTGTTAAATCATCAAGGAGTTTTCTACTCAAATTCCTCCGGCTTAGAAAAATCCAGTCCTTAATACATTTCTTGAAAATAATTTTTGTCCTTGAGAGCTTAATACGTTCTTCCAAAATATTGAACACTCGAACACTATACATCGGTTATAAATAGTTAAACCGGGTAAAGTTGATAATTTTTTTGTTTTTCTTATTAAGTATTTTTGTATAATTTCATTTAGTACGTACTATTATTTGGTATATGATTTATTGCTCCTATTTCTTACTATAATTGAGTGAATTTCTAGAAACATAACTCAATTTTCATTTCAATTATGCTTTTATATATTTCAATTATGCTTATTTTGTGTTATTTTTTTTAATACTACTATATTTTACCATTATTTTGTTGATTTTAATGATACCACTATTTTGTATATTTGATTATGCGTGATTCTTAATTTGTATAATTTATATTTCAAAAATTATTTCTGATTATCTTTTTTGCATTGTATTCTTTGGAATTTGATTATTTAATACATTTACCTTTTTTTCTAGATTGTGATTCTATGTCATTATAATTTGATCTAATTAATTTTACTATGTATTTTTATTGTTATTTATTGTGGCTTGACACGGGTATAGCCTAAAAAGCCTTAATAAGTTCATAAATATTTAATTTTGTAATTTTAAATGAATAAATAAATAAATAAATAGTTATTTCTTAATATAAACCTGGTATAAGGAAATCTAATAAGTAAGGCCCATGGAGTTTTACAAATAAATATCTCCAAAAAACTCTTACTTTATCAAACGACTGTGTTCAAAAGTATTTATTCAATACTTGCTTCGCAGCGATCTCCACAGGCAAAAAAATATAAGAATTCACGAATTGTACTATGTTTAGTTAGTCTAGGTTTCTATACTAGGTGATGTAAAGGGTTTGACGACTGTCCCTAGAACGTCCGCAGTAGGCTCTGACCTATTTTCTTTGGAAATAATAAAGCACTAAACCTGGTTTGTTACCTCTAAATCCCAAATTTATGGCCGACGGGCCGAGAAACACGCGTCTGATTCATATAAATTACACGTAAATTTTTACTGGACACTCATTATTTTTAGGTGTCTAGCATTATGTGGGACAATTAGTAAGTTGAAATTAAGAAAAGAACTCGCTCACTAATGCATGAGGGCTTTTTTATACGGTCTCATCCATACTATATTTAAGAAAAATGTTTAAATTTGACGTAGAATTTCGGGGTAAAATAATTGCTGAAAATAACTGCTCGACGGGAATTTCTTGAAAACATATTTATTTATTTATGAATAGCCTTAGTCAATTTTTACAAAATGCATAACATAGTTAAAAGATATAGTAAAGGGAAAGCATAGTTCATATTATATGGTTAAACATAATAAAGGAAGCAAAGTACATATAAAGATTTGTGATAAAACAGTAAAAACATCCTTAGAAAAGTAATAAAATATAAGATACATAGTAAATCTAACAAACATATGAGTATGATAAATAGGTGCGAAGGTTTTAACGGTCACAGCGTAAATATGTTTATTTTTTTTGTGATACCGTGTGTGTTGGATTTGTTCCGGCGTTTCGGCTAACATTGCAAGAGCCAAATATCTCCCATATCTCCTTTCAATTTAATTTTTAAAATTTTAACTTTTAATTTAAACTTTCAACTGAATTTTAATTTTAACTTTTACTTTTTATTTTAACTTTTGATTTCAACTCCTAATTTATACTTACAAATAAATTTAAATGTTCATGGAAGCAGAGAGAGAGAGGGGAAAGTAGAGTAGCTATACAATGTCTTCTCCTTTTTATGTAATATTTTTACTTTTTTATAATTCAAATATTGTTCCCCTCTCCTCCTGCATTCATAATAAATTAGTGTGAAATCTGTAATTGGTCTTACTTATTTCAATTGTTCTTTTGTACCTTGTTTTATATAAAGACTGTATGATTTCATTAATAAATATTATAAAATAATAAATAATATTCAGGGTAGGCTGAGTGTTTTGCACAGACTACAGATATATTTAGACAGGAAACTATGGTACTATATCTAAGTACTTTTGGCGTCGATCGCAGCGCTGTCTAGTGTGGCATACAAGAAGCTTGACGATGGCGCGAAAATTCAAATCACTGCGTTGCATTATATATTGATATTTATTGTACAATATCAATACAAAATTGCTTAATTAAATACAAGTATTAGCACGCAATTTAATCTTTCTGTCTTGTATTTAAAAAAACAATTTTATATTGATATTGCACAATAAATTTATTATGGAATAGGAATACATAAATAAAAAAATTTAAAAACATTTTTAATAGTTTTATTTTACTGTTAAAATAAATCGCTCGATTCTATTATATACGTCAGAAAGAATCGAGAAAGAAAACTGACACTTGTAAAATAATATTATATACATGTGTGGTTAGTATATTGGATTATCAAAAATAACAATTGAGTATTATTTAAAAATTGTGCAGCATTGTGATCAGCATTGGATCCCTGCTATTCCTGGATGAAAAATATTTTCTTCGTGCAGATTAAGAGCCATGGCATCAACAATCACCATTCTGAAACAAAAGAATATTATTAATGGTGGATAATTTATTTTATTTCACATTGACATTTCTAGGCTGCTGCTTAGGAATAAAACAAGGAAGCACTTATAAGCTTATTAAGTAATGAAATGAAGTGCTTATATGGCAGGTAAGAAGAAAAGGGTATGCATGTATCTACTTTATTGTCTGCGCTTCTTATTCTTAAGTCTTTTATTATAAGACTTTCTAGCTTGTAATTTGAGAGGATCAACAATGCAAGACTCTAATTTTTTTCGCCCAGTTAATAGAAAGTTCATTTGTTTACACCAAGAAAAAATACATAATCGTAATACTAAGTTAACAATAAAATCAAAAAGATGGCCTCTATGTGCTGGACAAGATAAACATGCTGGATTTAATTTAGATAGTACTATTTCCTTCAAACTCGACATAACATGAAACTTATGGCAAATAATCGGTAAATTATTTTTGCAGTGATTGACAATGGTATTAAAAACTTTATAGATTTTGATTGTTGGATGGATTAAAGTATTTGGACCACATGCCCTAGAAGTTATTAAACTATGCCCCGGTAACTGTATTTTAGATTTAAGATCCAGTCTACATTCACAACAAGATCCAAATTTAGATAGAGCCCGTTTTGCCACATAACCAGCTATATATTTACAAACCGCAACATATTGACTACTTTTCTGTCTTGAAGAACTTGTTGGTAAGGAGTGACTTCGATGTCCGATGTTAAAAAAAGTTTTAATGAATCTAAAATTTCACCGTCATCATTTTCACCATTTGCTCCAATGGAGCGAGTATGAGATAAGTTTGATATGAGAAGCGACTTAAAAGCATCTATAAAATTTGAACTAGAGGGGTTAATGTTACGTGCACCCTGACTTCTTACCATGCCAAAAAAGTTTTCAATGGGGTCTTGGTTAAGGTTACGTGGAAGCACAAAAGTAAATTTATAACATGTAAGTAATTTATTACTCAAATATGATATTGCTTCCAGAGTTGTAATCCAGTTACGCACTGTAGGTGGTATTGATATTTTTTGGTTTTAGGAATCTACAAATTTTACTGATTTTAAGATGGAAATAGCTTCCTGCCAAAATTTCCAGTAGGGAGATGTTAATCTGACTCCACAACGGTATTTACAAATAATACTATCAGCATTGAGAGAACTGCCATTTAAACTGTCGATAAGTTTATTTATAAATAAGACAAGATCAGCAGTCTGCGATGCCCCATCGTCAATATCATCCACAGTATCTGCCAAAGATTTCATGGTAGTTCCTACTGCCCTGCTGAACACCAACCTTGACCTTCATTTTTCTAAGTTTATCAGGGAAAATATGACAATCTGTTAATTTGTGCATTTGGAAAAAGTCTTCCCCTCTTGCTTGATCGTATGTGTATGATTGTACAATATGGGACCACTTTGCTATTTTTGATACAAAATTTTGAACAAAATGTACATCTTTTACTAGCATATTATTTCTAAATCCCTTCAAAAGATGTGGCACATCAAACATTTGTACGATTTCATGGCCTTCAATTTCAAACCCGTGAACTCTATATTCAGTACCACCCCGAAGGTACAATTCACGGGTTTCCTGTTTCAGGATATTTATTTTATTTACAGCAGAGTTGTGCAGTGACATATACATAAGCCAACAGAGTTTGTATTCCACCCTCTGTGGAAAACGTAGCCAGTGTAGTTCCTGAAGTAGTGGAGTGATATGACTGAACTTAGAGATTCCGAAAATAAGTCTCGCTGCGGTATTCAATACAGATTGTAGGCGAGTCATTTTGTTCATTGGTAGACCTGCATAGATACCATTACAATAATCGCCTCTAGACACTACAAACGCATTTTTTAATTGACGGGCGGCATCAAACCTTTATTGATGTCGGTGAGTTTCATCTAGATAAATTATTTCACCTCCTAGGTAATGCCTAAAAACACTTTAATTTTTTTATGCAAGTTTTTTAATCAACAATATTTTAAGAGTATGTCCAAATGTTTGTAGGGAGTTATTTAGATTGAAACTTAAAGATAACTGGTAAATGTACTAAGAAGTTATGTTATTTCTTGGTAGTTGTAATAATATAATAAAAAATAAAAAAAGTTTTTGTGCAACTGTCTCACAAATTGATATTTCTTCCAAGAAAAATATTCCGTTTCACTAATAGCTAGTTCACGCATAATGGATTGAGCGAGATAGACAACAGTTGCCGAAATTACAAACAGCTGTGGTAAATTACATATTTTTTACATTTATATATATATTTAATCTTACTTTGTTACTCTAACAAACAATTTAACTCTGCAAAGCGTCCTTTTTATTGTGAATAAATTTACAAAATATATCATTCAAAATGATAACAGATAGTGAAAGTGATATAGAAATAATAGTACCTCACCGAGAAACTTGGAGACTTAGCAGCTCAACCTATTCCGAAAGTGAATTAGACAATAACGATCAACTTCTAAGTGATGTGATGATAGTTTATATGACTCTTAAGGAAGAAATCGAAGAAACTTTTTCTGAAGTATTCTTGGATCAATATCGAGCTGATATACCTCATTTACCACAATTACGTTTTGTTTGTAGAATAGTTTGTAGAATAGAGTTTGTATAATAATAATTACGTTTTTTTTGTAGAGTAATAATTAATACCTAATGAACAGCTAAAACATTTTAATTTCCCATTACTGTGGGTACCCATTATAATAAATTAACAAATTATTTTTTTAATATTCAAACATCCTAATTGACAAACATTAGGTTCCATGGTAAATTATTTTTATGTTTTATGGCTCTTTACTTATTTGTTTATATTCTTAATTAAGGGGTTTTCCGGTGATATTGGGACCTCACTAGATAGGAGTTATTATATTAAAGTTAAAATATTCAATTAGTTATTCAACGAAGTACATCAATATTTTCGTAATCACTGGGTCGGGTATAATAGCGGGGAAAGCACAGAATACAATTATTTTCCTCAAATATCATATAAGTGATTGAAAAATCTAAATATTAACATTGACTACTGGACTACATTACTCTGCTGGAGTGCACTCAGACCAGAAATACGCAGTGGGCCTGATATGTCATCAGCGTTGATATCTAAAAACATTATTAATTAGTAATATGTGACAATGTGTCAATGAGTCGGACAAGTAACTGTATGTGTACATTTTAAGTTCTTCGAAAATACAAACAGCTTTAATATGCCGATTTGCTGGAGAAAATTATGGGTCAGAAATTTGTTTCAACTGAGAGGGTCACTTTCATGGTCATGTCATACGATATAAATGTGCTATAAACTTTTTAATAATTAAAAAAGGAATGGCCCACGCTCAGACGCTGTAGTCTTTGTCGATCACAAAAACGGCATTTGTAAATTTGCAGAAAACACCCACAAAACTAGAAAAATCTTATGGTACTATAAAAATCATTTAAACTTGTCAAATACATAATAAGATTCTTGTTCGTAATATTTAAAAAAACTTATGTATTCATTGTTATCATTTGTTAGTCAAAAACATTCCAACTGTTGTGTAGATTTTATAATTCACCCTTTTCACAAAATGGCTATTATCTCAGTTTCACTTTTCTATGGCTGGCTGCTTTCTGTATAACTACGTTCAAATATCATCACTTTTGACTTAGTTTGGTTCATCGCCAATTGGCTCTCCAGGCATACATCATACATTCTAGAGACTATTTGTTGCAAATCCTCGTTGCTGCTTGCTAACAGAACTGCATCATCAACATACAACAAGCAGCTGACTGAAAAATTATCAGTTTTTGCTCCAATACCCATACATTCTATCTCTTTCATACAGTTGTCCATGTATAGATTAAACAACCATAGTGACATTACACATCCCTGTTTCATGCCTTTTGAGATCGCAAACCAAGATGTAAATCTCCCATTAACTCTTACACACGCTGAACTCTCCTGAATTTATATGTATTTTTTATTATTTTTTTCTTTTTAACAAAGAAACAAAGATGTTTCTCTTTCTCTTATATATAAATATGTATGTCTGTAAATTTTTATTACAAAAATAAAAAAATATTACTACAAACCAGAAATAGGTTGGATGAAAGTCGTACCACTGCAATTGGCAACGCCTTCCGGGAGTGCACAGGGGAGTTCTTCAGTAACAGCTACGCCGACTGTAATTCACAATGAAAATAAAATGAACATCATACCAGATAACATAATGCAAGAATTTCAGGAAAAACCTTGAAAGATCGAGTAAGGCTTGAACGAATAGAAAAGAATAAGCTGAGATGGTTAGGACGTGTAGAAAGCATTAACGATAATATAATAACTGAGATAGAACATAAGTCTGAAAGAAGGGGTGCAAGGAAATGTGAAAATTATAGAAATACATACCCGAACTCTGTTCACCAAGTAAATAATGAAAACTATTTTCTTTGGATGGTGACTTGTTAAACCCTGTAAAAAAAAATACAAATTACCAACACCACATTGCAAAAGCACATCCTTACAATTGTATACACACCATGCCACCCTAGTAATTGTTTGTAAATAATGACCAAATAAAAATGTCGGAAGTTGCAGGAAAAGGCACTACGCCAACTTTGTACATACATTATAACCCGATTAATCAACTGTAAAAACAATATAAACTCCGATTGAGACAAAAAATATGAAACGATATAGCAAAACTGTAAGACAAATCACAAACACCACATTCCAAAAGCAGACTTGCAATTGTATAGACACAAGACAGATAAATAAGGTGCAATTACAGTGGAAAGCTAACCTAAGTCGTACATATATTTTTCTTGCAGAAATACTAATAACTTTAATTGTAAAATGGGTCCAGATTAATAAAAGTATGCTTTTCCTATGAGTTATAAATTTGCAGGGCAGGCAAACGGGACGAATAAACGTGCAACATGAGACAAATTCTTGAAATAATTATGTATGAAATATCATGTAATTTACCTGGCAATCCAATGGTAGGCACAGAGCACAATAAAAGCTGGATGTCATTGTATTGGCTAAAGTTGAATGCGTTGAAGTGTTTAATGCACACAAAACAACGTCGATTAATCTTGTCATCGGATAAATTCATAAATTTGGGACTTTGAACACGATTGATCCGTTCTTTAAATAAATGTGGATATCGTTTCGGAAAACGATGTAGTTTTTTCGTAGAATTACGATTCGGTACGCAACAACTCGGTATTTCGAAGAAAAAGTGCAAAAACACAGAGAGCAGTGTGACAGCGATTTCGAATGGAAACGGATAAATTGGCGGTTCGTCTAGAAGGACGCCGGCCGGCACGGCGTGGCTGGGCACACGCCGCCGACAGTTGCGCCACAAACTGTATTGATTTACTAGCAAGTGGCTTGTGCGACATCGGAAGAATGACTAGAAAGTCTTGTATTGGCTGAAAACTGCCTGGTGTTTTGTATAAAAAAAGTGTGTTTTTAAGTACTAGTAATTTGTACCGTGTCGCAGTCGGCAGTAGGCACATTTCTATTCATTTTTGTAGTATGTAGTACTGGAAACCATGGTGAGTTTAGTTTAAGCCCGTCATTTTGTTTATGTTTTTTGGGTGTCCGTGTATTTCAATTGCCTCTTTTACTATACGTACACTGTAATTACTGGGTTTATGCAAAATTTTCGGTTCAAAGGCGATAAAATGTCCGGTGTCTATAAATTACTAAATTACTACTACTTAATCACACGCTTTTTTCTACAAAACACTCAGCTTACCCTGAATATGGCTCCTGCGATGGTAGCCGAAACGTCGGAACAAATCCAACACACGGTATCACCCAAAAAAGAAACATATTGATATGAAAATGATGTACACATAGGTACATTGTGTATGTTGTATTCATTATCGTTAATGATTGTACCACAAAATAAGTATTTTGAACCAAGCTCAATAGTAAGTGTCATTGTTGGTAAATAATATTTGAAACAAATTATTTAATTTATTTATTCTCAGGTCAAAACAGTTTTTCCCAATCACTCAGCTTTAACAAATTTAGTAGACAAAGCAATTTATTGTTATGAAAACGATCCCTCGGGGAATTTAACATAGTTCAAAAACTTATTTTGTACATTATTCAAATATTACACTATTAAATTTCATTTAACAGTTGCATGGAGGGATTCATTTTTTATATTGTATTATAAACATATTATACCGAAAATAAATTAATTAAGTAGGGTCCCATATTATCAAAACTGACCATTAGAAGACTACTCGTATTCAATAACATTTATACGTAAATTATGACAGTTTGTACAATAAATTAATAAGATTAATCAGGGAATAAATTTATAGTATCGATGCTGTCTTCATTATTACCTTTAGATGCATATATGTATGTTTATAACTTTTTTATAAATTTAATAGTGATGCTCAATTATTTATAAATATGTATTTTGACTATTGATAATTGAAACATTAAATTATTTATTAATCTGCTTAAAAAACTGTTAATTATCTATTATGCCATATTTATAAATGTATTACTACTATTATTTGACTAAATTATTTTATATTCATTTTTACTATCAAAATTAACAAGTTTGAATTAAGAAATTATTAAAAAAATAAATTGAAATATTACATACAGGATCTTAACTTTGATTCCCCATGTTTTATTAAATAATTTATCAGTGTTCTGTAATTTTAATTATGTATTTTGTATATTGATGTGTAATAATATTTCAACAAATTATTATTGAAAATTTACATTTATTTTTATTTATTTTCTTTTTGCATAAAAATAGGCCTAATTACATTTGTGAATTACAGCACAAAACACCCAGGCTTGAACAAAAATCACATTAATTTTTGGTGTTCTCATCGGGAATCGAACCCGGAACCTTCCATTTGTGAGTCAATCGTCTTGACCACTACACCACGGAGGTCGCCAAATGTTGAAATTATGAAAATATTTGGGAATAAGGTGTATTAAATGCAACGCATTCCCTTTAGGTTCAAGAAACACCACGCGACTAATGTCTTCTCTTTCTCACAAGTAAAATAAAACTGTACCGTTCTCTCTCCGTTTTGTTTTTTCTGTCACTCAAGCTCCACTTTACGTGTAGTGTCTCTCTCGTTCTTCTGATATGCTGTATTCTCGTGCTCTTTCTTATGAAATTTAATAGAGCATTTTTAGTATTGCCGTTTCTGATGTTCATCTAAATAAATTTTACTCAGAACGGGGTAAGATCTTTTCGTTCTCATTTCGGTGTGATAAAGTTCATATAAGGATTACAAAAAATAGGAGTTATCTTACCTCACCGCCACACACGAGTTAAATCAAGTTGTGTAAAGTTTGAAACCGCTCAAACCCTTATCATTGGAAAAATATAAATGCCCATGCCTCTTGAAAAACTTGAAGATTTAAACATATCTACATATTTTAAAGTATTTTGTCTGAGAAGTTTACGGACCCCTGTCAAAGTTAACCTTTGATGTAATAAAGTGTTTTCTAAATAAAGACCAAGGTACTGATAAAAATCCATCGTTTTATTACGTACGTTATGTGGAATTATTATATCTAACTGAAACTCGTAAACCTAGGTTTTCTTCAAAAAATACCCTTTTAGTTATTACATTGTTTTTTTTTTTTTAAATTAAAAAAAGTTTTATTCATTTTAACAAATCAGTAACATACATAATTGTATTTTTGTTTCCGCAAAGCCGAAGCTTGTCTGCGGGTTATATTACATTAAAAAAAACTATAAGTAAGTACATAGTTTAATATTAAATGAAAAATAAAAAATATTTTTATGCAAACATAAGTTTCACTTGCTATTTTTAATAATTTTTGACTATTTTTTTAAAGGAAATTAGGTTGTTTTCCTCACGATTTTCAGCTGGTATTAAATTGTACAGTTTTGGTCATACACTCCCCATTGTTCTATCTCCATAGTAGTTCTTCTGTCGTGGTACCGTCAGCTGCTGTGTCGATACTTGTTGGCTCACGATTTGGTGGTTTACTTTGGATTTAAAACTGCAATCGAGGAAATGATCTGTCATTATCTTAAACTGACACTGTTTGTAAATTGGAAAAACGTTAACATAATCAAATAATATTTTATTGTTGTCTTTTGCCTTAATATTTATTTTTACAAATACGATAGTTTTTAAGATTTGTACCTGTAAGTAAAAGACTAGTTAGTACCCATATTCTTAATCCATATTGAATTATTGGGTCAACTAGCCCCAAGTAAACTAGTCTCAGCACTGGGTATGGTATGTATGGTTTTGAATGGTACATGTTAAGTAGGCAAACTCTTAGCTTATTGCAAACTGTTTTTACCTGTTCTTCCCAATTAAAAGTGAAATCTATAATAATACCTAAATACTTATATTTTGATGCATGATCTATTTTTGCGCATTTGCACAAGTAGTGTCTTGTAGATTTTTAAGCAAACATTCATGAGTGTGTGCATATATGATTAAATCTTGCTTTAGTCTATTATATGGGGTCTATTATACGGTTAGGTATTGCACCATCCACCCAATCCAGCTGAAATGAAAGTATTATAAAATTATTATAATTAAACCATACATATTTTTAAGTGATATTTATTTTTAATGATGCAGTCCTAACAAGACAGGGCGATATGGAGGAGACAAATGGAAGAGACTTTTGTCCAGGAGTGGGCGGAGATAGGCTAAGGAAGAAGAATATGAAGAATGAGATATTGAGAAAAAACTTCAATAAAAATGTACATACGAGTACTGTGTGAAAATTCTCTTTTGGGTCACTGTGTGGTAACTTAAGGTTACCTTAGCTTGACTAAGGTTAACCTTAGGTTAGGAAATGATCGCCTGATAATCACTGTCTCTTTTTATTTTATTAAAATTCTCTATGTATTTTGCTTTGTTATCTAATTAGATTACCTCTCTCTCTATCAAATAAATGCTTAATATATTTGATTCAGAATCTAAAAATGTTCTTCTATTTGTATACTTCTTCTTGGACCAGCTGATTTTATCAACAATATTTTGAGTTTATTTAAATTTTTGTAGACAAGAACTGGATTCAACCCCCTAGGAAGTTATAACTGATAAATATTTTCATGAATTGTCTAGTATGTAGGTGAAATAATTCAGTAAGAATGTCACGCGCATCAATAAAGGTTTCAGCTCTTGACATCACAGGAGGTCAACAGATGGAAAAATTGAAGGCATAGATGTTCAATCATAGGCAAAATAGTGAATAATACACAGTGTGTAAAGTAACCACTTAAACCAGCCAATGACAGGTAAGCCCTGTAAATGCCTAGACTTCTATATGCTCTTCTATGAAATGGTCTTCATCTATGTTGTAACAAATAAAAGTATTTACTTTTTCACTCAATACCATGTCGGCCTCGAGGTGTTATAGTCAGCGCGTTTGCTTAATATGCAAGAGGTCTCTGGTTCGATTCCCGACATGATTGAATTGAAATATTTATTTAAAATAGTGTTTTTACTCAAGAATATTTCGTAGTCCCTAGACTGGAGCGTATGACTGATCATCTTTGTCATTCCCTTTTCGCATTAAATGGTGTAAAGATATTCATGTGGACGATGTTCATTTTCAACAAAATGGCGCTACGTACCACACAAGCAACGAAACCATCGAAATTTTGCAAGAAAAGTTTCCTGACTGTGTTATTTCTCGAAGATTTGATCACAATTGGCCACCGAGATGTTGTGATTTAACACCTTCAGACTTTTTTCTTTGGAGCCACGTGAAAGACAAAGTCTATGTCAATGCTCCACAATCGATTCAAGACCTTAAACATGTAATTCGTGAAGTTATCGAGGACATACAGTCGCAAATGCACGAATTGGTCATGAAAAATTCCATGAAAAGGATATGGTGCTGCAAGCGTACCCGTGGCGGCCATTTGGCTGATATCGTTTTCCATTCTTAATGGCATACCTTCCTCTTTACAATGAAATAAACATCAATTGATTTCTCTTTAAAAATACTAGTTTTTTTTATAAATATCAAAATGAAACCTCTTATTGGAAAACCCATCTATCGATATTATATTATCTTTGTGTATGTCAGCATTTTTGGTGAGTGTTATTTATTTATTTATACTTTTACATTGTTTGTATTCTTTTTTTTATACAGAATAATGTTTTCTCACTGGGATGTCCCGTGCCGAGACGTGTCGTGTCATAGTCTTGTACTCGCGTGTTTCTCAGTTCAATTTTATGTACAATTTTTATGGTCATAATTTTCGTCAGGTATTTTATATCAAACTGGTGTGGTTTTTCATACAGTTCAGTCGTAGGGGTTGGGTAAGGTTAATTGAACCTATTTGAATTGAAATATTTCACTTTATCGACTTTGTATCTTTGTTATGTCTTTCTTGTTACCAGTTTCCCAGATGGCGATCATGTGACATAACCTGCTGTTAACATAAGCTTCGTGTTTCATGTTTTTTTTTCCTTTTATTATTATACAATGCAAATACTTATACCTTATTACCTATTGCTCATTCGGTCCATATGAAAGAAACTTAACAAAATTTTAATATTATTTTGGAGAAAATTAACTAAACTGCTCATGATTGGATAAAGTTGATGTCGTATTGTGAGAGAATCGTGGCTGATAAAAAAAAATTATATCAAATACGATTTCAGCATCCGAAAATACATAAGATTTAGATAAATTAGTTTTAAATTTTTTTACAAACATTTTTTTTATTTGCCTATGTAATGATACAATCAAACAAACCTTTTGTACGAAGTATCTTTTTTCACGTGAAAGAGACAGCCAAAGCTTTAATGTTAAATTCAATTTCTATCGTGGTTTATAAATGAAAATTTAAATCGATTATTTTTAATTTACTTTTTTGTCTGATTGAAATCGATAGGAGGCCTTAAAACCATTTAAAGGGAGCTTCCGCTGTCGTCTTTTTTATGTATGAATAAACGTGATGTTCCCATGAAAACTAATATGCGTTAGACAGATTGTATCTCTTTTCGAGGGCACTAATTTAAGCTTACAAAAACCATATGTATTTAGCAAAGCCTTAACCTAAAAAAACCCTTTAAAGGCTATACTTTGAAAGAATTAACAAACGTACTGATTGATTCGATAATACTCAATCTTATCGACATTTTGGTATTTAATGTTTTCCTGTGATGTATTTTTGAGTTAAAATAATTAAAAAAAACTCCTGTCTCGACTCGCTAATTATGTTTTTTAAAACTCAATTTATCCCACGCGCCATGAGTGATTATAAATCAAAATATTTTTTTCTTTAGTTAAACAGAAATTTGAACGTTAGTGAATCGTACCATAAATAATACAGTTTGTTGTTTATCAAGGTACGCTTACAAATTTGTTAATGTTTGCACTATCGTAAACTTTTGGAGACATAGAACATTGATTTATACTCTTAGGTGTATAATTGGATGTATCTGAAAATTATTTAACCTGTTTGCACTTGCAAATTTGAAAGCGATGTTTGCTTTGGTCAAAATTTTTCATAGATAACAGTAAAAACGTTTCTTTGTACGGGCGGAGGAAGAATACAGTTCTTTTAGGTGCCCAGATTTTTAAGGTCACTGTTATCGATATGTTTCAACCTTTTTGTGATTTCGTGTAGGTTGATTTCGTTACGACGTTTCGGCTACCGTTGCAAGAGCTATCTTTAGGGAAAACTAAGTTTAAAATAAATGCTTCAAATAGGCAATAAAATACACAGACAACAAAACAACTAAAACATTATTTTTTGTCAATTCCTGTTCTGTTAAAAGTGCTGGACTTTGGAATACGCTACGTCTTCATATAAAAAATGCACCCTCTGTGACTACCTTCAAAAAGGGCTGAAACATTACTATATATCCTTAGAACCCTGAACTATCTCCTTTTTTAACATTCTTTTATTTTTATTTTATTCCTTATATTTTTTTATTTCTTTTCCTCTATCCTTCCCAACTAACCTTATTCCATATTCCTCCACTCTTTAATATGTATAAAAATGTGCTTTTTGTTTTAGTTTATTCGTACAAGCCTTAAAAAACAGTGACTATTTTTAATGAATTAGGTTTTCCATGTATGTATCTTTTGATTTTTATTTTATTTTTTAGTACATAATTTTGACCAACTCTTCTTTTGACCAGTCTGTTTTTTGGTTTGCAGGAAGATATAAGTCCGCCAAATAATTTATTCTTTGTACTTAAAGATTGAAATACATGGAGTCGATAAACTCAACTTGGTTACCGCCATTACGAACGATGTGACCCTGAATATACCTACTGCCGACGCAACACGGTACAAATTACAAGTGCGTATAAACACATTTATTTTATAAACAACAAATAGTTTACTCTGCTAAAGAAATATGTAGGCTAAGGAAAAATAAAGAAATATACCAACATAGTTATATGGGTATACAGAAAGATATTTAATATATTTACATAAATAAATATACACACACATATATACATATATGAATATATAAATACACACACATATATATACATATATGGATATATAAATATGCATATATTTATATGAAAGAGATCCATAAAATAATTCAAAAAAGAAACGTTTAGTAAAATTAAGTAAATGAAGAACAAGATTACGAAATTTCATACACATTAATTATTTGCCTTGAGAATACTAAACCTATAATTATATACGGACAAACAAAATATATCAACTTCACCATACTCATTACCTAGCCGGTGTAGTCTAGATATTGGTGACTTTTAATAATAATTATGACAGCCAGGAGATAAAAAAAATTACATTAGCTGCTGAGTATTTTGAACAGGTACTTTTATGCAGATAAAACTAATGAATTCCGGAACGTCCATTACGCCATTTGCTATTTTATATAAATTTAATAAATCATTTATAATTTTTCCTTTGAAAAGATTGGCATATTTTTTAGTGTGCACAATACATAATCGTAATGAATATTTTCAGTGGGTATATTAAGTTTGTAATTGATGAATCTCAGGAATTTAAGTTTTATTCTTTCTAATTTTAGAATATGAACATTGTAGTAAGGTGACCAAATTGTTAAATTAAATTCTAAATTACTTCTAACCAAGGCAGTATATAGTACTTTGAAGGAAGTGATAGAATTAAAATCCTTTACTGTTCGCAGCAAATAGCCAATACATTTCATCGCCTTATTAGTGATGGTATCAATGTGAGGAATAAACAATATTTTTTCATCAAAAGCTACCATGAAAAAGGGTTAATTTTAACAAAGGGTAAAAGGGCATTAATTGTACTCGTAATAATTCATATTAAACTAGTATAGTTCATATGCATGACTTAAAACGCAGACAGAATCGTTGCTCCGAATAAAAGTCTTAGCAAAATAAGTTTTTAAAATATGGTAAACCGTCTGCAATAAGATTATTTATGTTTTTAAAATAAGTTGAATTTTATCTATATAATGGTGTTTAAGGTAATCAGTAGTCTATTGAAACTTATTTTTTTGGTATTCAACTTATAAATTGAAATTGTTATGCAAAACAAGTTTTTACGTAGGACTTGCTCAAATTTTAACGGCTTTTTTAATCATATAGATGTCTACCATATAGAATTATAAATTTAAAAAAATATATATTGAAAACCTTTTAACAAAACTTCCATTAATTATTCGACTGAGTACTTATCTTTTTTCTTTTGCATTTCATTGCACTTTACTTTTTGATAATGTACTTATATTAATTTCTTGACAGTGAATTTTGATAACTTTAAATAATGGACATGAATATGCAAACCCAAGTGTTGTATTAATTGTAATTGGGGTTCGAACTGTCAGTAGGGTTGCAGCGAGTCACATCTTGCTGGAGGATGTGATTCTATAAAATGCTGCGAACGCTCAGTTGCATTCCCCCAGCAACACTACTGACTAGTCCTACTCGATAGCGTCCACGCCGCGAACCCTGGGCAATGGGATTTCACTCATAACTGTGTGATTGCAGCAGATAACGAAAGGATGAAAGGCGAGTTTTCGGTGCCTCAAAACCAAAACCAACCAGCCAAGGGAAGGTAACCCCGACAGGAAATCCACCAGAGAAAGCAACGTGAAACCACTCTAGTCATTTTTCCCAAGAATCACTACGGCGAGTGCATCAATAAGCAGTCGTTAGCGCCGGACAGTTACATATCCTTTTGGTGTAGTGATCGCCAACGTCGGGGGGACCCGGCAAGGCACTAGAAGAAGAAGATTAATTGTAAGTAATCATAAAATGACCATTTATTTTGATTATGTAAACTTTTAAGATGTTTTTAAATTTGTATACCTACTTCTTAACTATTATAGTTTTCCGTTTAACATTTCAGATTATTGTTTCAGGATTAATACTTATAGTATAATCAAATTAAGATATATATATCATCATTATCATAAGCTCAAAAGCTCTGGGGGAGGCTTGGGTAAATCCATGAGTCTTCTCCACTCTTGCCGGTCTGCCGCCTTCCTATCCAGTTCCTTCTTTTCTATCTTTTTTTTAGAAATAAAAAATAAATATTAGCGTTCTTACAATTTACTCAAATATTAAAATTTTGCTGACCATTATCAACGAGTTGTAAATAACTCACTATTAGAAAACGGAAATCAAGTTGGGGTAGAGTGGGGTTTGAACCTTGGACCTCTAATCCGTAAGTCCGCAACACTAGCCACGGGACAAAAACCCGATTTTATCTGCACTGATGTATTCCATCCATCGTGTTTTGAGCCTTCCTAGTCTTCGTCGTCCTTGTGGCAAATAGAGAGTTAGATGTTTTATGGGGATATAAAATAAACATATTGTAATAAAAACAGAGATGAAAAAAACTTTAGAAAAGGCAATATAGAAGTCTAGGCATCTACAGGGCTTCGTAGAATCCGTAGAGAGGAATAAGTGTTATGCAAGCGATAAATTAAATTAAAATAAAAAACCAAATTTCCGACCTTAAGACAGATTTTATACTGTTGAATGTGGCGCCTGCTATTCCTAGCCGCACGTCCGGTTCTTTTTGAAAGGTACTATTTTCTGTAACATATACTCCCATGTATTAAAAAAAAAAAAAAATTGAAAACTTATTAAACATCATTTTGTAATTATGTAACCCAAGGATTTTTTCCAAAAAACTTATTTAGAGACCTGCAAATAACAATATTTATTTACAGACGTTTTTATATTTTAAACAATAACATTATTTACAAAAGCAGAATAAAATAATTCCTGAAAATTAAAAGGGTATAAAAAAGATAAAAAAATTACAAAATAAACATTATATAAGGTATGGAAATAAATTCAAAATTATATATACATTAAACAATCTATAAAAGAAAATTTAAAAAATATAAAATTTAAAAAAAATTACGTGTATGTTTATATACAAGCTGAACGAGTATCAGAGTGCAAATGTTAAAAATTACAAGAATGAAAAAGTTTTTAAAATTAACAAAAATTACAAAATAAACATGATATAAGTTTATAAGGTAAGGAAATGAATTCAAAATTATCTGTACGTAATACAATCTATAAAAGAATAAACAAAAAACAATAATTGAAGATCCACCAGAAAGATATACTGCCAGTCTGCAAGCATTTGTACATACTAAAAACATTGTTGAATAATTAAAGAGTTTGAAAGTTACATGTATGTGCACAATGCATGCTGAATGAGTATAAAATACAATGTTTAAAAATACATAATTACAAAAATTTAAAAGTTTTTAAAATGAACAAAATATATGTACCCAATACAGGTTAAAAAATGTTAAAAGCGTATTACAAGTAGATGTACATAATACAAGCTAAAAAAGTATAAAAAGCTTAAAAATCATTTCAACAGTATTAAAAATTACACATACAAAAACTGTAACATATTTAAAGTTGCGCATTCTCTATATCAACTAACAATATTTTAAGACTTTTAATTTGACTTTTAATATTATCTTTAAATTTTAACTTTTTAATTTTAATACTAAATTTTAACTTTATTTTGAAACTTTTAATTTAAATTTAAAAATTTAATTTTAACTTATACTTTTGATTTTAACTTTAACATTTAATTTCAACTCTTAATTTATACTTATTCATATGTACATCTACTACCTGCATCTAATTAATTATTGCTGGTTGTGTATTTTTACTAAGAAATATAAATATTCATGGAAGCAGAAAGAGAGGGAGGAAAGTAAAGAAGGAGCTATACAATGTCTTCTCCCTTTTATGTACTTTATATATCATGGTTTTTTTTCCCCTTTTTAAATTTATTCTATATTTTTTTTCTCTCCTCCTGCATTCATAACAAATTAGTGTGAAATCTATAATTGGTCTTACTTTTTTTAATTATTCTTTTGTTCCTTGTATTTATATAAAGACTAAATGATTTCCTTGATAAATAAATAAATATATTTATTGAAAATACTTCTGAAAAAAATAATTCTTCAATTCGCACGTCCTGTTTCTGTATTTTGAAATTGGTACTTAAATTTTGGTAGCGATGATTTGGTTTGACAGTCATATGATGTTGGGCGTAAAGGCACGAACTACATGATTTTTTATTTTTTATTATTGTTTTTTTAATGGGGAAAATCCGATATCATATTTGAATTCAAGAGAAAAAATACTATCAGAATCACATATTTCTCTTTCACAAATAAAATACAATGTTTTTCTGCCCAGTGTAAACAACTAGTAACATTAAAATGCGCATAAATGCAATTAAAATAATAATTTGAAACAAATAATTTTATTTTTATCTTATGTGTTTTAGTAAAGAAAACGTAAATAAAACAGAATGTTTGACGCTATATCTATTTGTGTAACTCGTATACTCTGTTCCCATGTATTTCTGTATCTCTTTCTCAAAGTTTGCGATGTTAAACTCAAATTGGTTCAGTCGCTGTAAGATCACATCACATAAGCCAAATGGAATGATATAATGCATGAAAAACTTAGCCCAACATCCTTGCAAGGACCTTCCGGAGATAAGAAGGGTAGAGGGGATTGTAGGAAATACCCCATTTACCCATTGAACATCGGACAAGTTGCATAATAGATAATGCCTTTTGAGATTGTAGCATTTATAGAATAGATAAAATCAGAAGCACAGTTTTGTTTGACAAAGAAAAAACAGTGAATGCAGTTATTTGTTGAACATTTTTTCTGACCCATGAATGTATTAACATAACAAAAAAACAAGATATTCATGTAATCATGATTTAAATGATAATTTCAACAATGTTTTGAGTATGTCCAAATGCTTACAGACTGGCTTGATTTCCTCCCTAGGGTGTTATAAATATTAAAATTTGTTGCAACAGAAAGGGAAAACATTTTTTATAAGGGAATATGTAAGTTAAGGCATTTACAGGGCTTATGATCTGTCATTGGTTGGTTTAAGTGGCCACTTCACATACTGTAACATTCATTATTCTGCCTATGTTTTAACATCCACAATTCCTCAAATCTTCCATCTGTTGACTTTTGTGAAGTAAAAGAGCTGAAACCTTTATCATGTCAAAAGCATTGTAAACGCCTAGACTTCCATATTACCTTCTCAAAAACGTTTTCCCCCTCTGTCGCAACAAATTTAAATATGAATAACTCCTTGGGAGGAAATCCAGCCAGTCTGCAAGCATTTGGACATGCTCGAAACATTGTTGAACAGTGAATGCAGTTAGTTGCTGAACATTTTTCACAAAAAATAAGATATTCATGTAATCCTGATTTAAATTATTAATTAAAAAATGTTTTGAGTATGTCCAAATGCTTGCAGACTGGCTGGATTTCCTCCGTAGGGAGCTATTTATATTCAAATTGGTTGCAACGGAAAGGAAAAACATTTTTGAGAAGGAAATATGGAAGTCTAGGCATTTACAGGGCTTATGACCTGTCATTGGCTGGTTTAAATGGCAACTTTACAAAATGTGTAACATTTACCATTTTGTCTACGTTTGAACATCCACATTTCCTCAACTCTTCCATATGTTGACTTTTATGATGTAAAACTACTTATGTTCATTTGCTTACTTTAGAAGATCGCCGTCTACTGTTGGACATGGGGGTGCTTCATGACATGCTTAGTGTACGCCTTGATAGTCCGGCTCTTTTGTCGGAGTTTTCATTAAATGTGCCCGGCTACCGCACCCGTCGCACGTCGAGCTCTCTATTTCACGTGCCAGCAGTTCGTACGAACTATGCCCAGAACTCTCCACTCATACGTTTTGCTAGTGAATATAATTTGAACTTTCCCCTTATTGATCCATTTGATTGTAAAAAAATAACATTTAAAATGCGCGTCTTAAAACATACTTTTTTGTCTTGTACTTAGTTTTAATAATAAAGTCTTGTTTTATCTTATTTTATTTTATTTTATTATATTTTATCTCTAATTCTTAATATTTTAAATATATTTATATTTTCGACACTTGACACTTGTGCAATATTTACACACATATCCAGCTTCATTCCAATATAACACCCACTCACCCACCCTACACTTACACAAACACACTAGTATGTACGAGTATTGTACGTGTATTTAATGTATTTCTGTGGATATCTGTCATTGGTTTAATTCTCTGTATATTTTATTTGTTATATTTTGTTACGTGTATTACTGTTGATATTCCCAATAAAAAAAATTAAAAAAAGAGCTTAAAAATTTATACAAAATATTTCCTTTCAACACAGGTTTTTACCTCAAGAGCTAAAATATTTTCCACCTCGTAAAACCTTATTTTCGTATTTAAATAAATAAAAAAGTAAAAAAACCCACATAGACATAGTCCGTGAATGGGTAATACTACTTTATTCAGTTAACGCAAGTTCGGTTAACGTTTGTTACAAAAGCTCTGTAAATACAGAGCTTACGATTTGGTATCGGCTGAATAAAACAATCACTTTACACACCGTAACTTTCAGTAATATATAGTTAACATTAATACTAATGTAATGCCTTAAGATTATGTCATTGACCGGTTAAGGAAAATATTGATGACAAAATCTTTCAAGAAAATTAAACCAGAAAATGAATACATGCGTAAAAAATTGTCGGTTGATGCCACCCGTCAATTAAATTCGTTAATAGTATCTAGAGTCAATTATTGTAATAGTATCTACGCAAGTCTACCAATGAATAAAATTGACAGTCTGTATTAAATGCCACAGCGATACCAATTTTTGGAATACCTTTTCGCAACCAGCGAACTAAATTCGGCGCACGCGCATTTGTGGTTGCAGGCTTAAAAGCATCGAATGCTCTCCCAGCAGAAGTGCTAAATTGTGACGAATAAAGTGATGTTTCGGAAAAAAAATAAAAACCTGCCTGTTCTTTAAATCATTCAAATAAATCCATAGCATGTGATGACAAAATACATTTTAAAAAAAAGTATATTTTGTTTGAATTTTATTTATAAGCCCTTACGGATAACATATATTTAAGAAAATAAATTTTCTTTTTTAAATTCATATTCTACTGTTAATGATATTTTTTTGCAAAGGTTGTCTGAGTCTTTTGTTCAGTTTTGTCTGGTAGTTCATTGTATAATTTCAGGGCCTGGTTTATTAGTCTCTACTGTCCTTGTCTTGTTTTAGGAAGTTGTTTATGATATTCTCGTAGTGTGTCCATGTTTACTTTTTTTTTTTAAAAGTTTTTTTTCTTTGGCTACAATTGCATCAGTGGCTAATTTATGAATACATTTCAAGGATTCTAGTTTGAAGAGTTCAGTTACATCTATTTGTTTTTTTTTGTTTTAGAGAGTTCTTTATTTACTGTAAGATGAGGTTTTACGATAGAAAAAAAGGTATTGTAAGTTATCCGTCATGAAAATAATAAATAAAATATATGGGTAACTAAAATCAACACTGGCAAAACTGCCCGTATATTGCGTCAATAAACGACAAATATTCGCAAAATAACAAAACAAAAATGAAAGTACTGAAATTTGTAAAAAAATATTTATTGCGTGATAACAATGAGACTTTTAGCGTTAATATTACGGTGTGATGTTAAAAACAGCTAAAAATGTGGACATAAACATTTCAGTTACGGCATTTCATTGCCGCAGCAGCAAATACGGGATTTCCTTTTGCTTTTCCCATTGTTCAATCGGATTTTCAAAAAAACCATCGTAAATCTCACAAGGGAAAGAATATATTTCCAGTAAGCTGGTTCCGTGTTCGCTTAACGTTTCCCATAATTGCCGGGACGTGAGAATAATTTTGACGTTGTTAATTATAACGACCCTTGACCGCAAAACATCGTAACCGAAAAAAAAAATATATACTAGAACACTTCTTCCACAATTTGCACTTTGAGAATGAAACTCTGATTTGGCTGCTTATTTTGAAACAAAATTTGGTTTTCAAAGTATATTCCTTAAGAAGACTGTTCAATGTCCTGGATGAACATTTAAAGTTATTCAAAACGAAGGCCATTTTCAGGAGAAGGGGTTTGTCTAAGGTAACAGACCATTGCAGGAGACTGCTGCGAGCCATTGCATAGATTTATATATTGTACTATTAGAACATCTACAATATTTTATTGTCAAAATTGTCAAACGGTAGCTCAATATAATTCATCTATTTTTAGATTACAGAATACCGGAAATGAATATGCTTCATATTTTGACATATTTACTTTATCTCTGCCTAAATTAAAAAATAAAGTGACCAACATATTTTTATCAAAAAGAGCAAATCGACTCCAGGAAATTGGGTTAGAATAGTTATAATTTGATTAATTCATGTATTTTGTTATTGTATAATTTCTTTGAAATATGTATGTATTTTAAGTAATTTATAATATGTACAGTATCTACGAATATTTTGTTATTGTATAATTTCTTTAAAATATGTATTTATTTCAAGTAATTTATAATATGTATAGTACGAGTATATTAATATGTCATACTCGATTTTTTTATATTTAAATTTTTAAGCACTCTTTATACCAAATATATGTAAATGGCAGAAATGACGTATATAAATAAGTAAATAAATAAATTAAGCGTGTTGAACAGATGTTTTTTGAAATTTGCGTTTCCGTAACATTTTTTATTTGCAGTATTCTTTAATATTATGCATGCTTCTACAAGGTGGCGCAAAAGTCATAATATTATCGGAAGAGGCCATAACTTTTGCAAATGGCGGCAAATGTCAGTATGACATTTGTAACGTAAATAGATACAAAATACACGTAAACAAGACATAAATTGCTATATTTCTCAAGAACGCGGAAAAATTGTTTAGATTTTTTTGTGGAATAATTCGTCGGTGGTGTTGGCGCAGCGAGAATTTAGGCGCAGATTTTCCGGCCATCCGACACCAACTGGGTAAGCTCTTCGGCGTTTAGCCGCTCGTCTAGAAGTGTATGGGACAACATGAGATGCTGCCAGGTCTGGCCGGCCCTAGAGCAGCTGTCCTGCTGAGAATATCGCGTCTGTGACTGAAGATGTTGCAGAGGACCCCGGAGTATCGACCAGACGACGTGCCACGCAATTGGGCATCAATAAGGTGTCTTGACTGAAAATTTTGGGATTGAAAAACATGTGGTTCCAACAAAATGGATCAACGACGCATACTGCACGAGCCACAACCAATATTCTGAGGGCTGTATTTCCGGGTCGCTTAATCTCTCGTTTTGGTGATTTTCACTGGCCGGCTAGATCACACGATTTAACCATTCCAGGCTTTTTTTTACGTGGTTTCTTGAAGTCAAGAGTCTATGTTCACAAGTTTTAGACTTTCAAAGCCCTCAAAGAGAAAATCTGTCAAAAATGCGAGAGCCTATCGTTTTGGAAAAAGTTATAGAAAATGCTTTGAATCGGGCCCGTATAATCATCAATTCTGGCGGCAGCTCCTTGGCCGATATCAATTTCCCGACTTAATAGATTAAAAAAATTAAGAAATAAAATAAACGCGAGTTAGGTATACGTTATTATTTTTTTTGTAATATGTGTCTTTGTATGATTAAATAAAATGTATTTAAAACTGAAAATAAAAGAAAAAATATTCTCCCGTAAAATATAGTTATTGTACGTTCCGACGTTTTTCTCGATCGTGGCCCGATATGTCCTTGGTCGTTGGTCATCGCTAGCTGAATGATAGAACAGTCATATTTACTCTAAGGTCCTGAATTACGCAGATTTTTTTACCTTTCCAAGTTGAAAACTCATGAATTGGTAATTATAATTAGCTTATAATATTTTTTATTCTTTTATAGTTAATATTAAAACCGTTTTCTACCCTTATTTTGAGAACAATAATGTTTGTGAAAGCAAACTATTCTACCAAATCCCAAAAGGAACACTCCCACACTACCAGATGTCAAACTAGAGGATGGGTCATGAGGTTTGCCACAAACTTTGAATTCGGGCTAAGAAATTTCAGGTTTCTGGGCTCCAAAATATTCAATATGTTACCTGAACATTACAAAACCATGACCCAGATTTAATTAAATAATTTTTTGAAAATTGGTTACTGCGATAAGGTAGAGAAAAATCGGAAAATTTACTCAAAAATATTCTTAAATAATAAATATTGTATAACTGTATAATTAATTAACACTTATGTAGTCATAAAATTGTTTGTTTTGCATAAAAACGTCTGCCTTAAAACAGGTTTTTCCTAGTTCGGCAGACTAGACATGATCCAGAGAAATCTATCACCTAAGTATATATTTGCAAAATAACAAAAAATATGTTTTATAGTTATTTTTTGTTGATAAACCATGATTATTATTGTTATTATTTAATGAGACTGATTGAGTTTCAAAGTACCAAATAGATGTAAAAGATTGCAGTCTACTTTTGTCATGGCGTCTGGTAGAGAGAATTATTTTGTAAATTCTCTAATCGTCAGACTACACCGGCTCGGAAACAAATATTAACAAATCAATGCGTTTCGTTTTCCATTGCCGGATTAAAAATTATTACGGCAATAAAATCAAAATGACTTACATTAAATTTTAATAATAAAAATATTTTATTGTTTTATTCCACTTTTATTTATAATTATTTTATAAATTTTTTACCAGTGACCGGGTTTCGTCGTGACCGACATCGTCAGACTGATTACTGACTTACATTTTTCGAATTCTATAAAAATTACTGACTTTTTTGTATTTTATTTACCTACACTTAAATAAAACTAATCGTTTACTTAATTTTGTTGCCTAGTACTGTTTTAATTTTTGAACATATTTAATTATGTACCTACCCACTTTTATGTAATGTTTTATTTTTATTTATGTATATCTATCTATAAAGCATGATGTAATTAGATAGTTTAAAAAAACATTATATTTATTAGACCTACATATTAAATTTTAAAATGAAACGCTTTAATTATTATTTTGTACCTGTCATAAAGCCCTGTGAGAGAATAAAATAAAATGAATTGACTACAATTTTTTACAAGTTTTAGTTCTTCGTCTACAATTACATTAGTGGCTAATTTATGGATAAATTTTAATGATTCCAGTTGAAAGAGTTCAGTTATATTTAATTGCTTGGTTTGTTTAAAAAGTTCTCTAGTTGCAGTTAAATAGGAAAGGTCATACATAAAGGTTAATTATGTACCTACCCACTTTTATGTAATGTTTTATTTTTATTTATGTATATCTATCTATAAAGCATGATGTAATTAGATAGTTTAAAAAAACATTATATTTATTAGACCTACATATTAAATTTTAAAATGAAACGCTTTAATTATTATTTTGTACCTGTCATAAAGCCCTGTGAGAGAATAAAATAAAATGAATTGCCTTTCTGTTATTTAGTTCATCTTTAAACAATTTCAATACCTCTTGGTTAAAATATTTTATTTTCGCGAACACGTTCGTAACAAACGCCATCATGCATTAATTTTTGTAGCGCTCACGTGTGAACTACGGCCGAATTTCCGTATTGTCCCAGAGTCCTGTCCTACACGATTGAGGCTGTTCAAGGAGACAGGACAAGTTGTATGATCCATTATATTGTCCTCCTGTAAAAGATACTTTATGCTTTAAATATAAAGATTTTTTCATCATTATTATAATTGCATTTACTCGTATGCTCCGCTTCAAATTTAAAATATTTTAATAAAATTTAATACGTATAATCTACATTCAGTGACAAATACAAGAGTTACTAGATACTCCACCCTGATGCTGCAAAAAAATAAAATAATAAATACAACCTTCGGTCAAAGAGGGTTGGCCTACTACTCTGTTAAAATGTATAATCTACTTCGATTATCCATAAGGACAATTAGTAAGTCCTCACAATATAAAATTGCTATTAAGAAATGGATAGTGGAGGTTGGTTGCGCACGGATCGATGAGTGGATAAAGCCTAATAGGTAAAATGTGTGTACTGTATATGAAATTTGTTCTATTGGTCTAGGTATATAAATTGTTTACGTTTTTTATGATTATTTTAGTTTTTTATTGTTTATTATGTTAATGATAATGAGGTTAATTACGTTTTTTTATTGTCATTATTATGTTAACTTTGTTAAATAGATAACCTTAGGCATATTTCACATTTTGTAAAATGTTCCCCTCGGCACGGGACACCCCAGTGAGGGAACATTATTCTGGATAAAAAAAGAATACAAACAATGTAAAAGTATAAAAAAATTAATAAATTACTCTTTTTTGTAGTTAATTTATTTCTTATTTAAAGAATTCAGTTAACCCAGACAAAAACGGTGTTTATTTACATTTTAACCGGAATTTTAAACGGAAATGAATATGATTTATTTGGCGTTCCCATGTGCCTATGACAAACGAGGTGGAAACATTATGCAAACTTTGACCCTTTATTAAAAATATCCCATGTCGTAATTTGTAATCTGTAAGAGCCAAATTTTTCATATTCGTATTACATAAATGAACTAATTCAGTGTTATATAAATTAATCGTTGAAAGTTCGCGCAATCCATTCAGGCGTTTATTGGTGTAAAAAATTGTTAAAATGTATTATTTTTTTAAATCTTGTGAGGCTGTGATGTAACACTAGTTGACATACGATACAAGACTTCATCTAACGTAACGAGATTAGATTATAACTGTATTAAAAAAAAATTAGTTCCGACGTCCTTTATATAAGTCACCAAAAGATGAATCCCATAATCATACATTTAAGACTGTTCATTTAAAGGTTATTAACTACATCTATTTAATTGAGTAACTCTGAAAGGATTGTTATTAAGTAGGTACTACGTTTGATGATTTTATACTTGAGCGTAAAAGCACCTTTAAAAACACACATTTCATGTCAGCCTTCCCGGAAATCAAACTCTACAATATAATAACGTATTACAACAGCGATGAAGAACATTTTAAAGAAGGTAATAAAGAAGTCTAGGTATTTACAGGTCTTATAACCTGTCATTGGCTGGTGTAAGTGGCTACTTTACACAAAAAGTTTCAGCTCTTTAACTTCCTAAACATCAACAGATAAAATAATTGAAGGAATATAGATGTTCAAATATGGGCAGAATGGTGAATGTTACACAGTGTGTAAAGTGGCCACTTAAACCAGCCAATGACGGGTCATTAGCCCTGTAGATGAATAGACTTTTATATTACTTTCTCTAAAATGTTCTTCATCTCTGTTGTAATGTGTTAATATGAAAAGCTCCCCAGGGAGTTGATACCAGTCCTTGTCTACAAAAATTAAAACATTCTCAAAATATTGATACTACTATTTATTTATTTATTTATTAATTTAAAATTACAAAATTAAATATTTATGAACTTATTAAGGCTTTTTAGGCTATGCCCGTGTCAAGCCACAATAAAAAACAATTAAAATACATAGTAAAATTAATTAGATCAAATTATAATGACATAGAATCACAATCTAGAAAAAAAGGTAAATGTAATAAATAATCAAATTCCAAAGAATATAATGCAAAAAAGATAATCAGAAATAGTTTTTCAAATATAAATTATACAAATTAAGAATCACACATAATCAAATATACAAAACGGTATCATTAAAATAAACAAACTAATAGTAAAATATAGTAGTATTAAAAAAAAAAATACAAAATAAGAGCACCATTTAAATCATCAGAAAAAAAAATATATACATAAAAGCATAATTGAAATGATAATTGAGTTATGTTTACTAGAAATTCACTCAATTATGGTAAGAAATACAAGGAATAGGAGCAATAAATCATATGCCAAATAATAGTACGTACTAAATTAAATTATACAAAAATACATAATAAGAAAAACATAAAAATTATCAATATTTATAAAAAGCATATAAAAGTAAAGAGTATGGAAAGAAAGCAGATTTGTAAATTTTTGCTAATTTCGTACTTTCGTAAAAAAATTGACAACCTCGTCAAATATATAAAGTGGACAATTTTCCACTCGATTTCCATTTACAGGATCTTCACCTGAGAGCAGCCATCGAGTCGAAAATACTCGTCCAGGATTCTGGTTCTATTTCGCACAGGACTATATTTTTTATCCGCCCGGACACAGACAACGTATCTTCATAAAAATAATTGTCAACTTATTTAGTTGTGTTTAAGAACGAAACCATAAATTTGTTCTGTTTTTCACAGTGGTAGTTTAATTAAAGCATTTTCTCATTACACACGGTGGCAACGGCAGTTTTCTGTATGGCGTTAATCAGAAGGGTACACGGCTAAAACGAGCTAATTGTTTTTTTTTCGAGATATTAATGCCATTTTTTTCTCCTGAATGCGTTCAATAAAACGTTATTTATAATACTTACAAATATGGCTCCATGTCTTATAAATTATATGAAATAAATATAGGGTCCGTGTGACAAAAAACGATTGAATCAATTTTTATCAGCTCAAGGCAGGTTTTTTAAAAAATAAAGTGTAAATGTTTTTTTATAATTTTTGGTCATAGAAAAATATTACATACTTCGAATATCGATAAAAATATGTGAAATGGATTTTAAAAAAATTATTGTATTTTCAAAATCAAAATGGATATTGAGAAGAAATGTTTTCAAACATAACTTTAAAATATATTTTTTTTTAAATTTGCCTCACAAAAACGTAACACGTTCGACCTTGAAAATTGTAACCTCAAGATTTATGACCATGTTCTAATTCAAATTTAAACGATCAAAAACAAAGTTCATAATTTAACCGAATCGTGACGTATATGGCTAATGCAAATAACCTTTTAATCGGGAATTTATTAATAGTATTTCTTAATCAATAAAAAAAAATTTCGCCATTGTAAGTAAACTATTATATAAGGTACATAAACCCAGTGTCACACAATAAAGGTTTTTTTTTTTTTTTTTTGCTTTTATAGGATTTAATTCTATTTTTTAAAAAAATATATGTGACGCTTTTCGTTTTGTTGGGACATCAACAAATTGACTAAAATATTTGTAAAGTAAATTGCTGTTTAATGATGTCGGTGTATAAAAGGTGCATAATAATGCGGTGATGAATAAGTTCCGGGAGGCGAAGCACCCACCTGGACTTTTTCATCCACCGACCAGCAGAGCCGAATAAAACATGAGACCAATTAAACTTTTCACCAAGGCCAATCCCTTCCATCTCAAGTGACCTATGCACCACACAAATCCTCGAATCAAAACACATTTTTCGAATTCAAAATTCGTTTATTCTAATCTTCATAAAATATAGATCCAGATAGAGACAAATATAACTTAATGCTGAATCCGAATTTGAAAAGCCAAAATCTATTATTTATTTGAATAATACCCGTAGAAACACTACATAACCACGTCTGCTTCCTAATGAAGCGTCACAATATAGATACAGTACACAAAGCTTATTGCTTTATGAATTTCAAAAGTACATATATTTATATTCTTTATAAACACCTTGATCTAACATTTGAATATATATCTCTGGAAACAAAATCTTCCTTGATATCAAATCAGACATTTCCATATAATAAATACTTGTTATTTTAATAATATACGTAGGATGTATAGATTCACTTCAGCAACACCAAGAATTTCATTCATGACTTCAGTCAAAAACTTAGGTATTATCATTCATAAGCATTTAGGATGGCACGATCAGGTTAACGAAGTGAGTCGTAATCTTTATAGCAGTTTGCACTCACTTAAAAGATTACAGAATTTATTGCCAATCAATGTTCAGCAGACATTAGTCCAGAGCTTACTCCTTCTACTCCTTGACCATGCGGATGTATGTTATCCAGATGCTAACTCTGAATTACTTGATAAGTTAGAACGATTGCAGAATATTTGTATACGTTATATCTTTGATCTTTGCAAATTTGACCTCATAACCGAGTATCGCACGCAACTACACTGGCTCAGTATCAGGCATAGAAGAAACATTCACATTATATCACTTCTTCACAGTATTTTAAATAATCCCACTTCACCCGTTTATCTGAGAGAGCTCTTCTAACCTCTTTCACAACACGGACTATCTCTTCGTTCTTGTAACCTGAGAACCCTTTTAATACCCTGTCATCGCTCTAATTTTCTTGCCTTCTCTTTCACAGTAGTGGCCGCTCGATTGTGGAATAATCTACCCACTAATGTTAGAGACGCCCAGTCCCCTCTTTATTTACATTTAAGTCAAGATTGAAATGTCACTATCTAAATATTTAAATTGTTTCTTTATCCTTCTTCTTTCCTTCCTATCCCCTTTCCACTCTTCATAGTATAGTGTTATTTTTTTGTACATTTTTATTTTTGTTAATTTTCGTATTTAATTTTTGTATAAAATTGTAAGATTCAATATGTCCATGTATTTGTAATTTTCTTTAACTGAACGGTGTGGGTAGGTAGGAAAAAAATGCCTTAAGGCAATATGCCCGCCCTTATATGTATAATTATATATGTATATAAAGTGTTAATTAAAAAAATAAATAGATGCTCTGATTTCGTTTTCTGTAACACAATGAATGTGACATCATAAATTTGAAACATTTTTGTACAGTGGGGTTACAGTTGACGGGTTTATTGCTATGGAGCAATATCTTCCAACCAGCAAAATAACAAGCAAATGAAAGATGTGCAGGTCAAGACATATAATAACAGCATAAACAAGCAGGTCACAAGGACGAATGGTGTAGGAAAAATGAGTAGGAAGAGGTTGATTTTGGATAAGGGGTTCATTGGAAAAATAATTATGTTTTAGACGTTTGTTAAAATAAAATTGACGAAGGAGCGTCATTTTTGAAGAAGGTTATTCGAAAGCAAACGGCTTGTTTAGAAGAAAAAAAACTTTACATTTCAGTTCAGTGGTTTTTCTATTTTTAATATTTGTAAACAGACTACCAAAGAAATAATATTTTTATGTATTTAATTATAGTCGGCCTCTGGTGTAATGATCAGAGCATTTGTCTAAGATACAAAAGGTATCGAGTTTGATTCTCGAGATGGTTGGCATAAAATATTTATTAAAAAAGATATTTTCACACTAGAATAATTCATAGTCCCTAGACTGGTACCTGAAGCGTTAGACTGATCATCTTGCCCTCTTGTAACAAAAAATGACCAGGATACGCTGCGATTGGTGTACCAATGCAGTGTCCTATGCACCTTTAGGTGCGGAAAGGAAATCACGTATCTAATTATCATCGCTTTGATTTTATTGGATTTTTTATTTTTTTAAATTCCTGCCGAAATATCGAAATTACAACGCTCGCGACGTCACAAGTTCAATAATGTGGCCAACAGCCTAAAGCTGTATTACCTCAGGCAGTATGTGGCAAGTGTTAATAATCAACATATTGGTGTATTTGAATTTTGATCTTTATTTTGCTTGTTTTTAATTTTAATATTTATAATAATTGTGTTTTGTGTCGTGAATGTACATTAAAATAAATGTAATTATCTCAAGGCCCAAAATGAGTTATTGTAACTCATGGGGAGTACATGTAATGTGTTTTGATAAAAATAAAACATAAAAATAATTCGGTGAGTTTTTCTGACATTCAAAATAAAAACCCTGTTACCGCTAATTTGTATCCATTAAACGTCAGAAAACGAAAGACATTAATAATCCATGTCTTCTTTGGAAACCAGAAAACTATCACGTCAACATAACAATATTATAATTAATTAGTTATTATAAACACGTGTTCACATGAATCTGTGACGTTTCGATTTTTATTAAGACCATTTTTTTTTTACTTTTTTAGTACATTTTTTAGAAACTTTGCCTTACTACTTAAAGATTTAATTTGTACCGCGTGTGATATATTATTTTTTGTAACTTGTTTCCCGTACTACTAAACTTTCTCAATACCGCCTACAAAGATGGCATATCTTTGCATTATATGGAGAAAAAAAACCTTACTAAAATTTCATATGCGCCATCTTCATTCCCCCTGCGGCCAGATTGACAACAAACGCACGATAAATGGTTATGTCATTTAACTTGGCTCTACTTATAAATAACAAGAAATATTTTCTCATTAAAACAATAAAATCAATATTTGGAAAACAGCGTCGTAGTTAGGGGCTGGCCAGGCGGGCGGCTGCCAGGGGCCAACCCCCGTTGGGGCGCATTTTGCAGACCTTTCAAAGTAATTGTGTTATTTCTCTTCCTAGAATAAGTCTTTAGAGGCTCAAAATTCAAATCTTGCCAGGGTCACTCGTGACGCTGTTGGTTCGTTGTAGAATATTCTATTGCATTTTCTGGTCAGGCGACTACGGAAGGAGGTCCCAACAGAATGCCCGTACGAGGTTTTCGCGTAGCCTAAACTACTTAATACCGAGAACGTGTACGATGTTTGCTCGGAGACACTTTTCATATATAGCTCCAAGAGTGTTCAACGTCTTGGATGAACATATTAAGTTCTCCAAAACAACGTCTATATTTAAGATGAAGATCCATAATTGGATTGAATCGAGGGGTAGAGACCACTGTATGAGATTGCTTCGGGAATAAATGCATAACATCGCTGCTGTTTTTATTATTATCCATATACGTATATCGTATATGTGTATGTCATCACTGTCATACGTATTATTATATAACTTTTGATTCCATTTTCGACATGTATTATAAATTTTTATTATTTTTTTTTTCTATTATTATTTTGTATATTTTGTATATTGTTTTGATTACTTTGGATATTGTTTTAATTACCTGTATATTGTTTTAATATATAAATAAATATTTTTGATTTATATACCGAAGAGTCCCGACTTAACACGGAATTTTCTAACAAGTCGGGACATAAAAAACATATAATTGTGTCTATGTAAAATTGTGTATTTTGTGCATTAAATAAATAAAAATAAATTCATAACAGGTGTCAAAAGTGTCGAAACAAGGCACTGTTAATTGATTTTGGAAGTACATATATAATGTTGCTTTAAAGTACGTCAATTTTAGATTTTCTGATAGTGATATTATTAATCTGAAATTGATGTGTTCCTACTGCAAAGACAGCCATATAAAGCTATGTTAATTGCTCAATCTTTGATTGACAAAACTTGTAGGAATGCAGTCTTAAAATTATGTCTTGTACCTTCAAATTATAATCGTTTAAAAAAATCTATATTATTGTGCTTCTATTTATATTCACCGATTTAGCTTACATGTTTCTTGAACTCGCTTTTTGTATAATAGATTATATTTTTTAATTAATTAAAATTATTTTAATAAAATGCAGACGAATTTTCTCGGAAACTGTTGGAGAATACTGAATATACAATTTTTCATACAAACAATACGTTTCACATCTGAACTATTTAAGTTGGAAAAGTTCGTGAAAGTTTTTCATAGACAATAAATCTTTTCTGACTGTAGATTATTTCTTTCCCTTTCTTACTTCAATATTTTGCTCTTCCTTACCCCCCCGAATGCTGTAGTCTAGCGATGCGAATAACCGATTATTGTAATCTGATATTATGCAAAAGAACCGATTGTATGTACGAATCTATTTTTTATGATCAAATATACATCGTAAATGCAATCTATATATACCACTGATCTGGCCAAATTTGATAAAATAAACGTCACTGCGTGAAACTGAATTGAATAAAAAAATTATTTTTTTTAAGTATGTGCAAATGTTTGCAGACATGCTGGATTTTTTCCCTTGGGAGTTGTTCAGATCTAAATTTGATGTAACAGATAGGGAAAACATTCTTAAGAAGAGGAAGACCTATCATTGGCTGGTTTGAGTGGCCACTTTACACACTGTAACATTTACTATTTTGTCTATGTTTGAAAATCCTCATTTTCTCAACTTTTCCATCTCTCCTCAAAAATGTTTTACCTCTCTGTTGCAACAAATTTGGATAAAGAAAAAACAAGTTTAAGAAAAAAAAATGTTTTATTGATGTTTTAGGTAATTTTGTGAGAGATGTTTATACTTATTATCAATAACAAAACTTTGTTGTTGTAAATTTCATCTTTGTCATGGTGAACGTATGAGACTTGCATGTTAGTGTTATTATTGTCCCGGCGTAGAGATGGGTATATCTTGAAATCGGTGGACAGAAAACGCGGTAAGTAGTTACATACTTATATAAGGTGGCACAAAAGTCATCACCCTATTGGAAGATGCCATAACTTTTGCAAATGGCGGCAAATGTTAGTTTTGCTTTAATATTTGTGAAGTAAACAGATACAAAATTCACGTCAATAAAACATGAATCGCTATACTCCTCTAAGAACACGGAAAAATTGTGTTGGTGCAGCGTGAATTTAAGCCCTGATTTCCCGGTAGTCCGACACTAACTGAATAAGCACCACGGCGTTTAGCCACTTGCTTGGAAGTGTATGGGACAATATGAGATGTTGCTAGGTCTGGTCGGCCGCGGAACCGTCGTCCTGCTGAGAATATCCCGGCTGTGGCTGAAGATGTCGCAGTGGATCCCGAAATATCGACCAGACGACGTTCCACGTAATTGGGCATCAATCGGCGGTCGTAACAGAGAATTCTAGGATTGAAAAACATGTGGTTCTAACAGAATAGATCAACGGCGCATACTGCACGAGCCACAATCAATATTCTGAGGGCTGTATTTCCGGGTCGCTTAATCTCTCGCTGTAGAGATTTGCACTGGCTGGCAAGATCACCTGATTTAACCTTTCCTGACTTTTTTGTGGGGTTTCTTGAAGTCAAGAGTCTATTTTCACAATTTTTGACTCTTGAAGCCCTCAAAGAGAATATCCGTCAATGCGAGAACCTAGTACCGGAAGTTTTGGAAAGAGTGAAAGAAAATGCTATAAATCGGACCTGTGTGGTCATCAATTCTAGCGGTGGCTCCTTGGTTGATATTAGTTTCTCGACTTGAGTTAAGATATTAAAATAACACAGTTAAAAAGCAAAATCAAAATTTTTCATTCATAAAAAAAAAATTACAGTCAAAGAACATCGGGTGACAACTTTTGCGCCACCTTCTATATAATGAGGTGTTACACACAAAAACACTTTTATATTTACACTCACACACAGTTCTTACATGTTTTAAAAATCTATATTCAAATTATATTAAATTCAGGCCACAATTTATCCTGAGACACGTATTTATTGGCTCATTTTTTTATATAATTTCTTCTTCTGTGATTTATGACTGCTCCGGAATTCGACACCGGTAAAATCAGGGATAATAATGTAAAACAACGAAGTCAAAAATTTTCAATGCCCTTAAGGTCTTCTACCGAGATGTGTTGACCTTTTTTACTTATTAGTTATTTTATTATTTCATGCCAGTGTCTTGTTATTTATTTTAAAACTTTACTTGATTATTTCTAGTAGTTTAAAAAAAAAAAAATATTTTATACTACCCATATTTAACATACAGATTTTTTAAAAACATTTTATTATTTTTTCTAAATTATTTTTGTAACGAATCACTTAATAAAATTAAAACATAACGCCATTCCTTATGGTGCAACAGCTGTGCCTCACACACACGGGTTCAAGCTTCGATTCCCGGTGAGATTACAACAATTAAATGTGATAAATAGAAATCCTTGTTTTATTATCACTACTATTTTAAGCCTTTTCGTCTTTTGTGATTTTTTAAAAAAATTTGGAGGCATTTTTAATTAATGATAATTTTAACCAATTATCAGTTTGTCTGTTTCGATTAAAATTAGCTATAAATTATTCGATTATTTATCAATCGATTATGCGTATCCCTACTGTTTTCTGTACCGGAAGTTCTTAGCATTTTTTCATACGTGACTGTCATACTAATAGCACGATATGATGTCTTGTAAAAGTCTAGTACGAACAGCCTTGAAACTCGATGATAAAAATACGGTTTTTTTATTGAATTGAGTCAATGGAAATAGGAAAACAAAATTTGTTCGACAAACACCCAAACGTTTGTTATATCTGATTGCCAAACTGAGGCCTAGCCCTCTATTCCAAGAGTCAAGCCTTTGATGGAACGATATATTATGGATAAATGTTTTTTTCCAAATTACTGTGAAATTAAAAAAAAAAACTTTAGTTCGTACTTTAACTTTGGTACTTTAATTCGGTTTTGTGTTAACCAACTCGCGTATTTTAATATTAAAATAAAATAGAAGTTGCTTATCATGTACAAAGCTTATATTAACTGCAAAATGTATGTTCCTTCTAATTTGTTCTTATTTTTATTCTTAGAGGTGGGGGTCAGTGCTATACAAGCTCCTGACTTTACTGTGACCTGTAAAGATCTATTAATTTATTTATTTATGTATTTACATACATAAGTTTACTGTACATTATTTGAGACAATAAGTCCCAACTCCATGGGACTATAAGTTCTGTGTTGAGATGGGACGAGCAATTATATGACACAGACACATGAGTATATCACCACAAATATAGGATAAGAAACATAAAAAATAATTATAAAAAATATTTTAAAAACCACATTTATGGCACATCAATATAGTAAACAGTAAACTAAAGTATTCGAAAAATCATCAAGGAGTTTTTTACTCAAATCCCTCCCACTAAGAAAAATCCAGTTCTTAACTCCTTTCTTGAAAATAATTTTTATCCTTGAGAGCTTAATACGTTCTTTCAAAATATTGAACATTCTCGGTGCGATAAATGAGAGATGTCTCTGAGCAAAAATCGTACGGGTTTTGGGTATGACATAATTCATGCTCTGGGATAACCTCGTACAGACATTCTGCTGAGACCTCTCCTTATTGTTTGACCAGAAGTGTGTAAGTGCTTTTTTTAGGCACAGTTGTCTCATATCCAGCACCTTCATGTATTGGAACAGCTGTTCTGACGGGTGTGTTGGAGGGCGCCAGAACATTATTCTCAATAATAATTTCTGTGAAATTATGAGCGGCTATTGTGACGATTCCCCGTAAATAGTTCTCGCCCTCCAAGCCCAGGTCTATAAAGAGCCCGGCTACTGTGTGAATGGTGAGAGTTCTCATTTTGCCCAATCTCCCCTTCCAAACCCAAATCCTTCTTACTACCCTAGTGGAATAATTGGCTGTGGCCTTGTTTAGCAACCTCTTCACTTTTGCTTTAAGAAGTGGAAACCACAGAAAACTTATTCGGGAGAAGCCGGGCTATTGATGGACATTAACAGATCTTTCGTTCTACTTTCACTATTTTTAATTGTTTAATTGTTTAATTGTCCTATTTTTAATTGTTTCAAGAATAACCTTTACTATTTTCACCATTAGCTATATTTCCTCTCGTGATAAGTCTTTATGGCTTTAATAAGCCATAAGGACTTATCACGAGTAATCTGTTAAATATTGCATTTGCCCTAAGCGGCAAAATGGACAGAGCCATAATGAGTTTATTTACGATTAAATAAACCATTTACGAAATTTTAATGACAGCATTGATTAAATTACAAAAAAAAACTATACATATTAATAAAAAACATTTTAAAAAAATCCTGAAAAATATGTATAAATATATATTTATATATGATTGTAACACATACGATTGAGGCTTTTTAATTCACCCAAATATTTCAATTTTGAGAGTAATTTTCAACGAGTTGTAAATAACTCACTTTTAGAAAATTCAAATTAAGTGAACCGTAAGTCCACCACAGTAGTCACAAGACAACCACCAGATTCATATGTTAAAAGTATAAAAAAAAGAGAAATCACCTTTTAAAAAAAAATAATACCTACCTTTGCAATAAAAAGGTAAATGAAACAAAGTAAAAGAAACGTGGAAAAAAAAACTTTATTTAAAAGAGAAAAAAAAGCAACAGGAATGAAGAACATTTTAGAGAAGGAAATATGGAAGTCTAGGCATTTTCAGGGCTTGTGACCAGTTATTGGCTGGTTTCAGTTAATCTTAATGACTTCCTAAATAGTGAAATCCAGTATTTTATCTACAAGCATTTGGACAAACTCAAAATATTATAATAAAAGAGATATTTTAAAATGGATGTGTTTGACGTTTTGAAAAAAAACGTTAGGTTTAATAGAAATATTTGAAAGTAGGGTTATAACATCTATGTAGAATATACATCTAAGGGGGATTTCTATAATTATTAAAAAATTAATAGTAAGTCATAAAAATAACACAAATACGCATATTTGTTTTGTTGTTTAAATTCTTTACAAGTTATTTACGATTTGCTTTTTAATTCAATTACTTTTCTTATATCCATATACTTTTTTCTATTCTACTATGTAAAGTTTCACTTTTTATTTTGCATGGCAGTATGCTTTTTATTGTATCTACATGGATACAAAAAAGTGTTGTTTATTTTTGAAATTATTACTTACTATGTTTGTACTTACCTTTATATTTTTGTAAATGCCCCTTGGGCGTATTGTAAAATGAAATAAAAAAACAAATAAATAAATTTTGTAGTATTTTAATATATAATCAATAATAATTTTAATACTAATCTACCACAGTTTTTATACAAATGGTAAAATGAGAATACAATATGAAAAAGCATAACCAAAATATTTGATTAATTAGGTACTTTTTTGCTGCCCTTTTTAATGCACCCATGTTATAAATGTTCTCAAGAGAAAAAATAAAATAAAAGGTTTTTTTTTGTAACAAAAAATAAATGATATGAAAAAGTATTTTTTTAAAAAATAAAAGGAGACAAATGGCTATTTGTATTGTATATTTTGTAAAAAGGTGGTTTTGTACTTTTAGTAATATTTTTCATACATTTTTATGTGGAACCAAAATATTTATTTAGAGCACAACTTCATACTTTATGCTGCTGGAAATATAATATGACTATTTATGTGAAGTTTGTGAAATATAAAATTCATATTCTACGAATATTATGATGAGTTATATAAATTTCATGGCTATCTTTATTTTACATCCGCAACCTTCAGTGGAGCGGTAAATCTTAAATATTTATTTTCCCTCTCTTCAAGGAGTATTCTTGTAACATAATCTCAGACAGAGTATCCTTGTACGAAATTAATTATGAACATGTTAGTCCTGTATCGGATCACTGTATTTACAGTGGAAAGTGGTTGATTCTTGATTGATGGCATCCAATAAGATATTCCCGATAGCATCTAATAAGGTGACTGGTCTTTTCCTTGGATGAGATGAGCATTGGCCCTCGAAGATCAATAAAAGTCACTTTGTGTTCGGAAACTTCCCGAGTAGATTAATCTTAGGATAAATTTAGTGCTTCGTTCATACACACAGAACCTCTCAAAAAGTCAACGGAGTTTTTTGACCTTTAAAGGTGAGAAGTTCATGATCACACATTTATTTACCGGGTTATTTTATTGATAGCGTTACTTTTAATTTACTCCAGAGTATTAAAAATGAAACAATAACACATTTCTAGTTTAAAACGTATAAGCTATTTTTTTTTCATTAATTTGAACTGCTAGGTGTCCTTCTATCAATAATATAGTTTTTTAAAAATTAAATAATATAATTATACGTTTTTACATTTTTAAAAAAAATTTCAATTGTTATATTTTTACTAAAACTAAAATCCCACCAAGCCACCTTCTGTAGCTTGTTGGTGGAGATTATATTTATACTTACTTCTTCTTCTTCTAGTGCCTTGCCGGGTCCCCCCGACGTTGGCGATCACTACAGCGAAAGCATATGTATTTGTCCTGCGTTAATTCTACATTTCGTAGCCAGGAAGACTGCTTATTGATGCACTCGCCGTAGTGATTCCTAGGAATATATGACCAGAATGGTTTCATGTTGCCTTCTCTGGTGGATTTCCTGTCGGGGTTACCTTCCCTTGGCTGGTTGGTTTTGGTTTTGAGGCACCAAAAACTCGCCTTTCATCCTTTCGTTATCTGCTGCGATCACACAGTTATGAGTGAAATCCCATTGCCCAGGGTTCGCGGCGTGGACGCTAACGAGTAGGACTAGTCAGTAGTGTTGCCAGTGGAATGCAACTGGGCGTTCACAGCATTTTATAGAATCACATCCTCCAGCAAGATGTGACTCACTGCGACCCTACTGACAGTTTGAACCCCCTTATACCTACTTATTTAATGTTATTTATATTTATAAAAACAATAAATAACAGATTTGAATTAACAGTCGGAAAGATCAGAATATACAAACAAATGATAATAAAAAATAAAAAATTCAACTACAAGAAAATATATGAAAAATAAAAATATTTACACCCAAGCTACTATTCGTATAAAACTTTTGATCGAGTAGCCACTCTCTTATTTTGCTATTGTTACAGTGTGAGTTAAATTAAAGTTCTTTCGGCAAAAAATCAAAAATGCAAAGCACTAAATATTTGAGAGTTCTATTACCATATTTATTGCATACTTTTGGTACAACCAAACCATCATTATACGTGAAGCGTGTATTAGGGTTATGTTTGAGAGAAAAATTGAATGTATTACTATTAAATTGTTTTGTTTTTAAAATTATTTCTGCATGTATTGTTTATTAGTTAAGGTATTAATTGGTGCTCAAATTTTATAAGAATAACTATTTTTAAATAAATACATATTTTACATCTTTTTGGAGATAGTTCTTGAGGTCTGCTTCCTTAAGGGAAAATGTCTTTATTCTATACTGCAAGTCATAATACTATTGTGGAACGTATTGTGATAGGAGAGTTCCGGGGGCGAATCACCCTCCCGAGCTTCCTCATCCACCGACCAGATTAGTTAAGTAAAATATGAAACCAGCATAAATTTTACCAAAATATACCCCTCCCACTCCATGTGAACAGCGCACAAGACGAAACTTCAAATAAAACAAGTTTTTCTAATTAAACCATTTTATTTGTTGTAAAACCTCATCTTAAATTCATATTAAAGAAGTTTTGGTAATATACAGTAGAGAAATTTTATCCTGAATTAACGGAATTTTTAAATATACAGTATGGATTATAATCAAATAAGAATTAAATTTTCCAGAAAGCGTTTAAAAGAATATTAATAAAATTGTTGGTCAAAATGACTACTCTACTGACTACCCAGCCAACAATAACATGGGACAATTGAACGATTTCACAAAACACGTTACCAGTTATGTGCTAATTTGCAGGGTTTTTTTTTCATTTGCATTATTCAGACAAAAAAAACCTTCGTAACATACAATTACATACATTACATACAATCTCGACCACAATGCTTCTCTTAGTTGATAATTATTTAAATAACATGTATGTTTTTATCTTATATAGCCAATTTGGTTCATACGGGGGTTCAGTCCAAAATTATTTACAAGTCTGCGCTTAAATAAGGGTTCCTGAAGTTATACACTGGTATAAAATCAGAACGAAATATAATATTTTTCAAAATAAAATGCCCTAAGTCATAAGCTTGCAGTTTAATTGAAGAAATGGATTTTATCATGGCTTGCATCAACTTGCGACGTAAGAAAAAAAATTTCATATAACCCGAAAAATTCTTCAAAATTCTTCCTTCTTCAAAATAATATCTCGCAACTCCAGCTTCAAGATGGCGTTTAGACATATTTAAGCTAGAACATTTTTGTCAAGCCACAGGGTTTTCGAAGGGTCGTCTGATATGCCCAGTATTAATATTCATTAAAGGTGACATATTCCAATAAAATCCATGAACGATCGCGTAGCAAGTCATTTCACTTTTCTTAGGTCTCAGAACATAATTCTTCTTCTTTTTTCTTATCGTTCCTCTCCCCGATGAAGGTTGGAAATCATTGTAGCAATTCTCACTTTGTTGGCAGCTTCCCTGAACAAAGACTGTGTGCTGCAATGGAACCAGTCACGCAATTTTTTTAGACATAAGATGCGCCTTCTACTTGCACTGCGTCTTCTTTCAACTTTTCCCTGTATAATGACTTGTAAATGTTTTTTTTTTCATCTCTCATCACATGCTCAAAACTAAAGTTTTCTTATTTTTATGATCTTCTGTACCTTTTTATCTTTTTCCATTCGTCGGAGAACATTATCGTTTCGAACTCTGTCCACCCAGGAGATTTTTAATATCCTCCTGTAGCACCACATTTCAAAGGCTTCGATCTTTTTTGAAGTGTTTTGGATGACTATCCACGTTTTGACGCCGTAAAAAAGTACCGAAAAAACGTAAAATCGTACAATGCGCATTTGAATGTCTAAATTAAGCTCCCTACTGCAAAGAAGGTCACGCATCTCGAAAAAGCAGTCTCGCGCGATCTCTTTTCTGACTTTGATCTCGTGTGGGTGATCCCATTTATCATTCAGCCAGCATCCTAAATATTTATATTGATCGACTTACTTAATAACCTGCGCTCCAAGTATTAAGGTCATTGGGAAAGTCTGTGACTTTTTCCAAATAACCATACATTTATTCTTGGAAATATTAATTTCAAGACCTTTATTCAAACTAGCCGTTTAAACTTTAACCAATAATAGCTGCAGGTTTTTTATACTACCTGCTAGAAGGACTGTATCATCCGCGTATAGGATATTGTTTATAAGTTGTCCGTTTATGCTAATGCCGTCGGTTTGTTCATTGAGCGCATCTCTAAATATGGCTTCGAGTACAAATTAAAAAGGAGAGGAGACAAAATGCATCCTTGCCGGACTCTTTAAGAAGACAATTAAAATTAATAATACAGAGAAAAAAAATGAACCTGTTAAATTCAAATTCTATTTGTTATTTGTCCCAAGAATGATGTTCAATAGATGAGATGAATGTGTTAGAGTTACTCACCCATCTGATGGGTTCTTTGATTTTAAGATTCGTGGACTTTCATTCTGTCCGACAGCTGCTTGCCTCGAGAAAACCATGGAACAAAAACTGCACGCCGCGATTCATTGCGCATTTAGTGCTAAAATGTGCGACGACGTACCTACTCAAATTTATTTGTCAGAGTTTTTAAAGAATAGAAATTACTGAGTGCATTGTTATAAAATAATTCAACGTTATAATGATATGATATTCCCTTTTCAGCGAGACCGTACTAAACATAATTTATTTTGTTAACTTGAAGATACTATCAAGATAATGATAAGATTTTCTTTTCAAATCATGTTCTTAATTAGACAAATGATTTTTTTGTTCCATTTTCACTAAAAGGGAATAATATGTATGTGTGTGTGTTGTTTATTTGCATATGCATGTTTATGTATGCATATGCATACGTATGTATGTGTGTATGTAAATATCTTTCTGTGTTCACCTATATCAATGTGAGTACATTTTCTTATTTTAACTTAATATTGTTTCTTTTAGTTTTTCTTATGTTATTCTTATTTTAAACCTGATGTACATACTTATGTTACACTGCTGCACGTGAATGTATTACTAATGAAAGTAAAAGCCCGTAGGGCGTATAAATAAATAAAATATAAAGTCTAACACGCACATAAAAGCTAAGTATGAACTTCTAAGTTTGGATTTGCCTCTTAATTCAAGAGCTTCAGAAGCTCCAAATACTCGGAACTTCTCAGATAAAAACACTTGAGAGTCAATATATTATGTAGGTGTATTTCTTACATCCTTCTACGTAAACAAAAAAATCTTTTTTTCCCACACAAAGTTTTCAGACCTTTCTCAATTCCAGAAAGTTCGCGGTAGTTAGACCTAGAAACCACAACATCAACCCAGTTTTCTCTGTTGAATAAGCAAAAACATCGTACAACTTTATTCTGAGGTTTAAAATGAAAGAAATAAGGAAATAAAATGTTTTTGATATTCTTATATGAGAGATTGGAATTTTAGTTAATTTTTACATACATCAATTTTTTATTTTTCATCAAGCAAAGAATCAAAAACAGTATTTGAGTTTGTCCAAATGTTTGTGGACAAAATACTGGATTTTACTCCCTCGAGAGGACACATTTTTTGTTAATCTTAATGACTCTCGAGGGGGTGAAATCCAGTTTTTTCTCTACAAACATTTAGACAAACTCAAATATTGTAATGAAACCAACTAGTCCAAGAAGAAGTTTAAAAATTGGAAAATTGTTTTCAGGCGCTGCCTAGTATGTGAAATAATTCAGTCAGATGAATCTCTTCACAATAATATAGGTTTCAGCTCTTTAACTTCACTAAAACTTCAAATGGAAGAATTGAAGAAATATGGATGTTCAAACATAGGCAAAATGGTGAAGGTTACACAGTGTGTAAAGTGGCCACTTAAACCAGCCAATGACAGGTCATAAGTTCTGTAAATGCCTAGACTTCCATATTCCCTTATTTAAGGTATTCTCCATCCCTGTTGTAATTTGTAAACCAAAAACAAAATATAAAAAACTAAGCTAAGGGTTTGCTCCAAGACATGGCTGGATTTATCAAAATGGCACAAAAACAAGAGCTTAAAAAACAATAATTGTTAGTGTTATCGTAAGTCGAGTCTTTTTTTTTACAAATGAAGAGAACAAGAGAACACAACAAAAAAAATGCAACAAATTAATCAATACTGTATTTCCTTTATTATTTTACAACAATGTTTTAAATAAATCATAGTATCTCACCTTACACTGCGCAAATATCACGAGCAACATTGGCAGATTTATTCCCTCAAAGTCAAGGAGGTGTCAAAACTGCGTATTTTCGTAACTTGATGTTAATGATAATAATTTTCATTAAGCATTAAGAAAAAAATCATATTTATATTTATTCAAAATAATATTAATACAAAGCGTACTGACATTAAAAAATATTTATATGTTATCCCTAAGACTACAATGCTCTCTGTATATTTAGAATGTTATTTTTTTGTTGCATCTATCTATGTAGGTAAACCCGTACCAAGATAGATGCAAGTTGTATCATTATGGTGTGGTAACGGTAGGGTATCGCACCCGCAGGCAGCATAGCAAGAAGCGACAGCAAAGCGATCCACGTTCACGAGCCTAAATATTTTCATATTCACCCGAATGACAGCGGACCGCCCCGCTATCACCGCTCCCGCAAGTACATAGTCATAAACACATATCTGCATTAAAAAAAGATACATCAATAAAACAGAATGTTTAAGGGCATTGTTCCTTGTCCAAGAGCCACATCGCTTAAGCTTTTGGAAACCTCTAAAGTGGTTTTATAACTCTAATTGATGAAGGCTATTTATAATTTAACTTTAATTAATATTTTATTTTGAAGGCTTGTAATGAAATAAATTAATATACTCGTTTATAACGTAAAAGCAAACAAAACTCTTTGTAGAGCAGAAAATTTTCTTTCGAATGACGTAAAATCTTATTTTAAAGTTTGCTGCTTATATTTTAATTTAGAAAGAAACGGATGCAATTTATATTCACACCCAATATGATAACAATAGCAAAATTTAGAACCGATATGAAAATGGAAAGAGCGTATGGCCCAAGATCAACCTTATTTTTAAAAATTTGACTAAAATTTGTTGCAACAGAGAGGAAAAACATTTTTGACAAGGATTATGAACTGCCATTGGCTAGTTTGAGTGGCCATTTTACACACTTTATAACATTCATCATTCTTCCTTCCACATTTCCTCAACTCTTCCATCTGTTGACTTTTGCGAAGTTAAAGAGCTGAAACCTTTATCACGCGGGTAAGATTAATCCGGCTGAACCAATTCACCTACTAGGCAACGCCTAAAAACCATTTTACAATTTTTATACTTCATTTTATACAAGTAAATTTAAGTTCTGTTGCAACAAATTTAGATCGAAATAACTCACTAGGGATAAAATCCAGCCTGTCTGCAAATATTTTCACATACTCAAAACATTGTTGATATTTTATTTTATTCAAATGAACGGTATTTTGTGCTTCTTACACGTAAGGAGAAAAATTAAATCTATAAAATACAGACACAAGTAAATATAGTTCAGTTCACCAACAAGCTACAGAAAGTGGCTTGGTGGGATTTTAGTTTTGGTAAAAATATGAAAATGGAAATCTTCAAAAATGTATAATTATATTAATAAAAAATATTTAAAATAAACATTTAAAAATAAAGTATCAAACAAGTAAAGGGTCATTTTATAAGAATAATTTGATTAATGAACTTTGAACTTTGAACTTTAAAAAAAAAAACTTTTTTTTTTTATATAACATGTCATTTTTATGTCATGTTACATAATATTTGATGTTTTAAAGATAATGTCGTTCAAACATTTACCACGGCGTTGTTTAATTCCTAGAGATACAATTTTCGTAAGTTCATTCCTTGGATGAGCAAAGTAGCGTAAAACCCTGGCAACACTAAAAAAAATAATTTATTTTTGCATTTGCTACTTACACGTGCATTTGCTACTTACACACAAAATGTGATCCCATCGTGTTTTTTATTTAAGATCCCAGCAGTGTTTCTACACTTTAAAACGACACGCCACGGCATTGTTGAATTCAAATCGGGAGTTGCGTACTGAGCGACGTGTACAAAGAAACTTATGGGTCAAAACGTAAAACTACTCCTTTAAGAGTAGTTTAGTCGCCTTCTGTTTGATACACGTATGCGGTTTCAGGACTATTCTTAATTCGATGCCATAAACCTACACATAAAAAAAAATATAAGAGTTTAAAGGTAAATGGTACTTAAATAATAATATGTTGATCCTCTTGACTTTTCAAGTTCTTCGAAAATTTGCCAAAAAAAAACAAATATCCATTTTGCCTTTTCCCGTAGAGTTTGGTAACGATAATAAAACGCCACGCCACTCTGTTTACATAGGCACCGCGCTCCTATTCAAACATCTTGACAATCTTCACACCCACGCCCAAGCCCACGCCCACGCCGCCGATTATTATTTAAGTATTTTTTAAGTTTGTCTTTGTCCATGTCTTTCTTGATCTTCCTCGTATTCCGCATCTATCAACCATTCGTATCGTAAATCTGTCTAGTCATTCTTATGTCGCCCATTTACTCTACATGTCCGAACCAACGCTGTCATTTTTTATTGTGTCGATCATGCCTGGCTAACTGCTCGGATATCGAAATTTATGTATCTGTTGATAAAAATTATACGACACATACGCCTGGGAGATCGCATTTTTGCAGCATTCAGCTTGTTTCATTTTTGTTTTTTTAATTGCTTTCTAATAATAAAATAGATGCTCGTAACACACGTGAATATATTAACAAGTGTTGTTAATTCAATCCTTTAAGCACCATTTTACAAAAAACAAGGAAAAAAAACTGTAAAATGAACTAACCCACCACATACCACGTACCGCACCTGAAGACTTAAGTCTCCTTGGGGTGGCCCACATGCTACAAGGAAAAATTTCCCGTTGCCGATTGAAAAAACATGTTCAAGGGAGCTCTCTGTAATCAGGTAGCCCTAACATCTTCGTGCTGAAAGAAGGTAATCCAGAAGTACAAAATGTTAACTTTATTGGATTGAAAAAAGAGGAAAGTGAATTATTCTCTGAAAGGGATTACATTTATTGGACATGATCAATTCGCCGAAATGATTATAAAGCTTTTTATAAGTCTGTCTTTTTGGAAGTCACCAAATCTGTATTTTCGACAGGACCAATAACAGGGCCACGGATAATAGCGAGAAGCTCCATTCGGTATTCATAGAAAGGAAGAAAGGAACAAGACCACAGGATGCGTTTTGAAAATTTATTAGGATATCCGCAGCAACATGAAGGGGAATCAACAATATTAAAAATACATAATTTTTATTTAATTTTTATTTATCATGACCTGATAAAAATGGGATAGTCCAGCGATCAGACATAATCCACGAGGATTTTAAATGTAAAATTCCCAACGCAATTTTTAAGCATCAAGTTAAGCTTTTAAACACATTTTTTTATATCCTATTGAAACATTCCATCAGTTTGGTGTAGACGGACGCAACAACAAAGAAACGCTTTGCTTGTAATTGGAAATTCGCAAATCGTCGCTGGACCTTTAGATCTTAAGGGGAGAAGCCCGTTAGAACTCGGAGTGCTTCCGTCGAGCATGTTCTACATGTGGAATGGACTGTGGAATCAACTCTCGTCCACTATAAAATATATTTTTACAAAATCTCTATTTTAATCACGCCTTAAGAAAGACTTCATTTCTTTTTTTAATCTCTTCACTTTTCTTCTCTCTTTATTCTTCTTTCCCATTAATGACTAGTATCGATATTAATCAATTTTATTATAATATACACGTTATTGCGAGTTCTTCCTTGAAATCTATTCCGTTTTATTATTTTTTATCTCGCATACGTTATAAAACTTTAATTTAATAAATAACACCATTGCATTTAAATGGTTACTTAAGAGAAATTGTCAGTAACGATAAGCCCGCCAACGACAAATACAAATGTATATGCAGGAAATTAAATAAGAAGAACATGTGAATTAATGCGACATTTTTTTTTTTACTTTTAACTCTAGCGGTTCATAAAATACAAATACAATAGAAAATATAATTCTATAAATCTTTATCCTTTTGTTTTAATTAATGAAATGAGTTTATTTCTTCAACTAAAACAGTCTACTTTTTCTCATTTCTTTATAGAAATCCAATTCTAAGATCCGATAAAATAATAAAAAAGAAAATGTCCTAAACAAGAAAGTAAGTATAATTGAATAAAACTTTGGCTTGTTTCCAAAAAAATTTGATTCGTGAGGCTTATAAAATAATTGTTTTGAATTAGATACAATTCAAGTAACTATCGGGAAATTTTAAAAACACAAGCATATCGGATTATTTATTTCCATTCAACTATTTATAAATATTATCATCATCATAATTCCATGTCCGTTCCCCAGTTAAAGCTTATGGTGTACATAAAGAGTCAGGTAGCAGCTGCCAGCTTTTGTGCATTCTCTCAAGTCAAGTCAAGTTCGGGTCCTGTGGTTTTGACATGAAATGCCGACGAACGCCTAGGACGTCGAAAACCTGTTACATTGTGAAGTAGGCAAGCGTGGCATTCAGAAGCCATCCGCAATATATCTCCCAGTCGACTGTATCGCTTCAGCTAAGTGACATTTGACACTGAAGCTTGCTGCATCCGTTCTCTTATTTCTTTATTCGTCACAAATTCAAACCACTGCGCGCCCAAGATTGTTTTGAGACACCTGTTCTTAAAACTCAGTATTTTGCTGTTTTCGGCCTGAGTGAGATGCCACGATTCGCATCCATAGAGGAGAATAGGTGTTACGCAGGCGTTATATAGGCAGCGTTTGGTTTTCATTGAGTAAATATCCAATCTTCCTAAGACCCCTAATCTTTAAACTCAATATTTTGATAATTTTTTTTTGTACTACCGAGGTATTACGATTTACATTAGAGGAGAAAATGAAGGTGTTATAGAGGCGATATTCGGTTTTCGTTAAATGAAAATATGTATTATAATTCGGTTTATTGGTATTGCATGTTAGAACAATGAGTTTATTAGAGTAGAGTATTGAAAAACTGATGGTAATACGGACAGTCTTCTACTTTATCAAGAGGGCTTCTCCCTTAACCTGGCCCAAGTCGGAAGGAATAAAGGTGTGTCATATACTACAGTTTTTTGAGTGAGCGGTGCCGTCATCAGCAGTTAAGTAGCGGTTGATGACGTAATTAAAACATTGTCTCTATAAACCAGATATCGTAGGTTTCCTAGAGAGCCTTAATTGTTGTATAGTTTCATTTGCATATGGTTGACATCTCTTTATACAAAAAAATAAAAATATTCAGAGCTGGCAAGGGAAACTATCAAACTACATCTGAGATATGTGAACTAAGTTTTATTTAATGGTGCACATAAAAACTAAATAGAGAAATACATGGACACAAACTGCAAAGTCATTTAGTTATTTGCTTCCTTAAAAGTAAAAACTATTGGAAAAATTGTAAAAAATATACAGACACAGCATACTGACTGAAATTATTGTGTTTTTACTTGAGTGTAGGGCACGTGGCAAGACAGGACAGTGTCAAATGGCTGCTAAGAATCCTAAAAAGGAGGCTTTGTGTGATGGAGGATAGCTCAAGATCAGAAATATTGGAAAAGTCTAGAAGAGGCCAATGTCCAGCAATGGGATGAATTTGATTAGAAAGAAGTTGTTGGTAAGTAGAACCTAAAACCCTTGTTTTTTTGCCTTGCTTGTGACCGCGACCCCCTAAGAGAGGCTTGGCGACCCTCAAAATCGTGACTCTTAGGTTGAAAAACACTATACTACACTTTTTTTTAATATAAATAACTTATTAAAATGAGTTCTTTACTTTGTTAATAAAGTTAAGTGATGTCCGCCAGATAACAGCACTGCTCTGTGTAAGTTGACATTCCTTGTCTCTGTTATCCACTGCATCATAGCATATCACGGCTAGTAAGTAACGGCACCACTTTTTTAGAAAACAAACTTGAAATTCCCGAAAACCACAACTTAGCATCACGAAAACGAAGAATCCAGCACTTTGAAATTATAATTTAGATTTTTTATAAACAAAACTTTGCTTACGTCCAAAACTTTAAAGAAAATTACTTAGTTTAATCCGTTTGGGATGTAATCAAGACACAAATATTAACACGTTACCCAGTGTTAAGTGATCACACCAGCCGATTAAAGGTCTTAAGCCCCGCTAATTCCTGTACTTCCTAATGCCCTTCTAAAATGTGTACTCTGTTGATCTCTTAATCTTAGTAGTTCCCTAGAGAGCGAAGTTCAACGAACATTTGGATAATTATATTGCTTATTTATCTGAGACGTATATTGTAATAAATTATTATTGTTATTATTTTATTGAGACAGACAACAGAAAACATACAAATAAATTAGTTTAAAAAGTAGTATATGCATTCAATTTTAGAGTTTTTTTACAAATATAAATATAATACTGATACACTCATGTGTCTGTGTCAACTAATTACTCGTTCCAACTCGACATAGGACTTTTATTTCCGTGAATTTGTGATTAATATCTTAAATAATATTTAATAAATAACCTTTAAGTAAATAAATAAATAGTAGAAAATATTAAACACTTGGAAGAAAATTTAAGAGATAGTGCAAGAAAAGAAAAGCACTGTAAGAAGGTTAAGAACAAGGATAAAAATATATTTTTTCACAATAAAATTAACCTCAATTCTGAATTCACTTATAATAAATATCCGAAACGTTTTTGAATATTGAGACATGAATTACATTTAACTGATAAACATATATTTTTATTTTTCAAGTCATGAAATTTCGTGAAAATGTATCTAAATGTCAATAGAATTAATTCAGCTTGTAGCAACTACGATTGATAAATAAGTTTTTGAACATAGTTTTCTATGGTGATGATTTAAAAAAATTCTACATGTAAATAATAAATAACGAGTGTTTTACTTTGATATTTTTTTAATTTTTTTTTAAAGTTTTATTCATTTTAACAAATTAGTCACATACATAACTGTATTTTTGCTCCCACAAAGCCGAAGCTTGTCTGCGGGTTACATTATATATATATTTTAAATTTATAAGTAAGTACATAGTTTAATAATAAATGAAAAATAAAATAAATTTATATGCACACTTCAGTTTCACTTGCTGTTTTTAATTTTTTTTTTACTATTTTTTTTGTTGATGATATTGGGTTTTTTTCCTCACGATTTTCAACTGGTATTAAATTGTACAGTTTTGGTACTACACTACCCATTGTTCTATCTCCATAGTAGTTCTTCTGTCGAGGTACCGTCAGCTGCTGTGCCGAACTTGTCTGTTTGGTTTAACCCTTTATGAGACACAATTTTTTTTTAAAGTTTGTCTTCCAAATCTCATAAAATATATCTGGATTGGTTGCAACAGAGAGGGTAAACATTTATGAGACGAGATTATGGAAGTTAAGGCATTTATAAATCATATGCCGTGTCATTGGTTGATTTAATTGACAACTTTACACATTATTCACCATAATGCATATATTTAAACATATACATTTCCTCAACTCTCCCATCTGTTGACTTTTGTGAAGTAAAAAAGCTGAAATTTTAATTGATGTGGATAAGGTTAATCTTGCTAAATTATTTTACCTACTAGGCAACGCCTGAAAAACTTTTTTCAATTTTTATTATTTTTCTTTTACTATTTGTTGGTATTATCAACAATGTTTCGAGTATGTCTACATTTTCGTTGACAGGCTGGACTTCTTTCCTAGGGAGTTGTTAAGGTTTAAATTTACTACTGCATGGAAGGAAAACATTTATGAGAAGCGAGTGTTGAAGTCTAGGAATTTATAGGGCTTATGAGCTATAATTGGCAGGCTCAAGTGGCCACTTTATACATGAAGCATTAACAATTTTTAAGCCAGTAAATCAGTAGTTTTAAAAGACCGATTTGAAGACTGATCCACCGGTGTACGTTATTACGTTACTCGTGTGAATATTAGAAAATAAATATCTCAATAGGGAAACATAACTTTTTTATATGTTTAAAGTAATAAGAGTATATGAAAGACTGTCCATTAAAAAAAAAATTGCCACTTATTAGTAGAATAAAAATTATTTTTATATTTGTAATATTGAATTCCCGCAAAAATCGTCATTGCACTAGCCACGCCCCTAATACGTCACGATTCTTGTTCATTTTCAACTTTGTTTAAAATCATTGAAATTTTTATAGATCATCGTCACGAATCTTGACGTCACAACTATCAACGCAAAACATGTCGCGTTTTTCTTGTGACATATTTTCATATATTTTATTTTTTAAAGTTATACAATACGAAAACATTTCTCCCCAATCTCGATATTGATTTTAAAAATATTATGAATTATTCTTAATCCATTTCATATATTTTTATTGGTATTCGTAGTACGTGATATTTCCATATTCTGGTGGTATATTTATGGCCTCTAAATGGTTAAGGAACTATAAGAATATTCATTTTCTAATAAAGTAAAATATCAAAAAAATTGAAATTTCAAGAACCTAATAGATTGATTAATTTAAAGTTAAAAAAAAAAAATTCAATTCATTCAGTTTTACAACAAAAAAACAGGAAAATAATACGAATTTTACGTTGATAATTTACGAACTGCTTTTAAAGCTATTTGCCATAGGATGCTTAAGCGTAATTTCAATATTTTAATTAAAAAGCCATAGAAAACGGATACAATTACAAAAAGTGCAAGGTGCATAATAAAATATCATTATTCCGTTTCCGCACTTTACTATCATTTTTGCGTTTTGATCATTTTTAAGGTAAGATGATAAGTCTTACGCTTCAGATACCAGTCCATTTACTATGAAATTAACGTAGTTGTGCAGAAAGCAACAGGCCATAGAAAAGTAAAACTGAGATAATAGCACCTTTTGTAAGAAGAGTGAATAATCAAATCTACACAACAGTTGGAATATATTTGACTTTGAAAAATGATTAGCAATGAATAAATGAGTTTTTTTAAATATTAAAACAAGAATCGACAGTTTTCATGATTTTTAATATACAGTAAGATTATTCTAGTCCTATGGGTATTTTCTGCAAACTGAGAAATGCCGTTTTTGTGATCGACACTATTTTTAGAAGGTGATTATTACAGTTTTTTGTATGAAAGCGGCCTGGCTGTTTTTGGCAGAACATCAAATTGACCTGACTGCACCTGATAACACCAATATCTGATTTTTCCAAAATTGCTGCTTTCTGCATTTCAAATATTCTGGTATAAAAAAACCCTTTTAAATGAATGTTTCATGTTGATCATGTCGGGAAAAGAACCCGAGACCTCTTGCATGATAGGCAAACGTGCTGACGACTACACCACGAGGCCGACTTATTATGTATACAATACGAAATTATATTTTTTTTAAAGAAAGGTAAATCATAGACCTGTCTAAAATGATTTAAGAAAAACCATATAAATAGTGCATAGGGCACTGCATTGGTACACCATTCCTTGCGTATATTAATCATTTTTGTAACATGAAGGCAAGATAATCAGTCTCACGCTTCAGGTACCAGTCTAGGGACTATGAAATATTCTCGTGTAAAAACACCCTTTTCAATAATATGTCATATCAACCATGTCGGGAATCAAACCCGAGACCTCATGCACGGTAGGCAGACGCGCTTACCGTTACACCACGAGACCGACGTTCATGTTTAATACAAGCTTAATTAAAGTTCGTTTAAGTTGAGTAGTTTATGTCAAGTTAAAGTAATGTAAATTTTTTTATTTATAAAAAAAAATAAGCCGCTTAGCATGGTAGGCAAACGCGCTGACCATTACACCACGAGGAGAAAATACTTATTAATAAAGTTGCCTATCTTAGAATTTCAGCTTAGTATAATTTGACGTGATTTATGAGTTCGATTTGTAAAATGCTGATGACGTAAATTTAAAAAAATATAACGTTTGAGGTGACATTTCATTTCTTTTCTCAGATTTTCGACTCATTCGTTTCAAATTCACCGAACCCTAAAAAGTTCCCTTCAACCTTGCCAATAAGAAGTGAAATCTCAATCGAGGAATGTTCTAGAGATAAAAATAACCGGTCATGTCAATATAATATTCGATTAATAAATCGTAACCGTATTACTACCGTTTTTTATAAAAATTGGTTGAAAAATTAACGATGACGGACGCTTCAATGAGATCTGAAACGTTGGAAGAGAGTGCAAACGACATTCGACAGAATAACCAAGAAGAATGCGTCCGGCGTTTTGTTGAATGGAAAACAGCAAGTTTTTACTAACTTCCGCTACGTGTTTAAAGGGTCAGCGCGTTTGTTCACCATGTAAAGGGTTTTAATGTCCATTTTTACATCAGTATTTTATAGTCGCTGGACTGGCACCTAAAGCGTAAGATCATCTTACCTTCATGTTTTATTTACCATTAGATACGGAAAAGGCATGAGTATGATGATGAACAATTATTATTGGTAATTAAAAAATCTAATTCTCAGCGATTGTTACATGTAGGAAAGATAATTAGTTTAACGCTTCAGATGCTAGTCAAGAAACAATTCTGATAAAATTCAAACGCTTAAAAAGACAAAGGCGGTGATCTCCGTGATGTAATTGACCCACACGCGGAAGGATCCGGGTTTTTTCAATATTGTTTTTATATGGGAATTGCTTTATAATTTACCTTGCTCATAAAAGGTTTTGATTTTTAAAAAATAGTTTTCTTTGCAATCAAATTTCTTTAAATTTATCTAAACTGGGATCAGGAGGAATATACTAATGTGGGCCAATCAGGAACTTCTCAGCATTTGCTCATGTGGAGAAGAAACTACTAAAATCTCTTCAGGGAAAGCCGGCCTGTTGGCAGTAGTCAACAGGCCTTCTGTTCTACTAGAGGATTGTTCGGCATTTTGTTCCCTACTTTGGTTGAAGGATCCGGGTTCGATACCCGGCGAGAACACAAAAATTTAATGCGATTTTTCTCAAACTTAGGTGTTTTGTGCCATAATCTCGTGGTATTCGGGAAAAATCAGTTAATTAATTAATGTTGAAGTTTAACAGTAAAAAAATTCCAAACGGAATAATATATTTTTTTGGGCTGAAAAGTATCTTGTATTTTGTTGATCTACGGTGACGAAGCATCGTTATTCTGTTTAAATATTAATTCATTTTTCCACTAAGAATTTTCTCGAGAGAGTAATATTTTTTTCGGGATGAAAAGTAGCCTATTTCACTTCTCGGCTCTCCGGCTTTTTTTATGCAAAAATCAAGTCGACCGGTCGCTCCGTTGCGACGCGAAAGAAACACAAACACTGACAAACACACTTTCGCATTTATAATGTTATACTAACTATGAATTGTAGTAAATATGAATTAATATATGTTATAAATACTTATTAGAACAAACGTTGTACAACAAAATTGAGTGCTTATGTTTTTACACATACAAACAAGAAATATAATTGAACATAGATCGAGCCATGGTCGCCAAAACATCGTAACACAAAAAAAATATTTTACATGATAAAACTTCTTCCTCTAAACTCTGTTTCTATATATTTTTATTAATTCAATAAAAAAAAATCGAAACACGACTTGGTTCTAAAAGTATATTCCTTGATAATTGAAAAGAAGAAATATTCTAGCGTAAAATATTTTTCCCGTTGGTTACGATTTTTTGGCTATCATAGCTTGAAATCTCTTTAAAGTGTTAAGAAAAATTAAGGGTCGTTTCCATGTGGACAATACAGTTGATATGACTATATTGTCTTGTCCCAGCTCCGTGAACAGCCTCGACAGCGCAGCACGTAACACGAAAATTCGGCCGCAGTTCATACGTGAGCGCTACGATAATTAGAATGGACAAACAAAAACTTCTTGACACTAAATGCCAAGAAATGCAATATAATACATTTCGAAACACAAAACAAGAACCATAACATGAACATAAAAATAAACAACGAAACTCTTAAAGAACTAGAACATGTGACTTACCTAGGACTCACAATGGACAGACAATTAAAATGGACAAAACACATGGACGGACTCACTAAAGTAATGGCATCACTACATAGCCTTTTCTACAAAATTAAAGATTTTATACCGAGAAAGGAAAAAATTATGATGTACGAAGCCTATGTCAAAAGTAAATTGAGTTACATGATCGCCTTCTGGGGAACTGGTAACAAGACAGACATAACAGGCGGCCTCCGTGGTGTAGTGGTCAAGATGCTTGACTCACGCTCGGAAGGTTCCGGGTTCGATTCCCGGTGAGAACACAAAAATTAAAAATGTGATTTTTCTCAAGCCTGGGTGCTCTGTGATGTAATTCACCACTGTAATTAGGCCTCCTGGCCTGTAGTGGTGCAAAAAAAAAAAAAATGTTAATGTTAATGTTAAAAAATTAAAATAACAAGAATACAAAGACAACAAAATCTAATTCTTAAACTAAAATACAATTTACTCTACCTGACCTCTACGACTGAACTGTACAAAAAAACACACCAGTTTCACATAAACCACTTGACTAAAATTGAGACCTTAAAAATTGTGTACAAAATAACACTGGGAAACATACAAGACGACGACATAATATTAGTCAAAAATGCTGACATACACAAATATAACACCAGACAACAACACTATCATATTGAAAAAGCAAAGAGAAACTCAGGACAGTCAAAAATACTACATAATGGACTTAAACACTACAACAACCTACCTTACTACTTGAAAACGTTTACTAGAGAAAAATTTAAAATCAATCTAAAAAAGCACATGATGACTGAACTAACTAGACTAGACGAGACATAAAATGACCAGACAATACTAAATTTCTAATGTAACCCTAACGGGTTTTTTAAAATTGTAAATAAATAATAAAAAAAATACTAAGATGTATAAAACATTTAAGTTTTGTAAGTGAAAATTCTCGATGGAAGTTCATTGTAATTTATTATGTAAATAAAACACTAAGATGTATGGAAAGTTTTAAACGATGAACTAAATTGTTTAAAAAAAAAGTACTAGAAAATTATTGGTAGAATTTTTTTTGGGAGCGACACGCTCACATCAAACAAATCACTGTTATAACAAGGTTATGTTCGTACGTGTTCACACGAGGAGAATGTGGCAATCATCATACTCCATGATTTGGTCTGACACACGTTTTGTATATCCGAATTATGTTTCCAAATATCATGTGTTTAATGTACTAAAAGACATTTCTTAGGCATGTAGATGTTTACTAACTGAGATGGATATGTCCTCATCATCACTATGGCAGCATCATCTGAATGGCATGTGATGTTAATGACCTTATCTCCCTTAATAGATTCACTACTTTTTTTTATTCTTAGAAGCGTTTTTTTTATATATTTATTCTGCTTGTGTAAGAAAAGGTTTTTGGCGTATATATTGTTGTGCTATATTTAGTTATAAAGGTGATAAACTTGCTTTGTTTATTTGTTGTTCTCAATATGTGTTATTTTCTAAATGTTAATATTATTTATGTCCCAAATTGAGTTGTTGTAACTCCTGGAAATGTAATTCAACGTAATAAAATTGTAAAATACTTTGTGTCATATGATTTATAAATAAAATAAAAATATAAAAAAATCATTAGTCCGCGGAGATAGTCTGCCTGTTAATCTTGGTAGCGATGTCTCGGGACAATTTTTGTCCTACAAATTGCTGTTTACAAGTGGACAATGGCTAAGTCCAGCGACAAAATAATATTGTATTACCTAGACGTACACGGCCATTTAGGAGGATATGGAAGTTTATTAACTAATCGGTTAATTGCAAACAATTCGGTTATTTATAAGTTGTTCGATTATGGCAATAACGCATATGGTTCATCGACAAAAATAATAAATAAAATAGTAAACGTGCGTATCTGTCTTTACATAAAGACCCAGAAACGAAATACCAAAAGAAATATATTGGAATCCAATTTTCTCCTTTTTATTATTATCTCGAATGAGATCTATTGACATTTGAGGGTAATTCTCCACAAAAAGTACATATTAGCGTATAAACATGTTGATAGTAGTAATATTTCACAAACCCACGGCCACAGAAGACATGGGTACAGACTTTTTATTCAAATATCGAATGTATCGAAGTAATAAGGTTCATGAAATTTTCAAATTACAAAAAAAGTTGAGAATTTATCAAAGGTTGTTTATTTGTTGAACTTTTTGTTTTCTGAATATAGATTTAGCATAATTTTAGAACTTCTTGAATCATATTATTAATAGCTTGAAAACGATTACAAGGTTTTCTTGTTTTTAAACAATATGAAAATAAAATAGTGGTACAAATTTGTACCGCCAGGGAATTTCAATATGAAAAATTATGTTTGTTTTTTTATTCGATATATTTTATTTCAAACCCGTATTATAATCAAACCACGAAAATTTGGAAATAACAAGAACTCGTTTGTCATAATTTTAATATTGAGGTTTGTAAAGTAGCAGTTTTTTTACATTAACAAACAATTGCCAGTCCTTCTCTAAACTGATTACCAGGAGTCAATTTTTTTCTTAAAGCTGCCCAAAACTACTCAAAAATGTCAAAATATGTACCGACCGTGATTAGTTACATCAAATGCATTCTCATATAAGGGACATATGAGTTATTTTACTCCAGGACTAATTTGAAATGGAATTATGTTATAAACCAAACATATAAAAGCAGATTGCAATAAAAAAAGGCGTCTTTTATTTTATAGAAATATATTAATTCCAAAAAAAATAAATTAAAACATACAAAATAATTTTATAAAATTTATATAAACACATATATATTATGAAAGCGAATGTAAATATTTTCTTTCTTTGAAATGGGGCTAAGCACCCAATTTCTGTTGTTATATGAGTCGTGGAGAGCTTTGCTTATGAGCGGTATTTTGTATGCCAATATTTGCGATAAAATTGAAGGACGCAAATAAATCGCAGGGAGCCGACGGATTACGTTTCGCATTTTCACATTTCAGTCATGTGCCTTCGCCAATTTATAGTTCAGAAAGATTTATTTATTTATTTTGAATCCTGAATCCTCAGTTTCTATCTTAAATGAGATATTGAAAACCTTGCTCTACCATCAAACACTGTTTTTTATTTTTAGACAAGACAGTTCTCACATACATATATTGCACACAGAAAATAATAATATAAAGAAACTAAAATTGTAAAAACAGTCAATATAAATATTTCACGGTTATGTAAGCGGTTGATTAAGTTATTAAAATAAAGTAACTTAAAAATGTCTAAATGTTGGGAATTGAGAAATTTCAAATAATAATTGTAATAATAAAGTAAATGAAAATAGGGGTTCAAACTGTCAGTAGGGTCGCAGCGAGTCACATCTTGCTGGAGGGTGTGATTTAATAAAATGTCGCGAACGCCCAGTTGCATTCCACCGTCAACACTATTGACTTGTCTTACCCCGGGCAAGGGGATCACGCTTATAGTGGTGTGATCGTAGCAGATAACGAGAGGATGAAAGGCGAGTTTCTGGCGCCTTCAAACCAGAACCAACCAGCTAAGGGAAGGCAACCCCGACAGAAAAATCCACCAGAGAAGGCAACGGGAAATCACTCTGGTCATCTTTTCCCAGAAATCACTATGGCAAGTACATCCAACAAGCAGTTGTCCTGGCTTTGGAGTAGCGCAGGACCGAGATGCTTTCGCTATTGTGGTTGCCAACGTCGGGGGGACCTGATTAGGCACCGCAAGAAGAAGGAGAATAGATCCAAGTCAAATTAGCACATTAATTTTCTTTAAACAAACATACTGATAACCAAAAAATATATGTACATATTTGCTATAACTTCAAGAACTGATTATTAAGAAAAAAAAAATTGAATACTAATTTAGTTTCTAGTATTTTTGTTTGTTTTTTATATATTTGTTTATTTTTTAAAATATAAAATTGTATTTTATTTGTAAATTGTTTATAACTTTGGCATACGTTAAAGGCGCTAATACATTAATAAATCTATTCTTCATCAGCCTGAACGTAGACGAAATTCTGTTGAGATACCTTTTAAAAAATAACCTTGCGTTTATCCTACTTACGGAAATTCTCAACTTCCCTATTTACTGCTAATGAGAGTAATAAATAAACAAACTTAAAGGGGTTGTATTAAATATATAACGCGTAGGTAGTTAATACGGTAGGCTCCTAACAAGATATTCACGACTTTTCACGTAGTAATAAGAATTTTATTCTTACCAACGTATTGCTCGTAAATTAATTGCCTTTTAATTATCAAACGCCGATTCTTGCAGATTAAAACGCTTTGAATTAAAATTGTAGGTAGATAATAATTTATGGCATAAATATTCCACTCGTCGCTAAACAAATATTTTGTAACAAAATGCTAACATGTACAGGAATAGAAAAATGTGATTGTTACAATTCTAACTAATATTTATTTAAACTTCAAGCAACTGAAATGGCTTAAAATTAGACAGCGGAGAGACTATCACTCCCTCTCACATCTGTTCAATGTACTTCATAGTCCTAACGCTCCTGTATACCTGCGTGAAAAATTTCAACGCTTATCAGTTCATGGTTTACCTCTTCGTTCTAATTCTTAAGGCACTCTCTTAATACCCATCCACAATTCCTCTTTCTTCTCTAACTCATATAGTGTCCATGAGGCTCGACTGTGGAATCATCTCCCATCCACCATCAAAGATGTTACTATATTATCTCTGTTTAAATCACGTCTGAAGAAACATCTTCTTTATCTTCCTTGATCTCTCTTCCTTTCTTTTTTCCTCTTTTTTCCCTTTTCTCTTTGAGTAAGGGTATTGATTTAAGGTAATTAATACACAAATACATTTATTTATATTTTTAAATATCTTAACTTTTATATTGAAAATGTTCTCTTCCTTAATCTTTCCTCCTTTTCTCCTTTCCTCTTTCCTGTTTTTTCCCTTTTCCCATCGAGTAATAGTTTTGATTTAAGGTAATTTATTACGTTTATTTCTATTTTAATATATCTTTAGCTTTTTAATATTTTTTGCTATTGAATATGTTCTGTAACTTGATTTATATTTTAAAAAAAAATATTGGTTGGTTGGAAGAAATTGCCATTTGGCAATAAGCCTGCTTATGTACAAATAACATTATGTACAAAAAGTTAAATAAATAAATATAATAATGTGCATTGTTTTAGTTTATAAGTAACCCCAAGTTCTCTCACTTCAGCGGTAGCGGCTTTGGCACGTCCAACGTTCAGCTGTCCAAATTTAACAGCCATAGTCGATTGTTGCTAAGTCCCTTAGTAAGGCCGCTTTGTATGCTGGACAGTCTTTATCTCTAGTCGGGTGATTTGCAGGTCGATTAAATTTTGTGCATGTCGGGATGTCATTATTTTTAGGACAATCATCACGACTGTGTCCTTCTGTGGCGCAGTGGGAACATCGACTTGCTTCTTTACAGAACTTAAAGGAGTGTCCGATCATTTGACACTTTGAACAGATTGTGAGCCCCAAGAAGTCACGTACACGGCAAACAGTCCAGTCAACATAAACTCTTTCTTGAGTAACGAGTTGATGTCTTACAGCGGCGGGTACTTCATACACTCGGTGGCAAGTGAAGCCTGTACGAGGACCTGCTAGATGACTTAGTCGACATCTTTCAATCAGGCTGGCTACCTCAACGTCAGTTTGTCGGGAAATATCCGGGAGAGCATTTTGAAGAAAATAGTTGTCAGTTATTTCCCTAGGGACATTAAAAAATATTACCCTTGGTAATCTTTTCATTGGTAACCGTGCACTCAGTTTGCTTAAAGACGCCAGAGCTGGGGCTTTCATGAGCTTATCTTGTTCCAATTGAGTTGCTGTATGAATTATAACACCCCTATTTCGGATGCTTTTAAGTCCCGTTACTCTTACTCCCAATTCCGATGGTTTAAGCGACTCTTTTAGCATTATTTTTGTCTCCTCGCTGTCTTTGACTAAATCATCTTTAGGGAATATGCATATGCCAGGTCTTGCAGGTCCTACTTGTAGCCCAGTTTTTTTAAATGGCGGGGGTTCCAACGTGTTAATAGATTTCCTGGCAATGTCAGCAAATGATAAACTCGCCTCTGTTGCGTCCGCTACGCGTCGCATTACAGGGCCTAGATCCGACTTTAATTGCTCTATCTTAGATTTTAGACACAAGTTCGTTTCAAATACAGCATTTTTTTCCGCCTTTAAAACTTGGCACTCTGCTTGAGATTTTACGAGCTCCAGCATAATTGAATCTTTGTCAATACATAGCTGGCCAACTGAACCTAAGACGTGCTGGATATGAATAGCCACCTTAAGCTCCTTGTCTTTGGGAAGTTTGCTTTGTATTTCCCCCAATACTTCTTGAAGGGCTGAAAGAGCAGCTTGGGCAATAGCAAGAGAATTCCGTTCTTCGTTCTTCATCTCTGTTACTTCGGTAGCTTCCTCCAAATCTGAATGACTCCCATCGGACGTATCTCCATCGCTAGGTACATTATGCTCATGTTTGCGTCGGACAGCCAAAGGTGCAATAGTAGGAGATGGAGTTCCATGATGACCGCGAGTTCGTTTTTTAGAACGAGGTGGGCCTGGCTCGGTGGACTCCATTACGGAAATATATTATAAATATAAATACCCAATAGCCTTATAATATATAAGTTAGTAAAAAGTAAATTTAAAAAAAATAAAAATAATAATAATAAAACAATATTTTAACAGGTCACTTAAGTGCTAACTTTACCTTAGACGATTACACGAAAAGAAACTGACTGCACCTTGCGAGTTATCGTTTAGTAAAATAAATGTACTCACCCGGTAAATTGCAACAATAGACTTATATGGAATACATTAGTAAAAAATAATTTTATGGAAACCTTATTTAAGCGAGATAACCACTTTAAACACAATACAAAACACAAACAAACAAGTATTATTATTTAGTCCGCAAATACAAATCAAAATCCGTGATAATAGCGAGGGTCAGTGCACATGTCACAAGAGAAATGTCAGAGCGCGTTATTGTTCGACTGACCGCGGAGGCAGTCAGTGAAGAATGGTAAAAAAACAAAAGAACAACCATGAAAGAATTGAAGAAATATAGATGTTCAAATAAAAGCAGAATGGTGAATGTTACAGTGTGTAAAGTGGCCACTTAAACCAGCCATTGACAGGTCATAAGCCCTGTAAATGCCTAGACTTCTAAATAACCTTCTCTTAAATGTTCTTTATCTCTGTTGTAATATGTTATTATAAACAGCTCCCCAGGGAGTTGAATCCAGTCCTTGTCTACAAAAGTTTGGACAAACTCAAAATATTGTTGATAATATAACCTAATTATTACTAAATTATTTTTCTAGTGCCTTAAGACAACCTAAGTATTCGTTCTATAAACATAAAAATCTTAACAATAATTTAACCTAAAATTACTGTGCGATATTTTTTTAAGGGAAGGCGGATTGGAGTTCTTCTCTTTGACAGGGGTGAAGAAGTATTTACGGGTTTGAAATAGCTATTTTTCTTTTCTGAAGGACAAATTGGGGTGGGGAGGAATTCTATTGCTTTTTCTCATCCAATTAAAAGATAGTATCTATCAGGAAAGCAGATTGATATTAGAGAGAAACTTGCGTGTAATGGACAGTTTAAAAAAATACCCACGTTTAGAATGTGTAGAAACTATTTATGATATTTTTATAACGGAATACCTATACTAGCAGCTTAAGAGAATACGCTGTCTAACTGGTCTTCATCTAAACGTATTCCAATATTATTGATGTTTTTTGTTGACATTTATTGATGAAACTCCATACTTAACGATTTTGATAAAATTATAAATAAAATTATCAATGAAACTTCTTGGTTAAGTTTTAATTTTTTATTATTTTGACCAAAAAGCGCTTTCGCCTAAGTAGGCATCTTCAAGACTGGTCTTCAAGACCATCTTCAAGTTTTATTGATAATTTTATTTATTATTTTATCGAAATCGTATTCCAATATTTTCTCCCTGGGTTTTGGTACTAGAGAGATGATTTTGCACACTCAACATATCTCCTATTGGCGTGTCTATATTATGTTTAATTTATTTTTATATTTTAACGGTCACAGCTAATATGGGGGGGGAGTATTAGACGCAAACTTAGAAATCTCCACTAAAAAAGGAAAATTATATATTGATGCCAAAATAAACTATTCATAAAAACCCACCAATCTAAATAATAGCGTAATTGAAAATTGTCTCTAAATTTTGCAATAGCAGATTTCAATTATACTACTTGACGCCGCAAACATAGCATTGTCTATTGAGCTAGTGAAGCATAATTATTAGAAATCTCACAAAAAAAAAATCAAAGTTTTTTGCTAATATCTCAGTACCTAACTCCTTCAATGGAGATTTCTAAGTTTGCCTTTCATACCCTTATATATAATAATGTAACCAATTTTCTGTTTTTTTCTATGGCGAACACGCATCTACGGATGCGGTTTATCTAAGCTTTTTTTTCGTGTCAAAATGTGAACGGAGCGACAGCGCTCGCGTAGAGCAGGCCTTGTACCGGTGTAAGTGATTTGAATTTATCTTATGTATGCAGATCCAGTGTCTCTAGACATTCATCTTTGGTTGAAATTTGCAGTCCCTTTTTTTCTTTAACTTACATATTTTCAACACATATTCACAAATATAAACATATTCACAAACGGCGGCCTCCGTGGTGTAGTGGTCAAGACGCTTGACTCACAGACGGAAGGTTCCGGGTTCGATTCCCGGTGAGAACACAAAAATTACATGTGATTTTTCTCAAGCCTGGGTGTTCTGTGATGTAATTCACCACTGTAATTGGGCCTCCTGGCCTGTTGTGGTGCAAAAAAAAAATAAAAAAAAAATAAAAAAAAATAACTACTTGACCGTAATACAATATAAAATTGTTTCACAAATTCCATGTTTTTTGGTAATCTGATTGATTCAGTTCGAATAGTTCAGGAGTTCACATTATTGAAAAAGGCAACAAATGGATCGTATCTAGGGACAAATAGCTAATCAATTAGCTGTCATCTGTTATCTTCTGAAAACCTACTGGCGTTGAGGTCATGGCTTGGAGCTGGAACATTCATTACTGGACCTGATGTCAATTCCAACCAGATGATCCATGACTTCAACAAAAAGACTCAAAAGCATTGAAGAAGCGGATCTTAATGTCATTTTTCACTATTAAGTTTTCTACGCGTGCTCATGTTTTTTATTGACACCTAATTTCGGTCAACTGCAAATTTTTGAACAAAAAATAGTTTATTAACATTTTAAATATATTCAATGAATAATTTTGAAATATTTGCAAAAAAATAGTTTAAACAGTACTTTTAAATGGATTCTGGAATCAGGTATAGATTTTAATTCGAGAGAAATAACTGTATCGATTGATTTAATGAATTTATATTCTCATTATTATGTATTAATTTCACATACTGTACAGAAGGTGTTTCAGTTAAAATATTTGTTTCTAATGTATTTCTGTAATTTATGTGGTAAACTTCGAGACTTATTACCCCTGTCTCGCTCTAGCGTTGTAGCCTAGCCGGTGGCGACTGGTTTTAGATTGGAGGATCGCAGGTTTGACAAGGCATTTTTTGGACAAACGCGTTCAATCTTAAAATACAATTTTATTTATCGATCCTCCACGAGTTTACCGTTGCAATATAAATTGTCTTTTACAGGAGGTAATTCCATCCAAAAACCCTTTAAAGCGTCTAGTTTATCTGGGGTCTTCGAACGTACGGTGTACAAATGTGATAACTTTTTTTTTTTGAAAAAAACGAAACTTACCTGGTCACCGGAAAATTTATTTCTCAAACCTTTTAAAAGTTTAGTTTTGGAGTGCGGACAACGGGAAAACGAGACCTCGATTTTAGTTTAGAGATAAAAATTTAATTCAAATACATATTCATTTAATCGCTCTCCGACCGTATAACATCTTGATCTAAGGCGTATTCAGGACACAAGTTGCAAAGTTAGACATTTTTAAATGTAAAAAAAAGGAGTTACAGAGAAAATCACAAAAAGCTGATAATATTTAAATGTTAGTGTAATTAGTTTCCTGACGAAGAGACAGGTACGTCTCGAAACCGGTGGACAAAGAAAAGTCGGTGATAAGTGGTTAAACTTTAACATTTGTCAAAATCTGCTATTTATTAAATCTTCTAAAATTAAATTTAGTTTTTATTTATTTTATTTTATTTTATTTATTTTAAAGAAACAAACAATCGACAATGACATAATAATATTTTTTTTTAAAATACGGTTTAAGGACAGACCAGCAAAGTTTTTAAATAAAAATCATACATATTATAAAATTGTGTTACAACAAAAGGATGTGTTTATGTGTATTTGTATGAGAGTAAGTGTAGATGTGTGTTTATGTGTATTCGTGTGGGAGTAAAGCTAGGGTTTCCTAGGACAGCGGTGCCCGTATTTTAACGGCCGTAGTGAACGGTGATGCAGTGGACAGCCGTCGTAAAGGTGATTAGAGAGTGGTTTCCCAGGAAAACGGTGTTAAATGGTGTTGATAACACCGTTTTCCTAGAAAACCACACTCTAGTCACCTTTACGACGGCTGTCCACTGCATCACCGTTCACTACGGCCGTTAAAATACGGGCACCGCTGTCCTAGGAAACCCTAGCTTAAAGCTAGGGTTTCCTAGGACAGCGGCGCCCGTATTTTAACTGCCGTAGTGAACGGTGATGCGGTGGACAGCCGTCGTAACGGTGACTAGAGAGTGGTTTCCTAGGAAAACGATGTTGATAACATCGTTAAAAAATAAAAACACTCTCTAGTCACTGTTACGACGGCTGTCCACCGTATCACCGTTCACTACGGCCGCTAAAATACGGCCACCGCTGTCCTAGGAAACCCTAGCTTAAGTGTTCAGGTGTGTGCATCATTAAATAGTAAGTGAGATCGTATTGCAGCCAGAAATAAAAAGTCTTTATTTATTTTTTAATTAAATTAAGGGGCATGTACAATATATAAATAGATGAAAAAAAAAACATTATAGTTGGAGCAAGAACGATAGAGGAAAAAGTATTGTGCATAGTTAGTGCTGCAGATGGAATAAACACTTATTTCTTGTCACGTGAATGGGGACATTAAGATTAATTTTGGAGAGTAGGCTAAAGGAGTTTACATTATTATTTAATAATTTATGTAATTAGATACAGTGCGTCTATTTTCAAGGATAAAAAATCCATTTTGGTTGGCAGATTGGCTGTAAGTACAAAGCGTTCTAATGTTTTAATGATCTAGGCATTTAAAATTTTTTGTTGAACATTTTTAATCCAATGCCCCAATGCAATGTCTTGAATATATAGATAAATCAATTCTTCACACTACTTAAAATTCTTCGGGATAGATCTTACGGTTTTTTTGTAGATCTACGCTACTAAAACAATATGGGATGAAGATGGATTGGCTCAGTTTGGCTCGAAGTCTTAAATGTTAATAGTGTTTATGAATGAATTGTGTACTATTATTTTATTGCCCTTGTCTGTCTTTGCTACATAGTTTTATGTTTTTTTCGTTTAGTTTCTTGTTCCTTTGTTTCTTCATATAACTGTTTCAATTATCTTAGGCCGTATATAAATAAATGAATTTACAAATATTAATTATTATTTATTGAAATTTTTAACCATAAATTTAATGCGATAAACAATATTAAATATATGTTTAATTTAATTTCAAAAGCAAAAGAAATTTAGCAACAGGCACGATAATCAATTGAAAAAAACATGTTTTTCGTAAATTTCATTTAATATTGGAATTTAGCCAATTTGGCAAAATGCCTATTGTCCGTTGCATTTATTAACATGAGCGTATTTTTCCACACTTAAATACTAACAAAACTATTTTTACATGAAGTTGTTATTTATTTTTTATTTTCTATTTAACTTTTCGTATTATTTTCAAATGCATTCCTTGGCATGGAATTTCCCAGTGAGGAATGAATTAGGTGTAATCAAATTATATGCCCCTTTATAAAAATGGAATACTCAATAATTAAATTTTATCAGTAGGTACATTGGTGGGCATATTTTAAAAACATCAATTTCTCAACATATTACAACAGAGATGAAGAACATTTGAGAGAAGGCAATATATAAGTCTAGGCATCTACCTGTCTTATGACCTGTCAATGGCTGCTTAAAGTGGCCGCTTTACACACTGTGTAACATTCACCATTCTGCCTATATTTGAACATCGGTATTCCTTCAATTCTTTCATCTTTTGACGTTTTTGAAGTAAAAGAGCTGAAACATTTATTTATGCCGGTGAGATTAATCTGATTGAATTATATTACCTACATACTACGCAACGCCTGAAATTTATATTTTTTAATTTTTATACTTCTTCATGGACCAGGTGGATTTATCAACAATATTTTGAGCTTGTCCAAATTTTTGTAGACAAGGACTGGATTCAACTCTTAAAGAAGCTAGCTGTCAATATTGACATATTACTGCAGAGATGAAGAACATTTTAGAAAAGGTAATATAGAAGTCTAGGTTTCCACAGGGCTAAGACCTGTCAATGGCTGGTTTAGGTTACTTACCTTCTTTAAAAAGTGTTTTTTGTTTTTATTTTGTTAATAATCAAATATATAATTTTATAACTTTTAGAAATTAAAAATTAAAACTATTATTTTTTTAAATCGTAGGTTTCTTAGTTAACTCTTGTGAAGCTATGATGTAGCACGAGTACGTCTACATAGAATACAAAACTTGACATATTTCTCTTATTTATTTTAATGATTAAGTGTATTTTTCGTAATCTTCAAATTTACATTTTAACATCAGATTTGATGAAAATTAATAATTTTTTGTCGGATATTAGCAGTAAGCGGGATTTAGTTTTAAGACCGGCGTATTTATGATCTTTAATTCATTTTGCCATAACAGGCTGAAATAGTATTACAATTTTTATAAATTATGGAAAAGGAATTATTCAAAAGCATGTTAATTTTTGTTAAATGTCTGAGCTTCAGAATATTCTGTCGTTTGCTTGAGGTAAAACGATGTTACATCACCGCGTGTAAATAAGTTTTGCGGCGAAGCCTTTTAAGAGTTAAAACTATGATGGGTCACCATTATAGAAGGCAAAAAATAAAAAATTAATACCAGTCATTCTCTTTATAACACTTAGAGATTATTAATATTATTCTTGGTAACAAAAGTCTACGATGTCTGCAAGAAAATCGATTTGCTTTTGAATGTTGATAAATCGAAAGTGATGGTTTTTGTAAGGGATGAAAATATAACTAAAAAATGTGAGATTAGTGTGCACGGAGATATTCTGAATCAAGTAGAAGAATTTGTGTATCTGGGAAGTATGTTTACTAGGGATGGAAAGACCTAGAAAGATATTGAAAGGAGGGTGAGTGCCGGGAACAGGGTGAATGTTGCACTGAAATCTACTTTGGCAAACAAATGTTTATCGCAGGAGGCTAAACTAGCAGTTCACAATGGAGTTCTAGTGCCAATTCTAATGTATAGGAGTGAAGTATGGAATTGTCAAAATGATGATAAAAGTAGGTAGAATGCTGTCGAAATGCGATCCCTCAGGTGAATGTGTGGTAAAACGATGTATGATAGGTGCACAAATGTCGAGATCCGTGAAGTGTGTAAGGCTGAGACATGCATTATCGACAGAATCAAGAAAGGGGTGCTGCGTTGGTTTAAACATGAAGAGCGAATGGTCAACAAAAAAACGGCTAAAAGGATCTACGATGCGAATGTTGATGGATGCAGAAAACGAGGAACGCCGAGAGAGACATGGCACGTCAAGTGATGAATGGCACATGATCAAGTCCATCAAATACTTGAAGATGGACATGTCAAAAGTAGGAATAATCTGCGTGCATCCATGAGAAGATGTATGAATGTAGAGGAAGCGAGGTCTGTATGCAAAGATAGAGTGATATGGCGTTGTTTCCTCTCTGCCTATCCCTACGGGGAAACGGCGTGATGGTTGGTTTGTTTGTTTGATTGAAATAATTATTTTTTTAACACGTTAATTATTTTATCTGACTCGTGTTCAAATGATTAGCGCGTTTGCCTACCGAGCAAGAGGTCTCGGGTTTGATTCATGACATGTTTGCTATAAAATTCCAACTTTTTCCACCCAACTGATAAAATAAAGGTGTTATCAAGATTATTTAATCTTTCATATTGATCCAAAAAATATTTTTAAACGTATTATTTATAAAATATTATTGTAGCATTATTTTTCTTTTTCATTATTATCTAGCTAAATACTAGTCACTTTATGTTTATATTAAATTATTCTCAATTTTAATTTGCTATATTTATACTTAGAACATAAGGTTTTCTCATTTTAATTGTTATCTTTTATTTGTCATCTTAGATTTGTATGTTTCTTTTTTGCAGTTAAAGAAAAAAAATAATTTTTTTTTACTAATTTGTTTAGTTTTAATTATTTAGTTGAATAAAATAGTTATATTACATAATATATATTACATAATAAATTGTCCACTGCGGTGATTATTTCTGTTAATTTTTTTATTGAGAAAGTTTCTTTAAATCGTTGGTATATAAATAAATAAATAACTAAAATATTGATTCAAAAAGTTCCTTTCATTCTTGAATTTCTTAGTCCTAAATTGGCACCTGAAACGCTAGGCGGATCATCTAACTCTAATTAAAAAACGCTGCTGTTGTTGTACAAAACCAGTGCCCTATGCATCATCACTTTTGGAATGGAAACGATGACGATTATTTTTCTGAACTGGAAAAACTAAAATTTACAACACTGAGCACATTATTTTATTATCAAAAACATTGCTGAGTTAATTTTATTTCATGTAATGTTCTGTTTGATGTGAATACAAAATATAACTTAATAGAATTTTCATCTCTTTTAAGAAGTGAGGTTTAGCAAAACAGTTTTACCGGGAAGTCGAACGGGACTTAAACTTTTACACAAGTTATCATCATTACAAACACCATGTTTGGATAAGTTTTAATGAATTTTCTTTACATGTAGTAGTTACCGTTGAAATTCTAAGAGAAAGCCGATTTTGTAATATTTATTCACAATATATTTACAATATTTGAGTTTGTCCAAATGTTCGTAGACAAAAGACTGGATTTTACCCCCTCAGGAGTCATTAAGATTAACAAATTACAACAGGGATGTAGAATGTTTCTTCTCTAACTAATATAGTGTCCATGCGGCTCGACTGGAATCATCTCCCATCCACCATCAAAGATGTTACTACATTATCTCTGTTTAAATCACGTCTGAAGAAACATTTCCTTTCTCTTCCTTAATCTCTCCACCTTTCCTTTTTCCTCTTTTTTCCCTTCTTCCATTGAGTAATAGTTTTGATTTAAGGTAATTTATAAACAAATACGTTTATATCTATTTTTATATATCTTTAGCTTTTTAATAAATAAAAATCTATTGAATTTGTTCCGTTACTTGAATTATTATTTTTTTTATTTTTTTTTATTGATTGATTGGAAGAAATTGCCATTTGGCAATAAGTCCGCCAATGTACAAATAACATTATGTTCAAAAAGTTAAGAAAATAACTGAATAGAATACCTTAAATAAGGGAATATGGAAGTCGAGGCATTTACAGGGCTTATAGTCTGTTTTTACTGAAAAAAAAATGGAACATTGAAAAAATCTTCGTTGTTTTTTGTATTTCAAGTGTTTCCATCATAATAATGATAGAAAATATTCTATTGCGCCACCAGTGGTGCATAGGCCACTACATTGTAAAACCAAATACACCGTGTTTCGACCATCTGTTAAGGTGAGGTCATTGGTCTTACACTTCAGGCGTCAGTCCACGAACAATGAAATATTGTGAAAGCAATCTCTCCACATACCCAAAAACTCGTTGTAAATCAGTTTTGATCATACTTAAATTTTTTTTTTGGTAAGTAGTTTTAATAATTTTTAATTTTGATTTCATAAACAGCTACTTTTGTTTTATTTTTTTGTACTGCTTTCATTGCCCCTTTCACGTGCCTTTGGCAAATTATATTGAGACTGAACTGACAGAATGAAATGAATGAAGTCAACAGTCTTCATTTATTTATTTTATTTTTAAATCTAGGTGCAAGATGTTAATGTATAATTTTATGCAATGCCAACAATCAAGATTTCTCTTCCAAAGTTTAAAAATAAAAGAAAATTGTGAGAGAAATAATGCGTTGAAAGAATAAAAAACCTTTCATGCGATTATCTCGGTACTTGTTTAAATGACCTCACGCATTCTGTCAGTAAAGCCTTGATATGTAGGGCTTATGTCGAATATTATCATTTTTTCTCTTGATCAAATTGCAGTTACATAAATGGTAACAAAAACTGTTTACTTACTTGCATAATCTAGTTACAAAAATCCATATCCATTATTAAATTATCCCTTCCGGGTTCTAAGGGGGATGCTAGAGTCCACCGGGTAGCCTATTTTTAAAACATTTTTCGTTAATCATCATTTCGATTTCGTTTTTTCCATAATTTTGCCATGTTATTGAAACATTTTTCTGTCAAATTCTTTCAATAATATTTAAATTTGTTGCAACAGTAGGAAAACATTTTTGAGAAGGGAATATAGAAGGGAAGGCATTTACAGAGCTAATAACATGTCATTGACTGGTTTAAGTGTCCACTAAAGTAGGCAGTGTGAACACTGTGTGAAATTCACCATTCTGCCCATCTAAATTTCCTTAACTCTTCCATCTGTTGACCATGTTGATAACTCCTTAGAATCTTGAAGGTAAAATCCAGTGTTTGTAAAAAAACATTTGGACAACCTTAAAATATTGCTGAATTACAAATTTTTCATCTTCTTAACAAACAACAAATCACAAATCAATTGTCCAACTTAACATAGATTTTTGAAAAATCCCTCTGTTTTAAAATTAATATTAATGTTAACAAAATAAATATTAAAGAACTTTGTTTTTAAACACATGTTTTTTTTTTTTATTCTAACCAGTTTCAAACCTACAAAAGCTTCTTTATCAATGTATACTTAACTAATTGATTAAGAAGCTTGGGTATCTTTGAAACATTTGGTAGATTAAAAATGTTTTAAAATAAGTGATTAAAAACAAACTGGTTCTTTAATTATTTTATTTTAATAAATAACCACAAAGTTATAGCTTACAATATATTTTGATTTGATAGAAAAATCTTACTGTCACTCCAACTTAATTAGGCATTGCAGGCTTTTGTGGTGCAAATAAAGATATAAAATAAATGTCAAGAGTTGGAGGCCATGTCAGATTAAAATGAATTGATATTGTATTGGCGGAAGTCCCGCGAGAAAAGTAGATAATTAGGTCACCGATTTAGCAATGAGCCACAGTTGCCTCTGACTATTTAAACCGACAACTTAATCATTACGCTGTGGTGGGGGTAATTTATTGAGGAATTATTTCTAGGAACGTATAATATTTAAAAAAACTTATTTCACTACCCAGATATGACGGCGCATAGGACACTGCACTTATAAAAAAAGCAGCGTTTTCAATATGTTTCGGTAATGTGTCAACCTTCCGCTTCAGGCACAAAGAAAAAAAATCGATTTAAAACCACCCTATCATTAATGATTTTTCTATTGACCTTACTAGTAATCGATCTGATTAAAAATCGCATTTTTAATGACGAACAGACAAATATGCCAACAAAAAAACACTCAAATGATTCTTGAGTTTTATAAAATTGAAGATGAATATGTCCGCGAATTTTCTAATCAGTCTTTTGAACACATCCTGTGATCTTGTCTCTTTCCCCCTCTCTATGATAACCGAATGAAGCTTCTAGATATCCTGTTTTAGGTCTTGTCAGATATGCAGATCTAGTGACTTCCAAAATGAATTTCAAGGCTTTTAAAAAGTTTTGTAATCATTTTGGCGAATTGATCATGTCCGATCAGTTTAATCCCAGGCAGTAGAAACACCACTTCCCTCTTTTCTGAATAAATGAATATTACGACTTCTGGATTACCCTCTTTCAGCGCAAAGGTGCTAAGGCTACCAGACTACAGAAAGCTCATTCGGGTAGTTTTTTTCGTTCGGCAACGAGCATCTTTTCCGTGTATGTGGACACCGCCAAGGAGACTTATGTCATCAGATGCGGTGTGCGGTACGTGGTGGGCAAGCTGTCACTCGCATTTATGTGAATAGTATTCCGTTTGTGTTATATGTCGGTAGTCAGATGGCAGAAGAGACCATTTGTAATTTTCATAAATGTTCAGGACTGCTGAAATACTACTCAATTTCAAGACTTTCTTCCACAAACTTAAACATTTTACTGTTGCCTTTCAATAATAAATTACCATTCTAAATTATGCTGATCTTTTTTTGTTTTTTCTATGTGTATTTACTGAAATATTAATTAAAACTTATAAAAACTAAAAAACAAAACAAAATACAGATGGTGCCTTCTGCCATCTGACTACCGATGTATTTTGAATTATTTTTTGTGTGAGTTTTTTATTCGTACCAATTCAACCCAGGTCTGAGCCAAATGTGCCAGAAAAAAAAAATATTATATCAATCGTTTTTATTTAAAAAAAAATATTTTTTAGAAAATCATTTTCTTGCTTTTTAATTTATAACGTTTTAAAATTTTTTTTTGAAATTAACGTGAAAGCATAAATATTAAAAAAAAATAACATCTCTTCTTTTCTACGACATTTGTTTTCAGATTTTCAAGTCTTTAATAAATGTTCCTAAATGTCATAAAACATTTCTATTTTCTAAGCGCTACTCTATGAGGCTTATCGCCGCCATATTTTCGAGACTTTTTGTAAAGTTTTCATGTTTTATCTACTCTTGTTCCGTTTATTGTAAAATGTTTCCAAGGACCAACCCCTTCTATTTCCCACTGACCCTGAGTTCGCTATTTACATATCCCAGAATTAGGGAGTCGTGTCCTGTGGCCGGAACACAAATGTACAATTCATCAAAGTCTGTGTCTATTAACAAAGCTTAAATTCATACTATACCGCATAGTAGAAAAAATAGCACCAAGGCGTAAAATTACACCGAGTTACACATTAAATTAACACATTAAGAAAATGGTTAGATTCTGTTAATCAGCCAATTATATATTTATCTATCTATATTCTGACATCATGAAAAAAATTGTATTTTTGTTCTCAATAGTATATTGTTCTTTCTTTATATAGTCAAATACTCAATGCTTTTATATAATATATTTATTTTAAAATACATTTTGTTCAATTAATATTGCTTCTAAATTTGTTGCATCGGAAAGGGAAAACATTTTTGAGAAGGGATTATGGAAGTCCAGGCATTTTCAGGGCGTATGACCTATCTCTGGTTTTGACTGGTTTAAGTGGCCACTTTATACGCTGTGTGAAATTCACTAATCTGCCTATGTTTAAACATCCACATTTCCCTAACTCTTCGATCTGTTTACTTTTGTGAAGTAAAAGAGATGAAACTATAATTATTTGCGTGAGATTCATCCAGCTGAACCATTTCACCTACTAGACAACTTTTTTTACTTCTTAAACCAGTTCGTTTAATCAGAAATGTTTTGAGTATGCCCAAATGTTTGTAGACATGTTGGATTTCCTCCCTGGGGGTTATTTAGATGTAAGTTTGTTTCAGTAGAGGGAAAACGTTTTTGAGAAAGTTATATGGAAATCTAGGCATTAACAGGGCTTATGAACTGTCATTAGCTAGTTTAAGTGGCCGTTTTATACGCTGTGTAATATTCACTATTTTGACTATTTTTAACATTATTTACAAGTATTACTTCATTTAATTTATTTGGCTAGTCCAACAGACATGAGTTTTAACCTTTTTTTAATTTTTTTAATTTTTTTTAAAGTTTTTTTTTACAATATACATAAGACGTAAAACAGAGTATAAAAAAAATAAAGGATTACATAGCAATTAAATGCACGTTAAAAGTAAAAATGGTAAACAGAAAAATCCCACAAAGGCATGGCCTGTTCGTAGGTATTCAAGAAGATTACCATTATGTTTTACTTTTACGGATATTTACTCAGTAATAACCTAATGCCGCCTATTTAACGCCTGTATAACACCTATTCTCCTATACGGATGTGAATCGTCGTATCTCACTTAGGCCCAAAACAGCAAAAGTTTCAAAAGTAGATGTCTCAGAAGAATCTTGGGTGTGCGGTGGTTTGACTTTGTATGGAATGAAGTAATAAGAGAACGGACGCAGAAAACTCCGGTAACAACTGTCATCAAGCGGACGCGATTTGGATGCCTCCTGATAGCCTTAAACACGCTTGCTTACAAGGCGTCGGGCTCTCGACGTCCTGGACGTCCACTGCTGACTGTGCATCGGCAGTTCATGTCATAGCTACGGGACGCAGAGCTGACTTGAGATGCACATGAGCCGACCAAAATGTCTGAAAAATCCTCGTGGACACCATATGCTCCAACTAGGGAGTGGGCATAGAATGATGATGATGATTTACTTATGGTGCTCATTTTTAAATTTGGAAAAAAACGGACCAAACTTATATTAACACCTAATATATAATTTAAAAATACTTTCTTATAATACTGTGGCGAGCAACACCAACAGCCGTGAAGTTGGAAGGTCCAATCTCTGTTTTGGCCCGCAACGCGTAGTCCGCTGCAACATCAGCCAGAATGAGTCTTTTAAACTGAATTATGTATATTTCATCTTGACAGTTCGTGTTGCCTGGCCGCAAGCTCCTCACCAGTGCTTGCTATTGTAAATTCCTTCTGTACAAAATGTAGGTAGTAATCCGTGTGTAACTACTTAATAAATAACTGCGATTGTAATCCGTAACCATCTTTCTCATTTAACCTCTAACCTATAATTAAAAAAAATAATACTCATACTAAAATGTGTACATTAAAAACACTTCTTACTGTAAATCTCTAATTGGATGTTATGAAATATCTTGTAGGGTTCATAGTCCATCATCGATGCAACCTCGTGTCTTCTCTGTCGATCTCTAACTGGGGTAGGAACTTCAACCCTCAGCAACCTAAATCCTTCAATCTTTATGATATATTTATGTTTATCTTGTCTGTTGGCTTCCTAATAAAATAAAATAAAACAAATGGAAACAACGTATTAAATATGACAAACTGAAAAAAACAAAAGAATCTGAAATCTAAATATTGACTTATTTTGTAATGTTTAATGAAATCATAGGCTTATGATCCTTCAATGATAAAGCGAAAAAATTCCATGTAATTTTCTTTGTATGGAATTGTTTGTCAAATCGCATAGTTTATTTGGAAGCACCTGGCATAAAGTACGTTTTTCCTTATATTGAGGCTTTATACCGAGAAAAGAAGGTTGTTTGATTTTATTCCCAACATTAAAGTCCGAGAACCCACGCAGCAGCCTCCTATAACATCCGAAAAGCATCAATCTTCAATAATATTATATAACTGTCTAGTTAGAAGAAAAAAAGAATATAGATCAACCATTTGGAATTCACATTATAATAAATATATATATTCTGTTGAATCCGTACAAAAAATCCTAAGGCTATAAACATTCAAAAGTCGTTTGAGTTCCACAAAAAAGAGACTTCAGCAAATTCATGTCAAGTTTTTGGAAACTAGAAGAAAGTTGAATAACCTTTTGCTTTTATATAAAATTATTAATAATAAATAAAAATTATTAATAATAAATAATAATCATATAAACATAAGTGATCGTAATGGTTATAACTTAACCTTTCCAAACGTGAAGATAAAAAAAGGGATTTCCGGTTCCGGGGATACCCCAGCTAAAATGCTGTAAATACTAAAAAAAGTTATTAAGATTGTCAAGGCATCGCACTGTTCTCTTTGCGAATATTGTGTCCAAATAGCAAAAAGTACATGTGGTATCTTACTAAATATTTTAAAGATTATTAAACTGTAAAACAATCAATTCTAATGTTTGCTATTTGCACGGGGGGAAAGCACAGACAAATTTGAATTATTATTTAAAGAATTTGGTTGAAAAATATTTTTATAATTTTTATACGTTCTTATTAATACTATTATGGATAGAATTATGCAAAAAAAAACAAACTAAATCAATAACATGATAATTTGCAAAAAAGTGGTTGAAAAAATATGCTACCTGGGGGATCCTAAATACTCCGTTAGGCTTGGTAGGGTTAAGGAACCCAAAAATATTGAGCATAGATTCGTTCGAGAATAGTCTATCCTTTATCAATTCAATATAAATGTTGTCTAAGGTAAGATACCATTGCAGGATACTTCCGCGAGACATTTTATAGATTTATATACTATTAAGCATGTTGTCCAGATAATATTTTATAAAAAAATATGTTTTTAGAATTATTTTTATTTTTGGTATTCTTTAATATGCAATATATGTATGCTTTCACTTTCTATTTTGTTGTATCGCAAATCAACGCAGGGCTCTTGACCTCATAGAGTTAGGGATACGTGATTATTTTTTGTTATATGTATATTTGTATGAATGAATTGGTAAATAAAATTAATTAAAAATATTAAAAATGTACAGATTATTGAACGGTTTTAAAGCAAAGAGATCGTAATTTTTGACAGCGGATTGTTTAGGCTCGAGAAACGTAAAATATGCGTTCTTATATTGATTTTAACAATAATTAAATTTCAATCATTTTCATTTTTAATTTGATTTAATTTTATTAGTGATAACATGCAACATATGAAAAATATGCAGTGTCTTTTTTTAATGTTAATAAATCTCATTTTTTAAATATTATTTTTCATTGATACCAAATAAATAAACAAATAGATTAAATAAATTGCGAGTGTCACGAAGGTACAGTGGTAGACCTGGCTTAGACACGTGCCTCGGATGGCTCAAAAGAGTAAAAAACCCGAGTTTAAAAAAAAAAATTCAAACTAATCAACAGGTTTAAGTAAGCCCTAATAGATTGGTATTAATGAATAATAATTAATCTAAGCATTCATGAGTAAAACTTAATCTAAACAGTCTTAAAATCTACTTAAACAAACAAAAAGTATAAATATGGCATAATCTAGGCGGAAATAGCAAGTGTGACATCGCGAGTCAGGAAAGAAACACCGCTTGCTTCTTAAATGCCCGCCCTTGCTGTAGGAGCACATCGACAGTACCGTTTACTGAGATTTCGTTCACTGTTCTAGGGATCCTTGGCAGAGAGGAAAATAATCCTATGTTAGTTTTATAATTTCCCACAGCAAAGGCAGGATTGGTACGCAAGTTACGGCGAGGTACATTAAGGTTTATCTGAGCATATTGATATTAATTTGTGCAAGAATATCAAACCTGCTAAAATTCTTCTGAATTCTAAACTAAAGATATGAAAGTAATCAAGTATAATTGATAAGATTAAGAAAGAGTCTCTGAGATGGTTTGGTCACGTAGAACGAATGGACGACGAAAGAATGGTAAAACAAGTATAAATGGCGAAAATGAACGGCAACGTGAGACGAGGACAACCAAGAAAGACGTGGCATGATCAGATAAACCAAAATCTTAAGTCAGGTCATGTCAAAAGCAGACAGAACCGAAGAGCATGTATGACAAGATGTATGAATATGGAGAAAGCTAGGAATGTATGCCAGGATAGACTTGTGTGGCAGTCCATTCTCTCTGCCTACCCCTACTAGGAAATGGCGTGATGGTAGTAGTAGTAGAAGTAGTTGGTCCGATTCTAAATATTAACGATTTTAAAAATTAACGTGGCACCGATTAAATTCGCGTTATATGAATATTATAATAAGGAGACCATATTATAGAATTAAATTCAAGCAAACTACGAACAAATGATTTATTTTACTTATTTATTTATGAGTGTGTACACGGTGAAAATTCCTTTCATAAACACAAACATAAATACATAAAGTGTTCTATTCCAAAATTATGAAATAATATTATAACAATATATCTAAACATACTAGTTTTACACAGTTGTTTTATATAATATTATACATAATAACTTTGGGATTTTAATACTTGACATACTTAAGTTAAAAAATAAAAAAAATAAAATAATAAAAATAAAGATAACGCAGTATAATCGAAATAGCGAAAATCATAAATCATTGATTTGATGGGATTGTTGCAATGTATATTGAATGCCCTAGGTCTAATACTAACTGTCTCCTGATAAGAGCATAGGGCTTCTTTTATGTTTTAAAAATAAAATATAAAAACAAAAGAAATAATAAACCCTTAAAAAAAAAATTAAAAATATATAAAATAAAAAATAAAAAAAATATTTTAAAAACTATTAAAAAAAACAAATATCTAGTCATACGTTTATAAATATATTTGACGTGTATTTATTTATACATTTATTTTTTTATTTTTACATATTAACATAAATACATAAACAGCAGTCAGAATCCTAAACTATTTTTTTAATTTATACGGTGTAATTGCAATTTTCAGGCTTTTAAATAGCTTAGATATTCTCAAAATAAATCCTCAGATTTTGGACGCTTTCTTTAAAATGTGGTCAATTCGATAGCTAAATTTAAGTTTGTTATCAAAAAGTATCCCAAGTTCTCGAACTGTCTCAAGTTGTCACCTTTTACCACCTGCGGGATTCCATCGCGCCGTCTGGGAAGGCCGTTGGTGATGATTTCGCTCGACGGAACTTAAGGACTTGGGATTGAAGTGAGAGAAAGTAAGAGTTCTGGCTGGCATCGGGGTCCCCTGGAGGTATCTGGTGATATTCAAATCCTCCACTTAGAAGCGGATGTGGTAAATAAGGTTTTATAAGAATACGTAGTTTCTTGGATGTTCTAAAGAAGATAAGTAAAGTTGACACAAAAATAAATAATATTTATTAGTGAATCGGATCTAAAATATCTATAAATATATAAAAGACAATGTTCGAATGGTTGTCCTAGATGGATTCGATAACTATCTGACCAATTTACGTGCGGTTTTCAGATAAATGTACACGTTTGCCACGAAAAGATTTATAGCTCATAAAACTTTCAATTTATTAAGTTTTAAAAAAATGACGAGCGTTAACGTTGCATTTGCTGAGAATGCGGATACAAAAAAAATTGATAAAGTTTATTTTTTTGTGTATAAAAAAGTTTGTTTTTAAATGTTTACAAACAACATTCGTTTTTTTTTTAATCATTTAATTCCTTATAATTTCTACCTATTTATTTATTTTTACTGGATTTTTGGTAAAACTAAAATAATATCAACTAACATTCTATACATTTTTGAAACTCGCATTGCTGACTAAAATGCATCCCTTAGGAGAGTTTGACATTTGCTAAAATAATTCATTATATTATGTTTCGGAATTCAAACATAAACAAATACTTGGGTACCTACTTAAATTAAATATTTCAATATCTATTACTTTTAGATTTGGAATTCAATCATAAACAAGTACCTACTTACCAATGAAAAGTTACAACATCTTTTTTACGTATATCCGAACGGTTTTTACTAAAAAAATATTGCAAAGTTTTGTAAGTATACTCAATTATGTTTAACCTTAAGAGGAATTGCGGTCCAAATTTTTATCATACAAACGTATTCACGTATTCACGTATTTTTTCTCTGAATTATAGCATGAGAGAAATGTTTTTTTTTCAATGACAACAACAAACTATCACGCCGTTTGCCCGTAAAGGTAGGGAGAAAGGATAGAACGCCACATCACTATCTTTGCATTCAGATCTCGCTTCCTCTACATTCATAGATGTTATCATGCGCGCGCCGATTAATCCGACTTTTGCCTTATCCATCTTCAAGTATTCGTTGTTCATGCCACGTCTTTTTCGGTCTTCTTTTATTTCTGCATCTATAAATATTAGCATAGTAAATAGTTTTAGCAGTTCTTTCGCTGTCCATTCGATCTTCATCTCCAAACCAACGCAGAGCTCCTTTCTTGATTTTGTTGTTAATGCTTATCTCAGCCTTACATAATGTACGGATCTCAACATTTACGCATTTATCGTATAAGTAAAACATCGTATGTTAAAAATGCTTTTTTTCGTAGGACTTTTTCAATGTACAATACAAAATTTAAAAATATAGATTACCCAAACATCACTCTGTCAGATTTAAAATTTGCACTAAAAATGTATTATGTAACTTAGTAGACATTATAATAATAATTCTGTACATCTCCCCTCCCCTCCTTATCCTCTCTTCAAGCATTTTTTGTCCTTATTCCTTATTATTGTTCTTAAAATTAATATTTAAAAAATCTTTGATTATTGAGTACATGAAAATAACATTTTGATATGTATAAATTGTATGTATTTATTTGATTGGCAAAGCATTGCCAGGTTCAGCTCGTATTATATAAAACAGTAGGTTCACTAATCACATGGCTGGTTTATGTAATTTCCTCCATAAATTTAATTATTTTTTTGGCTCTTTTGCTCTTGGCCGTGGTTTGGGTTATCTTACTAAATATGACAAAAATTTCCTGAAGCGAGAAACTTATGACTTACTGAATTAATTCGAACTGTAAGCCATCTGCTTAATGCAAAAACTTTTCAGCTTAGAGGCTAACGGACTTAAATTAAATAAACACCTTCCGTTTGAAAAATTACTTAAATTATACTTGGTGTGACATAGAATCCAAGAAAAATAGCCTTTGTATTCCAAAAAACTTTCCGAAGAACAATATTTGTGTTATTTCGTCAGAAATGAATTTGGCTGTAACGAAAATAGATGATATATAAATATTTGCATTTTTTTTAAGCCAGTGTCTAGATATTTCGTATATTCAAAATGAATGCCTAAAGTCTTGTTCTTTTTCAAATAGTTAAAGATAAAAATAATAATTTTACCTTTTTAGGCATCTAAAGGTGGATATGGTACTGCATAAATACTCAAATCGCAGAAAATTGGCGGCCTCCACGGTGTAGTGGTCAAGACGCTTGACTCGTACACGGAAGGTTCCGGGTTCGATTCCCGGTGAGAACACAAAAATCAAATGTGTTTTTTCTCAAGCTTGGGTGTTCGGTGATATAATTCACCACTGTAATTGGGCCTCCTAGCCTGTTGTGGTGCAAAAATAAAAATTCAAAAAATAAATTCAATTCAATTAAAATAATTTATAATTTTTAATATTCATGTAAATCGTTATTGGTTTTGTTACAAGCGCCAGTAAGGACTATGAAACATTGCAGTGAAAAACCACTTATTAAATAAACACCTAACATTGACCTTGGTGGGCAAAGCACCCTGCACTTCAGGTACTGTAGGCAAATTACAACGAAGCGGACTAATCTCCACTCGAGTTTTTAGAGTAGTTATCGCGTCAAAAACACGGGACCATAGTTTTGGTTCTACTTCACTAAAAATATTTTATTAATTTTTCCCCGAAAACTGGAAGAAAGCTTGGTAAAAAAAGGCAAAAAATACGTATTGAATTCAACTGTATTTTAAGTTCGACCAATTTTTTCTAGACTAGGACTGGATTCAACCTACTAGGGGAGTTATTAAGCTAATTTTTTTATAACAGAGATAAAGAAGATTTTAAAGAAGAAAACAGAAGAATGGACAGAGTTTATAACTTTTCATTAGCTAGTTCAAGAGGGCTTACAGTGTAACATTCAATATTTCTTACATCTGTTGACTTTTGTGAAGTAAAAGTGCTAAAACCTTTATTGATGTAGGTGGGATTTATCTGGCTGAATTCTTTCATCAACTAGGCCATACCTTTTTTAGATTTTTGTACTAATTTTTATACTAGGTAGTTTGATTTTGATCAAACATACACGAATAGAAAACTTAGTACAAAATATCTAAAAACACATATTGAATTGTAAAATCTGATACATAAACGTGGTATCAAAATATAGTATAAAAAGACATATTTGCATATTTCATTTAATTTAATGTTTTTTCAAATTTTGTTAAAATAAGAAAGATAACATTGGCAAATTTATTATGATATAATTATTTTAACCAAACTCTGATTTGAGTCTACTAATTTATTAATTAAAAAAAAAAACTTCAATTATTACAATTCAGCCTTATTTGTGTAGTTTCTAACAAAATTCCCATTTTAATTCAAATTCGTTTGCTCAAATTAGTGTTTGATTTAAAAATTAAGATTATAATTACGAAATATAATATAAGAATCGGGTTGTGGTCCTGTGGCTAGTGTCTCGGACTCACGGACCAAAGGTCTGTGGTTCGAATCCCACTTTACCCCAACTTGATTCCCATTTTCTAATAGTGAGTTATGTACAACTCGTTGAAAATGGCCCTCAAAATTAAATATTTGGGTAAATCATAAGAACGCAAATATTTCTTTTTTTTAAAAAAAAAAAATAATATTAATTTGAAAGTTTACAAAATTTAATTAAATGACAAAAAACAATTGTCATTTTGCAAACAATCGTTTCTCCGTAATTCATAAAATCATTGTGAAAATCATTGCCGATAGCATGCTTCTTGCTAGCAGCAAAGAAGACCTGCGATTTTTGGTAACCAAAGTCTTCGATGTATGCAAGAAAAGCGATTTGCTTATGAATGTTGATAAATCGAAAGTAATGGTTTTTGAAAGGGATGAAAATATGACTAAATGTGAGATCAGTGTGAACGGAGATATTCCGAATCAGGTAGAAGAATTTGGGTACCTGGGACGTATATTTACTAGGGATGGAAAGACCGAGAAAGATATTGAAAAGAGGGTGAGTGCCGGGAACAGGGTGAACGGTGCACTGAAATCTACTTTGGCAAACAAACGTTTATCGCAGGAGGCTAAACTAGCAGTTCACAACGGAGTTCTAGTGCCAATTCTAATGCATAGGAGTGAAGTATGGAATTGGAAAAATGATGATAAAAGTAGATAGAATGCTGTCGAAATGCGATCCCTCAAGTGAATGAGTGGTAAAACGATGTATGATAGGTGCACAAATGTCGAGATCCGTGAAGTGTGTAAGGCTGAGACATGCATTATCGACAGAATCAAGAAAGGGGTGCTGCGTTGGTTTGGACATGTAGAGCGAATTGACAGCGAAAGAACGGCTAAAATTATCTACAATGCAAATGTTGATGGATGCAGAAAACGAGAAAGACATTGCACGATCAAGTCCATCAAATACTTGAAGATGGGCATGTCAAAAGTAGGAATAATCGGCGTGAGAGCATGAGAAGATGTATGAATGTAGTGGTAGCGAGGTCTGTATGCCAAGATAGATTGTTATGGCGTTCTATTCTCTCTGCCTACCCCTACGGGGAAACAGCATGATGGTTTGTGAAAATTAAATAATTATTAGATTATTCAATATGTAGATTCACTTTTCTCAATACACGATGAAAAAGGAAAAACCTAATTCGTTCATGAATAATATAATAATATAATTTACATTCGGCAAATTTGGGACTTTTCATTTATTTGATATTTTACTATGTGTAAGGAAATACATTACAATATTCATATAACATCCTTAATCAAACTTATTTCAAGTTCAAATAATTTCATTAAATTTGAAGAGTTATTTATTCTTCTACGAAAACATTCATGTTATGTACACAAAACCTTTACTTGTTTCCAATCATAATTACAATTATTATTCATCTAAATATTCCCGAAAATGATCTCAATACTAGTAATACCTTTTGTTTTTAAGGCCTTATGCCCAGAATGTGTGCATTAGTCAATTCGTCACATAACTTGAAGTTCTTTGGGATAGATCTTCCGGCTTTTCGTTGATCTCTTCGCCACTAAAACAGTATGGGATTTTGTTATTTTAATGGTGATAAATAGAACTATTTCTTTATTACACATTAGAACACAAAACTTAAAAGCTGATTTTTATTATTTTAGTTTTAATACGCACACATTTATTTCATGAAAACTTTGCCCAGCTAATAAGAGTACACACTTCGTCCCAAACTAGGTAACTACAAAACATAAAAATAATTTACAAACGAATTAATTCAAATTTTTTTTTGAACCCGTGTAAAAACTGCATTTTATGTTAATTAGTATTGATGTATTATTATTTTGTGTTTTTATTTTTATATCATACAATTTTTTTTTTCATTTTCTCGTTTATTCAAAAATTTATAAATTCCAACAAATAAATAACTAAAACAGTGGAAGTCACTTTCCAATCATAAGAGCTAGTCTCTTTTTTTGGAGACTTGCAGTTAGAAAATTTACTAGATGTATAAAAGTAGATTTGTATTAGAATAAAAAAACATGCACCAAAAATATAAAAATAAATTTTTCAGATTTATATTTACATTTCAATATATAAATATATATATATAAATATATACACACACATACATATACCTATATGCATTTATGTACATACAAACAAACAAGATATACAATTGAAATAATATTTGCGAAAATTCATGATCGCCAGTTTATTTTTGAATTATTTGTTTCACCATCCAGTAAGAATCTCTAATCCGAGGCGTGCATCAACCTCTTTGACCACCTACTCTCTGACCAACCGCTACGACCAATGTCATGAAAGAGTGATGTCAACACTTTGTTAAACTTGAAAGACTGTAAATATGTTCTTATTTCTGAATAAAAACTTTTGAACATAAAAAAAATGCAGGTTTATTTAAACTTACAAATACAATTCTGATTTATTTTTTATACCGGGAATTTCAAATCGGCAAAGCAATAAATCCCCAATTATTTAACCCCCGTCAGACCTTGGACTTATTTACCCTTCTCTGTGGTATTACCGGTGCAAGCGTTTGAAGTATTTGACCCGCTGTTAATATTATAAGGTCTAATTTATTATCCATAAAGGTTCCCAGGATGCGGAAGTGACGCAATAAATTCTCCAGGAAGAGAGGGGAAGAAAGGATCGGTGCTAACAAGAGGAAAGGCAGTGATGTACGAGGATGTACATAGAAAGAGTAAAATCGCGGCACGTTCTGAAAAGATTTTTCAATAGAAGGGATGCCAAATGATGTCCTTGGGCGAGCTTTGAGTAAACATTTCAGAAACAACATTTTCATTGGATATTATTGTTTTTGTTTGGGGTTCCTACCGAATTGGTCAGGGTCAGTAATTAAAGAATGATTCCCTGTCAGGGAGGGGTTCTACCTAACTCTTCTTAAATCATAATTAGTAATTATTCAAAGCACACTAGAATTTTTTTTTACACGAGGCACATATTCCACCAAGTACCGTCTAAAAAGTCTCTCAAAAAATAACACAGGTTTTCTCATATAAAAATCAATTCTGGATTACAAAAAAATTGATTTGTCTTCTTATTATAGCACCCTTATTTTCAAACATAACATGAATTCAAACCACTTTGAAAAATCGTTTAGTTTTTTGACATCATCATCATCATCATTTTCTTTCCGCGCCAACTGGTGCATATTGCTTGGGCACTGTATTGGTACATCAATCGCAGTGTATCTTGATCATTTTTATTACATGACGGTAAAATGATCAGCCTTGCGATTCAGGTACCAGTCCAGGGACTATGAAATATTCTAGCGTGAAAACATCCTTTTAGATAAATATTTCATATCAACCATGTCGGGCATTGAACCCGAAACCTCTTGCGCGGTAGGCAAACGCACTGACTATTACACCACGAGGCCGAGTTTAGTGACTGTCACTATTATTTGAAGGGTACAGGGCATAAAAGATGAATATCAAAAAATGATGTTTTGAGAAATAACGTTTTTATGTTTTTAAACCTCCTCGACATTAAATAAAACTTATGAATATTAAGGAAAATGCTTAATGTCATAAATTAAAACGGTTTTACATAAACAAAAATGATTTTTATAAAAACTAAATTTTCGCGTTGTTTCTAGTATTTCACTGACATAACCCTCAGTCCCTTGTATGCATTTTTTTATTTTTCGATTATCTTGAAAAGCAGTCTAAATGCCAAATTGTATCAAGCAGGAATAACGTAGATCACGTGTACTACCGTCTGATGTCATTATTAGTGTATATCCTGTGCTGTAAAATATTATACGCCAAGTTAGTAAGTAAAAGAGTGATGTAGGGAATTTAAAAAATTAATAACATGATGTATTAATATTTCGCATTGTAAAATAAATGTTTTTTTAAAAATATTATTTTCTGAACCGTTTTATTTTGAAATCGTGTGAAAAACGAAGTTCTATTGTACTAGTAATATTTTGAATACATTCAAATATTTGTAGATGAAATGTTTAAACTTCAAACAATTGTGCGCACAGTATGGCGTATTTTTTACCTTCATTATAAGAAACGTGGCCACTGAGGGAAAACATGATTTTTCGAGGACCCCTGTGATGAAAATGAAAATATAAATAATACAAATATGCCAGAACCGTAAAATCTAACGGTGCTGTTAAAAAAAGCTTTGTTTGTGTTTATAAAATTGTTTTCACAAAATAAAATTGCTATTAAGAAATGGATAGTGGAGGTGGGTTGCACACTTATCGATGAGTGGATCAGGCCAAATAGGTAAAATGTGTTTACTGTTTATGAAATTTGTTAAAAAAGGTATATATATACAGATCTCGCTTCTTCTACATTCATACATCTTCTCATGCACGCGGGCCGATTATTCCGACTTTTGACATGTCCATCATAGTTTTACCACACATTCGCCTGAGAGATCGCATTTCGACAGCATTCAGCCTACTTTCATCCCTGTTTTTCCAAGTCCATACTTCGCTCCCATACATCAGGGTCGGGACCAGGACTCCGTTGTGAACTGCTAATTTTGCCTTTTGCGACAAACATTTATTTGCTTATTTTTGTTTAACAAATTTATTAAATAGCTTATCTAAGGCATGTTCCACATTTCGTAAAATATTTCTCTCGGCACGGGACACAACAGTGAGGAAACATTATTATGTATAAAAAAAATAATACAAACAATGTAAAAGTATGAATAATTAAGTAAATAAGCAAAGCAATGAATAACTATAGGATGAAAAAAATATTGTAGACAAACTCTGAAATAGCTGACATTTTTTATTATTTCTTACAGTACAGCAACTTATCAAATAAATGTTGCAATTTCCATTCATAAAGCAATTATTGGGTTAAATCAAATACAAACGATATTGAAAGTAACGGAAAGCCTTAAAGTATTTGAAAATATTTTTTGTCGTTGTGTTATTGACATAAAATGTAACGATATTAAAAATTAACATAATTCCTTAAAAGGTTATGAAATAACCTTGTAAGAAAAAAAACATTAATACATGTTTCAACATAGGCAGAATGGCAAACGTTACACAGCATGAAAAGCAATCACTTTCACCAGCAAATGATACGTCATGAGCCCTGTTAATTTATTAAAAATGTTTTTCTTTAAATAAATTAAGCACAAAAACCGATTTTAAAAAGTACCATGTAAATGTATTCTAATTATTATAGTTCTTTGACCATGAACCTGAGTAGACAATACTATGTCTGGCATTATAGCATTACTCCGGGGAGTCTGGCGAGGTCAGCTTAGCCATATAGTGGGAAAGAATTGAGGACCAATAGTCATAACTTTGGTCCGCTTCTTATTTAAGTGCTGACGATGCAACTGTTTAGCAATAGTTTGAGAGCAAACCCAGCTGGACTTTGTCCAAAATAAAAAAAATATGAGTTTGGGTCATTAAACCAGTACATTGAAAATGAACAATAAAAGTAAAACAAGATGGTTAATTCAACAATGTTTTGAGAATGTCCAAATGCTTGCAAACTGGCTAGATTTTCTCCCAAAGGAGTTGTTCATATTTAAATTTGTTGCAACAAAAAGGGAAAACATTTTTTATAAGGGAATATGTGAGTTTAGGCATTTACAGGGCTTATGACCTGTCATTGTTTTGAGAGGAAAAACAATGACAGGTCATAAGCCTTGTAAATGCCCAGACTCCCATATTCCCTTCTCAAAAATGTTTTCTCTTTCACGATGGTTAAAATTATACATCATTCAAAAACATTTTCTGCTCTATAATATATGTATTTTCTTTTACGTTGCGCATTTTATTTTATTTTATTATGAGCCTTCAAAATGGAATGTAGGTAGATGAAAGTAAACATTTTCAATACCTTTTTCAATTCGCGTTCAATCGAGGGAATAAAGCTTTCAAAGCTGCTCGCAATATTTTTGCAGTAAAGGGTGATGATGCGATGAATAAACGAACAGTTCGTCAATGGATTTTGCGTCTCGAGGATAATTTCGTAATGCATGTAATTTCTCTTTATAGCACTATAGAATTCGCTGAGCAGACAAATTTTTTGTAGTCACATAATTGTATTTTTTTTTTATAATCTCTTTAATTTGTCCCTTTAGCTATTCCCTCTTTTCTACTATACTCTGACATGGTTTTAATTAGGTGCCTTTCGTCTTCAATTCTGTTGAGAACCTCGTCATAAACGATGTGGTCTCTCCGGGAAATCTCTTATTATACTTCTGTAACACCACATCTCAAAGGCCTCTAGTCTTTTTTAATCTCATTTGGTAAGTCACCATGTCTCATCCGTACATCAATATGCTCGATTCACGTGTTTGCCTATGACTGTATAACGCCATCTGAAATCAATGGAAAAAGTCCAAAAGTTTGACATGTTCTGAGTAAAAACAACAAAAATCAACGTATTTATTTTATTTGACACTTTATATACATATACAATAAATAAACATATAAGGGCGGGCAAGTTGCCTTAATGCAATTTCTTCCTACCTACCCAAACCGTTCAATTTGATAAAATTATAAATACATGGACATATTAAATCATACAATTTTATACAAAAAATAAAAGCAAAGATTAACAAAAATAAATATATCTATAAAAAAAAAAATAACACTATACTATGAAGAGAGGAGAGGGGATGGGAAGGAAAGAAAAAGGATAAAGGAACAATTTAAATATTTAGATAGTGACATTTCAATCTTGACTTAAATGTAAATAAAGAAGTCTTAAACATTAGCGTGTAGATTATTCCATAATCGAGCGGTCACTACTGTGAAAGAGGAGGCAAGAAAATTAGAGCGATGACAGGGCATTCAAAAGGTTCTCTCGTTACTAGAACGAAGAGATAGTCCATGTTGTGAAAGAGGTTGAATGAGCTCTCTCAGATAAACAGACGAAGTGAGATTATTTAAAATATTGTGAAGAAGTGATAGAATGTAAATGTTTCTTCTATGCCTGATACTGAGCCAGTGTAGTTGCATGCGATACTCGGTAATGTGGTCAAATTTGCGAAGATTAAAGATATAACGAATACAAATATTCTGCAATCGTTCTAACTTATCAAGCAATTCAGAGTTAGCATCTGGATAACATACAACCACGTAGTCAACAAGTCTAAGAAGTAAGCTCTGGACTTATGTTTGCTTAACATTAATTGGCAAGAAATTCTGTAATCTTTTAAGTGAGTGCAAACTGCTATAAAGTTTACGACTCACTTCGTTAACCTGATCGTGCCACCCTAAATGCTTATGAATGATAATACCTAAGTTTTTGACTGAAGTCATGAATGGAATTGCTGTACCATCTATTTTGAAAAGAGAAAGTGTGGAAAAAATCACTTTTGAATACATTTGTTTACTACCAACAAGTACAATTTGGGTTTTTGTTGGATTTATGATAAGTCCATGTTTTTTTGTCCATGAAGAGATATGCTCGAGTGCAAATGGCATTACTTTATATGTTTCAACAATGTCGTCGAAATGAATATACAATTGCAAAACATCAGCATATAAATGGTATGACAATTTATAGTTGTTCGCTCGCACGTCATCAACTACCTGTGGCTACAAGCAAAGGTTCCTTTTCCGCATCATTACTGGTGATGAAAAACAGTGCCATCATGTGAATATGAAGAAACGGAAAGTCTGGGTGAGTTATGGTCAACAAACAAGCATTAAAAGCCAACACAAGGAAGTAATGAAAATGCTCACATTCGTTTATTTACCATTTCAATTTTAAGGCTTATAATCAAATAAAATAATAAATATAACGTAAAAGTAGACAAAATACCTTAAAAATCTTTAAAAAATCTTTAAAAAATCTTTTGAATAATTTGTAATCTGACGTATTTCAAATAACTTTGGATTCTCATTTTACAGGTCTAACCTTTGTTTAAACCTAGACTTCTATACTGCCTTTTATAAAATATTATTCATATCTGTTGACTTTCAATACATTTTTCTTCTTTTTCATAGCTGTATGTCCCATTTACTTTTTTTTTTTTTTAAATTAAAGAAATATTTGTGTCATTATTTACCCAATTATTTCATTTTGAGGGCCATTTTCAACGAGTTGTAAATAACTCACTATCAGAAAATGGAATCAAGTTGGGGTAGAGTGGGATTCGAACAACGGACCTTTGGTCCGTGAGGGTCATCTCTCCTAGTCCTCTGTCTATACATCGGACTATGAGAGTAGTATTATGCTATCCGGTATCCGGCCGGATACCGGATAGCATACATAGCTCTTTGACTTACTAGGTGTATAATATATGATGGCGAATAATCTTTCTTACTTGAAGTAATAATACGCCACCGGTTAATAGAGTCGCCCACACTGACACAAACCAATGATTTTATCAACCACAAAGTTAGCTAAAATCTACAGCAATGCAATGGGTCAGTAGGTACTCAGATCAAAAATATATTAATCATAACAATTTCCGAGGGGGTTGAATCTAGTTCTAGCTGGTCCAAAAATAAGTGTATAAATTGAAAAATATATTCATGCGTTATCTTGTATGCAGGTGAATTAATTCGGTGAGAATTTCACCAGCGTCAATAAAGTTTTCAGCTCTTTAACTTCACAAAGATCAACAAATAGAAGAATTGAAGGAGTTTATATGTTCAAACATAGGAAAAATAGTGAATGTTACACTGTTTGTAAAGTGGTTACTAAAACAAACCAATGACAGGTCGTAAGTCATGTAAATTTCTAGACTTCCATATCTCATTTTTAAAAGTGTTATTGATTTGTTTTGTAATAACATATATTCATATTAAAAACTCACAAAACTTAATTTGAAACTGTGTGTTAAATGTACACTTTCGTTGAGTTAAATTATAATTTACTAACTTTCCATCCCTCTCAAACCGCTTTATTCATAAATCAAAAGCCTTCATTACTTACGCAAAACATGAGTTCACCGAGTTAATCCAATCCTTTCAATGTGCAAAATATACTATGTATTCTAATACATGTGTGGCTTGGAATACAACCTCAGGATCTCAAGTAATTAATTATTGGAATCTAAATTTATTGCAACAGAGAGGAAAAACATTTCTGAAAAGGGAATTTGGAAGTCTAGGCATTAACAGGTGTTATGACTTGTTATTGGCTGATTTAAGTGGCCACTTTACACACAATTTAACATTCACCATTCTGACCATGTCTAAACATACACATTTCCTCAACTCTTTTATCAGTTGATTTTTGTATCGTTAGTGTTAAAAATATCAAATTCAATAAACTATTTGTGAATTTTAGTTTGATGTAAACTTATATCTTTATATAAAATATATTGTACTTTTTATGGCGTTAAGATTTTAAATATATTTTATCCCCAAAACTGAGCCTAACAATCAAATTATGTATTGAGGAGTTAAACAACCAAAAATTGAATAAAAACGTCCACATTTCCTCAATGCTTACATCTGTTAACTTTTGTCGAGTAAAATATTTGAAAGCTTTATTGATGTGAGTGAGATTCATCTGACTGAATTATATCGTTCGGGGTCTGAACTGTCAGCAGGGTTGCAGAGAATCACATCTGGCTGAAGGGAGAACGAGTTGCATTTTACCGGCAACACTACTGACTAGTCCAACTCGTTAGCGTCCACGTCGCGAACTCTGGACAGTGTGATCACACTTAAAACGGTGTGATCACAGCATATAACGAAAGGACAAAAGGCGAGTTTTTGGCACCTCAAAACCAGATCCAACCAGCTAAGGGAAGGTAACTCTGAAAAAAAATCTACCAGAGAAGGCGACGGGAAACCACTATGATCATTTTTGCTCAGGGATCACTCCAGCGAGTGCATTATTGAGCAGTCGTCCTGGCTGCGTAATAAAAAAATAGTACGGGACAAAAATGTTTTCGCTGCAGTGATCGCCAACGTCGGGAGAACCCGATAAGACAATGGCAGAAAAAAAAATTTACTAGACAACGCCTACAAATTCACTTATATTTTCTCTGAAAGCTTGTTAAACGTAACCATTGCATCAGTTTTATAAGCTAGATACTAGAGAGCGTGAAAAATTAATATAATATAATTTATTCCATTTTTTTTTTGTTTTTAAGATTATTTGTTATAACCCTAATTTTTTTGGTCAACATTTTAGGGTACGGTTTTCATAGGGATTAACAGTGCTTAAAACTTAATATTGAAAAATTTCAAAATGGAAGGATTTTCCCTTAAATGTAACATCTCTCAAAATTAGTATCTTAGATGATAGTCAAACTGCCTAGCGCCTGGCGTATTTTTGATTAAGAATTTGATCCTTTTATCGATTCGCGGTTTCGTTATAGGTATCATCAACATAGAAATATATATGGAAATAATTTAGTTAACGATACCCGGAGATATCACTTTTAATATTTTTTATGTTACTTTTCTTAAAAGGGACGGAGAAATTGAGGGAGACTAGAGAAAGCGAGTATATTTATTAATTGCACGCTCTTTCTGCCGTTTAATTAGATTAAATTCACTCGTCAAAAGTGAATTCTTTAAAATAGCGTATAACAGGCTGACTGAAAATCTCCCAGGACTCTATAACAGCTTCTGGTAGGGGTGGGTTTTCTTCCTCCATGTTACTTTTCTTAAGCCTTATTTTCTGTGTTGTAGTTCATTACTCTGAAAGCGCGTCATGGGTTGTGGTGTAAAAATAAATACAAAACATTGTTTCACTAACGAAAAATTGAAAGCATTCATTTGTGTTAAAAAATGTATAAACTCCAGGAAAAATATGTCAATTGGTCAAAAAGATTAGATCAATTAATAAATTCAATAAATTTTTTTTTGAGTAAATCTGAATGTTTGCAGATAGGCTAAATTTCCTCCCTAGGGAGTTATTAAGATCTAAATTTGTTGCAACAGAGAGGGAAAATACTTTTGAGAAGGGAATATGGAAGTCTAGGCATTTGCGGAGCTATATCTTGTCGTTGGCTGCTTTAAGTTGCCATTTTACTCACTGTGTAACGTTTGTATGATCGGATTGTTGAGCGTTGGAGCTCCTACCCCATATAGAGATTGACAGAGAATACACGAGGTTAATGTTTGATGTTTATTATATTAATTATATATTAATTTATTTATTACACGGCGAATAAATAATGCTGGACGGGTGTTGGACGAGTGTTACGTCGATGATGGGTTGAACTACATGCTGGAACTGAGTAAACTGGACAAACTTGGTGTGACTAACTGAACGGGCTGACTGACGTTGGCTGCGTCCTGTGATCTCTTTATGAATGACGTTCCTTTGTAGTTCATTCTTTCATAGTAGGGACAAAGTGAATATACTGCAGAACGATGCCCTCTGATTTCATGTGCAATACTCATAGAGTTGCATTATACGGATTGGATTCGATTGAAAAGGATGACATTGCATTTTCGTTCATTAGTCTACTTCAGGTGATCTAATTTAACACGCGTGTGTCATTGATTATGGACCCCACACGTTTATCATTCTGCCTATTATGTTAAAGCATCACATTTCCTCAACTCTTCATCTGTTGACTTTTGTGAAGTAAAAGAGCTGAAACCTTTATCATGTGGGTGAGATTCATCCAACTGAACTATCTCACCTATTAGGCAACTCCAGAAAACAATACTTCAATTTTTATACTTCTGCTTATACCAGTTAGTTTAATCAATAATGTTTTGAGTCAAAATGTTTGCAGACAGGCTGGATTTCTTCCCTAAGGAGTTTTTAAGATCTTAATAACCGGATAAAATTATTTTTTACTAAATTATTCTAGTAAAAAGTGTCTAAATCTACCAGTTTCAAGACGTACCCGTCTCTTCGTCAGGACACCCACTACACCAACATGCAAATACTCAAATACACTAAATTAAATATGCATGTAGGTTTGATTGGTATCCTGACGAAGAAACGGGTCTTAATACTGGTAGACACAAAAAGTCAGTAAGTGGTTAAATACTGATATTTCCTGACACAATTAAAATATTTGACCACAAAGTTGCTTTTACATAAATAAGACTTCTTGTTTATTTTTGATGTACTGAAAATCAAGATTATTTTTCGTGAAAAATAAAAAGGGGATTAGATCTTTCTCTCCGACAGAAGATTTTATTATTGAATTGTGTTGTTTACGACAGTGAAAGCCTTTTAAATCCCCTTAAATATGATAATATCAAAAGAATGCCTTGGGTATGGTGATCGTAAAAAAGGCACGTTTGAAAAAATCCCAGTCCTGGTAATAATTTACTCTCGCGCTAGTTGATTTTATTTGAATGTAAAAAACACGGTTCGCACCAGTTAATGAGTTTGAATATTTTCAAAAGGAATTATAATGAAGGACCCTTCACTGATGAGGGTAAAAGTACTATAATTCATGATTAAAATAAGAGTTTGTCATTTTTTGCGATTTGCAGAGTGCTAAGAAGGCCTTATGAAAATTATCAAGGAATGACCTAAGATGTTTTTTGTGTCTAAACTTACAAAGTAACGATATTTATATTTTCAAGTCCGTTAGGTCTGAAAAGTATCTTAAAAAATAATTAGCACGTATTTCAACTTCAAACTATTTTAAAATAGGAAGTAATTTTACTCTAAACTTTTAATCAAATAATCGATAGGGGCGAGGTTGTAAATTTTTTTAAAGTTCAAGATTAACAATTAGCAAAAATTGACAAATCTGTTTCCCTTAAATACTTTTACTTTTGTTTGCTTTTTATGCATCTTAACATTTTTACGTTTTTTCATAACATATTTTTGTATTATTTAATTAAGTTCTCACTCTTTTTTGGCATATTATTTATTGCTCCTATTTCTTACTATAGTAAAGAGTGAATTTCTAGAAACCATCTCTCAATTATCATTTCAACTATGTTTTTATTTATATATTATTTTTTTATTGGTTTCAATGGTACTATTATTTTGTTTTTTTTGTTTAATACGACTATATTTATATATTTTACTAATATTTTGTTGATTTCAATTATACTTTTATTTTGTATATTTTATTATGAGTAAACCTATTTTTATCTGATTATATTTTTTTAAATGTATTAATTTTTTGTTTTTCTGGATGTTATTATATGCATCACATCTCTTTATAATTCAATTAAGTTAATTTTGCTATGTATTTTTTATTGAAATTATAATTATTATGGCTTAACACGGGCGCAGCCTAAAAAGCCTAAAATAAAAAAAAAACTAAAACCCTCTTATTCAAGAGTTTACAAACTTACTATGGAATTACAACGTAGTTTTTTGTTTTCATCACAATAAACAATATTTGTTATTTTTTAATTTACCTAAATATTTCAATTTTGTGAATACTTTCCTTTGAAAGTTGATTTAAAAAATCTGAGTTTAAACCACGGACCCTTGATTCCTCTGTTAAAAATGAAATTATATAAAAAAATTAAACAATAAAGTTAAAATCTTAAATCAAACAATTATAAAATAACTTTGTTGTATTAATGCTCAAAATCAGATAATTTGCATATAATATCAAAGGGTTTTATTACACCAATTGAAAAATTATTAAAATTGAAAGAAAAAATAAAAATTTAACTAAAAATCATGTTTACATAACCATGACTGTTTATTGCATTACACACATATATTTCAAAAGGCATCTGGACAACACGCTTAATAGTATATAAATCTATGCAATATCTCGCAGCAGTCTCCCGCAATGGTCTCTTCTGGAGAGATCACATAAACAGAATAAGCAGCGATAGACTGGTGTCCATAGCAGTCAATGAATTGCCTTCCGGATTGAGCCCACCTGGAAAACCTCCTAGAGGATGGAAAGATATTTGAGGCTTATCACGGGAGAGAAAGTATTCTAATTAGAACAGAACCTAAAATAAAAATAAAGTTGTACGGTGAAGTTTCTCGAAAACGTTAGAATAAATTGTCAAAATCGAACTACTTTGAACTACGTCACAAGTTCTAAGAATTTGTAGGCGTAGTTTGATAGTCTATTAACAAATAAAAAACTGTTGAACTGCCTCATTAAATTAAAAAAATAAATAACGTTCAATCCAATAGTAGTCAATGACATACTAATACATAGACGTGCCCTATAGAATAAAATATTTTTAAAAAGTAATGACAGGAAAACGTACCCATAGTTACTAAGTTTGTTTTTTTACATGAGGGCTGCATTCAACGATCATGCATATGTTAACAAAAGTTGCATGATAATCATTTTTGGTAAGTAAAAAAGTTTGTAATTCAATAATTAACAATAATTTTTTGAGGTTCCCTATCAGATTCTTTCATAAAATTGCTTATAATTTCTACCTATTTATTTATTATTACAGGATTTATGATAATAAAAAAATACTATTCAAACAAATATATCAAAGGAGTTTTGCTTTTGTCGTTTACAAAAACTATCATTAATTGTTCTTTAATTTGTTAATAACTCACTTGTGTAAAAACTAACTTGTGAAAAAATATTTATCAAGGAAAAGTTACACAATCCTTTTTACAATGTTTGTCTGAAAGGTTTTTATGCGTTTTTATGACACAAACCGTTATTTTGCTTTCGATTCTAAATGTCGCACTTGGCTGACGGTCGAAGAATAACTAAACACGGTTAAGGCATGACCGAGCGTTTGGGCATGAGTAAAGCGTAATATTTAAGGTTCTGGGCATGTTTAATAATAATGACTTTTTTGGATCTTATTGTTTTAAATAATAAAACTGGTGGAGGGGTGGTAACGGTTCTGGTTCTCCCAATCGGACTTGTTTTTTTTGGTTTACTAACAATCTAATGAACAAACATACCCTATCACCGTCAGAATCGGGAAAATTTGATTGAGGGTGACAGACAAATTGACTGTTTATACTTGACTGGTTGCTCTAACGGCAATCGGGGCATTGAAAGCAGTAAATGGACTTTCAAAAAATAAAAATACGCGAATCTTTTGAAAACAAAGATTTTATTGAATAAATAAATAAATTTACCGTTCATTACAGCTATTTTTTTAAAATTGTTATGGCAATGTGCGGATCTGAAAAGAGGCCATAAGACTTTTAAAACAGATTCGGGTAAGTGGGTGGTGTCAATGACTTATTAATATGTCAATGCCAGTAATTAATTGAAATTGAATTTTTAGTAAAATTTAGAAAAATAGAATGAGAAAATAGGGAATGAAATGAGAATTGAATAAGTAACAAGAGTTTAACTGGTTGTAGATAAATCTATGATAGAAAATAAAAATAAAGTTCGGATAGAGAAGGGTTCGAACCTCGAACATAAGATTCGTGAGTTGGCTACTACCAGGGAACGATATATATTACTGCTCAATGAATTGATATTGCTAAAAGCAAATTTAGTTCCCACGAAACTGAAAATGAGTTATTTTTACCAAAATAAATTTTTTATATAAAAAAAGATTCACCCTTCTGACAGTTTTCTGTTTAAAATGCATTAAAAAAGTATTACTAGAATAACATCTTGAGACATTGTATAGAGGTGAATATTTCCATGCAACTTTTCCGTATTATAATAGTTTAGTGGTGGAAGTAAATATAGTGTGGGTGGGGTGTGTAGGGGGTACGCCTACGGATGCACAAACCTTGACACACTTACCCTCAGATTCAATTTGCCGAAAGCATTTATTTATTTTTTAACCACACTTTAATAAAATACCGATGCGACGTCCCACACACTGAGAGTCATTTAAATTCTGACACTTTGTAAAGTGGGATGTTTTTTGCACATCGAAAGATGCTACATTACAAATTGTAAGGCCAAAATATCAATTTGTTCCATGAATAAAATTGCTAGATTTTTTATTTGGACGCTTGACTATTTCGCGAGTAAATCTAAATTTGACAAGATGAAATATTTATTACTTTACCATTTATATATCTGTGGGATTTTGGTTGGAACTCCTACTCCGGTTAGAGATTGACAGAAGACACGAGGTTGCTGTTTAATGCCTATTTATTACATGGCGAATACGATACAGCACTTGGCTGTGTAGTGCGAGCGTAGTGGCGATGATGGGTTGAAGAGACTGCACTTAAACCACATTCTGGAACTGAGTGACTTCGTCGATTTGGACTGAACTGAACTAAACTTGATGGGCCGACTGACTGGGGTTGCTTTCTGTGGTCTCTTTGCAGACCACATTCCTTTCATTTCTTCATGGTAGGGATGATGTGAATGTACTGCAGAACAATGCCCCTGATTTAATGTGCAATAATGTTATAGTTGCTGCATTAGATTCTATATAAAATGATGACTTTGCTTTTTTTGATCATTACTCTATTTCAAGGAAAACGTTTGAGCACGTGTGTGTCATCGATTGTGAACTATGAACCGCACATGTCTAAGCCTAATGGTGGATATGGTACTGCATTATTGTATTATACGTATCGTATCCTGTTTTATCGTATTTTTTATGTTTCTTACATTATTTATATACTCAATAAAATTACCCATCACGGTCATTTAAGAAATATTATAAGGTCTTGTCATGTTATGTCTTGTCGGGTTTGTGTAGTCATCATATGATTTTTAGTGTGATTTTTTAAGTAATAATAATATTTGGCTGATTTATATAGCGCCATTTTTGTAAAAAATCACCTCAAGGGTGCTTTACAATTGTATATCTAAACTTTTATTCTAACTAAACTTAAGTGATATATTATATTTCCAGATTTAAAATTGAGTGTATGATAGTTTAAAGAAGTGGGATTTTAGTTGGGATCTGAACTGACTGGGATTGTCGATGATTCGTAAGTTTAGAGGCAGTTGGTTCCAGGCAGAGGGGCCGGCAGCGGCAAAAGCACGATCTCTAAATCTAGTGTTTGGAGAGCGCCAGATTTCGACAAGTTTTCCTCTTCCTGAATCAAATGCTGACCTAAGGTAAGGTAGTCATTGTAATGTTTAAGTCCATTGTTGAGTAATTTTGACTGTCCTACGTTTGTTCTTGCTTTTTTAATGTGGTATTGTTTTCTGGGGTTATATTTGTTATGTCAGCATTTTGCGTAAGCGTCATGTTATCATCTTGTATGTTTGCTAGTGCAATTTTGTGTACATTTTTTATCGTATCGTATCGCATCATGTATTGTTTTGTAGAGTATTTTTTTTTTTACTAACTAGAATTACACATACTAAGTTTTGTCATTTTTCCAGCCAATATAAAAAACAAAATGGATTTTCTAAATTACTTAGAAATAATATATTTTTTTTTAAAGTTAGTACTTTTCTAACTATACAGATTTTTTTTTTAAATTCGTAATTAAATTTCCCTTTCAAAAGAAGATTAAAACAACTGAAAATTTGTTTTTGTCCATTAGCTTAAGAAATTAAATTACAACTTCGAATTTTACCTCGTATTCTCCCAATCAATAATAAACAAATAGTAGTGAATCAAAACAAAGATGAGTTACTCGAATAAAAACATTAATTAATTACTAAGTATTAGTCATCCAGACCTAAGAGGGTAGGGAGGCGGGGTGGGGAGTTACCAGGGTCCTCCAGGAGCATATTATTTTTAATAACTTTTTTGTTTATCATCATATTGATTTCATTCTTAACATAACCTTGCTCCATAATGTGACCAATGGAACACTGTTACTAAAATATTTTCATGCCGAATTTTTTCAATAATAATGCATATTTGTTTTTGCTTTTCTCCGTGCAAACAGCGAACATTCATTCATTTTATTCGCTTAATAGTATAATAATCTTCTATACGTCAGTAGGTTCACGCGTATGTATGCCTCTTGCTATTTGGTCACTTGATTCCAGCAATAAACACAAAAATCTCCTAACTCCCCTGTTTTATACCCGCTAACGGATTTTATGACTTGAGACCAGTGTTATTCAACGTGCAGCAACGAGAGGAACGCGATGTTACATAGCATCCTTTCACAACTATATTTTATGAAAAAATATATTAATTTTGTAGAAAACTCCAAACATTTATTATGAAACAGTTTCATAAATACTAACCATGGAAACTATAATGAATTTAATTTTTTTTTTTAATGTCCTTACTTTTTATAGAATTTTAGCTATGTATTCCTGGTACCCCCCTCAGGAACTCGTGATTTTTTTTCTACGCATGGAATCTGAAAGATTGAATCAAACCGGGTTGTAATCCTTTACTTATTTCGCAAATTTACGGATCAGGGGTTCAAGAATATAACCCCGCTCAATCACTATTTGATTTTCATTTTCAGGACAGTTATAACCAGCTTATTAAAAACTTCTTCAAAATTTTAATATTGATGAAGTACATCATAAGAAGGCAAGTATTTTTTTTAATGCTCGTATGCATAGCAATACAAAAGTGTCAAGAATTTGGATAGTATTTTATATTGGACGTTTGAAAGGCATTTTACAAATAACTTGTTCTGTGTAGAAAATTAGAATAATCATTTTTTTACGCAGTCATTATTATTTTAAAATTCATATTTTTAAAAATATAATATGAAAACATCATGCAAATTAAAATTGATAAAATTTATTTTAACGTTTTCTGAACCCTTTCCTCCATGACGGTTAATTTTGTTCAGGGGTAAAATACCTCATATGTCTTTTATATCTTATATGGGAATGCATTTGATATAACTGATCACTATCAGTACATATTTGGATATTTTTGAGTAATTTTGGCCGTTTTTAAGTAATTGGTTACAAAAAATGACTACCGGGGATTAGTTTTGCGTTACAATGCATCCGTGTACTAATTAACAATGCAGAACGATATGTAAGAACCCTATGTATAGGAGTTTTAGTCCCAACACTTATATTTGGAAGTGAAACGTGGAACTAGCAGAGGAAGGATAAAAACCGAGAGAACGCGGTTGAAATGCGATCTCTTGGGAAATCAAAGTATGGTTACGAATGATAAAATCAGGCGAGAATGTAAATATGAGTCAAGTATAATTGATAAGATTAAGAAAGGGTCTCTGAGATGGTTTGGTCATGTAGAACAAATGGACGACAAAAGAATGGTAAAACAAGTATATATGGCAAAAATGAACGGCAACATGAGACGAGGACGACCATGAAAGACGTGGCATGATCAGATAAACTAAAATCTTAAGTCTGGCCATGTCAAAAGCAGACAGAACCGAAGGGCATGTATGACAAGATGTATGAATGTGGAAGAAGCTGGAAATGTATGCTAAGATAGAAATGTATGGTGGTCCATTCTCTCTGCCTACCCCTACGAGGAAATGGCGTGATGGTAGTAGTCATAGTAGTAGAACCGTATGCACTTAGATGTGTGGAAGATAGAAATGGAAGTCTAAGCATTTACATTGCTTTTAAGCTATTATTGGCTGGTTTAAAACGGAACTTTATAAACTTTGTAATATTTACCGTTCTGCCTATGTTTGAATATCCATATCTCCTCAACTTTTCCAGCTGCTTACTTTTGTGAAGTAAAAGAGCTAAAACCTCTTTTCATGTGAGTGAGGTTCATCTGGTGAAAATATTTCAGCTAATCTTGATATTCCCTATTGAGTAAAATCCAGCTTTATCCACAAACAGATATGGACACATTAAAAATATTGTTGATCTATGTAATTATATGATAATAAAAAAGTTTCTGCTTACAATTTCGTCTTTTCAGGATTTTTAAAGAAAATTTTGGTATATAATTCAATTTTATATCTGTTTTTTCAAGGCTGGATTCACTCTCTGTTACTTTATTTTCCAGTCTACATATTCACAAAAGATTTGTTAAGGATTACTCGAATCTTTTGATATTCCACCTCTTTTGAAAGTGTTCCTTCCATAGTCGTTCCAGTTTAATTTCGTGAAAGAATTTTCATTTCCGTGACAAACAAAAATACAGGTACAATAGGAAGGAAGCTGAAAGCTCCGAGTATCGTCTAAGCATGTGATTACACCGAGCCAAACGTGAGGAACAAACCATCATTCTGACGAAAGCTGAATAGAAACTTCATCACAATTACTTCTCGTCAGTCATATTAGAAAAACTGCATATGTTTGTTTGATCAACAATGTTTTGAGTATGTCCAAAGGTTTTAAGACAAGCTGGACTATATTTCCCTGGAAGTTATTACGAACTAAATTGCTTGTAGCAGGAAGGAAATTTTATTTGACAATAGAATAAAGGAATCCAAGTATTTACACGGCTTACGGCCTGTTGTTGGCTGGTTTAAGTGGCCATTTTACACACTGCATAGCATTCACCATTCTGTTTGTGAATATGTTCAAGTTATTTTGTTCAAATTGTTATTACTTACAACATCAATGGAAGAGAGGGGACCTGATAGAAAGTTACAAGATACTCAATAACTACTATGACTGCTCCATGCATGAGATGTATCAATTAAATCCCAACACAATTTTAGGGGGTCCTAACAGTAAGCTTTATTGTCCTCAATTTCACCTCAATCTCAAGAAAAGCTTCCTTTCAGCAGGGTAGTTTCTGATTGGAATAAATTGCCAAGCCCAGTTGAATGAATCTCACCCACGTGATAAAGGTTTCAGCTCTTTTACTTCACACAAGTCAACAGATGGAAGAGTTTAGGAAATGTGGATGTTCAAACATGAGCAGAATGGTGAATGTTACACAGTGTGTAAAGTGGCCACTTAAACCAGCCAATGACAGGTCATAAGCCCTGTAAATGCCTAGACTTCCATATTCCCTTCTCAGAAATTTTTTCCCTCTCTGTTGAAATAAATTTAAATATGAACAACTCCCTAGGGAGGAAATCCAGCCAGTCTGCAAGCATTTGGACATAATCTACCATTGTTTAAACTAAAACTACTTAAGTATAAATGTAATTATTATAGTTAATCTAATATAAGATTTTAATAATCATTATTTTGTATATATAAAGTACATATTATGAAATACGGACTTATTAAAAATAAAATAAAAAAATATTGCAAAACGTCAGTCCCCATTTTGTACCCAGAAAATATTTAATTTTTTTACGTTATACGAAACTTTTATGTCCTGGCAAATAAATGTTTGTCACAAGAGGCAAAATTAGCAGTTCACAACGGAGTCCTGGTCCCGACCTTGATGTACAGGAGCGAAGTATGGACTTGGAAAAACAGGGATGAAAGCAGGCTGAATACTGTCAAAATGCGATCTCTCAGGTGAATGTGTGGTAAAATTATGTACGATAGATGCACAAATGTTGAGATCCGTACATTATGTAAGGCTGAGACAAGCATTATCGAAAACATCAAGAAAAGAGCTCTGCGCTGGTTTGGACATGTAGAACGAATGGACGGCGAAAAAACGACTAAAAATATTTACAATGCTAATGTTGATGGATGCAGAAATAGAGAAAGACAAAAAAAGAAATGGCATGACCAAATCTAACAAATATTGGAAGATGGACATGTCAAAAGTCGGAATAATCGGCTCGCGTGCATGAGAAAATGTATGAATGTAGAGGAAGCGAGATCTGTATGCAAAGATAGAGTGTTGTGGGGTTCTATCCTCTCTGTCTTACCTTACGGGGAAACGGCGTCATGGTTTGTTTGTTTTGTATTAAATTGATATATTTTTTTTATGTAGTAGTAATATTGTACTTATATTTTTACATCTAAATAAACTAATTACTTTTTTTAATTATTGTTTCCTTGGTTAAGCATATGGTATCCACAATATCTCTCCAGCCCTCCTTGTCAGCGGCTAATTTTTGTAAGTTAATGGTACTTTTTTAAAGTTCAGTAGGTATTTCGATGAAACATAAAGCATTGCAAAATAAAATTATTTCAAAAAAACAAAAATATTTGCTAAGAATACATAATGTTACTTTAACATAAATAACAAAGTCAAAAATATAATTTTAAAAAACAAATTTAAATTTATAAGAAGAATATAAATAATATGTGTATCAATTATATAAAAAAAAACGAAGACGTTAATTAGTTTCTACATACATATGAGAGAATAAAAACTGTTTTTTTATAGATTTTGAATTTATCAAGCCTTAGAATTCTGTGCTATAACTCATCAGTGTTATTAAGCTCCCTACCCTGTTGTGATAGACAAATTATCTTAGACTTGGTCAAAATGAGTAATACACTAAACTTTTGAGTTTTTAAAGTAAGCGCTTAAGACGAATATCAGTCATAAGGTGTTTCGATTTTATAACGGACATCAACACACGTGGCAGCCTCCAATAATGAGTGTCTTGAGGATGCGGCGATGGATCTGGCTTAAACATGTGGTGCGCATATCTCATGAGAACCTAACCCCAAGTTGCTTCTTCTTTACACCTGCGGGGTCCCCCCGTTCTGGAATGCCGTTAATGACGATATTTGTGCTATATTCGACGGAACTAAGGGACGCGAAATTAACGTGGGTGGAGGCGAGAGTGCTGGCGAGCGATAGGGTCTCCCGGAGGCGTCTGGTGATGTCCGCACGCTCCATTTTACAGCGGATGTGGAAAAGAAAAAGAACGAGTCAGACTATAGTGTTTTATAAGCGACTCACTAACGTAAACAAATGAATGCATTACAAAATAAAATTAATTAAAAAAAAACAAAAAAATCATCACAAATTTTATCACATTTTTAAGTACCGCACGCAACTACACTACGAAACTCTCAGGAATTGAATAAATATTCACGCTTCACTTATTCTCCATATATTTGAAATAATCCCAGTTCACTTATTTTTCTCAGACAGATCTTTTAACCTTTATCACAACGTGGGTTATCTCTTCATTCTAATCACCGCTCTGTTTTTTTACGTCCTCTTTACGGTAGTAGTTGCTCGATTGTTAAATAATTGATCAAATAATGTCAAAGACTTTATAATTTATTTTTAATTCATATTTAAATCACCATGATATTTAACGATTTCTTTTCCTCTCTTTCTTTCCTTCCCACTTTGATTTCCCTACTTTCCTCTCAAAATAATGTCGACTTATACCTTTTTTTAAAAATACAACTTAACAACAATATTTTGAGTTTGTCCAAATTTTTGTAAACAAGGACTGGATTCAACTCCCTATAACATTAACATATTACAAAAGAGATGAAGAACATTTCAGAAAAGGTAATATAGATGTCTAGGCATCTAGGCTAGTCTAGGCATGACAGGCCCTGTAGATGCCTAGACTTCTATATTACCTTTTCTGAAATGTTCTTCATCTCTGTTGTAATATGTTAATACAACTTAAATTAAAACGATTAAATTTCTCCTACGAATGAAAGAATTTTTAATGAAACAATATACCTACGCTTATGAATGTATGTACATAATCTGTAAACGCGTATAAAGTGTTTGGGTAAAAATTTTAATTAATTTAAAAAAAGGTTTTTTTCGATAAAAAAATTAAAATGGTAATTTAAAAATAATAAAAATGGGTAAATCGCCATATATGTTTGTTATATTGTAGGTATGTATATACACACAATATATCGCTCGTATAAATGAGCTATGGTTTTTGGTCTGTGTTCTTATGAATAATTCTAAAGGGGGCGGTGGATGGTCCTTAACGCTCTTTTAATGTCTTAGAGCTGCAAATGCCCCTTATAACTCTTAGTTGGGAACCCGTGGCATAACATAAGACATACGCGAGCCTTGACCTAGTTAACCCGTTTAAAAAATTATCCCTCAGATGAACCCACAAGTCACCCCCGCTTTCCGATATTCGGTAACAAATATTGTTTGCAAAGGCATTTGTTTTATTTAGTAGCAGTTTAGGGTAACTTTCGGCATTAGGATATCGTTGAAAGGTTACAAAACATATTTAAATGAGTTATTTCACGGATTCTGACCGACTTTCTAGACTCGCGCGTCTGTGGTATTCGGAGTACGTGTATTGGTATCAGGAAACCATTTTCTTAAGAGTCCACACACAATGTTCTCATAAATCTCCGCAATGGTTGCTGAGAAAATACATTTGTTTGGGTTTTATTACAGGAATATTACTTTTATACTGTAATGTGGTCAAGAGAAAAAATAAAACTAATGTCACTTATTTTTACTTAAATTAGCAGTTCACGATAGAGTTAAAATGTAAATCCTTATATAAGGGGGCGTAAAAGTCATTACCGTATCGAAAGATGACATATTTTTTGCAAATGACGACAAATGTTAGTTCTGTTTTGATATTTGTAAAGTAAACAGATACAAAATACACGTCAACAAGACGTGAATCACTATACTCCTCTAAGAACGTGGAAAATTTGTTTTGACTTTTTTGCGGAATAATTCGTCAGTGGTGTTGGCGCAGTGTGAATTTAAGCGCAGATTTTCCGGTCGTCCGACACTTACTGGATAAGCACTACGGCTTTAACTGCTCGCCTAGAAGTGTATGGGACAACATAAGTTGCTGCCAGGTCTGGCCGGCTCCGGAGCATTCATTCTGCTGAGAATATCTCGGCTGTGGCTGAAGATGTCGCAGAGAATCCCGGAGTATCGACCAGACGACGTACCACGTAATTGAGCATCAATCGGTGGCCTTTATAGAGAATTTTGGGATCGGAGAACATGTGGTTCCAACAGGGTGGATCAACGGCGCATACTGCACGAGCCACAACCATTATTTTCAGGGCTGTATTTGCACTGGCCAGCAAGATCACCCGATTTAAGCGTTCCCGACTTTTATGTGGGGTTTCTTGAAGTCAAAAGTATGTTTTCACAAGTTTCAGACTCTTGAAGCCCTCAAAGAGAATATCTGTCAAGAATGCGGGAACCTAGAACCGAAAGTTCTGGAAAGAGTGAAGGGAAATGCCGTAAATCGGGCCCATGGTCTTTAATTCTGGCGGTGGCCCCTTGGCCGATATCCTTTTCTCAACTTAATGGAAAATAAGTTGAGATACCAAATAAACACAATCCAAAAGCAAAATCAAAAATTTTCATTCATAAACGAAATTACAGTCAATTAACATCGGTTGATAACTTTTGCGCCACCTTGTACGAGTATATAGAATTGGAAAAACGTGGATGGAAGTAGGTTGAAAGCCTGAAAAGCTGAAAATATTTATGTCAATTATGAGCAACATTATTTTTGAATGAGTAGGCGGTATTGTGGCATATCAAAATTAATCAATTGAAAATTAATTCGTTAAATTTTTATTATTGACTTGCTTTATCAGTTGTATGTTTGGTTTGTTTTTTGTTTTAGTTTTGTATTAGGATTTTGAATTTGAGAAAAAAATAACAATGCTACGTCATCATCGACTTACGGATCATCGTACTTCTTTCACAGCGATAGTTGGAAGACCGAGCTACTTTCAATCCCGATAAAATATATCATTAAATCTGTTTTTTTTTTATTTATGAACAAAAATTCTTCTAGATAAAGTTCACAATTAATTTATTACCTAAATAATGTTTTCCTGATACAATGTAAGCTAAACCATGGGTAAAAGCTAGTAGTTCATAATTATTGTCATTATGGATAACTTATGTAGCGCCATTTTTGTATTATAAAACCTCAAGGGCGCTTTACAAAGTGATTATATAAAGATATATATTTAATTAAAAAAAAAACAATGTACTTTGTCACCATATGCTAAGGATTTATTTAAATGATTTAGAGAACAAGTGGGTTTTAAGTTTCTTCCGAAACATCACTTCACTCTCACAGTTTCGGACCTCTGCTGGGAGAGCATTTCATGCCGTAGGGCCTGCGACCGCAAATGCGCGTTCGCCGATTATTTTGCGCTGTTTGCATAGAGGTATAATAATTTTTCCTTTCAACGTAGATGTAGCTCATCTAAGCGTAAGACGTCTGTCAGCTAGTTCATCTGAAATGCAGAGTTTTCTTTAGATATTCTGGAGCAGAGTTGTGCAGTGACTTATACACAAGCCAACAGAGTTTGTATTCCACCCTCTGTGGAAAACGTAGCCAGTGTAATTCCCGAAGTAGTGGAGTGATATGACTAAACTTAGAGATTCCAAAAATAAGTATCGCTGCGGCATTCAATACAGACTGTAGGCGAGTCATTTGATTCATTGGTAGACCTGCGTAGATACCATTACAATAATCGACTCTAGACACTACAAACGCATTTATTAATTGACGGGTGGCATCAACTGGCAAATGTTTGCGTATGCATTTAATCTATCTCAGCTGGTAAAAGCATGAACTTATCGTTCTACTAATTTAAGCTTCAAGTGAAAGGATGTCAAATTAAGGAAGACTTCCTGTAGTTTAACGGTGGGTAAAGCGGTACTCCTTACATCGGGTAGTGCCGTATCCTGAATCAAATTCTGACGTCTGGCTGAAGCCATCCAGAATTGTTCCATTATAGATGGGTTAAGTGTTAGTCTATTTTCAGTCATCCAGTTTCCTATTTTTTCAGTGCATCCATTAATTAAATTAACAAGCACATCATAAAAATAAATTTGTGTATAATTTCCATAGCAGTTCATAAGTCCGTTTTATTCCCAGAATCACCCTATTCAAGAAAAGCCATTTTGTTAATCTGCCAGTACTGAAGCATAAAACAAAATGACTCATCTCTTAAAACAAAATTTGCAAAGCAATACTAAAATTGATATTCGTTATCTCCAAATTACGTTCAACTTTAGCCAAATTCAATATTTTGGAAAACAAATTAAGGAAAGTTACTTTTGGGAGATAAAACGTCCTTGCGATAGATTATGTACGTTACTTAATTTCAAAATTAATTATTTGAAGATACCGGGACTTGAAGAAACCACTTGAATAACATAACGTAATATTATGTTACGACATAAAACCAGAAGTAGACATTGAAAAACTAATTAATTAAACGTTTGCGATTATAGATACAATATATTGGGTTATTTTTTGCACTAGTTTAGATTATTCGTATACACATTTGATTAAATTAAATTAATAACCATTTCTTCGATTAGCAAATAAAAATATATTTACATATATTTGACCTCATTTAAATCAGGTCATCAAGTATGTTATTCAATATTTATTGTTATAATTCTCGGAATAATATTTTTTCATAAAAGAAAAACACTTGAGTTTTTTATTTTTTATTAATAAATTTTCTAAAAGGTACATGTTTAAAAAAAAATCTACAAAGATCTACTTTTATACATCTAGTAAATGTTATTAATGTAATTCTCTAAAAAAAAGACTAACTCTTGTGCTTGGAAAGTAACTTACACTGTTGTAGTTGTTTTTAAAATAGTTTATATAATTTTGAATATACGAGTATATGAGAAAAAAATAAAAACATAGAATCCATAAAGAAAAAAACATAAAATAATAATACATTCATACTAATTAACATTTAATACAGTTTTTACACGTGTTCAAAAAATTTCTTTAGATTTACTTAAATTTATTTATTGATATGCTATTTTTAATTTAGTTCTTATGAATTATTTGCAACAGATTGTAAATAGTTTCCTTTTAGAAAATGTGGATTAAGTTGGGGTAGAGCGGGGTGCCAACCATGGAATTTTGTCATTGACACTAGCGACAAGACCGCAACTCGATTCTATTTTTCATTAAAAGTATTTTTTTTTTTTTTAATTACTTAAAACATGGCACAAAGCCTTTTATAGGATTAAATACAATTTAAGTACATATTTATCTACATAATATGTGTACTTATCGATTATATTTTATTTTAGAGAGAAAACATACCAGTCATACATAATTAGTATAAAATATAAGAATTTTCAAACATAAAAAGGGGCGATTGAGTTTGAGAAACTAAAAGATGTACATATTAAATGTGTCAAAAAAAACTTGAGCTAGAAAATAATAATCGTTACATAACGTTTACGTTTTCCATAAAGATAATTGTTGATAGTAAATAAACATACCGAAATTGCACTCTGAGTCATCCATGCGCACGCATACATATACACACCTTTAAACGCACATCTATATGCAAATAAAAAACATACATATGCATGTACAGTTTAAAATGTCTGAATTGATTATAATAAAAATAAAAATAATTTTTATTCCAGTAAAATTGCTCAATAGTACAGAGCCAATTCTACCATATAAAAAAACTTATTTTATTTTAATGTAACAATCTCGAGATAACATAGATAACATAGATAACATGTATAATATTAGGTGTCTCAAAACCCACTTGAATTTGGAATAATTTTCATTGCGTTAAACACGGAACGCGGATATTTTACAGTGGTCATAAGCAAAGTTTGAGCTTATGTCTTGTGGCGTTTTTAAGTCGAGCAACGCGTAAAAATAATGAAAGTTTACTACCGAAATAGTGGTAACTTTACAGAGACGGTTTGAAAATGATGCACATTTTTGTCATTATTATGCAACTTCTCGAGCCGCTGTAGAGAATTTCATTAATAAATTTTAAACTATTGGCTTCGTGCAGGATATGACGCCACTGATGTAACTGAAGACCAAGAATTAAAACTTGAAAAAAACTGTAGTAAACATGAACAAAATACGAGAATATCAGAAAAATATTACATCCAATCTTCTAAAACGAGAAAAGGACAATCGAGACTAATAAACCACGGACTGAAATTTTACAAAAAACTACCAGACAAAACAAAACAAAAGACTCAGACAACATTTGCAAAAGATGTTAAAAATATTATTATTATTATTAACAGTAGAATGTGAATTCTAAAAGTAAAAATATTTTGTTAAATGTACATATGTAACCCGTAAGGGTTTATCAATGAAAAATAAAATCAAAAAAACCTTTTGTGGCCTACGTCGGATAAAATTGATATTGATGACATTTGGTTTCAACACGATGGTGCAACCTGCCACTCTGCGGCAGAAACATGCAGACGGAATTTCCAGGACGAGCTACCTCGAGAAGTTAACTAACCACCAAGATCGTGGGATCCGACACCTCTGAACTTTTTTCGTTGGAGGTTTCTGAAAGGAAAAGTGTATGCAAATAATCCACAAAAAATTTTGGAGCTCAAAACGGATATTTGACGTGTTATTACGAAATTCCATCACAATTATGTCAAAATGTGATAAAAAAATTTGTGAAAAGGGTGAAAGTTTGCCAACAAAGCCAAGGTGGGCATTTGTCGGATGTTGTGTTCCACACGTAACCTTCGTGTCAATGTTTTACATTGGAAAAAAAGCACCCTCAAATTAAAATGCAGTATGCATTTTTATAAATAATTCACATTCAATTAGATTTCGAGACACCCCTTATATTAATAAAAAAATTAAAAGATAATAACTTCCCAAGAAATATAAACTAAGGCACAAAAAAAGGATGATATAAAACCCGTCGATGGGAGGACTGCTCTCCTGAAACTGTAGTAGTGTTCTTGTAAAATAATAAAAATTGTTTAACACTAATAAAAAAGCTTTATTTTCATAATAATTCATAGTGAAGTGTTACGAAGTGAATGCCAATTCAATTAACAATATTATGAATAAAAATAATCAACTTATAAGGAAAGAAATTGTTATTATAGTAATAGTAGAACATTATTTTTTTTACACAAAGGTCTAATTAATGAATTGGAGTAAAATTGTTTTTACAAGCTGGTATAAAAAAAAGGAAATTTAATCTGGTATAGCGAAGAGGACAACGAAAACCGATATTTTGTACGGGGAATTAACCATTTTATTTAGAATTTTCAATCAATTTTCAAAATTCAATCAGATGAAAGACGCCTTTTTTGAAATGATTCTATGTGAAATTTAATCAAAGATTTACCGTTATCATTTCCAATGTTAACAAAATGATATTCAAGGCTCCTTGTAATATATGTTTTTTATATTCTTGATTTGATTCATATGTACATAATACTAAGGGGATCATATTAACGAAGCGAATTCGAGTTTATAAGATGCAAGAAAAGAAAACGTAATTTTCGTAAAATTCGTGTTTGGGTTATTTTTTTTCTTTTTTCCAAGTATTTATGTAAGGTTTATTAGTCCATAATCGATGACACACACGTGCTTAAAAGGTTTCACCTGAAATAGTGTGATGACCGAAGAAAGCAATATCATAATTTTCTATAGAATCCACTACAACATTATAATGCAACTCTAATAGTATAGCACATTAAATCGGGGACATCGTTCTGCAGTACATTCATATCGGCCCTACCTCAAAGAAATGAACTATAAAAAGACCACGAAACGCAGTCAAAGTCAGTCAGCCCAAGAAGTTCAGTTCAGTCAGTCAGTCCAGCTCGACGAAGTCACTCAGTTCCGGCATGTAGTTCAAGTGCAGTCTCTTCAACCCATCATCGTTATAACTCTTTAACTTCACAAACATAAAAAAGTGGAAGAATTGAAGGAATACGGATGTTCAAATATAAGCATAATGATGAATGTTACACATTGACATTACAATTTACAACATTGGCCCTAACAGATTCAGGCCATATGTTTTGAATTTTACCTTTTTTTATTTTGGATTTTTGTCTGGTGTATTGAGTTTATCATAGGGAAATGTCAAACATTGTACATAGGATAAATAACCCTTCGTGACTCATGGGACCTTCAATGTTGTAATAACACCATAAAATGAGAAGTGAATGGATTTCGACGATTAGAAGAAAAGACACCATAATAATTTATTCACTTGTTCATAATTAACAACGTAACTTATAAAACAAGTGCCAATACCTATTTATTGAAACATTCTCTGTTATAAACACAATTAATTGACACCGGGTAACAAAATGTATGTAAATATAGGCAGTGTAACTACATCTTGTATTATGCACAAAACGTTATTACTACATCATATAACATACCCATTAATTAAGGTATTTATTATGGTCATTATTATGTGCCAGATATGCACAGATCCAACTTAATAATATATGTTGATTGTGTTGAAAATACTTATGGTCGAGCAAAAAATAATTTATAAAGTAAATTGTTACCCTAATTTATGTTTAAGTAATGTGTTTCTCAAGTTAACAATGAAAATCATTGCTTTCCTACGAGGGTAGGTAAATGTTTTAGACTCCCGAAAACAAGAATCAAGGCCACTCAGGACAATATGAGCCATAAAGGAATAAAGATGTTCAATGAGTTTCCGGAAGAGATTTACCCTTGTAATTTAATTATAATATTTAAACGGACGTTTGGACCTTGCTGAATACATAAATATTTTTTTAATTCAATAATATCCTATAAGTGTGTATACAACTAACTATATCAAACGTTTTTTATAGGTACATAATAAGTAGGTATTTGTATACACACTCACAGGATATTTTGAATAAAAAAAAATATGTCTAAATTCAGCAAAATCTAAATGTCCGTTTCAAAGGATTAAGATATATACATATACTTCCCATGTATATTTTCTGCAATATCAAATAACATCCGATATATTTCGTTTTCATTTCAAGAAAAAAACTTATAAATCGATGAAATAAACTACAAACTTACGCTTGTTCGACAATAATGCAGATTGTAACTATTTCACCCTTTTCTATTGTTTTAATTACCAAACTAGAGGAATCGGCGTCAAATTTTAACTTGTCAATATTCAAACTCACAATCGGCCATGCGGCATCAGTATGTTTTGTGTGTGAGCGAAAAAGACAGCTATACTAGCGTTTATCACTTTAGCCACAGCGTTAAATCTAGTTCTTATAAGTTATCTTTATAGTTATTACTCCAAAATTGTTTTATTACGTCTGTCCTTATACTCGTGCACAGGAATTTGAGCTTTATTATTGTTGTATCAACAGTAAATCAGGGTCATTTTTTTCTGTTAAAATTTGGCTAATGGCTGTCTCAGTAATTTAATGTCCGTAAGCTAAAACTGTAAGAATGGATATTCAAAAGAATGTTCTAATCAAAAAAGATATTATCTATATCTATTAATTTTTTGGAGTTTTGGCAGCATTATTTTAAGTGAGATATTCTTCTTTACTACATTTAGACCGCTTCGAACTGCAAAAAATTCGGAGTTTCAACAGGTCGATGTAATTAGGTGTTCCAGATATTAACCAACGATAACATGAGGCCCGGAGGGCCGAATTTCTTACTAAGTAATTATTGGCGATAGCCTACTGATGACTGCTAATTATCATAGATTTTGTAATATATTAAGTTTTTCGACTGACATTTCTTGGTGGAACTGCAATTTAATTATAATAATAAAAATACTTAAATAGTTTTATTCCACTTTTATTTATAATTTTGTCCAGTCTGACGATGTTGGTCACGACGAAACCCGGTCACTGGTAAAAAAAATGTAAATATAAGTGGAATAAAACTAAATACGTATTTTTATTATTATAAATAGATTTTGAAGTTGTCACTTAAAACGGACACGGATTTATTTAGCAGGACTATACATATTATACAATTTGGTTTTTAAAAAACAAACAAACGAGCTATTACGCCGTTAATTTTCTGGTAAGGGTAGGCAGAGAGGGTAGAGTGCTATTTTACTCTGCCTGACCTCGGTTCCTCTACATTCATACATTTTCTGCTCGCAAGCCGATTAATTCGATTTTGGACATTTCGTCTTCAAATATTCGTTGGGTTTAATCATGCCAAGTCTTCTTCGTTTTCTGTATCCATCAACGTTCGTCTTTCAAAAATCGTTCGTCGTCCATTCGCTCTACATGTCTAAACCAACGCTGCATTTATTTCTTAATTTTATTGATAGTGCTTGTCTCAGCCTTACATAATGCATGAATCCCAATATTTGTGCGCCTATCGTAGGGTAAAGTATCCAGTTGTCGGCACTTTTGGATATTATACATTGTTTTGATAAGTACTTAATTAGACGCGATTATGATAATTGAATGAAAATTACTTTTCTATTTAAAAAATAGATTCAAACAATTTGCATGAATGTATATTAAATGCTCGAATAACAATTTCAATAGAAAGATTAAATTATCGGCATCCAATGCCGATATACTAACTCACTGCATTATTTAATTTATAGTACAGATATCTGGCACCATGCCTAAATGCTAAATTTGTTCAAAGATGGTTATATAATTTAATTTTCCAAAATGGACATCAAATGTGCCTGGAAATCAATACTAACAACAACAATATTTTTAATTCTTTATTTATTTATTTAATGACTTATTTCATTATTTATTCGAATAATCAACAACAACATTTATCATATATAAAAAAAAACAAATAACAAATAAATCTATTACAGGTTTTTGCAAGTAGCACCACAGTCAGTTAAAATATATTCTCAAACATAAAATAAACAATGATCTAAATCCAAAAGACAACAATGAGAAAAACATTACAAATTTATTTCAAAAGCAAACGCCGCACCTCATCATGATTATTATTTATGTTAAGTGTTTTTATTATTACATAAAATCTATTGAATGTTCGAATTTTACCTATGATTTGATGAGACCAGAGGTGTATGAAGAAGAAGGTTATTCCTAAGAACTTTCTAAATAATTTCAATCGAGTGTTTTTATAGTAATTCAAAACAGTCAATTGAACCAGAAGCAATTTTTCCTAGATAAATTATATGTAATTATATAAATAAAACACGAGTGATACTTTAATCCACAAATTTGGAATATCCAGTGACCGGTTTCATCGCTTTCGCGACATCTTCGAGACTGGTATCTTTATTAAAAAGTTAAATGTATTTATACAGAACAGAGGTAAGGATACATAATTCAAAGTTATATGTAAGTAAATTAAATAAAGTTATGTTTATCTTAAGGATCATTATCGACAAATTTTCTATGGGTTAACTAATGAATGGATACAATGTTATTTTAATGAGTTTAAGTATTTTATTTTATTGTTGGTGTCCCATCTATCGTGTGTGTGGTTTTTGTATAATAAATTACAATGAACTTCCATCAAGAATTTTCACTTACAAACTTAAATGTTGTATCTTTATTAAAAAGTTAAATGTATTTATACAGAACAGAGGTAAGGATACATATTTCAAAGTTATATGTAAGTAAATTAAATAAAGTTATTTTTATCTTAAGGATCATTATCGACAAATTTTCTATGGGTTAACTAATGAATGGATATAATGTTATTTTAATGAGTTTAAGTATTTTATTTTATTGTTGGTGTTCCATCCTTCGTGTGTGTGGTATTTATATAATAAATTACAATGAACTTCCATCAAGAATTTTCACTTACAAACTTAAATGTTTTAAATTATATTTATTTATTTTACAGAAACAAACAGTCGATAATGATTTAATAACATAGAAAAGATACGGTTTAACGACAGACCAGCAAAGTTTCTAAATAAAAATCATACAAATTCAATTGTGGTACATCAAAAGGGTGTGTTTATGTGTATTTATATGAGAGAAAGTGTAGAGGTGTGTTTGTGTGTATTTGTGTGGGAGTAAGTGTACAGGTGTGTGTAAGTGTGTTATCATCATTAAATAGCAAGTGGAATCGTTTTGCAGCCAGAAAGAATGAGTCTTAATTTATTTTTAAATAAATTAAGAAGCGTGTTAAATATCAGCTCTTTCTGTGTTTTGAGAGGTAGGTGATATTTTTGACATATTTGAATGTATTGGTGAGATTTAAAATCAAGTTTCAACCTGAAATAAATGTACTTGACAATTTTTAATGCGTGCTATCTGCACATTGTACATAGGATTCCATAGTTGTGATGCATATTACAAGTTGCTTCGCATCAATGTACAGTAAAGGATTTTAAATGTCTCTTTCATGGTGAATGACGTAGAGCTACGCATCACAAAGCCAAGGGCACGTGAAGCCTTTTTTTATGATGCTGTCAACACGGGTATCGAAAAGTAATTTACTATCATAGCAGACACCAAGCTCCTTTACAAATGATGAGCGTTGGAGTTTTTGACCCTTAAGCACATAGTTAGTTGGTAAAAAATATAGTTTGCAACTAAATGTAACAACTGTAAATTCTAATTGTAAACCACAACAACTGTAAAACACGAACAACGACATCGGATTCTAAATTGGCTGTGCAGAAGGCAATAAAACTTTCCACAGTACGATTATGCCACATTCTGGCGGTAGACTACATGCACTATATTTATCACAAAAAAAATGCCTATGAGTTCAATATCTCCACAAACTTACAGATGTCAAGAGATCTAGTTTTTAAATGCCGAAAATATGCTGAAATATTTGGTAGCGGCAGTGATTTATATCTTTTACCCTACATAGTTTTGCCGTGTATTCGCATTTCGATAGCATTGAGGCTGCTTTCATCTTTGTTTTCCAATACTATGATTTGCTCTGATTTATAAGGATTGGCATCAAGACTCTATAGTAAACAGCAAATTTCGCCACCTGCGATAAACTGGATTGAATTAATATTTTTATGAAAAGGTAAACAAATATATAAAAATATTTGTAAGGCAACTGATAGAACTGTAGAAGTGTAGGAGTTTATTTCTCCATTCGTATTACTATTTAGAACTTTGTACTCTAGAGAATATGAATAATAAAGTTTGATTTTATTTTTCAATGACTGGGTGATTTTTGTAGCTGACATCACACTCGATGATATGTACATAATTTTTTTTTTGGAAACGAAATTACGACGCTTCAGAAAACATTAAAGTATTAAAATTTTACGTTTGGCTTACATAACGTAAGCCCACCTACATTATTAACTAACATGTCAGTTTTGTGTCAAAAATAGGCGTTTATTAAAAGTAAAAAATAAAACTTTACAGTATGGTTTGTTTGCAAAATAGTGACAAACGTATCTATTTCAACAAAGTATCGTTTTTTAAAAACACGGCATTTGACTTACAGGGCTATTTGATTTTAAAAAATCTAAAACTAGTCCCAAGACACATCGATTACTTAAAAAAAACTCAATAGAACAAGCTAAAAACCATCATACATTTTTTTCAGTCTTATTGTTTTTTCAAAACACGATATTTTATCCTGAATATTGGATCCCTAATTCCAATGATTTATAATGGGTGCTAATGATATTTAAAAAAAATAATTTAAACTACATATTAATTGAACGTAGTTATGCAGAAAGCAGCCAGCCATAGAAAAGTGAAACTTAGATAATAGCACCTTTGTGAGAAGAGTGAATTGTCAAATCTACACAACAGTTGGAATGTTTTTGACTTTGACAAATGATTAACAATGAATACATGAGTTTTTTTGGTATTACAAACAAGAATATTATAATATATTTGAACAGCGTAATTTAAATTTAAAGGATCGTAAGATTTTTCTAGTCCTGTGGGTGTTTTCTGCAAATTGATAAATTCCGTTTTTGTGATCGGCACTTTTTTCATAAGGTGATTTTTACAGTTTTTTGCATGGAAACGGTCTGGCTGTTTTTAGCAAAACAAAGAATTGATCTTACTGCACCCTATAACACCAATATCTCTTTTTTTTACTTTTTTTATTGTAGACTGGCTGCTTTTTGCATAACTACGTTCAATTATACATGAGTTTACCTTTAGCGTTAGTTGTGATGTGTATTTTAAAAGCAAATATTGTTCACGCGATTTGACGCGAATCACAAAAACCCTCCCCTGAAAAATTACGTTTCAAGCAATTTCGAGTTATGAAAAACAAAAAGTAATTTATATGCAAACATATAAGACACTATTTACTCTCACTAAGTATTTGAAAATGCCCGTTCCGAACACTTTTTTTATTTTGAGGTAATAGAGATTTGATTTTAAAATATGGATATCTGATAAGAAATGAAATATTATTAGAAAATACATAAATCTTACAAAATTGATGAAACTGAAAGAAATATGAAACAGCAATGTGTATGTATTATTTTATTTCTCTAAATTTAAAACATTTCCCTTTCGATTTTACTTACCGTATCTGGCATTTCGCGGTATTTAAAATTTGGGGAAAGACGTACTATGTAATTTATAATGTGTTTTTTGGTAATGAAACTTGTGTAGCGGCGGGAAAACTAGGGTGAGTTCACCAAAGTCAGCCATTTTGGCCTTGAAAATGCGTCCCATATCGAGCACCCAATGGCCCATTTGCTGAACATCTGGGCGACCTCGCCGGTGCAGCGCGGCCTAGCGTAGAGCGCCGCTACCCGGAGCGCAGGAGAGAGGAGGAGAAGAGGATGCTTACATAACATATTGGTATGGAGGTGTGGAATGGACCTGTTGCCGCTGCGGTCAGGCCATCTTTTTGACTTTCTGCCCTCCTTGTAATAAAATAGTACATAAGTGCTAGATAAATGAGCTCAAAGAGCACTTTTTCGTATTTGCAGCATATTTTTTTTATAATGCTACAATGTATTCATTTACAAATTGAAAACTGTCAATTTTTAATGTTTCTTTTTATATAAATCCTTATTTTAATTGTATTAAAGACAATTCAGTTTGTTTCTCTCCTCGCACAAGATCTTTTTTTTTTTTTTTTTTAAGTAGAATAGCATTGAAAAACAAATAATTACATGTTTTACTTACATATTTTTAAACTGTAATAAATGAACCTTATGTATTGCAATATATTTATAATTATATAAAAATTACATCTGACTTGATCTTTTTGTGTCCCAACTTGTTCGATAAAACCGTGTTCTGTCGGAACTCAATCATTCAAGTAGTATACATTTATTTAATATTGTACCGAAATATGTATTCACCTCAAAGGCAACAAATCAAAAAATTATTTAAAATAAAAATACGAAAAAGTAGTTCTATAAAGAACAAGGGATAATTTGTGTTTTCTAATTTTTGTTTTTTTTTATGATTAATTGTTAATTTGATTAAACGTAAGGATAAATAATCATAATATTTATTTATATAAAACTGCAAAACAAAATAAAAAATAACTCATTTCCATGGCGTCCAATAAATTAAACTAAATTTATTGACAAATTTAATCTAACCCCTGTTAAATAAAAATTCGAACACATGTTTTTTTAACATAATAACATTTTCAAGTCAATTTACTGTCATAACAACGGAATAGGTGGCAGTTTCGATTTTCATAAATTCCCCGCTAGAGCCTTTAATGCCAGGGTGGTTGATGCAACCCTCCCGCCGTGTTTGGGTACGGTGGTGTATTTAAGGGGATGAGAGGTAGACGGGAGTAGGAAGTATTTAGGACAGTTAGACCTAGACCTCTGGGACTATGTAGTGAGCCTTCATGCACCCTCTCCGCCGGATTTATTGAATAGTTTGTTCATTCTATTGAGACTCGTCTATACAATATCTGTAGCGTTATTCGAAAATTCCAATACGGAACCCGCGAATTAATTTAAATCGATTTTGAACCCTTTAATCGGATTTGCATAATATAATTCAACTATGTAAGATGCTTGATTGGTGAATATTTTATTTTAAAGTGGTTCCAGATTATGTCCAGTAATATTCAGATAAGTCATGCAAAAAAAATTCAAACATTTGACGACTCGGGCCGAAGAACGTGCTCTGAGTTACAAGAAAACTCGTTTCATGACGGGGCAGATAAAACACAGCATACGAAAACGTGATTGTGTACATAAGTTGGCAATTTATTGTTCAAAAAATAAAACAATAACTTTGAAAAATAATACTGAAATCACAAAATAAAACATATTCGAGCTACATAGTAATGTGTCATATTGTGTAATGATATTCTTTTTTCACCATTATCACTAACGAAGGTTTTTTAGAGATTACAATTTTGTGCGGTCTTCAGCATCTTTCCCATGATATTGTCTGGACTCCAAGAGATGTTCAAGTCTGTTTGCAGTTTTTCTCTTTCTGTCCTCTACTTTTGGCACTAAAACACTGTGTGCTCTGTATCATCCTGTGATTCATCACGGTACAGACACCCTTCTGATTCTGCCCTGTTAATTTTTAAATCTTTATATATATCAACAATATTTTGAGTTTGTTCAAATTTTTGTAGACAAGGACTGGATTTAACTCCCTGGGGAACTGTTTATATTAATATTTTTCAACAGAGATGAAGAACATTCAAGAGAAGGTAATATAGAAGTCTAGTCATATACAGGGCTTATGACCTGTCAAAGGCTGGTTTAAGTGGCCACTTTACACACTGTGTAACATTCACCATTCTGCCTATATTTGAACATCCATATTCCTTCTGCGTGCGGTTTTCAGAGAAATACAGATCTTTGCGAAGTGCGTGTTTGTAAATATAAAAATTTTCAATCGAATATGTAAAAAGAAAGTTAGAAGCATAAATGTTTTATTCATAGATCTACCAGGGTTGCATTCAAGGAGATTGCATTTGCAAAAAAATGAGAAGTTGTTGTTTTTTTTGTGTATAAAAAAAGATTATTTTTTGATGTTTACAAACAGCATTTGTTTTTTGTGTATCTCATTCAGATTCTTTCCTTAAATTCCTTATAATTTCTACCCATTTATTTCTTTTCATTGGATTTTTGGTAATACTTAAATAATATTAAATTCAATACATTTTTAAAAATCGTATTCCTACATAAGTACACCCCTTTGTTGATGAAACGACCGGAAATTGACGTTTGCAAAAAGAATGCCATATTTGAGAAAATATTCATTTTATGTTTTGATTGGGTTGTGGTCCTGTGGCTAGTGTCTCGGACTCACGGACCAAAGGTCTGCGGTTCGAATCCCACTCTACCACAACTTGATTCCATTTTTTAATGGTGAGTTATTTACAACTCGTTGAAAATGGCCCTCAAAAATGAATATTTGGGTAAATCATAAGAACGCAAATATTTCTTTTTCTAAAAAAAATAAAACGTTTTGGAATTCAACCATAAACAAGTACCTAGGTACCTACTTAAATTCAATATAAAATTAACAATTTTTTGGTTTGGAATTAAATCACGAACAAGTACCTGCTCATCAATGAAAAGTCTTCCAAGCCAATAGTAGGCAAGCCAGCGTTCGGGAAGGACAACGTCTGTTGGGTCCGCTAGTATATTTATAAAACACATTTTGTCCAGTCATGCACTGGCTCGTTCTGAATGTCATCTCACCATGTGGTGTCTCTGCCCTGGCTCGGATATTTTTCATTAATCGGTGCCTTCACCTTCCCTTGCTTGACAAGCTCCAGACTTCTTGCCATTAGGATATAGTCTGGGTTCTTTTTATTTTGTTTGAATCATCTGTGACCCCCTAGTACTATGAAGTTTCTCCCTCTTCTCTGCCAGAAAGTCTACAGAAACTAGTCCAGGCAGTTTTTGTTGACACCGAATACAAGAAGAATCTTACCGGGGGGTAGCAGCAAATCATAGAAGAAGTTAGAAGCGTTGATGGAGGTCAAGGCTCATTATAAGCTGTAGTGTCATTGAAGAAGAAGAACAAGATATATTTCTCAAAAATGCCTGTGAAAAAAAAAAATAATTTGAAATCATATTAAACTACCACACACGTGGAAATTGATTAATGTAAAGGATATTAAATATTTGATTAGCTTTTAGAGTATAACACAGATTGGTAAAATTATTCAAACAAGTTTATCTGTACAAAAGATGAGTTTTGAGTTCATTGGAAGGTCGTGTTAGTAATAAAATATTATATTTCTGACTTCACATAATATTAACTTAAATGCCCATTATGTTTTGATATATTATGTTCATAGTATGTGAAATTCTAGAATATACGTTAGCATAAATTATATGATTTTGAAGATTGCCTTGGTAACATAGTGACGAAGTTGTGTGCCAATATAATTATGAGTTCAAAAGTGGTGGGTTCAATGCTTTTTAAATGAGTTATTAATCGTGTGACAAAACAATTTACCATCAATTTATTACAAAAATGAGCAGAGAAAATATTTTAGAGAAGACAATGTGAAAGCTTAGGCATTTACAGGACTTATTAGGCTGGTTTCAGTCGTCACATTACACACTGTGTTACATTCATTTTTCTGTCTGTTTTTAAACACCTTTGTTGGTTTACAATAAACATGTTCATTTTATTGATTGATTTGGTGTTTATTTTATAGAACTTCATATTTAAATGTATTATTTAAGAAATGAAACACTGATTTGATTTAACTATGAAGATAACATTTGTTTTTACTGCTTGAGGCTTAAAAGGCTGAGGTTTGTCAGGAAATAATAATATTTTTTAACGTTTGCAAATATTTATTTTTCGATAAAGATTTCTTAACAAATTAATAATAATGATGAATTACTTCCTAATTCAAATTTCCAAATCATCGTTAAAATTCTGTGGATAAGGCACTCCTCTTGTGAAGTATTCTATCCACCGTTTCCTAAACTGAGGGACGCGATAAGTAATTGCGGAGGAGTATCAAAGCATAATTCTTAAGGTCATTGTCCTCCGGAAACAATTCCAGTAACTGCATTCGTTGTAGTGATTTCTGCAAAACATGATCGCTTAACACGTCTGTAAAAAACATTTTTGTAGTTGTGACGTTTTACTATATCTACGAAAAAAACATCAACCCTGACGATGGACGCTGTAAAACTACCCTTGAAAATATTTTTTTTAAATATTACCATGTCTTGTCAATGAGAAACTAATTATGGTTTTCAGACACCCATCTTCAGAACTGTACAAATTGTAATTTTAAAATCTCGACGACGTAAAATAAGGCTGGAATAAAAAATAAGTACCAAAGGTTATCGATAAATATTTAAAGGGTATTGGATGTCCAAGCCTTTGCATTAATTATGCTTTGTAGATGATTTTTATGGTGGCAATACAGAACTAAACTTAAGCTTGTGTTATCCATATCCGTAAAAGGGATGAAGGTTCGGATATTAATGAACTAATCGGTAGGCTGGGAGGCATGTACCGTCCAGGGGTCGGGCTGGGAAGCGCCGCGGTGTGTTGCTAAGGACATCGTCCTTGCATCTATTCCAATACATTGTTTGGTTTTCATATTTGTGGTCAATAGGTTGGTTTGATAGGTCTTGACGGTTGATGCCAGATTTTAAATAGGTTGATGTCAGATACTTCTTTTTAATAAGATTCTCTGGAAATTAAATGGACTTAAATAATTTTCACCTACAATATATGGGTTTTTAATTTTGAGAGATCTCTAAATCAGGGTGTCTTACAACAAAATGTCACGAAAGATTTTATCTATATGAGCTGTAAAAAAATGGCTAGTAGAAGAGTTGTGACAGCTCTGATTTGGCCGATCGGACTTAGTTCTCCTGGTCATAATAATCTAATAAACTAATATTCCTTATCACTGACCCAATTGTGAAAATAAGATTGATGGCGGCGAACGAATTAACTATATAGATTGAGGTGTAATAACAGTGATAAGGCATTTAAAGCGACAAAAGTAAATTCTTACAACATGAATCTTTTATGAAACATGTGTTCATTAATGCTTAAAATTTGTTTTTGCCAAAGCGGGTCGGGGTAATTTCTTTTTAAACTTTGTATCACACTACAATGTTACTTTCGTCTAAATTGCATGATTCAAATTTGAATTAGTATGTCAGTAAACAAATAATATTTCTTACTTTCCTAAAAGTATCCCTAGATACTACAATGGTTGAGAAACAACGAAGTATTGAATAGGTCATAGAGCGCAGTACAAGGTTGCCAGGCTGCCAGATCGTGGCTAAAGTGGTTAGAGGCTTTATATAGTGATAAGAAACATATTTGAATTTAATCATTTCTTAACATCATTGTTCACCAAAGATAGTATTCACAGATGGTCCTTGATTCAACGCAATGTTTTTTATTCAAACAGCATATTATATCATTTGCAACGTAAGAAATTTATGTATCAACGTAACATATTTACCTGAATTTTTTTTTCTTAATTTCTTACACTTGAATGCAAAATTTTACGTTGAACAAAATTACATTTTTAAATAAAAAAAAATTAATAAAAAGAAGAGCTTATGTTAAACAATTGACTGTAAACTTTCTTATTAAAATTTATTTCAACAGAGAGGGAAAGCATTTTTGAGATGGGAATATGGAAGTCTAGGCATTTACAAGGCTTACGCCATGTCATTGGCTGGTTTAAATGGCCACTTTACACACTGTGTAACATTCACCACTCTGCCCATATTTAAATATCTACATTTCCTAAACTCTTTCATCTGTTGACTTTTGTGAAGTAAAAGAGCTAAACCTTTATCACGTGGGTGAGATTCATCCGGCTGAACCAAATCACCTACTAGGCAACGTCTGAAAACAATTTTCTAATTTTTATACTTCTTTAACCAGGTCGTAAATTCAACAATGTTTGAGTATGTCCAAATGCTTGAATACTGGCTGGATTTCCTCCTTAGGGGGTCATTTATTTCAACAGAGAGAGAAAACATTTTTGAGAAGGGAATATGGAAGGAGAGGAATTTACAGGGCTTATGACATGTCATTGGCTGGTTTAAGTGGTCACTTTACCACCAATGACATATCGTAAGCCCTGTAAATGCCTAGACTTCCATATTGCCTTCTGAAAAATGTTTTCCCTCTCTGTTGAAAAAAAAAATTATGCATAACTCCCTAGGGAGAAAATCCAGCCAGACTGCAAGCATTTGGACATACTCAAACATTGTTGAATAAAATTTCTTGTTCATGTATTTGTAAAAACCGCTTGGTTTTCAGTTATACATTTACCGGGTTTGAGGCTACTACCTTTTTGTAAGGACTTCCACAAGAATTGAAAGCTTCACTAGGTATATATATATATAATAAAATATTTGTATTTATTATGAAACGTCTTTATTCAACAAAATACACATGTTATTACAATATAACATTATAAAAAAAACACAAAGCATCAATCTTATAAAATATTATTATTCTAAAAGGGATTGTTTGAGTCTATCATGTACGGGGCCGTTTCACACGTATCGTGCTAATCCACTCGGTCCGGTAAAATTAGGGTGGGAGCATACTAATTAATTTTTTTATTATATTTATTTAGTTTCTACTCGCGGGTGAACTTTTCGCTGAAACAAATCGAGTGGAGATAAGTTGGCTTCATACTGTACTGGTTTGTGTGTTTACCTGCAAATTGGAAAATTAAATAATTTTAGAAAATGTATTATCAATAAATCCACCCTATATTATTTTATGGTACCATGCTATTAAAATATATTTGTTCTGATAAATGATTAAATAATAGTTTGTCAGTTGCTCAGTCATTAGTTTTAATTAATATTAAAAATGAAGAATACTAACATAATATTGAATTAATTTGGAATAATGAACAAATGTTTATTTTTTAAATATTCTTTGAAAATGAAAAATAGAGTAAAAAAGAAAAAAAAACATTTTTTTTTTTTTAAACCAGGAAATGAGAGATAAAAATACAATTGAATTAAAGAATAAAGATTTATCTTCATTACGATTTTGAAATTTAAGAATAAAAAATTGTGGGTGCTCATAAGTGCAATCAAAACAAGAAAAAATATGAATAAATCAAAAAAATAAAAATAAATCGAAATACTTACGTCTACAAAAAATAAATAAATTAAAAAGTACCTTTTTTAATTAATGTTAAAACAACGGAAATTAAATATATGTATACTTGAAAATTAGGAGTGGTTTTTTCAAATTTATTGAAAAAATACCTTGTACGTCAAACCCTTGGCTAAAGTGAAACTTTTTTTTATAATAAAAAGAAATGTTTTATCTTCATAATATGTCAACATCCATTTTTCGCAAATATTATATTGTTGAGAACTGAATGGTGACAAAATTATTCTGACCACACAAATTACTACACGTATAACATAAATGGGTAACCTGATTATGCCGTACGCTTCGAACAACCCCTCCAGAGGATTAAAGTTTTAAAATATAAATCAGTGTTCATCCGAAATTATCGACGTAATATTTAAAATTTAAAATAATCTAATTTTAAATGTTTTATGTTGGTTCGTCAAAACATTTTCAACTATCTATTTGCAATGGATATGAAATAGGTTTTTTAAATGTAAAATATAACAAGAACCCTGAACGAGCGTTTTTGACTTAATTGCTATTTTAGGATAAATTTGCAGATGATCTGTAACATTAAATCTCATTTCATATATTCAATATACTAGCAACAACGTGGATAAAAATCTGCAAGTGGATTTCGTATGTATTAATATCTGTTAAGCTTTCGCCAAAGTCAATTCAAATTTATTACATCTAAAATAAGAAAGTTTTGATATTTGTTCATGGTCAAATTGGTTCAAAACAAACCTCACGAAAAGATCATAGATTATAGTGATGAGTGGATTTTCTAGTGATCCCTATATCGTCACTTTATGTATACCACAAGGATCTAACTTCGAATCTCAACTATATCTATTATATTAACGACATTGCATCACCAAATTGTGTGAATTAATTTTATTTGACACATTTGTCACGTGATGAAACGATACTGACATTAACTTCAAAAAATAATAATGCTTATCCATTCAATTCACAAATAAAACTATAATACACTTTGAACACATAAAATATACAATAATACAGTAAAAAATCTTTCATCGATAAGAAATTTTGGCATCATACTAGATTTCAGATTATATTCATAATATTAATGGTATATTTTATGTATATAAAAAATTAAAACCTCCATCTTCATTTTACGAATATCAAAACCATTTAAAAGCCCAGTTGCATGAATTTATTATTTTTACATCCTGAGGTTAAATATTATTGTCTTCCATTTACAATATCCACAAAAACGCGGATTGAATCCGTTTAACGCAATTGTATTGGAAAAATTGGCTACTGAAACGATTAAATCAATGAATGGTTACTTTGATAGATCGGAATATTTTTTAATTTTAGCTTAAAATTAAGGAGAAAATAGGCTTTGTTAATGTTTTTATATTAAATTATTTTCTGTACGATAGATGCTAAAGTCTTAAGTAAAGATATTATATCTTAAATAAACACGAATATTCCAAATTACACTACTCGCACCTAAACCTTATTTTGTTTGGTATACTATAAACTCAGCATTAGCTTCTTATAACCAATACTAAGAATGCTAAGGCTTTATAATGAATTATTCTTACAGCAAAGATGAATACAAAAAATACAATTTAAAAAAAGCAAAGCAAGTAATATTGCAATATTATTTTACATTAAAAAATGTAAGACAAATTTTATCCTGATTAACTATGAACGGGTATGAATCGGGTGCTCATACGTCACTGTTATATAAATTTGAATAAAGAGTACGGTGTTAAATTTAATCAAAAACAGGATACAATAGTTTAAAATAATTCATTCAAAGTATTATTCAAATTTGAAGCATTTACTTTGTGGTCAAACATTTTCCTTAATGTTATTAATATGTTTGTATAAAACCATTTAAGGACTTTCGTATGTCTACCGGTTTTGAGACGTACCAATCTCTTCGCCAGGACACCAATTTAATTGACCTGTAAAACCCACTATACACCTCTAACATAATTGCACAAAAAAATAAAACCAACACGGCATGCATTTTAATAAGCAACCCTTACATGCACTGATGAGGTTCTAAAATATTTTATTTTGTAGGAGAAATAGTTGAAAAAAGAGAGGGAGGCGATAAAAAGAGGGGCGTGAGTTTAATAGGTTAAGGGTTTAATAAAGATATGGAGGTATAAGGTGAGATGCTGACCAAAAGATGTGTACGTAGTTGGTAAGTTATTAGATACAAAGATTTAAGAACATTTAGTAATCAAAAAGTATTAAGAAGAGAAGAATAAAGAAAATTTGAAATTAAAAAATTAACATAAAAAAATATTACGATTTTAATGTTTTTAAATAAGAAAATCGTGGGTGCTCATAAATGCAACTCAAACAAAATAAACCAAAAATTTAAATTAAAATCTAAGAAAAAAAATGTTTTAAAATCAAAAGTGCCTGTGATCTAAAACTATGTAAATAAAAGAAAGAGATAAAAAATAAAAAAAAGAATTATGCATTTTTTAAATTAAAGGCATACATAAATTATAAATCGGTATCGATACAATTTGTCTTCCAACCACTTTCGCAATAAAAACATTATTTTATTTTTAATAGGACATGTTTTCAAGTTATGTGGCAGCATATATAATATTTTAGGAATAATTTGAAATTTATCAACAAGGCAATGATTTGTCTCCCTGTTCATTATTTTGTTGTTGATAACAAGATATTCTTGTAATATATGTTGTATATCTTATTAATTAATTAGGTACCTGATTTTTATATACCGGTCCATAAAGGTTAATTTAATAAACCTGTCGATCGGTTTAAAACAAAAATAAAAAAATAGAAAATATTAAAAATGAAATTGAGTGCAAATAAGACAGCTACGTAGTGTAGTGGTTGATTTATTTGCCTGTCATGCTTGAGGTTTTGGGTTCAATTTCTAGCCACCTTGGACGTAAACTATTGGTTTTAAAGGTAGTTCTACACTGCAGTATTTCATTTTTTGATCACCTTATCTTCCATACAACAACCCTATGCAGCACTGGGTACGAATAAGGAAATGGAGATGACGTTAATTTTTTTCTCATAATTTATTGTAAGTTCATTTGTATAATACAACATATTTTAGGAAATATAATACCAAAATACTATTCGTAAAAAAACTGATCATGAAAATTGGAATCAAGTAGTGAACTGAACCAAACTGATCCGCGGGTTTGTGTCAAGGCGGATGAGATCTGTGTCCTTGTGGATAAAAAATACAGTTCTGAGTGTAAAAAAGCACCAGAACCCTGGATAGTTCTGAGGTATTTTTACTTAAGGGAGTGCGAATAATATCCGTGGTTATATTTGTCTGACCTCATACTGGGAATGCTTGGTTACAATTGTTAGGAAAAAAGAAGAAATGCATACTTGCCTATGTATTTTTTTCGATTGAAACGTGGTATGATGATCAACAAAGGTGTAATGGAGAGTACTTTTTTTTATGTTCCTAATGACTACCTTAGATATAGGCAGCATAAACTGTTTTATCTTCCTGCTTGCAGAACCAACCTGCAGATGGAAATGCCAGTTAAATAGGAGGAGCAATGTCTACTCAACCATATCTTTTCGGATATCGACATTTACAGTTAATGAAAAAAGTTCAGAGAGAATGGCATCTACTTCTACTACCACAACCATCACGCCATTTCTCCGTAGGGGTAGGCAGACAGAATTGACCACCACAAACGTCTATCTTGGCATATATTCCTAGCATCTTCCACAAGTGCAGGCACATGTTAAAATAAACCAAAGTAGGGAAGAAAATGCCGAACACTCCTCTAGTGGAACGGAAGGCCTGTTGACTACTGCCAACAGGCCGGCTTCTCCTGAAGAGTTTTAAGTGGTTTCCTCTCCACATGAGCAAATGCCGATAAGTTCCTGATTGTTAACATTAGTATATCCCTCCTGATTACAACAGTTTAGAAAAATTTAAAGAAATTAAATTGCAGAAAAATCCACTTTTAAAATATAAACCTTGTATATTATAAGCAAGGTAAATAATAAAGCAACTCCCATTCAAAAAAAGCTTCTTCCACATTCATACGCCTTGTCATGCATGCCCTTTGGTTCTGTCTGCTTTTGACATGACCATACTTAAGATTTTGGTTTATCTGATCATGCCACGTCTTTCTTGGTCTTCATCGTCTCACGTTACCGTTCATTTTCACCATATATACTTATTTTACCATTATTTCGTCGTCCATTCGTTCTACATGACCAAACCATCTCAGAGACCCTTTCTTAATCCTATCAGCTATACTTGACTCAGATTTACACTCTCGCCTGATTTCGTCATTCGTTACCCTGTCATACATTGATTTTCTACACATTCGTCGAAGATATCGCATTTCGCAAAAATAAAAAAAGACACTGAACTTCCTCATTACGGTGCTTAGTATGCCGTTCATTTTGTTGCCCGCATTCACTCACCTTTCAACATCTTCTTCTACTCTTCCATCTTTTGAAAACATACTTCCCAGATACACAAATTCTTCTTTAATTTCTGGGTAATTTTATTTCACCATCTTTGTAAACTAAAATTTGAGTGATAATTTTATCGTGTTATGTATGCCTTGAAATATTTTTGCAGTATACGTAAACGTATATATTATTGAAAAATTGAAATTGAAATGAGCGTTTTCAACTCGATGGCAACTGAAGCGTACTGCGCTGCTATTGAAATTCCAATGCGGTGCTCTATGCACCACTGGGTGTGGAAATGGAGATGAATGAAAAAACGATAAACAAATAGACGCTCAATACATCTTCATTATTCGTTTAATTTATCGATTGGTTAGATTTCCCGTGTGAATTCTACTATCAGGGATGTGTGAAGGTAACATTAACCATGGGCGGGGTGACTGGGGCGGAGCGCTGGGGGGGCAGGGTGACCCATATAGGCTGCTCGATCCGGGACTCTGGGATACAGGATATAGGCCAGGTCAGCCCGGGACCATGCAGTGCCAATGTCACCGCTATTAAGGTGCACCCCATCTGTTGCACTTTCAGTGGCCTAAAACGATGCATTTCAAGGACGATTCATCCGATATCAGCCTTATTCATTGGAATTGTGGCGACGGCTGTCCCAAGAGAAGAGAAAATAAAATAAATATAATAGACTCAGTTGGGAGATTTTCTTGTTTTAAATAAATTGAGCTTTGATGTTTTTTCTTGTTCTTCTCTTTTTATCATTAATAAATTTATTTGATAGACTTATGCAGTCCATTCTAACGATGGCAAATACAATATCTTTTAATAAATACAGGCACTAATAAAATAAAATACAACTTAACAAAATTAAAGCTAGGACAAAAAAAAAATACTACCTCAAGATAAGATCCGGTTTATCTTAATGATTTTTTAAATCTATAAAAACTTACACAAAAAAGTCCAGATCTTGTCTCGGGTTTACAATACGACACAATCGGGACATTAATGCATGCAAGCCATAGTTTGTGCTGTGTTGATCGAGGAACAGCACATTATTATTTCGCGGCGTATCGGAACATTGAATGCCACTTGTTCCAGTAACGATGGTACATCAATTGAGCCATTCAGTAAATTAAACATAAATATGGAGTCAATGTTATTTCTACGTTTTTGTTGAATTAAGATTTTTAATATTGACTCCATTTCTCCGAAAGTGTATTTTGTCCTCTCGAGGCCAATCATCCATGTTACTTTTCTTAGCAAACGATGTTGCACCGATTCGATATGATTTATCCGGCCTACATAGAAGGGAGACCAGATCACGGATGCATATTCTAAAAGATGACGAACAAGTGAGCAATATAGTGTTTTAACTTTGAACATATTAGTAAACTAAATAACCTGTGATTGAGGACCGTTTTTTCTTAACACGATTTGTTTCTGTTTGAATTTAAAGCTCACCAATACACGCCATAAAAGTCTTTTAGTTTTTTTTAAACACAATATTTTATCATGTTTATTAATAATAAATTATTTAATCTGTTGATGTTTGTGAAGTATCTAGTATGTAAATGAAATAATTTAATTATATGATTCTCACCCGCATAAAAAAAGGTTTCAGCTCTTTGACTTCACAAACATCAACAGATAAAAGAATTGAAGTAATATAGATGTTCAAATATGGACGGAATGGTAAATGATATTCAGTGTGTAAAGTGGCCATTTAAATATATTTAAGAACCAAATTTTATTTGCAAGTAATTCAAATAGATCAAGTCAAAGAAGGAATCGTGTGTTATAAATTCCACATTGTAAAACGAGACTCGCCCAGAGACATGTATATTTTATCGGCCCAAATTTTTTTTTTTTTTTACTGATAATACTTCATTAATTCCAAACTTTCAAAATTTTTCTTTTTTTAAAAAACAAGCACTATCCTGGATTCAAACTAAAAATATGAACTCTTATTTCTATGATATATTTTGTCGCCCTTTAATAAGAACGAATATTTTTTGTTTCCTTTTTTAATTACTATAAAAAAACCATTTAATGTTTTACAGAATATTTTATTTTTTCTTTCTTATATTACACAAAAATAAAACTGTCCATTATTTTTTATAGAAGCGAAAATTCATTAACATTTTCTTGTATACCCACGAACAGGCCATGCCTTTGTGGGATTTTTTTGTTTACTATTTTTACTATTAATATGTATTTCATTGCTTTGTTATTTTACTTTGTTTTTTGAATGCTCTGTTTTATCACTTATGTTTATTGTAAAAAAATAATAATAAAAAAAATAATTTAAAAACCAGCCAATGACGGGTCATAAGCCCTTTAGATGCCCAGACTTCTATATTACCTTCTCATAAATGCTCTTCATCTCTGTTGTAATATGTTTAAATTAACAGCTCCCCAGGGAGTAGAATCCAGTCCTTGTCTACAAAAATTTTGACAAACTCAAAATATTGTGGATAAATTATTGAAATAAGGGATCAATATACATAACAAAATATCGTGTTTTTAAAAGAACGATAATACTTTTGATACTTTATATTGGGTGCTAATGAAATATAAAGTAAACTTTTAAACCTAACATTAATTATAAATAAGATCACTTTACGTAGTTATAAGGAGTAATTTAAAAAAAACAATGATTGTCCACACGATTTTACGCGAATCATGTAAAATCCTCTCCTGAAAATTTATGTTTCAAGCGAATGTCGAGTTTTGAAAAAACAATCCTCAATTGGTCTAAATTAAAAACTATACTCTTCCACCTTTTTTTATCAATTCTTTAAAGGGTGTCCTACGAAATTACTTTACTTTCGGTAATGTAACATTGTGTTATCATAAGCAAAAGACAGAATATTCTGAAGTTCAGACATTTGAAAAAAAAAACAGAGAATCAGATTGTAGTCCAGTGGCTAATGTGGCGGACTCGCGGATCAGAGATCTGAGGTTCAAACCCCACTCTATCCCAACTTGATTTCTATTTTATAATTGTGAGTTATATACAACTCGTTGAAAATGGCCAGCAAAATTTAAATATTTGGGTTAATTATAAGAACGCCAATTTTTTTTTTACTTAAAAAAAAATCTTTCATTCTTCATTTTCCATAACTTATAAAAAATTTACTTTCTTCCTGATTGTACGTAAGATGTTAAAAGAGCTGAATTTGAAATCGCTCAGTCGATAAATACAGACAAAAATTGAGCATACCTTCTTCGTAATTGTCAAAAATCATGTTCAAGCTAGTATTTTTTGCTTGAATCGGACTTTGTTAAAGTTTATAATTGCTTAAAAGTTGTCACTTTTTATCTGAAAAGCCTATTTAAAATATAAATGAGAATTATTTAAAAAAAAATTATTTAGCATTCAACGCGGATGAAATTTTCGGGGTCATTCATTGATTGGATTCGTTACAGTCTCGGTATGTACATATGAAGATAGCCTTTTTATAAAAGCCGCGATTACTCGCGGCCTTGGGCCATGAGGGCGAAAACTATTCAAGGGAACCCATCACAATACAATGACGACAGGAGCTTATAAGGCACTGACCCCCACCTCAAAGAATAAGAATAAGGTCGGTTTAATTTATTTTTGTGGAGCTGTTCCAGCTGTTTCTGGAGAATATTGGTTTTAAAACAAATGTATTTTTTTACTACCTCCATATTGGATGGCGTTATTTATTACCATGGGTACCAAGTTCGATTACTGACATAGGAGATGGGAAAAGTTAATTTTTAAAAACCATTTCATCTACAGACAAACTAGGCAACGCACAGCGCTACTTTTTACGAATCCAGAGAGACAAAAGTCCAGAATCCAAATGTCACGAAAGTATTTTTTTACAATACTCTCTTAACCGTTGCTCTTATTGAGTACCAGTAGCGAGAACAATTATGTCTACGCGCAGCGACAACAATACCTAAATTTAAACTACTGATAGCGGCGCGACAAGCCAAGCGTCAGTACGCAAGCGGTGTTTTACTATTTGGCATGTGTTTTTTTTTTATGCCTCTACCCCAATTTTGACATGGAATTGACGTATGAAGGTAAGTGCCTATAATGAAAATATTTTAAATGAATGAGATAAACAAAATATTAGTAATTATAGGTGCATGAACTTGTACAACCAAATTTGTAAAAAAAAAACATGTATTAAAAATAATGGAGAGTTTAGTTTGTTTTAAGGCAGGCTAAGGTGTAACTTGATTTTATTTTATCTCTAAATTTTATGGAAAATTAGAGGCACATACACAAATTGTGTGATTAAATGTGAAATCATCGTAAAAAAAAAATTTGTTTGTGGGTGAACGCACTAAACGAAAGGACGTGTTTGACATTTGGGGATCTGCTTCTGCGATACACCGAGTACGAATTCCAGTTTTTTTATGTCTCAAATAAATGAATAAAATTAAAGGCAAGATAATGAGACTAAAATTCAAAGTATTTCTGTGAACGAATGTAAAAATATTAGACAGAAATAGTTACTGAAACACCGACGAATAGATCACTTCACTTCTTCATATGATTCGTGGATAAATGAAGAAATGAACTTGGTTTCTTTCGTATCCAGTTCTGGTTTGAATTTGAGTGACATCAGCATTACTTAACACACTAGAATAGGTTGACCTCCAAAAATTTCTAGGGAGAGTTCTATTTAATCAAAAAGAAGAAAAATGAAGCATTTAATTGAAAATTCGCACCAAATACCGATAAAAATGAATTTTGTCTTTACGTTCTTCCTGCGCAAATAAGAACAATGTAATGCATTTTGCGTATAATTAATTAGTTATTATTTGCATATGAAAATGGCAGGCAAGGGATACACATGACAAAAATCTGTGAAGAGGTGATAAGGTGATATTTGAAAAAATATCTAAAAGGAGTAGGACTATATATAATAGATAACCCTACCCCTGGATATGGCAATAGCAATAATGGCAATACTGTTCGACGCTTTTTTAACGATCACCAACTGCCAACATAATAGGATTATATGAAAAACTGATTAAAAAATAAATCTTATTCTTCCTATTTTGGCTTTGGGATATGAAATTGATGATAAAAATTCAAGAAATATTGTAAACAGACAAAAAAGGTCCATATATCTCTTAACGACTGGCACAATATGCCAGTGACTTTGCATACGATTTTGACACAAGGAACGGAAATTGTGATAAACTTTTTAACACCTATATGGCAGATGTCGGCAGAAGCGTCAGAGGCAAAAAACAAGGACATAAAGAGGGTCAGGCAGGACAATACCTCCAAGAAATTCAGAGTATCAAAAAATTATGATTTGTTTTTCTACCTGATAGTGTCTTTAAATCCATGTTTATCATCATTACAAAAAAAAAACACAACCACTCACGTCTTTATTCTGATATGTTAATCTTACTTAGGAAATTCATGTACAATAAAATTAATTTTGTAAGCTATTAATGAGTTTTATTTGTTATATTTAACGAAATACATAATTATTTATTATAGTCATAATTGTCTGAACCTAAAATGACTTTTGTCCCTCTAGATTGATCCAAAGTAATGCTGTGCAACGACTGAAAATATTTTTCAGTTTTTGCACTACTTGAAGAACAATAGTTCAGGTTTATCTAAACTTTTGCAGAGAAGAATTGAATTTAACCCCTGGAGGGGACATGTGGCCATGCGGAGAGATGCATTGAAAAGGAACTAAGGAGACGGGTTTGGATCCCAGCAGAAAGTTATAAGAATCTCCTACCTTCCGGATCTTTCTTGTGGTTTAACTGGAGGCTGGAGATGGCTCTGGAATACCTTTTCACTTTTCACTTAATTCGTGATGGTTCTCCGTAATGCGGTAGCGGGAGCTTTTACGAGGTGCGGAGCGGTAAGCGGCGGCGATCTAGACAACTCAATGCTCAATTTTTATTTTTTATTTTTTATTTATAAATCATAAAACACAAAGTATTTTACAAGTATAATACGTTGGATTACATTCCCAGAAGTTAGAATTCTTAAATAAACTACTACTGAGCGATGGGGGATAGGTACATGTGCGGATGAGAATATCAATGTTAATGTGGGTAATATAAATATATATAAAATTATAAATACAAATAAATGAGTCTATAATATCGACGCAACCAACCCCTTTTGGGTTTAAAAAATTATTAAGATAAACATCTTACAAGAGAAATGGAGAACATAAGACAAAAGCCATTCTGATGAAGATATGTAGATGTTTAGTAGTTTGCAGGGATTATGGCTTATATTTGAAAAAATGAGCAAATTTAGTAAATCACTTAACTGTAAAACTTGGAAGCAATTATCAATCTGCTCATATTTGAACATTATCGTGAACTTAAAGAGACAATTTGTTATCAGTAATTTATACTAAGATATATTAATGTTTTGATTCAGTATTTATCTACAAAAATTCAGATATTCTCAAAACATTACAAAGCCTCTATTTTAGAGGCTTGCAGAGGTGAGAAAGCGATAATGTGGAAGATAAAAATATTTAAAAAAATACATCACAACACCTAGACCAATGTAGAAAAAAAATCTTAAATTTATTTCTTGCAATTAGGGGGAATCGAACCCGTGTCACCAGTTTCCCCGTTAGCCGTCTAATCAACTGCACCACGGTGCCTGTCGTCAATTAAGTTGTCTGTGTTCCACTAACTTTTTACTTTTATTTCAATTGAAAAACTTCTTGAATGTCGCTTCTGTCGCATTTTATTAATTTGAAATCCAATTAAATGATCGAATCTATTCCTCTTTCTTTTATCTCTTTCCCCCTTTTTCCGCAAGGCGCAATGTCACGACCTTGATCAAGGATATATTATTATTTACCCAAAACTTGCGATGCGCTTAGCCGATTGATGAATAATCCGAATAATTCATAACTGGTTTTGATAAAATTAAGATTATTTTCTTGTCAAATATTATTGAATCGGTTCTGGTGAGTAAATATTCTTAAAGATAATAAGACACCGGTCATAATATAATCGATAATACAATATGGTACTCCCGTAAATCGGAAATAACATTAATAATATATTATCTAATATTAAAAGCGGATATTTACAAATCTAATATTACAAATATTATCATCATCATCAATAGTGAATGGGGCACCACATGAGTAAATCAAATACACCGAATTTCTTTCACCTGTTACATGAAGGCAAAGTGATCAGTTATTACGCTTCATTTGCCAGTACAGAAATAATTAATGAACCATTTTTTTATAAAACAGTTTACGTTCGGCCAAGATACGAACCCAAAACTTCAAGAATGGTAGAAAATCGCGTCCACTTATTACCACATGATATCCTTATTAAGATTTTTACCTAAGAACAGCCATCGAGTCAAAAATCGATCACCCAAAAGTGCGCTTCTAACAAACATTGCGTAAATGTATGGCACGGTAACGTAATACGCGCTATTTGTCCCACAGGGTGTGAAACGTACCGTTTTCAGGTAATTCAAAATACGCGTAAATTTATTTGACGTCAATTTGTCTGGTTGGATTTCAATGTTTCTACCGTTGCAAAAGTCACCTTTAGGGTAAACCATGTGAAGTAGAAATTTATAGAAACATATTTCAGGAGATGGCTCTTGCAATGTTAGCCAAATCATCGGAATTAGCCAAACCTACCTTTTATTAACCTTTTATGAAAAAAGCGAATTAAATCCGTGCAATGTAAATTTCTAAGAACAATTACGTATCTAAACTATTTAATGCGTTCTTTTGATAAAAACTTATAAAGACTGAAACATATCTATATTTTTGTCCAGAAATTTAGCATAACTTTAGTTCCATTATAGTTTTACATAAATTTTTACAAACACTTTATTTGGTATGGGAAATAACAGAACCAACAATGGCTTTTTTCATAAATGCTAAAAATGCTTAGTTAGGCTTTATAATGAAATGTCTAGTCTTGGATGCTCGATACCTTCGACCTCGGGACTGTAAACAAGGCCTGCCCTCTCGCGATACGCGTGTTCGAAGAAAACAGGGAACGTTTGATTTTAGGTAAACTAATTGACGTTATGGTTTTGAGTGTCAGTCCTGGAATTAATGAGAGGAGTAAGGACTTACGGTTTCCTCCCTTTGGCACTGGTCCAGAAAGACACCGTTATCGTTTGCACTGGTCACTTTGCACGTTTTTGTATGTTGGTGATTCGAAATCACTGTCACGCTCGCGGTACGGTTTTCGTTGTTGTTCGCGGTACGGTTTTTTTGGTTGTGTTGTCACGCGTTGCTTTCTTGACTCGCCGTCAGGGAAAAGTAGGTACATTGGGATTCAAAACAAGGACCACCGGAATCAAAGGGAGGAATGGCTTGACACTTGAATAAAAGAAAATGAATCCAAAACAGTTTGGTTATGATTTCCTACAGCAAAGAGAGTTTTTACAAAACATAAATAATTAGCTCACTTTTCAAAAGATGAACCTTACCGGCAGGGCAAAAATGTCTTGTTTCTTGTCTCTTTAAAATAACAATTATTTCTTTGTATATTTTTTCTTGCATCATGTTTTCGTTTTTATTAATACATATAAATTTATATAGCGCCATTTTGTGCAAATCTAAGAAGATTGAGGTACAGGGCGCTGTTTGTTTATATTTTGTAACTTATGTTATGTTGATCATACTTTTTATGTGAGTACATTAATTCAATCAACTGTTTATAAACCAATCCATAAGATTAAATTTAAACAAAATAAAATAAAATATAATAACCGTGAACGTGAAAATCTACGCACCTGTTTATTCAGCATAGTATATTTTATTTTTATCATTATGATTTTTTGGTAATTTAAAAGTTATAATATTTCTATTAAAAAACGTAAAGAGCGAAGTATCCCCATTGTTAACCTGTTATGTAATATGTTTTAAAAAAATGTTTGTTCAAATATTAATCAGTTTTATTTTATTTTCTTAACAATTAAAGACAAATCTGTTAATTTTACATCGTATGAAGTTCTTTGAGTCAAAAAGCAACATCATTTTTCTCAAGAGATTAAGTCTTATTTCTTCTATCTGTGATTACAATTTTCATGTTTCAGTCATCTGTCCTATATATCTTTATTTTGAATATTTCAAGAAACTGTTCATCTAATATGTACATTATTTCTGTAAACCGTTAACTGATTATCGTAATGATAATTTCATTACTCAATAGACGATTGCATCATTGAATATTTTGACGGATATGCTCATGACTATTAAAAACTTTTCGCTGTATTCAGTACATTTTTTAATATTTTTTGGATTTTTTGTATGAGGAAAGGGGAATAAAAAAGGATGACGTTGGTTAAAACTGTTATATATTTAATAAATGAAGTTAAATTAAAGAGATACTATGGTAATGTTCCAACAGTCAAATTTGGTTTTAAAGGGCATGGGCTCTGATCATAATGGGAAGACAACTGAGTTATTTACAATTGTTTATAAATTAAACTCAGATTTTATTTTCCAAACTGCGTATTTTAAAAAATTTTTGAAAAAACCAAAATTATGAACGCGTATTAAGTTTTGCATTTCACAGAAATTTTATTTTACTTCATTAGTTATCTATAATTGTTTATAAATTAAACTCAGATTTTATTTTCCAAACTGCGTATTTTAAAAAAATGTATGAAAAAATCAAAATTATGAACGCGTATTAAGTTTTGCATTTCACAGAAAACTTTATTTTACTTCATAGACTATCAAAGATAACTTTGTTAAAATTCCATTGAAAGACTAATAGTTGCTTAATTACGTATTTTTTTTGTTTTTCTGACTATCAAAGATAACTTTGTTAAAATTCCATTGAAAGACTAATAGTTGCTTAGTTACGTTTTTTTTTTGTTTTTCTTTTTATTACTATACCTTATAACGGAATTGCAATATTGTTATTTTTTAAATACAATACATGTAAAAAAAAAACATCATTAAAATCAAACAACACAAATGTTGCAAAACAACTTACCTGCTATCATAAAATTATAATATTGTGGTTCATAAAGAAGTAATAATTTTATACAACTAAACAAGTGACAACTTCACTCAAAACTGATTTGAAAAAGGAGTAATTTTTTTATAATCAACTACTTTGAAATAACCAAAACTACTCAAAAAAGTCCAAATTTGTACTGACAGGGATTTATTTTTAAAAGGTGGAATATTAAATACATTCTCATGTAAAAAATATACGAGATATCAGGACAAATTCTTGCCGTTGGGGAACAAAGGTAAAGAGATTTTTTTCTTCTCAAAAATATTTTTATTATTCATTAAGACTAGACAAATTGCTTTAACAATATATCCTTCAAATAACATTACGTATTTATCATTTTTGTTGTCAATCAAAAATTTTTAAAAAAAGTAATGTAATGTATTTGTTAAGATAGTTGTAATAAAAACTTTAACTGCTAATAATAACTTATATTACAATCAATAGGTAATTTTAAAAAATATTTCAATTACTATATTACAAGTAATTAAAATCAGACGTATTATGTTTTTTATTTTTTTAATATTTCCCATTTTTCATCTGATTCCATTATTTTAGCAACTTTGTGTGGGTCATCTCTCTGCTTCTAAATTTGTGAAGAAACACAAGGGTTGTGTACACCATTATTTGTTAGTTTTTTAAAACATTGTTTTAATAAGCAAGATTTTGCTAATTATTTTTATCAGAAAACGTATTCTCTACAATTTACTTTACATATAGAAGATGTTTTCTTATACCAATTTTCTTTTTCATACCCATGCATATTTTTTCTTTGCTGTAATTTGTTTTGCCTCTTTAATTGGATGATTTTTTTTTACACCAATCTTTGTAGAACTCCTATAAAAACTAATGGTCTTGATTATGGTCATTGCATATTATGTTCCTGTTATAAATATACTTTTTTAAATAAATAAATTATCAAAAGACAGTTTTATTTATCTCTATAATATTTTTTTTAATGTTACTTAAAAAATATTGCAGGCACGACAGCGATATTTGAGAGATAAGGTAGAGGAGATATAAAAAATAAATTAAACAAGTTTTTCAATAAATGTTAATTTTATTTCTTGTAAAATGAATATTATTTAATAAAAACTAAACACTTTTTCATTCTAATTCCCAAATTTTTGTATGTAACTCATAAACATTTTTTTCCTACATAAGTGATTGCTGCATTGTACATATACACACACATTGAGATTTTCTTATTTCAACTATAAATTAATATATATTCCACAAAAAATGTTCGAGAGAGATAAAAATGTTTGAAGACAATCAAATTTACGTTTTGTTGATTTATTTTCAATAAATAAATATTTTAAATGCATACAATAAAACAAGAATATTGTTTCTGTACTGTTATTAAGCTCTTTTGAACAATCAACACTTAGCACATGAACGATAATAATAACACAAATAAATAATTCTGGTATTCGTGCTTTGTATGCAAAAATGTTTCTAAATATATTTCCTATCCGTATAATTAACAGCATTATTCTTGCAAATATTAATGTGATCGTAAAAGCGTGACTGTCAGTTTGTTATTTTTTTATTAATTTAAATTTAAGAGATAATAGTAGCACAATGACAACTATGCCATTGTTATTTCTAACAAAAAAGATGAGGATATGCGGTCCAAAAGCAGTTTGATAAATAAGTATTTGTGTATGTTGGTTTTTTACACTCTTTCGTTAAAGACGACTGCATATCGGACTGATTATGACTAACTATAATCGATAAAATCGAGGTCTCGCATAACCGTTTCCCGCACCCCAAAACTGAACCAAATTTGATTTATTTTTAAAAAAAGAGTTTAAGAGAACGGAATTGAAAATTAATATTTTTTGCTTTCCTGAAAAATTGTTACAGTTGTTGTTATTAGTTAAGTTTGAAGACGGCAGGTAAAACTTGGCGCTTAAGACGTTTTTTTTTTATGCTCCTAGCTTAAAAAAAAAACAATAATCAAAAAAGCAAAACGATATGGACACGCCAATGGTGGATATCTATAGTGAGTACAAAGTCATTACTTTAGTGTCATAATCCAGAAAATATTAAACGGGAATACATTTGTATAAAAAAAATTAAGAGCGCGTATCTCCTCAAAACTTAAAGCCACGTTGAGTTTTGCCTTTGTTTTATGCTAATAAATGTAGGTTTACTCACAGAATATTTGTGGATGTGTGGTGTTTGTTAAATATTTAGAATTATAAATGACGTACTATCGCTATAGGACAAAAATCATGCTAGGATTATCAATCACGAAGTTAACTATAGTTTACAGCAAAACAATTAGCCGTAGGTACTCAGTTAGAGAATCGTAAGCACAGCAACAAAACCGCCCGTAATATGTTAAACTACTATTAAACTGCTCTGCTGTAAAAATTAGGTTTTTGAGTTGTGCCACTATTAATTCCGGGGTGTGTCCTTTTACGTAGTTACCTACAACATTTCAAATCGCCCACGATTTCAATACAATTATAAAATATGCACCCAAAATTTAGTGAAGGTATTTGATTCTATCCAATTCCTTTTTAACAAATATAACACGAGCATGGATTGTCGGGTCGATTCCTGATGGGCTGAATACAAATTATATATATATGTATTTTTGTAATATTTTACTGAAATATTTCATAGTCTCTAAACTGGCACCTGAAACTTTAGGATGCTCATGTTGCTGCATGTAACAAATTATTGACATTAAATTTAGTGCTCTTTGCACTGTTAAGTGAAAAAATGAAGAAAAATTATATTGTTTTATCAAAATCAATATCAATACTGTCGAGAACATTTTCATGCATAAAATTTAATCTAAAATTTTTGAAAAATATTTCTCCTTGAAAACGCAACATGTTTGGCCTTTACAATTGTGACGTCAAGATTCGGGATAATGTTCTATTTAAGTTTAAATAGTCACAAAGTTCACGATTTTTCGATCACGACGAACTTTTATAAATATTTTATGCTTCTAATAAGTACATTTTATTTTAATTGGCGGTATTTTATAGACTCTTGTTAATTTAAAATTGTAAAAAATTTGATATTTCCCCAAACGATGATATATGACTGTGGTACATTATGTATTTAAATTTATAGTCATCATTCCCTTTCAGCACTTATGGTGCTTTGATACACCAAACATTCAAATTTAATTTTTGATAGTATGCAAACTAGAATATTTAATTTGAAAACGTTCGCTCACTATTTTTTTTATCAAATTAACCATATGCCAGTATCCAAATCAAAGCCAACAGTGATAGTAAAAAAAATGTGTCTACTTTCTCGTTGATAATTAAGTCCTGTGTTTTGAGAAAAAATCAATTGGGATCTCAATTAATAATTTGATATTTACTCTTACGTTTTTTTTTCTCCGATCGATTTTTTAATCAGTTTTTACATATTACCGCTTCAGTTTGTTTTTGCCCAACAGACCAAAACACAAATCTGCAAAAACACAGCTTTAAAGTTTTTGTTTACGAAATATACATAAATAATGACCACGGTTTAAGAAAAAATTCGTTAAAAGCCCCTTTAACAATTAAAAACATTTCATTTAACTTGAATTTCATAATATAGAATCTTTAAATTTATTCATAAGTTAGCCACTGATATTATTGTAGACAAAAAACTAAAACTTGAAAAAAAATGTAATAAACATCGACTGAAATTTTACAATAAACCACCATAAAAAACTAAACAAAAGACTCAGACAAACTTTTTAAAAGTTGTGAAAAATATAATTATCAACAACAGAGTATAAATAAAAAATCATCTATTATTTTTGTACAGTGAATTATCCATAAGGGTTAATAAATAAATTTCAAATAAAAAAAATCAAAATCAAAAAATTATAAAGGCTTTCACAAAACTCTTTTAGCTGAATTTCGTTAAAAATAGTATATTGGACAAAAACGAACTAAAGTGACGATGTGTATAAATCATAATATTCATATAAAAACCCGATGGGTATAATAACATAAATACACGTGAAAAATGCAACAAACACCTATTTTTAAACGTAGACATAACTTAGTACAGAACAGTTTCTAACATTTATTTTTTATTAGCTGTTTTTTTTTCAATTTCACATTTTATTATATATGAGGTTTGCACACGATTTCTATGAATAATTCAAATTCAAATTAATCCAACAAGATTCTACAAATGTTTTACTTCTATTTTTGGGTGGTTTAATATTATAAATGGCTATTTAATGTATTCAAACTGTGTGTTAATAAAACATTTTCGAAATACATATGTTTAAGTGTAAATGTCTAACATCTGATGGTAAACAATATATTCTACATGGGTTTTATGGTTGATTATCCTTAATGGGAAAAAAATACATTTTTATTAAAATTTAAAATTAATTTTCAATCGTATGACCTAACAGTTTTTTTTTCAAACATACAATATAATTTATATATTACAATTATTATTCGATTTGAAATTGGTACAATCGATGATTGAAATATCAATAACTCAAATTATCAGGGGTTAAAAACAAGCTTGTAATTTGGGCGGTGTTATATGGCCCACCTGACTCACTTTTTAATGTAATTTGATCATTTTGCTTATAAGTGTGTATAAAAAAAATTATTTGCACATGATGATTTTATTTTTAAATCTCACATTAAAGTGTTTATTATTTTATCTTTGTTCTTATTAAAAAAGAAGCATTGTTCTATGCAAAATCGACTGATTTTTCACTTCCAGATCTTGTAGTCTTACCATTTGCTTTAAGTTAGTTTTACATGTGTCATAATAATCCAGAACATGTTCCATATCTTAATAAAGTTTAATATGCCGAGAGAATCAGAAATAATCTCTCACGATATGAACAAAAACCGCATAAGCATGAAATCAATACATCTAACCAACCATGTTACTAAATTTATTATAAAAGTATTGAACCTATTACATGTACTCGTATGTGAAATAAATAACACCGCCAATAAAACTATTAAAACACCAAACATTATATTTATGCACATTAACATAACTTTTGTGTACATAAACGTTATATTTATGAAGATAAAGGTTATATTTTTGTACATAAACGTCATAGTTCTGTACGTACATGTTATATTTATGCACACAAACGTTATATTTTTAAATAAAAACATTACAATTATGATTATGAACATAATCTTTATGATTAAGAACATAAACGTTATATTTGTATACATAAACATTATATTCGTGATTACAAATGTTTCTTTATTAGATATTATTTAAATAACAATATTTGACTGTGCGCGTTGCGTATTGCAAAATGTCTCCATTCTATTAAATTCCATATAATTTATTTTAAATATCATATTGGTAAATATAAAGCACGCAGTATTAAGCGTTTTTGATGAAAAAGTATTTAATTTAATTTTTATCAATATTTTGATTAAATTCTAACATGATTTTTTTGTAATTTCATGATAACTCTTATTTATAATAAATGCATTACGTTGTTGTGATTTTTGATCAACATTGTACATAGTTTGTAATTTAAACAGTCCTAGCTACAGAAATCAATGTTTTGTTATGTTTTCATTTTTTTTACAATAATAAGTTTTAATATAGACACAACTACTTAAGACACATCCTACTTCTAACACTTAAAAAAGCGATTACGAAAAGTAGGCAAAAAAAAACAGAATTTCTATTCCTAATGCTTTAAATCTTGCTTATCTTCTACGTGTAAAGCAATCTATTACATCCTAAATTACATACATACAAACTTATACATTTACTCATTCTGAATGATGAGATTTATTTTTTAAGGAGCGGAAATTAAAAACGTTCGATTGGTTACTTACATAAAAACACCAGATACATACATTCACAGCAAAATTCTATAGCAAATTAATCATAAAAATCCTATAAAACGTTGTTAATAAAATTTATCTCAAGCTAGTAAAGTTTTTAATCAAGATGTATTTTCTACAACTTAACAATTCAATTATCCATAAAAAACAGAGACTCATTAAAGCCCTGAAGTGCTGTTCTGGCACTGGTTATAGTTTTTAAAAAAAATACAAATACTTATTTTTGAAAAATGTTTATTTTTCCAAGGGTGGAAAATCACGTAAGGAGCGTTTAACTGGTTGGCGTTATTGATTTATGCAGTCGTTAATAAAATAAAATATTATTATTTTGCACAAATGTTTTCCTTTTATAAAACCCCACATCAGCCAGATATTATTAATTCCAGATTTTAAGACAATGTTACTTTTAAAAGATGATATAAATATAAATAGTACAATCTGCACATTATTTTTATTGGATTGAAAAATGACACAATATTCTTGAACGAATATGTGTTTAATGTTTTTAGTTACACGCCCATGCTGGTGGGTCTAACATCAATACTTTCCTTAAAAAAATAATAAAAAAGCGATATGGCACTCCATATTTCACGAGTGTACCTCTGTAAAAGAAAAATTGTTTGGAAATTTTATAAATATTATTTTGATGTTTTATTATTTTGATGTAGTTCTACGTTTGTTCTTTCTATGAGCTTTGAACTGATTTAAAAAAGTAACAGCATGTTTATATTATTTTCTACCGAAATATTTATTTTCATTAACTTTTTAAAAAGAACGAATATTTTGTGTCTAGCTTAATATTTGGTAAATGTTAGTACATATTTATTATTATAACCACTCACCGATTTCATCTACCGGCTTTGACATGTAAGTACCCATCAAATAAGTAGTATATAATATCTTGTTAGCGATCAAAGTGTTTCCTATTTTTTCAAATTTAATTTTACGTGTCATTTTTTAAATGAAGATCGTAAAAAAATTATATAAAAAGAAATACATTTTTTAGCTGGTTAACTTGTTGGTATTTAAAACTCTAGTGCTTCGTTACACAAAATACTTAGTTTTTTTTAAACAAAATTCTAAGCATAATAAAATATAAAATAAAATTTGTTTGTAGATAATGTTATATATTATTTTAGTTAGATTAATTAGCAGTTATTATAAAAATTAGTTGATTTCATAAATAATACATTATAACGAAGTCGTATAAACTACTGAAGAAAATAAAAACTTTGACAAAACGTCCGCATAAATGTGCTATGAACGTCATTATTCCTAAAAAAGTTACGCTATCAATCTACTTCATATTTTATTGTTTATTAAATAACTTACCACTTATTTTTGTATTATATTAAAAACAAAACAGTCCATTGTTTTCACTTGTTATGATTTGTAGGCATACTTACATAAATTATTTAATCTATACATTGAATTTCATTATGATATTTGAATAAGTTTTATTTTATATTATCAATAAACATAGGGTTTTATAAGAAATGCTAAACAAACTATGCACTAATCATCGGCATTTTTCAAAAGCACATTGTATTTTATTCAATATTTTATATAAACATCAATATTTTGAAGGTGTGTATTTTTTTTAAGACAAAAAAAAACATGTAAATAATTTGTAGAAACTTAGATCATCATCAGACAGGCTTTAAATGTCGTGTGTCGAAAAGTTTCTACATCCAAATCTCCGCTGAATTTAATTTACTTTATCTAAGATATCTACCGTTTTATTTGTTTATAGTTAAATGAAATATTGCTGATGTCTGATTAATTGATAAAAATATTTATATTTATAATGTATTTGTAGATGTGCGTGGACGCATTCAGTGATTTAGATAGCTTTTACTCAATACCTTATTGTATATGATTATTTGGTAGTTATATTTAGTTATAAAATTTCGTTAATTACATAAAGTTTTAAATTTAAAATATTTATTTAATTATTTAAGTTCATGCAGATATTTGTGGCGTATAAGTTTATAAGGAACTATTCTAGATTCTGTCAAAAAGTGAGGCAGTTTTCACCAACAAAATTGAATAAAAAATTGCTAAATTTTGTTGGCGAAAACAATATTTAAGTATATTCATCAAGTAAGTGTAAAAATATTTTTCTTGCTATTTTCGCTATATTTTAAGAGAATACAAATATATTTAATATTCTGGAAATTTAAAATTACAAAACTTCCCTAGGTGTAGATTTTTCTTTCTAAAAAATATGTGGATTTGTTTGCCTACGACTATTGAATATATATTTTTAATCTAAACACCCAAAATTGATAAATAAAGTTAGGACAATACACACACATAAAATAAAAATAATTTATTGCCTATTAAATATGTAATATTTCCTTATTAATCTTAAAGATTTCATACTCTTTTTTCTTGGTACTTTTAACATTAATTCTAATTGTTATATTGAGGTGAGGATATTATACAAAATAGAAATGAAGAAATAATTTTTATAAATCCTTATCAGGAAATAAACTTAGACAATAAACATGTAAGTAAAAATGTAAAAGGTTTTGTAATATTTTCATTCTATTATAAATAGTTTAATACAATTTAGGAAGTGCGATTTTTTAATCATATTATTATTTATTTTTAAGTGTATACTGTATATTGTTTTATTAATTGAAAACGATATGTAGCAAGGAACATAAATAAATTTGTTATTTTCAAATACAAGTTTTGACGCTTAGAGTAGATAACAATACGGCACTGGCTAACAGAGTTTTTGATTATTAACCACGAAACTAGCTACGGGCCGTATGTACTCAGGTCGAGAATCGCAAACCGAAACCGTCCGTTACACGTTTGTCGTTAAACTAAAAACCAAACCGAAAATTTGAAACACTTTTGTTCTGGGCAATAGAGCTTAAATGCAATATGTAATATAATATTGAATAAACAGTTGCAAAAGCTCCGTGTATCTAACTAACATATTAAAGTACGTTTGAAATATATAAAAAATAATGTAATTTTAATGTTTTTAAGTGGATAGAACGCAATTTCAACTGATTTTCCACCTACTAGTATTTATACTGTTTAGCCAATGTTGTTAATTGAAATGAACATACTTATATTTTAAGTATTAATTTGTTTGTATTTTTTTAGTATACTTTAAATCGCAAATTTATTTATTTATTTGAATTTGAATACATTCCTAACATAATAAAATAAATAAAACAACTTTGTTTTTAACCACTAATTTTTATTTTTCACCAACCGGTTTCAAAGCAAACAAGCTTCTTCTTCAAGGTTTACATAACTAATGAATTGATTCCTTTTTTTATTTCTATCATTTTAACTAAATACTACACGTGGACCCAATAAATCAAGCGGTTTTTTTGTTCCATCACGGGTGGTAATTTGATATCATTATTTTCGAAGTAAGACAGGTAGCATTAAGTGAACATGATTGAAATAAAAAAAGGAATCAATTCATTAGTTACGTAAACCTTGAAGAAGAAGCTTGTTTGCTTTGAAACCGGTTGGTGGAAAATAAAAAATAGTGGTTAAAAACAAAGTTGTTTTATTTATTTTATTATAATGAATAACCACAAAGTGAGTGCTTCAAATATACACTTTACATTACTAACAGTCTAAAAAGATACTAGTTTTTTTTCAAACCAAAACTCATTTGCTTGAAATTACAAAATATTTTTTTGGCAATATGTTATAAGGGTAAACAATCAACAAATTATTAAACGGTTTAATTTAAACTTTTTTTCCCCCGTATCCAAATTTACAAAAATCGACTTAGACGCAAAAAAAACGTTTTTTTTGTCTATTCTATCAAAAGTTATTCTATTCAAGCGTTCTATTTAATATTTATGAAAAAAATATATTTTATATTAAAAATGGAATTAAAAAGTTTAAAAAAAATAAATTAATATACAGTTTTTGGTAATACATGTCTACAAGTTAAATATTTAAATTCTAAATAATTTTATTTCAATATACAGTATACACTTGTTATTTATCATTATTTTGTAGGTATATTTTGTTGCTAGTAGATTGAACTTCATGTCACCAGTTATAACGATGTATTAATTAAGATAGAGTTGTTTTGTGCAAGTAACAGCTTCAAGGCTATCGCCACTCAGCGGAAACCAAACTGTTTTTTTAACTATTATTTATTAGAAAAATAGTTTATCAATAATACGTGGTAACTTTAAAACTACTCAGAGAATATCTCAACACTTACTGAACGAAACGTATTGAAAGATGTGTTAATTGTCTAGAATTATTTTGATCAGGTTTCGGTAGAAAACGTATTCTTAAAATTCAACAGTTCAGTTGATCTGTAACTTAAAACAATTAAGTGGATTTGCATACAGTAAGAATGTTTTAATTTTTAAAGTATTAATTAAGTATTCGTGTATAAAATTAATAGTTCATTTCTTCGTTTCTTTTTTGAAAATCCCCATGTTTCTTACTTAAACAATTACGATAGTTTAATGAGAGTTATACTCACATGTGAAATAAATCTATATATCTAGAAATACACTGTTTAAATACATACGCTTTGCGTAAAGTATCCGCTTAAATAGAACAGTAAAAATAGTTTTTGATTTTAACAATAATTTTTAGTTGAGCGATCGTTTACTGACGCGCATTCTTAACTGGAAAACATTCGTTTTTGTAAGGTATACATTTTCGATTAGTAAAGATTGTTCTGACCATAAAAAGTGAAATTAGGAATATAAGATACATTGAAGCGTTACGCGTCATCGAGCACAAAGCGTCGTCTTCGCCAGATACGAACGTGTTCCCTACTGCCGCGCTGGGCGCTAGACTAGCTGGGGCCCCGCGGCTCGGGGGCGCTCCACACAACACTGCAGGCCGCTTCCCGGCGGCTGTCCAGGAGAGCCTACACCCCCGTGTTGTTGTAGATGAAGGACACGGCAGCGCCGTCCTGTCCAGGGGGCGAGCGCCGCGCCGAGGCATGCTGGTGGTAATGTGAAGACTTGCGCATACTCGTACTAGAAGACATGAGCGCAACTGTCTCGTAATACCGCAGCCTACCGCAACACTTCTTGCTCTTCACAATGGCCACGAACCCGCGCCTGTATTTCTTATTGAAGAACGCGTAAAGAATCGGATTGATGCATGAATTAGACGCCCCTAGCCACTGAGCTATGGGAGTAGCGATCGGAAGAATCTCTTCTTCCCAGACTTCGATCTCTCCTCCGAACTTGATCCTCGCGAAGATTACATACAGTGGCAGCCACGACAGCACAAACAAAATCACAACCGCCACAAGCATCTTAACAACCTTGACTTTGGACTTCTGCTGCATCCGCTCCATCTGAGCGTCTTTAGTATCAGACGGGATAGACCTTCTCCAAACCTTGATCCAAATGAGCACGTAGCACATAGATATAAGGATCATGGGTAATATGTAACAGAAGAGAAAGTTTGCGATCAAGAAGTAGAGGGAGCCGTCCAAGTGATCTGGCCAGACTTCCAGACACAGTTTTGTCTCCGGGGAGTCTTTGAATATGACTACCAGATCGAAGTACAGCGCCCATGGTATCGTGGTGGTGAGAGCGATTGCCCAGATGATGATGATCATAATGCGAGCTCTGCGTTTGGTGATCTGGCATTTCAGGGGCCACCAGATAGCCAGGAATCTGAGAACAAAAGACAAAAAATATTAATTATAAAATAACCATATAAAACAAAACTACAATTACATATAATGAGAACTAAACATGATTTAATTGAAGAATTGCTATTTTAACCTTTAGAGCACGATGGACCACATCAGAAGGCTTTGAACAAATAAGTTTTTCTCTCAATAAATTTGTTTTTAATGACTTTTTATGACAAAAATATCATTTAAAACATTTACAAGTATCAATTATTTCTGAAATTCATTGCAACAGGGAAGGAAATCATTTTTGAGAAGGGAGTTTAAGTGGTCACATTACACGCTATGTAATAGTTACAATTCTTTCTATATTAAAACATTCACATTTTATCAACTCTTCCATCTCCTGATATTTTTTTAAAACAAAAACTGGAATCTTTACTCGTGTGAGTGAGATTCATCTGTCTAAATTATTTTACCTACTTGCAAGGTCTAAAAATACTTTTTAATGTGAATACTTTCTTTATACCAGCCAATGCCTAGATTTCCATACTCTTTTCTCAGGAATGTTTTCCCTTTCTGTTGAAATAAATTTCAATCATAATAATTCCATTGAGAATGAAATCCAGCCTTGTCTATAAACATTTCGACATACTCAAAATACAGTTGATTGAATTATTTCCGTGTGTAAAAATGATTATTGTTTCAAATTTAAAAGATATAGATATAGATATAGCTATAGATATAGATATAGATATAGATATAGATATAGATATAGATATAGATATAGATATAGATATAGATATAGATATAGATATAGATATAGATATAGATATAGATATAGATATAGATATAGATATAGATATAGATATAGATATAGATATAGATATAGATATATGTAGATATAGATATAGATATAGATATAGATATAGATGTAGATATAGATATAGATATAGATATAGATATAGATATAGATATAGATATAGATATAGATATAGATATAGATATAGATATAGATATAGATATAGATATAGATATAGATATAGATATAGATATAGATATAGATATAGATATAGATATAGATATAGATATAGATATAGATATAGATATAGATATAGATATAGATATAGATATAGATATAGATATAGATATAGATATAGATATAGATATAGATATAGATATAGATATAGATATAGATATAGATATAGATATAGATATAGATATAGATATAGATATAGATATAGATATAGATATAGATATAGATATAGATATAGATATAGATATAGATATAGATAAAGATACAGATTAACTTATTTTTTGCTTTTTTTATATTTTTCTAAATATTATTTAAAAACATAATTTTTTTGTACTTTTTTTTTCGCTCCTTATATTTAAGTTAGTAGTAATTATTATTATACAACTATGTAGTGTTAACATATGTTTGAATGTAAAGGACCTTTACCGACAAACCATTTTAATTATTTATAAAATGTTTAAAAAAAAAAGTGAATGTAAATAATAAATAAATAGTAAAAAAAAAAATTGCTAATTGTATTTGCATTTTTAACGTTATGCATATTATATAAATGGAATTATGCAAAAGGGGGGATTATCATCCCGCTCTTTACGGGGAAGGTTAAGGCTTGAAAGAGAAAATAAATACACAATAAACCGTTTGTTTTGAACGCAAAAGTTATCTAATTTTTATGTAAATTGAGCACTTAACGGATTTAAAAAACATTTTCTCGCCATGACACCATTGGAAATACAAATTTACTCTCGTAAATTAAAACAGAGAATCAGAACGGCGTACTTGACATTGAGTTGCGGTATACCTACACATTTATATAATATTATTTAGGCTCGCGTTTGCGGTGTCGATATAAACTCTTTTCCACATCGAATCTGATTTCAAGGTATCGAAAATCTCATGTTCAACGAAACCGGTTCTTTGTGCGGCTTAATAAATAATAAAAAACCAAAGTCGGAAATATTAAAGCGTTTCCTCAGAAAAAAATAAACAATTTTTATTTATTTAATTCAAAAAAACATTACGCGTAATCTATCAATATTATTTGTAATTTGTATTCGTATGATCATGCCATTAAAAATAAATAAATGTTATTAAATATTTGTATATAACCACTTACCGACTTTTCGTCTACCCGTTTCTTCGTCAGGATACCAATTAAACCAACATGCGAAACCCACTATACACCAAAGTTGTTGCACAAAAATATAAAACCAACACGACATGCATTTTAATAAGCACAAGCACTGATTAGGACAAACATGCACTTATTAAATTATGAAAATATTATTTTGTTTAAGAATTAATGAAAAAAGTATAGGGAATGGAGGGAGGGGGTAAGCTTAATAAGTTTAATAGGGTGACTATCCCCTCTTCTAAATCAGTGCATGTGATTATTAAAATGCATGTCGAGATGGTTTTATATTTTTGTGCAACAACTATGGTGAAGGTGTATAGTGGGTTTTGCATGTTGGTTAAATTGGTGTCCCGATGAAGAGACGGGTACGTCTCAAAACCAGTAGTCATAGAAAAGTCGGTAAGTGGTTATATACAAATATTCAATAACATTTATTAAAATGTTTTACCCCAAAGTTTATGCATTAAATATTATTAATATACCAGTAAATATTAGTTTATAACCACTTATTGACTTTTTATATCTACCAGTTTCGAGACAGACCTGTCTCTTCGTGTTTTGATATGTGTGTGTAAATAGGTGTTTCTGGCGAAATTACAGCATATATTTTCTGGATTGATGTGAAGGGAAAAGCATTACGTGTTTCCAATCATTTATATTTAACTAGCTCATATATAATAGCCGCACTTGTCGATAATTACCGAAGCGATAAAAATTCTTTCGGATAACTTATGGTTTGGAACTATTTATGGACGTGATAAACGTATGTTACTGAGCACCTGAGTAAACATATATCTTTTTAGCGTCATCAGGTCATGTCATGTCCATTAGTGGTACCTAAATGTCCGTATCATAATATTTCCACTCACTGTTTTTTTTAATTTTTATACATACGTTCCATCTGAAGAATGTATTGGAAAAATCGAGGGATTTTATGATACTCTTTCAACTTATGCAAAAAATCCCAGTTAACAAGTAGGTACACATGCACAAATTATTTTGTATTGTAGTGTATAAAAAAATATCGTTTAATTTTCATCTTTTGTGTTTTTGTTTTTTATAACTTTCATCTTAAATTTGCATTGTATGTTTTCTAGTAAGTATCATTTTTGAATAACATATTACAACAGAGATAAAGAACATTCAAGAGAAGGTAATATAGAAGTCTAGGCATCTACCGGGCTTATGACCTGTCAATGGCTGGTTCAAGTGGCCACTTTACACACTGTGTAACATTCACCATTCTGCCTATATTTGAACATCTATATTCCTTCACTTATTTCATTTGTTGATGTTTGTGTCAGGGAATTGAATCCAGTTCTTGTCTACAAAAATTTGGAAAAACTCAAAATATTATTATTGAATAACTTTTTTAAATTTGTGAATTGAGAAGATGGACGTGGCTGATTTTGTAACTGTTCGATTTAATTCAAATGATTCGTTCTACTTCATAGTTGCATTTTGCTAGTGTGGGTGGTGTGTGAGTGTAGATATCCATTGTGTAGGTACATTTACCTTACTCCCATACCATTGGCCTAGGTTAGGGAACCGAACGTGAACCCACACACACATGAATATTTATACATATAAATACATACAGGTGGATTACATTTACATTTGTAATTTGAAAATGAAATGATTATTTAGCGTTGACTCGAGGATTTGAATATCATTTTAAATTTGACGTAGATATTTAAGTTTGAACATCCACATTTCCTCGACTCTTCCATCTGTTGACTTTTGTGAAGTAAAAGAGCTGAAACCTTTATCGCGTGGGTGAGATTTATCCCGTTGAACCAAATCACATACTTAAACCAGCCAATGACAGGTCATAAGCCTTGTAAATGCCTAGACTTCCAAATTCCCTTCTCTAAAATGTTTTCTCTCTCTGTTGAAATAAATTTAAATAGCGTATTTCGATCATTCGTTACATGCTCAGAGTAATAACGCTGTATCGCTTACAGAGACACCCATATGAATAAAAACCATTCTAGGATAATCAATCACGAAATTAGCTACAGTTTGCTGCAAAACAATAGGCTGCAGATACTTAAGTCAAAAATGAGGAAGTTCAGTGGTTTTTTGTATTCAATTTTTATGTATAGTAATATCAGCGCTTCGATTTTTCAAAGTTTCGTATTTCTGAAAGGACTTCGCGTGTGACGTCAGAGGTTCTCTTCCGCTTATTCTCGATCAGTCCTGCCCATTGATCCATTCATGGCAAGCAAACCGAAAATCTTCCCTAACTCTCTTATCATTGGTTGATTAATATGAACCAGTGACGTCATTCAAAGTAGTTCGTTTTTTCAAAATGTTTTTTTATTATTTTTTTCCTACATTTACAGGAAACTTTGGAATACAATTTAATGCTCCAATTTTTACCGCGCGCAAGAAAATATTTACTGTTTACAATTTCCCAAAGGGCTGATGTTCCTCACTGCAAGAACAATGACGAAACCATCGGTTACACGTTTGTTGTTAAAGACATGGTAGGCGAACGCACCAACCACTACACTACTGAGCAAACATATAATTTTCACCCGATATCCTTTTTTAGGATTTTGACTAGAGAGTGGCAATCGAGTTGAGTTAAAAGCTTGGATTCTTAATTAAATTCATTGAAGATTAGTCCGCCTAAAAGTGTAGTGATTAGCGCTTTTGAATACGATACATAAAATGCCAAATTCATTTCTAGCAAGGTCGGCATGTAATGTTCTATTGAAAGTTGGTTTTATACTGCAATATTACATTTTATATAAATATTTCATTTATAAAACATACCAAACTGGATTTTAATTTTTGTAATTGAATTTAATAAGGGAGATGTACCAAATATGGCAAACGTCCTTATTATGAGATGACGGTGATTCTTAAAAACTAAGCAAGAACGCTTTTTATAACCCAGCGTACCTGTTTCCCCACCGACCGACCCAAAAATGTTAGTAGACGCCCGTATTCCGTATTAGGAGCACTTTGGACATTTGTATTATTTTTAAAAATATTTTGATGACAAATTATATTAAACAATTACGTTTTAAAAGATGTTTATGTGTCATACGTAATAATTTTTTTTATTCTTATTATTTTTTTTATTTTCTCAAACTGCCTAACTAGGATAGCTTCCCCGTTCTAAGACAGTAAATGATGTATTTTATAATAATATTAAAAAGTAATAACAGTTTTATTATTATGTGTGCGTTTTCAGTCTTAAAAGTAAATTATATATATACAATGAAAACATAAATAATACCAAAATCTCTAATTACTACTATGTTTTCCTATTAATACTATGTTTTTCCTAAGCAATTCCATATTCGATTAATCTCCTCTACAAGTAAACACAGTTTTTGCTACCATTAATGTTAGTTATATAGTGGTGAAAAATAATAAAATTATCCAATATACGTCCTTCGTATATTGGATAATAATTTTTCAAACTCGCAGAAAAAAGAGCAATGAAATCAGTAGAATAAAATTCAATGAATCCTAGATTTTAGAATGAAATTCAATGAACTCCTGAATCTTATTAACTTCAAAATACCGAATCAAGTTACTAGAAGTACCAAATTGTTTGCGTTCCGATTCCGCGTTTACATTCCTTAGCTAACAACTTTACTTGTGATGTAGGCATTTTTAATACAACAATTATTCATTTTAAAACGTTCTTAGATGCATTGTCTAAAGCCAATTATTAAAGTCGATTAAAGCCTTTTTTTTGTGCAATTATTCCTGTTTTTGATGTGTATTTTTGTATATTTTACTCTTTCTGAAATTATTTTAAAAAATATTTCTGATGTGTACCATATATATTATTATCTTATACACTTACGGAAATTTAATGTTCATTATTTATCTTCAATATTAAACTATTATTACCATTATTGTTTGTAATTAAAAAAAATATATATATTTACAATTTGATTTTTAATATTTTTTTTAATTACATCATGCTGTTTTTCATTGTTATTTTTTTTCGTCGATATTTTTCTCTTTTTGTATTACGTAATGTTTGAATTTTGATTTTGCATTGCAGCATACTTTTTTGGTTTCTATGTCTTTCAAAAAAAAATTGTTGTTAATTTTTTCAATAAATGCTATGTTTGTTTTTACCGGTATTCTTTTTGTTGATGCCCCTTGGGCATATTGTTAAAATAAATCATATGAATTAAATTATAATTCCGTTTCGTGAAATTAAAATTTTTGAATACTTATAAGAAAAAAACATTTCTTTTAAGTATGAGCGAAACCCACAGAAAGGTCCACGGTCTTGAAAGAGATTTTCGTGTATGAGGGGAGAGTTCCTTCACTAAAATATTTCGCTGTGCCTGGACTGGCACCCAAAATTACATGACCAATGATCGATATAACAAGAGTTTCTTTTTCTGTGTTAAGACAGTGCCCTATGCACCATTGGGTGTGTTTAAAAAATAAATATTTAGACGGCAATATTCCTAATTGTACTAACTGGTGATTGAAAGATGATATTGTAAAAGCATAATTAGGTATTTTTTATGGCAGTAAAAATATATGTTCGAGTACGTAGGTAGTTATAAAGTTGTTGACCGCTGGAAGGTTGTTAAATTATATGAAGTCGAGGGCATTATCGGAAGAAATCACAACAAAGTAGGCGTTAGTAAACAAAATTGATAATATTTTAGGCAAAATTTTACCTTCGATCGAATAACCTTTAGATATAAACCGTAAACAGCTTTAATTAATTCACCATAATATATTATCGTATTCACGTGACAATGCGTTTATACGTAGCTGCCTATCTAATAAAAACGTAATTCAAAAATGAATATTTGAAACGTCATCTTTGAAATACTCCATTTTAAATAATGCGACCACGCATTTATTTTCAATAAAATCAGTGAAATACATTTAATATGTCAACCGGTTTCAAAACACTAACGATCCTTTGTTAAGGCTCAGAATTAAACTTACTGTTACAATTTTATGCCTTACCAAATAACAAGCAAATTCCAGTCTGAAATATATCTGCTGAGATGTGTTCGGTGTTTTAAATTACCACGCTTTCGATATATTTACCCCAAGATGTAAATAATATTTTTATTCCAAATTCTTTCAATAATAATTCACATATGTCTCGGTTTTTCCCCGTGCTGATAGCAAACATTACAATAAATAAACATCAGTAACAGTTTAATAATTTATGATAAGTTTGTCAAATTTTACAAATGCTTCTTGCTATTTGGTCGCTTGTTTCCAGCAATAACCACAAAAATCCAGATTTCAAACGTTAGATTTTACATGCTTTCCCCCTCCTAACTCCTCGCTGTACGTCCTGCTACCGGGTTATCTGAGTAAAGATCAGTGTCATTCTCATCAGAGCACGCTTTCATATAGCATCCTTTCGCAACAGTGCTTTATAAAAAAATGTATGAATTTTGCAAAAAAGTAGAAATATTATGAAACAATTTTATAAACACTACCATGATAGTAAAAATATTTTTTAAAAGTAAAATTCATGGAATTTCTGGGGGTAATTAAAAACGCCATCTTTATCTCTATACACCGAAACGTTATACTTAACTTATGTGCTACCTCTATCTACCCCGGAATGCCAACCGACTTGTCATCTCTGACGTCATATGAACGAATTGAGCCAATAAGTGACGCTGAAATTTTTTTTTACGTTCCTTATTTAATTAAAAGAGTTCTCATTCATATTTTAAATAGGCTTCCATGATCAAATATGGCCACTTCAAAGCGTTTTAAACTAAAAAAAAAAACAATCACAGCATTCAATGCTCGTTTGAACATGATTTTTTTATGATTTTTGACAAATACCAATACGGTTTGCTTTACTTTTGTCTTTTTTTACCTACCGAGGTACTACAAAACCGGCTCTTTTGACATCTCGATACGTACGTACACTCGTATTTGATCGTGGGAATGTTTTTACGGGTAGATTCTACTTTATGTTAATAGGACATTATTCGTTCGAATTCAAAACTGGCAGAATTTAATTCGCATATACGCAGCTATAAATTTATTATGTTGCGGACATTAATTTACATTTTTGTAGCACAACGGTTATACATATGAATATATCATTATTTGTTTAATGTTATAAAAATTATTTGAAAAATGTTATACCGAATTTTCCAAATACACAAGAAATATTAATTTAAAAGCTTTGTGAAAACAGATACCCTTAAGTTAGCCTGTTCAAAGGAACGGAAAATCCTTGCGACTAACGTATTATTACATCATTAAAACCAAGTGTTAGTTTTAGTTTGCGAGTGTTTATCAGCACTATGGTAAACTTATTAAACGAGCAAAGACAAACCTTGGAAACTTTTTTATTTTAAGCAACATTTTTTAAATCTCTAAATTTTGGACACTAAGTAGTACTAAATTTAACTTTCTAGGAGGCATTGACAGATATTTTAATAGAGATGGACAATATGAGTCTCGTAATATAACAAGAAAACTGTTTTCAGACATTTTTAAGTAGGTAAGAAAATATGGTAAAAATTATTTAGATTAAAAAAGGTTTCGGCTCTTTTACTTCACTAAAATATATAATTAGACTTATTAATGTTTAAATCCAGGCAAACATCCAAATATTTATCAATATCCTCATCGTTTTATCTTGCCTCACCCAACGGTGCATAGAGCACATTGCCTACCACATACCGCATAGTGCATCTGAAGTTTTAAGTCTCCTTAGGGCTGCCCATCTACAAGGAAAAATTAAAGGGTTTTTTTATTTAAACTTTACAACTGAATTAGGAATATTTTCTCATTTACTACAGAAAACATTTTTTTTCATTGTTTATTTATTTATACAAATTACATATTACAAAAAAAATAATAGCGTATCGCTAACTCTATAAAGACAAGAGCCCTGTGTTGAGTTGAGATAAAACACAATGGAAAGTGGAAGCAAGCATATTATTAAAGAAAACCAAAATTAAACATATATATTTCATCAACATCAATTTTAATAAGCATCGGGACAAGCAATGTCTCGCAAGAGTCTCCTGCAATGTTCTCTCCCCTTAGACAAAGTCCAAAATTGTACACTCCTGAAAACGGCTTTCTTTTTGGAGAACAGAATATGTTCATCCAGGAAATTAAACACTCCTGGGGCCACTAAGGAGAAATTTATCTGAGCGAAGGTCATACGTGTTATTAGTATGAAATAATTCAAATTACAGGAAAACCTCGCACGAGCATTCTGCCGGGATCTTCTCTTTTAAAAAAATTGTCTTATGCCCGGTACCGTCATAAATTGAACAATGTATCAGATCACTTAAGTAATAATTTTTGTTAAAAAAATTAATGAGACACTTAGATTGCTTTAAACACAATAGCGTAAAACATGTTATCCATATTTTACAACATTTTATTCAGATTAATCCAAATATTTTATTTATTTCTAATTTCAGTAAAGCAGTTTTGTAAAAAAACCCATCAATTTCTCTCGCCAACTTTCTCAAACTGAAAGGTTTGGATAGGTAGGAAGAAATTGCCTTAAGGCAATATGCCCACCCTTGTATGTACGAAAATGGTATATGTATCATCATCATCATCATTACCTTTCTACACCCAATGATGTATACGGCACTGCATTGGTTCAAAAATCGCAGCGTATATTGATCATTTTTGTTACATGAAGGTAAGGAGATCAGTTTTACGCTTCAGGTACTAGTCTAGGGACTGTAAAATATTCTAGTGTAAAAACACCCTTAAAAATAATTTTTCATATCTACCACACCGGAAATCAAACCCGGGACCTTTTGCATAGTAAGCAATTCGCTGATCATTACACCACGGTGCCGATAAATGTGCATATAAAGTGTTAAATACAGTAAAATAAATAAATAAACTTTGAGGTTGACGTATCTCCACTCTATTTTTTCATTTGTTATGGCATTGAGTCAAAAACAATTATCCATATTTCTCGTTTTACGTACTGGTGGATTTTTATAAGCTGGCGCGTGCGCAATACTTACACATACGCGTTGTGTTGTATCCGTGAATAAGCCCATCGTATGACATCGCACGGCGAATGCGTATGCATTATGAAAATAATATCTGTCTCTCTCGCACTCAGACGCGCTTATGAACGTGACATAGACAACTATTGCTTTATTAGTTGCTAATGATATGGTAAAACAATGTACACAGGATGTTTCTGCGTTCGTCTGAATTTCGAAGCGATTCCTAATAGTAAAAATATAATAATATCTACGAGTATTAAAAACACTGGTTTATAAATATGTAGGTATTTTGTAATTATGTAGTGATGGCGCTTTCGCAAAACTTACACAAAAACATTTTTAATGTACAGAATACTGATTTAAAAAAAATTTATGTTATATATTGTCATATTAAAAGTTTTTAAAAATCCCTTTTGGGTTAGACCAAAAAAAACAATTACTTAGTAAGTATTTATTTTTAAACAAGCATGTTTTTATTTAATATTTTGTGTTCATCATAACAATAATAAATAAAATTATATCGGAGAAAATATGTATTACACACTTATTGATAAACAGTAAGTATTGTTATTTATATACTTAAAACAATCTAGACAATTTTCCATTCTAGTTCTAGATTGACTATAATTGACTATAAAAAGATACATTTTTTCAAATTTAAATTGCTTTTTGTTCTTGGTAGGTCTATAATTAGTAAAATGCAACATTTTAAAAAATGATTTGAAAAATATAAAATATTGAAACAAAGTATTTGAGTAAATTAATATTACATTTTCTTAACCCATTGTATTTTTTTTCTTCATATAAACAACCCTCTAATCCAACACCGAATTTTAAAAGTATATAGCACATTTGATTAAAATTTAATACAACATTTTTTTTAAATCAACATCCTGTAGATTTTAAATGCTTAGTGTGAGTTTTTTGGACGCGCCAGCTTAAGTTAAGCCACCAGTATTACTTATCCGCCCGGAATATTAACAATAAGTTAAGTTTTCACGTGAAATAAACAATACTTGGTAAAAAATCTTGTAAATGTTTATCTGTATCTTATGTAACTGTGTGTCCGGTATCGGTCTCCATCTCTGTTTGAGTATTCGTCATCTTTCGAACGAAATATATTAAAATTAGGACAAAAAATCAATAATAAATAAAGATTGTGCAAAAATATTTCAAAGTATTACGCAGGGAACGCCGACATACATTAATAAAAAAATAAACATTTATTTTTTTAATTTTCAAATTACAACACGCCGTTTGGATTGATTATCTCGATTGATTTATTTATTCGATAATTCTTTGCCAAATAATGAATTCCGAATTTAGGTCATGTCGATTGAAATTACATTGCCTGAATCCTTGTTGACCTCGAATCTTTGTCCATTTGTGGAAACAAAATGCCCAAAGCGAAATGGAAATGTTCTTTACCGAACACTGTCAGAAGCTCGCAAATACTGATGTGTAAAACAGATCGATTAAGGTAATAGTACCTAGCCTGACATTTGCATTCGATTAAAGTAATAGTCGAATATTTTTCCGAAACCAGACACGAAAATCATGTCGTAATCAAATTCAAAATCAGCATCTGAGTTTACAACTAAAAATACGTCTCTGTATCTTCCTCCATGAATGCTACGAATAGATTGTTGAGTCGTTATTTATTTGTTTATTAACGGACATTTTCCATTTATACAATTTAAAGGGTTTTTATATTACAATAAAAGAGTTGTAAAAAACATTAAAAAAACAAAGAAATTTTACATTAGATTACTGTTCAATTGATGTTCGAGAATATTTTTCAGCTTACTGTGATGCCACTTGTGAAAACCTTTAATTGCCTTATTTGAAATTTGTTTTGTTTTATATATGACATAAGATAATTTTAACTCTTGGTTATCCAAATAAAGAATAAAAAAATCAATATGCACCACTACTGGGGTTTTAACGATCGCGGAACCCGGGAATAAAACACACGAAAAATGCATTGTTACCTATAAAAGAGGTGCCAAGGAATAAAAGGTCCTACGGATGGACAAAATAAAATAAAAATCGTTTTAATAAACATATTTTTTTTATCGCTTAAAATATACAAAAATAAAAGTCGACTAAATAGTTTGCTTGTTATTTAGAAAAAATGGCTGTTAGGCATGTTAAGGCATTTAACTCTTTATCGGAAAGCCGACTTCTAATTTTAGTACTGAAATTGCCTGTCACTAAAAAAACTTTCATTCTCTGTGAAAGATAATAAAGCTTTGTAAAGCAACTCCAAATTGAACGTCGTTATGCAGAAAGCAGCCAGTCCACAATTTTGAAAAAATGAGATAAATTAGAATATATAATTAGCATTATCGGGTGCAGTAAGGTCAATTTAAGGGTTCGCTAAAAACACCCAGGTCGCTTTCGTACAAAAAACTGTAATAATCACCTTTTGAAAATAGTGTCGATCAGAAAAACGGCATTTTTTAATTCACAGAAAACACCATAGTACCAAAAAAAACTTACGGTACTTAATGACCATTTAAACTGGTCAAACATATAATCAGATTCTAGTTTATAGTATTAAAAATTTAATATAATATTCATTGTTTATCATTTGTCATAGTCAAAAATATTCCAACCATTGGCGTTGTGTAGATTTGATTATTCGTTCTTTTCACAAAGGTGCAATTATCTCAGTTTCACTTTTTCTATGTCTGGCTGTTTTCTGCATAACTACGTTCAATTGAACGTAGTTAAGTACCGAAAGATTTTTTTAGTGTCGTGGGTGTTTTTTGCAAACCGAGAAATGCCGTTTTTGTGATCGACACTATTTTCAAAAGGTAATTAGAACAGTTTTTTGTATGAAAACGGTCTGGTTGTTTTTAGCAAAACAAAGATTAGATTTTATTTACTGCACCCGATCAGACCAACATCTTTTATTTTCAAAATTGTGAACTGTCTGCTTTCTGCATAACTACGTTCAATTGGTTGTTTGTTTCCCTGAGGTCTCAAATAATTGAACATCGTTGTTTAAATTTGATAAATGTTGTCGCATTGTGTGGAACTTTCATATGAACTGTATAACTTATAGCTTCCTTTATTTTATCTTCTGATGTTTTTTTTCTCTACATTTCAACAAATTCCACTAAATCAAGCTTGTTTTCGAAACTTGCTGTTAGAATCGAATTCAGTGTGTTTTCCCGGTAATTCTAAATTATTATTATTTCGGGTCATAGGAATAGTCCAGAAACCGCATACGCACGTCAAACAAAAGGCGATAAAAATTAACAAATTGCTTTTTTTTACCTTACATTTGTGTTATGTTTTTTTTCCCATCAAGTAACATTACGCAGTGACATCATAAATGCACGCGGTGAAAGTTGGCCATAGTGGGGGGATTATTGGACACAGTCCGATGTATTCAAATATGATTCTACGCTCCTTCTGGACTATTCTTAATTCTATGTTTCGAATATTAAATAACCCTAATTACTACTCGTTATGAAGAATAACTGCATCTTTAAATGTATATAATCTTATTTACATGTAAAAACCTTAATGTTTAGGTCCCTTGTGTAATAAATAGAAAAGTGAAAAAAAGTTAAATAATAAACATTTCATAGAGGCCCTATTTCGTGTATTGTTATACAATCTGACAACATTATATATGTATGCACATATTATATATATATGTATATATATATATAAACCTCTAGCGGCTCCTGACCGAAACCATTGGCAGTGCATTTTTTTACATGTTGTCAACTTGTATATTATAAAGTTCAATAATATTATGAAAGGTCTGACGTGATAAACGAGCACTAGTATGACAGCCCGCGCGTCGGAACTAGAAACGCTAAATGCGCATAACATAATACGCACGTTATAGTTAACTAAATTTGTACTAATATCATGTCATTACGCATGTTCAAAGTGACATTTCAAACGAACTTCAAATCTGCGCATGCGTCGGCAATGCCCGGAATATGTATATTATCTTCTCCCTCTAACGCACAATTCATCGGTATGAAGCATTGTCTGTCTCGCTCAAATGACGATTTTAGGAGATATAATATAGTTCTTACAAATTCAGGGTAAAAGATTGTGCAAAACAGAATATGCACTGGGACGATTGCGCATGCGTAGACAAGATGAGAAAATCGTCCGCTAGAGTCGATTTCGCTAGATCTTTTGGCGCTAGTATTGAATATTATGATGTTTACGTATATAAGATTTATTTTGCATTGTGCCAATCAATTTTGGAGTACGGTATAATCGGTTGGGGTGGTGCGAGTGACACAGTTTTAAATAGCGTATTGGTTGCACAAAAATCCATCATTAAAATAATACTCAGAGTCCCGATACAGACATCTACTGAAGAAATATTCCATAAATCACAACTTATGACACCAAAACAATTATACGCTAAAACAATACTCATTTATAGATTCAAACACCACTCTTACTCAAATGAAAGACATAACCCCCACAATACATCACATACAAATAATATAATCACTAGATCCTCAACACATAAACAACTTAAACAAATACAAACTAATACCACTTTCAGACAAAGGGATTTTGAGTATTATTCAATTAAAATCTATAACCTACTTCCACTATCTATTAAAGCAATTAGTAATGAGAAAATGTTTAAAAAGGCTATAAAAAAATGGATAGTGGAGCTAGGTAGAAGTAAAATGGATTGTCTCATTCGCCCATACCAATGCTGAATCAACTGCTCCACAATTGTATGGCTTATGTTAGGTTTTTGTTGTTTTCATTGTGTGTTTTGTAATATAAATAATATAGATGTATATAAATACCTTGTTTTTTAAGTGAGTCTTCTTTGTTTATTCTCAAATGTAATAAAAAAAAACTAAATTGTTAAGTGTCCTCGGCACGGGAAACCCCAGTGAGGTCATATTATTTTTATTATTAATTTATAGTTTGTAAGCGAAAAATATGAATAAATAAAATAAAATAAAATAAATAATATTGCAACGATTCCCTGTTTCTTTCTACCTACTTATAACATATTTGTAGTATCAATAAAATTACCAATTTATTTACACAAATTTTTACTTGGCAGTGCACTGCACTTATGCACATACTAAGGAACCGCCTCTGATATATACATACACCCGGAAGAATTTAAAATAATTATCAGATTTATGATTCATCACTTTGGCTTATGGTGAGAAACGGCTGTTATTTTTAATAATCTTAAGGTCATATTTTATACCTTGAGTTCATTGTCTTTTAAAATAAAATTTTTATCAATTTATGTTTTATTTTTAGATTTTGTGCAGTTTTCTGTAAAATATTTATTTTGCCATTTTATTTGCTGTTCACACGGGACCGTGTGAAATTCCGAATTGAATTGAAAATTCCGCTTTTGCATGCGCAGTACGTTAATGTTTACGGTGCTATGACAGACAACTAGCAGTTACAAACACAAAACGAGTGATTTCATGAAGATAACTGACAACTAACAATATATTATTTTGCGATTAACAATTAACATTCGATTTCTAAAATAACATGGATCGGGTACCTTATTTAAAATCAGTATTTCTAGAAAATAAAGCGTGCGTGAAGTGAAAAGGCTAAAGTAAACTACGCCATTTGCTGCGGATGCCTCCTGATAGCCTTAACTATGCTTGTCCACTTTACAAGGTATCAGGTTCTCGACGTCCTGGACGTCCACTGCCGACAGTACGTCGGCAGTTTATGACAGAACTTTGAGACGAGAACTTAACTTAAGAGGAGGCGAAGGAGTTGGCAGCCGATAGAGATGCATGGAGGCTTTTTGTGGGTACCATATGCTCCAACTAGGGAAAGGACATGGAATGATGATGATGATGATGATGTGAAAAAGTAAGATAAAAGAAATAAAACAAATAGGTAAAAAAATTAAGTGACATAAGCAACAAAAAATACGCGTTGACAGTTGAAGTCGACAGTTAACAGTACGACAGCCGTAGAATGCGCGCGCAGATCTTGGTTCAAATATTTATTTCAAAATAGGAAGTGTTCGGATTTTTTCAATTTTACCCAATTCGTGTAATACACGAGTCAAAATTCATTCGGTCAAATCTAGTACCATTTTCTGACCCATGTTATACTAGCTAAATATTTAAATATTCACAATTAAATGTAATTAGCATCGGTATTGTATTACCTAGTAGCGCAAAGGGAAATGAATGACTAATCATATTACAAACGAAATTCTCACGTAATTATAAGCGTTTAATTACAACATTGTAGAAAAAATAACATTTACAAATTTGACTTTAAACATCATCATTTTCTCTTTCCACGCCCAGTGGTGCATAGGACGCTGTATTGTCCTTCCAATTGAATTTCTACATTGTATTTTTATATAAATGTGTGTGTCGTAAAATGTTTGTAGGTTTTGAACGTTTTACAAGGAATTAAGTTTTCATTACTACCTTTATTTTGATTCGTAAATGATAATAACAATGGAGTGTACTCACCCAAACCAAAACACATTGCCACACCTCTTCACCCTCACACGTATAATTATTTTTAGTATTTTTTATGTGTTTTTTTTTATAACTTCCGTGGATTTTAAAATAGTCTAAAATTTTAAATAAGGGTCGAAGAAATACTGCCGAGAAAAAAAAATGTACTACTGAAGTATTAGAAGCGTAGAAAATATTTTCAAATTTAAAATTTTTCATTTCCGCGACAACGGTCTTTGCATTAGCCACGCCCTTAATACGTCACGTTTCATGTAAAATTTGAACTTTGTTTGTGACCGTTATAATTTAAATAGAACATTGTCACATATCTTGACGTCACACTTATCAAGGCCAAACATGCCGCATTTTTGTAGGGTAATATTTTTTATTATTTGTTTTTTTTTGAAGTTATGCATAAAAATATTTTTTCACAATATCCATGTTGGTTTCGAAAACATAATTCATTATATTCATAATCTAAATTCATTTTATATATTTTTTTAAAATATATTCAACTGCAGTCTAGGTTACTAATCATACTTATTATGATTAGTAACATAGACTGTAGTTAAAGCACACAGGCATTCTCTATCAATTATGATCGTTTATGCACTTATTAAGAGCTTTGATTACCAGGAGCACACGACAGGTAAAGAGATACATAGAGCGGCCTTGGCTGAGGTAATTGTTTGAGATATTGCCTCACCAACTAGAAATCCAGTTGTAGTTTTTGTCTTAGGTTTACTACTGGACTATAATATAATAGTAGAGTCTTGACCCCAGTACACGACCCAACAAGGAACTGTGTAGTGTACAATACTGAATACTCCCACACAACAGACGTAGGTAATTAGTTCTCACACTTACGGATAGTGTAAATACAACTAGTCTATGAATAACGCAATAGGTTTATATCTTAGCTGTAATTACAACACAATTCTAATACGAGAGTATAAAATTATTATTTGTTATAACACTGGATGTCAACTCATAACATTAAGAGCACTGAAGGCAAAAATTGACGTTAATTAACTAAGATATGCTATAAGGTTGATTAAGGGCTGTTTTTTTTTATTTATTTAACTCCACAATACGCCCAAGGAGCGTGTGCAAAAATATCATTGTAATTCTCTAAAATATAAATATGAAAAAAGCATCTTAAGTAAAAAAATGTTTAAGTATATACGAAATTAGAAGTTTATTTGATGATAAATACAAATTTTTTTTTTGCATGTATAAAAAAATTAAATAAAATTAATGAAATAGTATCAGATAACGATAAAAAGAAATAAATCAATAATATAGAAAAAAATCGCATTAAAAAGAAAAAAAAAATCTGAAATGTGTTCATGGATTTTTCTGGACTGGTATTTTATTTCCGTGTCTGAGCAAACAAATTGTACACTTCTGTGTGTTAAATAGGACCGAAAATCTAGACAAGTGTTTTTGACTCAATAACTACTCTCGGATAAAAATCCTATAGAGAAAATCAAGTGGATATACGTCTGCTACGCCGTATCGTAGCTGAAGCGTTAGCCTTCCATGGTTGAGGTACCGGGTCCGATTCCTGGCAATAAATAAAAATATAATACACAAAATATTTATTTCAATAGTGTTTTAACGTGCATTGCCTCAAGCTAGCACGAAATTGTATGACTGATCTAACTTCAATTCAGTGTACAAATATAGTACCTTATTTACCATTATAAGCAGAAAACGGTATAACGATGGTGATTTTGTGGTATTGTTCAAAAAATAAGGTTTAAGTACACTTAAAAGATTTTTTATTAATAAACTAACTACACATAACATATCATTTTATGTAAACATTCCAGGTTTGCTAACAATCAACCAACAACTCTGCCACGAACCTGCAACAACATGCAAATATATAACAAAGCACATACTGAAAAAATAAAAGAATGGCCATAAAAATTATGTCAATAGATAAATTTAGATAACATATGAAATCAACTGGAGAGCGAACTCAAGATATCTCATTTGGAGTCTTAAATGCTCCCACCCACTCATTTTATAACCACACGTAATTAAAAAAAAAAATAAACGGATAACATATAAAATTATTTTGTTATTAGTAATCCTGTTTTTTATTTTTGGTCTCACGAAATCATGATACTATGCTATAAAAATCAAGATCGTGATTTTTAATGAGTAATATAATTTGTTTTTTTTTTTAACCTACAACCAAAGATGATTAAATTGTAATATTCATTTGAAATAATTACATTATTGATATTTCATATTATGCAGATTTGTAAACTTTATTTCGTGTAAAAAAATATTGAATATCATTAAATTAACGTTTGTTTTATTGAATTTAAAATTAATGAATTATTATATTTGGTTTTAAGTTCCCATGATGATACCATTTTAATTTGCCAAGTAACTAATGAGAAAACTCAGTATCAGTATATTCCAAATACAAGCAGAAAAAACAAATATTAAAAGATTTAAAAGCAATTAACTAAGAGACAATGGCCACTATATAATTCAAGTTACATACGCTTAGTTGAGATTTGTAACAATTTGTTTAAATCTAAAATCAGATCCATGACCCTAGACTTTACGACCATCGAAAAGCTTCTTCGAGACTGGGATCAAAAAGAAGATTTCTCAAAGTCACAATTGATTTAAATACTTCTGCGGAAAAAATGCAGAGAGGATCTGTGAAGAAAGAAACTCGGCGACAGGTTCTGGATAATGTCATCCGAAAGCACAAATACCGCCTAAAGTTTAGACTTCCCTACGTGGAAAGTTCTCAATAGATTAAGGGTATGGGTGACTAAGTGCAAATACAATCATCAGTGGTGGGGTTTTCTGGAGGTTGATGACACCGTGCTGCGATTATGGGGAGGTTAAGGATAATCGTCATCTGCTGCGGGACCACTAATGCAGCTAACTTGTGAATTGGATGATTTGAGGATGGCCACTACACTAACAAGGCGATATCTGTCGCTGCACATTGGAGTGGCAAGGTTTAAAAGTCCGGACCCGATAAATAAACAAGTAATTTAAATTCAATCATTGATTGCATATTTATGTAAAAAGTCGATTCTTAAACTATTTTTTGTGTCAACAATAAATATGTACATCAACCGTTACTAAGATTTTAAGATGACTTCCTCGGTGCGGGTTTTCCAATGAGGATTATATTGTCAATTCAATTATATCATCGTGATAGTAGAACAACGATATATGTGAGAAAAACGCGACATTAACTTTTTTTTCATTCGTTTAATTGATAAAGATATGAACTCTTTTTTCCTATGATATATTTTGTCGCCCTTTAATAATAAGAAATATTTTTATGTTTTTTTAAATATTTTTTCAATTTCCTTTTAATAAAAAATACCATTTAATCTTTTAAAGAATATTTTGTTTTCTCCTTTTTATGTTACACAAAAATATTATAACTGTCCATTATTTATTATAGGAGCAAAAATTAATTAACAATTTCTTGTATACCCGCGAACAGGCCATGCCTATGTGGGGTTTTTTTGTTTACTATTAATATGTATTTCATTGCTTTGTAATTGCTTAATTTTTTAATACTCTGTTTTACCTCTTATGTATATTGTAAGAAACAAAAAAATATTACATATATTACCAACCCAAGATTCAAATGATATACTTTTGTACTAAACAAGTTATGACATAAAGCGTCAAAAAAAAAATTGAACCGCTCTAATGTAAAGATTTAAAAAATCACATGCATCGCTGTTCCACAATCATAACAATATAATGTTTTCGTATGAATTATAAAATAAATAAACTAATTTTGGCTATAGGGGCGCAAAAATCACTTAGCCTGTTTACCATTGATATATTTAACGATAGATTTTCTCGTTAATCTTAGTCAAAATTACTGTATACTCACTTACTCGCTTTAATTATTATTAAGATTTTGCTATTAATTTGGAATAACGGGTATATTTTAAAGGAACATTTTCACACTGAGTGCAGAGTAATTTTTGATATAATATTCAGAGTAGATGTGTTTACATAAGATGATAATATGATCAGATTACTACGTGAAATTGGGGGTTATTTGGATAGTACATAAAGCATGCTATGCGGATATTCTGACTGAAGGTCGAACTTTTATTAGGGGAGAGAAAGTTTATTATTCCTAGAAAGGGATGGATTTGGAAGCTTAACATAAAGCAAAATATTTTAAATATCTTGTTAAACTTTTTACATAAAAAGCCAATCTCATAGAAGCAATCGTCATTATGAGTCCTTATTCTACACCCAATAAGGCATAAGAACATTACATTAGAACTTTAAATACAACGTTAAAAAAAACATCTGGGTCCCGTCGGTAGAAAAATACAGTTACGTTTGTGAAATAGAACCACTCTGAAAAAGTGCTTTCGACTCGATAGTAAAAGCCCTGATTAAGCACATCGAGTGGAGATAAATTTGCTTCATTATGCATGTGTTGGCGCATTCACATACCATTCTTGAGGTTCTGGATTCAAATCTTGAGTGAACGTGAACTATTGATTATGAAAGTTATTTAAATTGCAATATTCCATTATTTCTGGACAGGCATCAAAAACGTAGGAATGATCACCTTACCGTCATGTAACATATGATTTGAAATACGCTGATTTTACTTTACAAATGCAGTGCCCTGTGCACCATTTGAGGGAGAAACCGGAATAAACGTTTTATAATGTCAACCTATGTTAGGTCTCGTCTGATTAGTACATTCATCATGTGATTTTTAATGATAATTTTATAAAGATATGTGCCTAATATAATTTTTCAAATTGTTTAATTTTGTTAGGATTATTGTTGTCTGGTATAATATTTGTGAACTTTGACTTTTTTAGCTACTCTCATTTTATTGTCATTCACGTTTACAATTTTGTGTACAATCTTCCTGGTCTCAATTTTCGTCAAGTATTTTATACGTATCAAACTGGCGTGTTTTTTCGTACAGTTCAGGCATAGAGGTCAATTAGGGTAAGTTGTATATTAGTTTAATGATTTTATTTTGTTTTCTTTGTATCCTTGTTGTTTTAGTCTTGTTACCGGTTTCCCAGAAAGCAAACATATATCCCAGTTTGCTTTTTACATGAGCTTCGTACATCATGTTGTTTTTCCATTAATGTTATGTGGTTTTTAATTTGGTAAAAGAGGCTATGTAATGTTTTCATTACTTTGGCGAGTCCGTCTATGCATTTTGACTATTTGAAATATATGTCCATGGTGAGTCCTAGGTACAAAACGTTTTCTAATTCTATAAAAATTTCGTTTTGTGTTTCAAAATTTATAATATTAAGTAGTTTATAAATTCTAATAGTCTTTGTTTCACTTTATTGATTGTTTAAGTCATCTCAGTGTTGTTTTTGTTTTCACATTTCATATCAGCCATATAACCCGAGTCTGAATTAATTGTCTTTTTTCACTTTAAGTCGCTGGGTATTATGTCATTTATTTATATTATTTGTTATACGAGGGAAAAATACTATGATTTTAGTGTAGGTTTATTCGGGGTGGAAGGATTCAAAGTGCTATAAAAACAATAAACGTATCTAAAATACTTACTATCAACCCGGTTCACTAAGCTTGAAAGTTTAAAGATAACTGTGTTAAATATCTGAAGACAAATATTTGAGTCTGTTATATCCCTCCTGGCAGTGATTTTTTATTCACATTTCGAGCATTAAGATAAAAGTTCATAATGAGATATTCTTAATATTTGGGACTGCAAACTCAGCGGAATAAAAAGCGTGCTTAACCCAAATAGCCTAGGTGTAGTTCCAACTCGTTAAACAGACTCTAATAGCGAACAATGAGAAAGTTGAGTCGTTTTTTAAATATTTTTTTATTTGTTAATAAACTATCAAACTAAAAAAAATTAAAATAAATAAAAATGCAGGTTTCGTATTATTAGCGCTATGATTTTTTACAGTTATGTAATTTTAAATTTACTCCGTGTGCGACATCACTTCTCTTTGGTGAGTTCTGCTGATTAGTAAATTGGCTTGTCACAACCCGGAAATCTACCTTTGGTTGATTTGAAGGACGTCATTCAAAGTAATTTGTTTTTATTAAAATCATTTATATTTTTCTATCCATACATTTTCATGAAACTTCGCCATACAATTTAATGCTCTGGTTTTAGCGCGGTAAAGAAAACATTTTTTATCCAATTTCTCGTAGCACCAAACTTCTTCATTTTAATTTTTTTTATTGATCAATGATTTTTAATGGTTTCTTCATTTGCATAATCAAAATATGCGTATTTTTGATTTGGATTACAAAAAACAATTTCTGTTACTGTTTTTACATATATTCCATTTAGACCTATAATATTTCTTGTTCTTGAAAAAATATAGCTCAGAAGGGAAACAGTCGGTAAATACTTTTTTCAGAATTAAGATTTTTTGTTAATATTTTATAGATCTAAATAATAAAGATGTGAAAATGACTTAAATCTTTACAAAGAAAGGGTATAAGAAATAGGATGGTAAAGTACTTTATTGTGTTAGAATTTTTGCAGCGACGTAAACCAACACATCATTATTCAAAGTCAGTTTTTTACAGACAAGCAATTTTGGTTGACATTCACTTAAAAGTGGCTTTTAATATCAACGATCGAATAATTCTGTAGCCCGATAAAAAAATGCATTTATGTTTTTATTACTTCGGCGTGCGTTGCATATTTTTTACGACTCAAAGTAAAAAACTAGCATCATTATAAAATATTTCTTCCGCCCATGCATTTAATGAAAATTAAATGTTTTTTATGTATTATAAAAATTACGACAAAATCACCGCGTAGGTATTTGATTTCCTCAAGCTAATTTTTTTAATTTATGACATTTGAACTTATTAATTAATAGTATGTTAAAGTGCCTAAAAACACATGTGTATTATTATTATTTCTTTTTTATTAAATAAAAAAATATTTGCGTAAGCGTATTAAATATTTGTATACAACCACTTACCGGCTTTTTAATGTCTACCGGTTTCGAGACGTACGCGTCTCTTCGTCTTTTTTTACTATTCCTTAAAACAACATAAAATATTTTCACAATCTAATCAGTGCGTGTTTGTCCTAATCAGTGCATGTGCTTATCAAAATGCACGTTGTGTAACTTTTATATTTTTATGTAACAACTATCGTGAAGGTGTATAGTGGATTTTGCATGTTGGTTTAATTGGTGTGCTGACGAAGAGACGGGCACGTCTCGAAACCGGTAGACATAGAAAAGTCGATAAGTGGTTATATACAAATGTTTTATAACATTTTGTATAATGTTTGACCACAAAGTTAATGCTTTAAATGTTAATAATAAATATTTAAGTCTGCAAGAGAAAATTCTTGATGAGAAAATCTTTTTGAATCATGTATCCTTATCCATGTTTTGTATAAATACATTGAACTCCTTAATTAAGATACCAGTCTCGAAGATGTCGTGAAAGCGATGAAACCGGTCACTGAATATTCCAAGTTTGTGGATTAAAGTATCACTCGTCTTTTATTTATAAAATAAATATTTAAGTTCTTATAATTTTCACAAATATCACTTTATTGTAAATAACCGTGTAAGAAAATGAGAAACAAGTTGCGGTAGGGTGTGATTCAAACCTAAGACCTTTTGATCCGGAGTCCACGACGCTACCCACAGAACCAGCATCCGTCTCGTATTACTACCTACATGTCAGAAAAAAAAATATTATTGTCAAAAAGCATGCATTTAGCTAGCAGGTAGCAACCCTCATAATTTTACAGTCAGTGAAATATAAATCAATTTTTACCTTATCATCATCACTGCCCTTCTGCAATAAATGGTGTATAGGGCACTGCATTGGTACCCCAACCTTAGCGTATTTTGTTTATTTATGATACCACGAAAGTAAGATGGTTAGTCTTACGCTTTAGGTGCAGGTCTAGGGCCCCGATCACAAACGCCATCTTCGTCGGTACATATTGAGACGGTATAAAGAAAAAACTTTACTTATGTACAAAAATGTGTATATTTATTAATTCATATTTTTTTCTTACAAACTATTATTAATAATGAAAATAATGTGACCACACTGGAGTTACACGCGCCAAAGACACTTAACAATATACTTTTTTGGAATGTTTTTACATTAGAGAATAAACAAAGAAGACTTACTTAATAAACAGAGATAATTAACAAAATATTTATAGTTTTTGAAACAAGGTATATATGTCAATCTATAATACAAAACGCTCAATGAAAATAACAAAAACCTAGCATAAGCTATACACTTGTGGAGCAGTAGATTCAATATTGGTTTGGGCGAATGAGACAATTCATTTTACTTCTACCTAGTTCAACTATCCATTTTTGTTCAGCCTTTTTAAACATTTTCTCGTTACTAATTGTTTCAATATATAGTGTAAGTAGTTATAGATTTTAATTGAATAATACTCAAAATCCCTTTGTTCGAAAGTGGCATTAGTTTGCATTTGTTTAAGTTGTCTTTGTGTTGAGGATCTAGTGATTATTGTATTCAAATTTAAAGTATCTGCATAACCTGTAATTGAACATGTAAAGAAAAATAAATTGTATACTTATTCTGTTTTTCATACAGAAAATTTAATTTCACTTTGGGTAGTATACAAAGTTGAAGATAAATGTTAACTTTCCATTGTTATACGGGTCCATGGACTTTAAAATATTCTTGGAGAAGAACGCCCTTTCAAATAAACATTTCATGTATACCATAATATGATTTTTGCGTGGTCGGCAAATGCGCTGACCATTTAAACGTAGTTATGCAGAAAGCAGCCAGTCCACAATTTTGAAGAAATAAAATATTGATGTTATCGGGTGCAGGAAGGTCAATTCTACGTTCTGCTAAAAACAACAAGACCAATTTTGTATTTTATTATTTTTTTATTATTTAATTACTTTTGTAATATATTTTTTTTACATGTGAAATGGTGCGGAGTGGTTTTTTTAAGGTACGCTTTTTTCTTAATTTTTTGCCATTGTATTTAGTAATGTATAGAAAACTATAATTGGCTTATAATTTTGGTTTATTTGTAAATATATTTTTTTTGTTGTAATGGCTGTTGTTTTCATTTAATAAATAAAAATTTGAAAAATAAAATACAGAAACAATCAAGAATGGAGCTCTGCGCTGGTTTGGACATATAGAGCGAATAGATAGCGTAAGAGCGGCTAAAATATGCGGAACGGTGAATGTAACACAGTGTGTTAAGTGGACACTCAAACCGGGCAGTGACAGATTGAAAGCCCTTGTTGCGTATACAAATATTTCTTATTCTAAACAACAACAACAAAAAACACATCAATTTTTCTAAGTACTTTAACTTTTTTATTGAAATACGAGTTTTACAATTATAATTAATATTACTCTAAAAAAATAGCGGAATCACCAGTGAATGACCACTACTAACCCAGTAAAAATAGTACTCAGATTAAGTTACATCATAACATTATAAAACACCCTAACATATTAGAATATGGGTATATTCAAAGAATTGCATAAGAAATAGCATAAAAAAAAAACACTAACCACACCCTTATTTACAAAACACACTATCAACTCAGAACAATAACGGGAAGACTCACTATTACCCTTTGACAACTCACAGTTCAAAACTGATAGATTTGTTTCTTACCAAAAAATGTGTCCGCCTACTGCTTTTGTCATAGTTTTTAGTGATAAAAGTTTTTTGACTGGACACATGTAGCAATTCTTATCATATTGAGTTTTATTAACCAATTGTCATTTACTGGGGGGTGGTTATTTACTGGTGCTTTAACCCTATTATATTGTTGTCTTTGCTTCATTATTTTATGTTCCGTTTCTTGTGTATGTATTATATTTCTTCGTGCAAGTGTTGAAATTGGCTTTATTCGTAAATGAAATCAATAATTTTATTTAACGAAAACTTAACGACGCACACTTTTACTACATATATATGTCAACAATATTTTGAGTTTGTCCAAATTTTTGTAGACAAGGACTGGATTCAACTCCCTGGGGGGCTGTTTATATTAAAATATTTCAACAGAGATGAAGAACATTTAAGAGAAGGTAATATTTTAATATAAACAGCTCCCCAGGGAGTTGAATCCAGTCCTTGTCTACAAAAATTTGGACAAACTCAAAATATTGTTGATAAATTACCTGGTCCATGAAGAAGTATAGAAATTGAAAAAATAATATTTTCAGGCGTTTCCTAGTATGTAGGTGAAATAATTCAATTAGATGAATCTCACCCGCATAAATAAAGGTTTCAGCTCTTTAACTTCACAAACATCAACAGATGAAAGAACTGAAGGAATATGGATGTTCAAATATAGGCAGAATGGTGAATGTTACACAGTGTGTAAAATGGCCACTTAAACCAGCCATTGACAGGTCATAAGCCCTGTAGATGCCTAGACTTCCATATTACCTTCTCTTAAATGTTCTTCATCTCTGTTGTAATATTTTAACATATATGTGTATTTGAAGTTTTAAAAAAACACCTGCTTTTGGTTGATATGTTTACGGAAGCACATTTTAAACATAATATTATAAACTGTAATGTAGAGCTAAATATGATTTATTATTGTTGATCATTTTTAATTAAGTATATGAATATATAAACAACATGACTTTTAATAGTTTGAACTTGAATGCTTTCGAAAAAAAACATGATCGATAAAGTTTGAAGTTTTTAAGCTGAATGTTTTACTTTTCACTGTCATTTAGTACAAGGTTTTTGTATTTTAATTTGCATCGTTCCGTTTGTCACAAGAGGCAAAATTGGCAGTTCACAACGGAGTCCTGGTCCCATCCCTGATGTCTGGGAGCGAAGTATGGACTTGGAAAAACAGGGATGAAAGTAGGCTGAATGCTGTTGAAATGCGATCTCTCAGGTGAATGTGTGGTAAAACTATGTACGATAGATACACAAATGTTGAGATCCGTACATTATGTAAGGCTGAGACAAGCATTATCGACAAAATCAAGAAAGGAGCTCTGCGCCGGTTTAGAAATGTAGAACGAATGGACAGCGAGAGAACGGCTAAGAATATTTACAATGCGAATGTTGATGGATGCAGAAATAGAGGAAGACCGAGAAAGACATGGCATGACCAAATCCAACAAATACTTAAACATGGACATGTCAAAAGTCGGAATAATCGGCGCGCGTGCATGAGAAGATGTATGAATGTAGAGGAAGCGAGAAATGTATGCAAAGATAGAGTGTTGTGGCTTTCTATCCTCTCTGCCTACCCTTACGGGGAAACGGCGTGATGGTTTGTTTGTTTGTTTGTTTGTGTCGTTCCGTTTTCTTTTGTGACAAATTTCGTTTTATTTCAATGCCCTTAGCGGAATTAAACATCTTTTAACACAATTGTTTTATGAACTGTAAAGTGGTATGGTAATATACAGCATACAAAATAAATAAATACAAATGGAAAAAATTAAAAAATAATGCTAAGAAAACTCAAATACAGGCTTTTTAAATTGTTCTACCGTCGATAACAGCATTTCACTCTATGTAGGCTTTCACTCAGGTAGATAAAGAATAATGTTCTGTTTGTGAAATAAAACCAGAACCCCGGACGAGTGTTTTCGACTCGATGGCTGCTCGGAGATAAGTTCGTCTTGTTGAGAAGTGTTTGTCACATTTGTTTACCATTCTTAAGGTTTGATTTCTGTCATGGTAGACGAGAATTGATGATTGAGACATTATTTCAATTCATACAATATACACAAATGCTATGCCTTTGTAGATTTTTTTTTTGCGTTTTTCATTTTTATTTATTTACAATTTTAAAAAACCCGTTAGGGTTACATTAGAATTTTAATATTGTCTAGTCATTTTATGTCTCGTCTAGTCTAGTTAGTTCAGTCATCATGTGCTTTTTCAGATTGATTTTAAATTTGTCTCCAGTAAAAGTTTTCAAGTAGTAAGGTAGGTCGTTGTAGTGTTTAAGTCCACTATGTAGTATTTTTGACTGTCCTGTGTTTGTCTTTGCTTTTTCAATATGATAGTGTTGTTGTTGTCTGGTGTTATATTTGTGTATGTCAGCATTTTTGACTAATATTATGTCGTCGTCTTGTATGTTTCCTAGTGTTATTTTGTGCACAATTTTTAAGGTCTCAATTTTAGTCAAGTGGTTTATGTCAAACTGGTGTGTTTTTTTGTACAGTTCAGTCGTAGAGGTCAGGTAGGGTAGGTTGTATTTTAGTTGAAGAATTTTATTTTGTTGTCTTTGTATTCTTGTTATGTCTTGTTACCAGTTCCCCAGAAGGCGATCATGTAACTCAATTTACTTTTGACATAGGCTTCGTACATCATATTTTTTTCTTTTCTCGGTATAAAATCTTTAACTTTGTAGAGGAGGCTATGTAGTGATGCCATTACTTTAGTGAGTCCGTCTATGTGTTTTGTCTATTTTAATTGTCTGTCTATTGTGAGTCCTAGGTGAGTCACATGTTCTAGTTCTTTAAGAGTTTCGTTGTTTACTTTTATGTTCATGTTATGGTTCTTCTTTTGTGTTTCGAAATGTATTATATTGTATTTAATGTTTTTTTTTTGTATTTGTATTTTATGTATACCTATTTTCAAATGCAAAGAAAAAATATAACAAATAAAAAAACAATTTAAAAGAATGTCAGTTTGAATTGTAATACTTCACTGGACTGGCACTTGAAGTGAATGATAGTCCATCTTTTAAATAAAATGATGTTTGAGACTCCCGAAGTGAGTAGCTTTATACCTATATTGCTACATTGTACTGCTGAAAAATCGCAATTTATTCTCTTGTATATGGGAAGATTGATCATTGATTTATGGTGATTGCTTTGATGAATCCAATCACAATTGTTGCAAAACCTAAGAACAATGGCGCCTGATAGCTTATTTTAATAACAATGAACATCTGTTCTGGATATTCCATATTTCCAGCATTCTGGTTCAAGATTTTGGTGTTGTAAGCTGAAAACGGACATTGAAATAACAGATGTTAGACAATCTTTTAGGAGATTTGCTATCAATGGACAAAAATCATAATTTTTTATTTCAAACGCAAGTAGGTAACTTCTTATAGCTCCATGTTTGGTGCAAATTTAAGTCACCTCAAAGGTAGTTTGGTGATGACAATGAAAATTTGCTTCATCTGCCAGCGCTGGTTTTGTAATAATGCCGGTAGGAGAAGTGTGGTAGTGATCCTTTAAATTTTGCTGTGATTTTTTGTTTAATATTATAAATATAATCTGAGTAAAAAAATTCTGTACTTTTACAATTTGTGGCTGTTGTTCGTTCATCTGATCTCTCATTTCTTACGATATCAGAATGTCTTAATATCCAACAAATTTCAATTAATCATTCCTCTGATTATCAGATGCTAAATTTTACTATGAATATGACTATTTACCTTTTTTTCATGTAATATATGATCAAAATACGCTGCATTTGGTTAACAAATGTAGTCTCCTATGCACAATTGGATGCGGCAAGAGGGATGATTATGATTCCAGATTGGGAGGGTTGAGCAATACTCTACCAACATAAATGAAAAGTTTAAAGTAATTAACAAAAAAAAACATGCTTAAAAGAATTAAGGAAATACGAGTAATTAAGTTAAACAAACAAACGTGTTCTATCATTTTCCGTAAATATGAATCAAGCGATTCACGCCTTATACGCTTCTTGTATCAAAATTAATATTCAAACAAACCAATATAATATTATTACACGTTATTATGTAATTGAAATTTATTTTCATTGAAATAATAGTATCTTCTATGAAAGTAAAAAGTTTGTTTTATATCACCGCCAGTATTTAAAGCAGGGAAAGATTAAATGGAATCGTTGTGCGTGTGTTAATTTTACTTGAACGTTTCGTTTGGCGGTTCGGGCAGAGCTTTTTGTGTTGTATATTGGGATTAATGCTGCAAAACTTTATTTTCTGGCTATGAAATATAGACGGACGCGATATTTACTTCCTACAATAAGTACAATAATCATTTCTGCTCAGTATAAAAGCAATAGTGTGTAAAAATATTTATCAGTTGCTCAGCAGTAGTCAATAGATTGTTTGATCTTTAAACAAAACAAAACCTCCGAAATGTTCAAGTTTGTGAGTATTAACTTTAATATTTTAAAAATTATTTTAAGCATCCGAGTTATAAATATGGAAAACAGTTTTTTTTGTTTATTGTGTATTTTAACAATCCAATCGGTTTCAAATGTGTAGGAATTCAAATACATTTAAAAAATCGGACAGAACGTTACAAACAAATTGAGAATGGATTTGTTTGATTTTAATGACACACGAGTATCTATCAATTAAAAAAAAACATTTGATTTATCATTTTAGTGTTCAAAAACGAGCATGTGTCCAAAACGGCTCGAAGTTGGCATAACGTTATTTTGAAGACACCTGTCATGCCCGCCAAATGCGCTTCTAACAAACATTGGCCATAATATACAAGTATGCTGCGGTAACGTAATACCTGTGGTTTGTCCCATAGGGCGTGAAACGTCTCGTTTACAGTTTATTCAAAAAATGTTTATTTCAAACCTTTGTAGCACGGAAAAAAAATAATACCACCAAATTTTTTTGTTATTTTTAAATAATTTTTATTTATGTATTTTTAACAATATCGTTAAAAAAAGCAAATGCCTTCTTAGGAGTAAAAAAAACCACTTATTTCAAAGACGCTTTTATTTTATTAGATCAGGCAATGAATGAATTTATCATATCAGACATTAAAGAATAATGTTTCTAAAAAAAAAAATAAAAACTTAAAAAAATATTGAAATCAATTCTGCGAAAAAAAAATGTTTTTTTATCAAAAATTGTTTGCTTTTAAACTAAAACAGTCAGATTTTTTAATCAACAGGAATGTTGTAACGTGTCTCATTAAGAAAACAAGTTTACTGACGGCATAAAACGATAAACTTAACAAGAGTTATAAACTATTAATCTTTAAGTGTGACAAAATAACGATCCACACAAAGTATTTATCTATTAAAAAATACAGTATCGTAAAAGTATACATCCGTTCAAATTTTACATAATATTATGTATAGTATACATTCAACGTTAGTGAAAAACGACAGAAAAAAAAAGTGGTCTCGCATAAAATATTCAAAAAGTTTTTACAATTTGCTGGGAATTCAACATAGTTTGAGATAGTGGATATTACCATACGTACAATAGCATAAAAAGACTTAGCGGAAACACACAATTATAATATTTTAAAGGCCATTGACAGGGAAATTTGACAATAAGGTTTCGTGACATTTGAATGGAAGTAAAATGATTTATTTTCACAGTTAAATGACCTTATGTTCAACTTAATAAGAAAAACAGTTGCTCATAAAAAAGTCTAGATTATCTCTAGTTTTGAACGATTTTTCAAGTTACATTTGAAAATGGTTTGCCATTATAACTTTAAAATGAACAAATTTTCTCATAAAATTGAAGAAATAAAATGATTAAAATGTTTGTTAGGTATTGACGTTAAGAAAATAGAAAATCGTTTGTACAAATAAACAAATCATGTTGTGGTTCCTTGACTAGTGTCAAGGATTCGCTGATCATAGGTCCGAAGTTCTATCCCCACTCTATATTAACTCGACTCCCATTTTATAATGGTGAGTTATTTACAACTCGATGAAAATGGCCGCCGATATTGTAAAATTTGGGTTAATTATAAATCACCAATACACGTTTTTTTCAAAAACAAAATGTTGTGTTATTCGACATATTTAAAAATATATGTAAACACAAAATTTTATATTACACACTTGAGCTTATTTTAACTTATATGTTAAAATCTGTATTTTTTGTGAGAATTTGATTTTAGAGTTTTTATTTCTAGTAAGTTTATTGATATCATAACGGTCATAATATTCGCCCGAAATAGTAGTATTAAAAAAATTACCAATTATCATTTTGAATTTTCGTAGTTAACATAGAAATATTTTATGATAATTTAAATGGTATTAGCTGATTAACTTTATTTTACATTAAATTTATACTCTCAATGAATAAAGCAATCGAAAAAATAAATTTATTACAATTAATTAATTGATTAAGAAAAAAAGGTAGTAAAAAATATGCCCTTAATGGTCGTGCTTATATTTCTATGTTTCATCAAAAATAATCTTCATCTTTGTCATTATGTTGAGATTGATTTAAGTTAAAATTCAGACTCTCCAGATTTTGATAATTAAAATATTGTTGATCTTAACCTTTTTATCACAAATGGAATCAGTTTATTAATTTGGTTTTATTTATTGCAGCTGATTCTTTCCGCCCTCGTGGCCTGCGCCGTCGCCGCCCCCGGCCTCGTGTCGCTCCACTCCGCCCCCGTCGTGGCCGTGCCCCTCGCTCACCAGTCCGTGTCTCACAGCAGCTCCGTCGTCCACCACGGATCTCAACTCTTGCACTCCGCCCCTCTGCTGCACTCCGCCCCCCTAGTGCACTCCGCCCCCCTTGTGCACTCCGCTCCCCTTGTTCACTCCGCCCCCCTGGTGCATTCCGCACCCCTGCTGCACTCCGCCCCCCTGCTGCACTCTGCTCCATTAGTGCACTCTGCCCCCCTTGTGCACTCAGCCCCCCTGCTGCACTCTGCTTCCCTACTGCACTCCGTGCCCCACGCCGTGTCCCACAGCAACTCCGTTGTTCACCACGGAGCTTCTCTGGTCCATGCCGCTCCCGTATATGGCCTCCATCATTAGGGCTTCACGAGAGTATTGTAAATAAATTTTCCAATCAAATAAATATATAAGCATATAATCCTTGCCTTTTTATTTTAATGAAAACCCTTTTATTTTTCTCTAAATCTATTTACCATGAGAAACTCAAGTTGTGAATTCTTACAAACGTTGTGTTGTAAAACCGAAACTCTTTTTACATCGGAGATAAGATCCACGCTGTACAATGTAAACAAAATGTGCCAAAAAATGAACAATGGTGGATGGGTTTCCTTATAAAAAACTTATTCAGTAATTTTATTTTATAGTGTATGGTTTTACCTTAATCTTATTAAATATTTAACATGACAACCAAATACTTAAAATAATCATCATAAAGATTATTCACGATCACTATCATACATTTAATTATTTTCTATTATACGCCTAGTCAGTAAAACGGCGATATAGGGAATTCCAAATACGACCAGTACTATATAGTTATCATATAACTATTAAAAACATAAATGTTATTCAACTTTGTACTGCGTTATTTTAAAGCTGTCTAAAAAGAGCTTCCGGTTGTTACAATTAACAAACTACTTAATTTAATAATAAGATAAATACCTTCATATAATATCTATTATTGAAGTTAAATAAAACTTCTGACAAGAAGAATTTCTTACGTCATTATTTAGATCGTTATTTAATTAATAATTGGGTAAGTGCCTAATTACAATGTTCTCTATTTATTTTTATTGAATAAGAAATTTCAAGTCGTATTATAAAATTTACTATCGTTATAGATTTATTTAATTATTTTTTTTATTAATAACAAAAAAAAAATACAATATTACAACTTAATACAATTTTTATCATTAATCAAATACGTACATTTACATTAACGTTTTCCATTACTTAAAAGAAGTAAACAATTCTTGTGCACATAATGGGGAGTGACGTCTTACAAAAGCTTATTTTATTTAAATTAAATTACAAAAAGATATAAACGATGTTTATAATCAGTATTACATAAATAAGAATTATAGATGTATTTTTTTTACTTCTTTCTTAAATATATTGTATTCCTGACTGTAATTTTTATTATATTTGTTGATTTCATTAAAGAAATATATTCCTCTGCTTATAATGATGTTTTGCAGTAGTTGTTTTTAATTTAGGAATTAAGATATTACCACCTGTTCCAGGTCGCGTACTTACGTTTTGTGACCTAGAAATACTTCTATTAATTTTATCTTTATGTATTTGAAGCAAACAATTATTTTTATAGAGCAATTTTATATTTAAAACCTTAAATTTATTAAATAATTGAACAGTGGGAAAAGTACATGTTTTTTTCAATATTACTTTATAATTTTTTTTTGTATTTTTTCAACCGGTAAATTATTTATTTTAAAAGCACCACCCCATCTGATTATTTCGTACTTATAGATTTACTAAATGTTATGATTGGAACTACAAATGATTTTTGCCGATAAGAGATGCATTTGATTATTGGCTTTAATAACAAGTTATAGTCCTTCTTAAAATTAAAAAAAATAGTTAAAACCAAATAACCGAATTATTGCGCTAAAAAGTCCATATGCCCAATATTACAAATACAAAAGAGTGTTTGCCTGTTTGTTTGTGTTTATTTTACATCGCAACGGAGCAACCGATCGACGTGATTTTTGCATAGAGACAGCCGAAGGGCT